>NC_090972.1:4593044-5285544 GCF_040807025.1 Struthio camelus | reverse complement strand
AACCCTAACCCTAACCCTAACCCTAACCCTAACCCTAACCCTAACCCTAACCCTAACCCTAACCCTAACCCTAACCCTAACCCTAACCCTAACCCTAACCCTAACCCTAACCCTAACCCTAACCCTAACCCTAACCCTAACCCTAACCCTAACCCTAACCCTAACCCTAACCCTAACCCTAACCCTAACCCTAACCCTAACCCTAACCCTAACCCTAACCCTAACCCTAACCCTAACCCTAACCCTAACCCTAACCCTAACCCTAACCCTAACCCTAACCCTAACCCTAACCCTAACCCTAACCCTAACCCTAACCCTAACCCTAACCCTAACCCTAACCCTAACCCTAACCCTAACCCTAACCCTAACCCTAACCCTAACCCTAACCCTAACCCTAACCCTAACCCTAACCCTAACCCTAACCCTAACCCTAACCCTAACCCTAACCCTAACCCTAACCCTAACCCTAACCCTAACCCTAACCCTAACCCTAACCCTAACCCTAACCCTAACCCTAACCCTAACCCTAACCCTAACCCTAACCCTAACCCTAACCCTAACCCTAACCCTAACCCTAACCCTAACCCTAACCCTAACCCTAACCCTAACCCTAACCTAACCCTAACCCTAACCCTAACCCTAACCCTAACCCTAACCCTAACCCTAACCCTAACCCTAACCCTAACCCTAACCCTAACCCTAACCCTAACCCTAACCCTAACCCTAACCCTAACCCTAACCCTAACCCTAACCCTAACCCTAACCCTAACCCTAACCCTAACCCTAACCCTAACCCTAACCCTAACCCTAACCCTAACCCTAACCCTAACCCTAACCCTAACCCTAACCCTAACCCTAACCCTAACCCTAACCCTAACCCTAACCCTAACCCTAACCCTAACCCTAACCCTAACCCTAACCCTAACCCTAACCCTAACCCTAACCCTAACCCTAACCCTAACCCTAACCCTAACCCTAACCCTAACCCTAACCCTAACCCTAACCCTAACCCTAACCCTAACCCTAACCCTAACCCTAACCCTAACCCTAACCCTAACCCTAACCCTAACCCTAACCCTAACCCTAACCCTAACCCTAACCCTAACCCTAACCCTAACCCTAACCCTAACCCTAACCCTAACCCTAACCCTAACCCTAACCCTAACCCTAACCCTAACCCTAACCCTAACCCTAACCCTAACCCTAACCCTAACCCTAACCCTAACCCTAACCCTAACCCTAACCCTAACCCTAACCCTAACCCTAACCCTAACCCTAACCCTAACCCTAACCCTAACCCTAACCCTAACCCTAACCCTAACCCTAACCCTAACCCTAACCCTAACCCTAACCCTAACCCTAACCCTAACCCTAACCCTAACCCTAACCCTAACCCTAACCCTAACCCTAACCCTAACCCTAACCCTAACCCTAACCCTAACCCTAACCCTAACCCTAACCCTAACCCTAACCCTAACCCTAACCCTAACCCTAACCCTAACCCTAACCCTAACCCTAACCCTAACCCTAACCCTAACCCTAACCCTAACCCTAACCCTAACCCTAACCCTAACCCTAACCCTAACCCTAACCCTAACCCTAACCCTAACCCTAACCCTAACCCTAACCCTAACCCTAACCCTAACCCTAACCCTAACCCTAACCCTAACCCTAACCCTAACCCTAACCCTAACCCTAACCCTAACCCTAACCCTAACCCTAACCCTAACCCTAACCCTAACCCTAACCCTAACCCTAACCCTAACCCTAACCCTAACCCTAACCCTAACCCTAACCCTAACCCTAACCCTAACCCTAACCCTAACCCTAACCCTAACCCTAACCCTAACCCTAACCCTAACCCTAACCCTAACCCTAACCCTAACCCTAACCCTAACCCTAACCCTAACCCTAACCCTATCCCTAACCCTAACCCTAACCCTAACCCTAACCCTAACCCTAACCCTAACCCTAACCCTAACCCTAACCCTAACCCTAACCCTAACCCTAACCCTAACCCTAACCCTAACCCTAACCCTAACCCTAACCCTAACCCTAACCCTAACCCTAACCCTAACCCTAACCCTAACCCTAACCCTAACCCTAACCCTAACCCTAACCCTAACCCTAACCCTAACCCTAACCCTAACCCTAACCCTAACCCTAACCCTAACCCTAACCCTAACCCTAACCCTAACCCTAACCCTAACCCTAACCCTAACCCTAACCCTAACCCTAACCCTAACCCTAACCCTAACCCTAACCCTAACCCTAACCCTAACCCTAACCCTAACCCTAACCCTAACCCTAACCCTAACCCTAACCCTAACCCTAACCCTAACCCTAACCCTAACCCTAACCCTAACCCTAACCCTAACCCTAACCCTAACCCTAACCCTAACCCTAACCCTAACCCTAACCCTAACCCTAACCCTAACCCTAACCCTAACCCTAACCCTAACCCTAACCCTAACCCTAACCCTAACCCTAACCCTAACCCTAACCCTAACCCTAACCCTAACCCTAACCCTAACCCTAACCCTAACCCTAACCCTAACCCTAACCCTAACCCTAACCCTAACCCTAACCCTAACCCTAACCCTAACCCTAACCCTAACCCTAACCCTAACCCTAACCCTAACCCTAACCCTAACCCTAACCCTAACCCTACTAACCCTAACCCTAACCCTAACCCTAACCCTAACCCTAACCCTAACCCTAACCCTAACCCTAACCCTAACCCTAACCCTAACCCTAACCCTAACCCTAACCCTAACCCTAACCCTAACCCTAACCCTAACCTAACCCTAACCCTAACCCTAACCCTAACCCTAACCCTAACCCTAACCCTAACCCTAACCCTAACCCTAACCCTAACCCTAACCCTAACCCTAACCCTAACCCTAACCCTAACCCTAACCCTAACCCTAACCCTAACCCTAACCCTAACCCTAACCCTAACCCTAACCCTAACCCTAACCCTAACCCTAACCCTAACCCTAACCCTAACCCTAACCCTAACCCTAACCCTAACCCTAACCCTAACCCGAACCCTAACCCTAACCCTAACCCTAACCCTAACCCTAACCCTAACCCTAACCCTAACCCTAACCCTAACCCTAACCCTAACCCTAACCCTAACCCTAACCCTAACCCTAACCCTAACCCTAACCCTAACCCTAACCCTAACCCTAACCCTAACCCTAACCCTAACCCTAACCCTAACCCTAACCCTAACCCTAACCCTAACCCTAACCCTAACCCTAACCCTAACCCTAACCCTAACCCTAACCCTAACCCTAACCCTAACCCTAACCCTAACCCTAACCCTAACCCTAACCCTAACCCTAACCCTAACCCTAACCCTAACCCTAACCCTAACCCTAACCCTAACCCTAACCCTAACCCTAACCCTAACCCTAACCCTAACCCTAACCCTAACCCTAACCCTAACCCTAACCCTAACCCTAACCCTAACCCTAACCCTAACCCTAACCCTAACCCTAACCCTAACCCTAACCCTAACCCTAACCCTAACCCTAACCCTAACCCTAACCCTAACCCTAACCCTAACCCTAACCCTAACCCTAACCCTAACCCTAACCCTAACCCTAACCCTAACCCTAACCCTAACCCTAACCCTAACCCTAACCCTAACCCTAACCCTAACCCTAACCCTAACCTAACCCTAACCCTAACCCTAACCCTAACCCTAACCCTAACCCTAACCCTAACCCTAACCCTAACCCTAACCCTAACCCTAACCCTAACCCTAACCCTAACCCTAACCCTAACCCTAACCCTAACCCTAACCCTAACCCTAACCCTAACCCTAACCCTAACCCTAACCCTAACCCTAACCCTAACCCTAACCCTAACCCTAACCCTAACCCTAACCCTAACCCTAACCCTAACCCTAACCCTAACCCTAACCCTAACCCTAACCCTAACCCTAACCCTAACCCTAACCCTAACCCTACCCTAACCCTAACCCTAACCCTAACCCTAACCCTAACCCTAACCCTAACCCTAACCCTAACCCTAACCCTAACCCTAACCCTAACCCTAACCCTAACCCTAACCCTAACCCTAACCCTAACCCTAACCCTAACCCTAACCCTAACCCTAACCCTAACCCTAACCCTAACCCTAACCCTAACCCTAACCCTAACCCTAACCCTAACCCTAACCCTAACCCTAACCCTAACCCTAACCCTAACCCTAACCCTAACCCTAACCCTAACCCTAACCCTAACCCTAACCCTAACCCTAACCCTAACCCTAACCCTAACCCTAACCCTAACCCTAACCCTAACCCTAACCCTAACCCTAACCCTAACCCTAACCCTAACCCTAACCCTAACCCTAACCCTAACCCTAACCCTAACCCTAACCCTAACCCTAACCCTAACCCTAACCCTAACCCTAACCCTAACCCTAACCCTAACCCTAACCCTAACCCTAACCCTAACCCTAACCCTAACCCTAACCCTAACCCTAACCCTAACCCTAACCCTAACCCTAACCCTAACCCTAACCCTAACCCTAACCCTAACCCTAACCCTAACCCTAACCCTAACCCTAACCCTAACCCTAACCCTAACCCTAACCCTAACCCTAACCCTAACCCTAACCCTAACCCTAACCCTAACCCTAACCCTAACCCTAACCCTAACCCTAACCCTAACCCTAACCCTAACCCTAACCCTAACCCTAACCCTAACCCTAACCCTAACCCTAACCCTAACCCTAACCCTAACCCTAACCCTAACCCTAACCCTAACCCTAACCCTAACCCTAACCCTAACCCTAACCCTAACCCTAACCCTAACCCTAACCCTAACCCTAACCCTAACCCTAACCCTAACCCTAACCCTAACCCTAACCCTAACCCTAACCCTAACCCTAACCCTAACCCTAACCCTAACCCTAACCCTAACCCTAACCCTAACCCTAACCCTAACCCTAACCCTAACCCTAACCCTAACCCTAACCCTAACCCTAACCCTAACCCTAACCCTAACCCTAACCCTAACCCTAACCCTAACCCTAACCCTAACCCTAACCCTAACCCTAACCCTAACCCTAACCCTAACCCTAACCCTAACCCTAACCCTAACCCTAACCCTAACCCTAACCCTAACCCTAACCCTAACCCTAACCCTAACCCTAACCCTAACCCTAACCCTAACCCTAACCCTAACCCTAACCCTAACCCTAACCCTAACCCTAACCCTAACCCTAACCCTAACCCTAACCCTAACCCTAACCCTAACCCTAACCCTAACCCTAACCCTAACCCTAACCCTAACCCTAACCCTAACCCTAACCCTAACCCTAACCCTAACCCTAACCCTAACCCTAACCCTAACCCTAACCCTAACCCTAACCCTAACCCTAACCCTAACCCTAACCCTAACCCTAACCCTAACCCTAACCCTAACCCTAACCCTAACCCTAACCCTAACCCTAACCCTAACCCTAACCCTAACCCTAACCCTAACCCTAACCCTAACCCTAACCCTAACCCTAACCCTAACCCTAACCCTAACCCTAACCCTAACCCTAACCCTAACCCTAACCCTAACCCTAACCCTAACCCTAACCCTAACCCTAACCCTAACCCTAACCCTAACCCTAACCCTAACCCTAACCCTAACCCTAACCCTAACCCTAACCCTAACCCTAACCCTAACCCTAACCCTAACCCTAACCCTAACCCTAACCCTAACCCTAACCCTAACCCTAACCCTAACCCTAACCCTAACCCTAACCCTAACCCTAACCCTAACCCTAACCCTAACCCTAACCCTAACCCTAACCCTAACCCTAACCCTAACCCTAACCCTAACCCTAACCCTAACCCTAACCCTAACCCTAACCCTAACCCTAACCCTAACCCTAACCCTAACCCTAACCCTAACCCTAACCCTAACCCTAACCCTAACCCTAACCCTAACCCTAACCCTAACCCTAACCCTAACCCTAACCCTAACCCTAACCCTAACCCTAACCCTAACCCTAACCCTAACCCTAACCCTAACCCTAACCCTAACCCTAACCCTAACCCTAACCCTAACCCTAACCCTGACTCTGACTCTGACTCTGACTCTGACTCTGACTCTGACTCTGACTCTGACTCTGACTCTGACTCTGACTCTGACCCTGACCCTGACCCTGACCCTGACCCTGACTCTGACTCTGACTCTGACTCTGACTCTGACTCTGACTCTGACTCTGACCCTGACCCTGACCCTGACCCTGACCCTGACCCTGACCCTGACCCTGACTCTGACCCTGACCCTGACCCTGACTCTGACTCTCTGACCCTCAATGATGTGCTCTCCTGACCCCAACCCCTAAGTGGTGCTCCCTGACCTGTGACCCCCTAATGCTAACCCCCTAACCCTGGGTGGCCCTGACTCCTTGAGCCTCACCCCTCCCTGGAGCCAGACCCTAACCCTCCACCCCCCTGGGTCTGACCCTGTAACCCCTAGCCTGCTTGAGCTCTAAGTAGCTCTAACCCTAAGTGTGGGTGTGGTCCCTAGTGGTTAACCCTAGAGGTGTGGTTGTGGGATGGCTCCTGTAACCCTAGTGGGGCAGGCTCCCCCTGGTGGTGGGTGGGGGTGGTGTAGGGTTGTGTATGTATAGTATATAAAAAGAACTAAAAATAATAAGAGGAGGGAAAATAATTTGCATATGGAATGAAATCAGTGGCAGGGTTAGGATGCTAATTGGGAGTAAAGAATTATTATTTGAATAAATTGGGATAATAATTGATTACTCCCAATTAGCATGCTAAAGAGAGGGAAAGAGCAAAGAGAGGGAAAGAGCAAAGAGAGGGAAAGAGCAAAGAGAGGGAAAGAGCAAAGAGAGGGAAAGAGCAAAGAGAGGGAAAGAGCAAAGAGAGGGAAAGAGCAAAGAGAGGGAAAGAGCAAAGAGAGGGAAAGAGCAAAGAGAGGGAAAGAGGAGATAGACAAAATTGAAGTGGACAAAAATCATAACATAAAAACAGAGCCCAGAGGGGGGAATCTAACCACAGAGGAAAAGGGGAAAAAAAAAAAAGGAGAAATACTGAAATAAGGAGAAATAGAATAATCAACATAAGGCTAACATTATCACAGTAGAGATAAAATAGAAAAGCTACAGGAAAGAACACAGAGGGAGAAAGCAAAAGGAAGCACAAAGCAAGAGGGGGAAAGCAAAGGAAGACAGCAAGGCAGGAGGGAGAAAGAAACAAAGAAGGTCAATGAGAGACAAAATAAGAGAAAAAATTGGCCCCGCTCTTTCTTTCTTTTTTAGGAGGCCATAGAAAGACCACCATACAAATAAGAACCAGGACAAATTTTCTCTCCTATTTTACCTTGAAAGGGGAAGAGGAACAAGAGCAAAGGACTTCCGTGCAACATGTACTGGAAATAACACAACAGAAACAAACAACAACATCCTCTTTATTTGAAAGGAGACACAAACACAGCCACCTCTATCATCTTTATTGCTCCAAAAAAAAAAAAACACAACAATCTCCTTATTCCAACAGCATCAGAAACACCTCCAGCTTCATTCCTCACTACATAAGCACGCTCACCTCCACACTACAGGACAGCTGCTTCTGCACCTGCAAAAAAAAAAAAAAGGGAGGGGGGAAAGACATGTCAGTTACAAAACACTAAACAAAACCACCCCGACAACATAACATACCAGCCCACCATCCACAGCAGCTGCACACACTCGTCACCGACCTTCTCTGCAATCACACCAATGCTACGCCCATCCGGCAGCATACACTCTACCTCCCTGCACTTACAAGGAAACACCTGCAGTTCTTTGGGACAGCTCTCGGTAACAACATTACCGAGCGCTTCCAAATACCACCCTGCCTAGAAAACCCCGGCCCCGAGCCACAGCTCCGCACCAACATTGGCGATGATCGTCGCCTCGCAGAGTGACCGGGACCGGGGAAAAAAAAAACCCAGCCAGGGGAAGCAAAAAAAAAATCCCCCGGCTGGGTTTTTTTTTAAAAAATAAAAATGGAAAAAATTTTTCTTGCTAACTACAGCCTGTAAGAACAAAAGGTGCATACAAGGTTAGACACATTCCATACCAACAACCACCCAACATCCACACAACTGCCCACTCAGTCCCACCACAGGCACGCTGCCTCCCTGCCCTACATGGCAAACGGCACCAGTTTTTAGGACCGCTCACGGAAACAGCATTACCGAGCGTTTCCACGTACCACCCTGCCTAAAAAAAAAACCCAGCCCGACCTGCACAGCAACATTGGCAATGATCAAATCACCTCAGGCAGTGAACAACACCACAGGAAAAAAAAGTCAGGGGGAAAAAGAGTTCAACCACCTGGGGGTTTCCATTAAAAAAAAAAAACCTAAATGCTAAGTACAATCAGAAAACAAACCAAACACATGCATACAGACTTAGATACACTCAATACCAAACCCAACCGACAACCACACAATTACCCACACCCTCCCACCGCAGCCATTCCTCACCTCTACTAACACAGCCGATTTCCACCCATTTAAAAGGGAACGCTGCACTGCCGTGAACAGGCTCCCACCAAAAACACCATTCCTCTCCATCAATAAATAAATATACAAAAAATAAAACTACACTTTGCCTTACAGTTTCACTCTCACAGAAACCCTAACAAGGTCCCATGGATACAGTACTTAGCACAGCCCACACCCTCAACTACACCCACAGGCGAGGCAGCTCCAGCTCCACACACAACGACACAAACACACAGACACAACAACAATCACAGCACAAACAACACTCTCGGCCAGAAAGCCCTAGAACGACACATCCCTGCAGCTCACAGGCACGGGAGAAGCCCATAATGACAAGCAGCTGGCAAAGCCAGGACCGTGAACACACGAGAGGCCAGCCAGAAAGATCCAAGGCTGAAACCACACAGGGAAGACCACCCTGAAAGGATGCCACGAAGGCGAGGAAGAGCGGCAGCGGAAGGCAAGGAAGAGCATCGCCACAAAGATGAATGGCTGCAGAAGGCGAGGAAGACCAGCCGTGGAAGGCGAGGAAGAGCATCACCACAAAGATGAATGGCTGCAGAAGGCGAGGAAGACCAGCCGTGGAAGGCGAGGAAGAGCATCGCCACAAAGATGAATGGCTGCAGAAGGCGAGGAAGAGCAGCCGTGGAAGGCGAGGAAGAGCATCGCCACAAAGATGAATGGCTGCAGAAGGCGAGGAAGACCAGCCATGGAAGGCGAGGAAGAACATCGCCACAAAGATGAACGGCCACGGATTGCAAGGAAGAGCGGCCACAGAAGGCGAGGAAGAGCGGCCGCGGAAGGCGAGCAGTATCGCCACAAAGATGAAGGGCCGCGGAAGGCGAGCAGTATCGCCACAAAGATGAGCGGCCACACACAGCTACGATGCAAATTCGGCGCAACACACCGACCCTTTGGGTGGGCGGCACACAAGGAGACACCGTCCCTCGACGCAACGCTGAGCGCTCGGGCCACTCAATAGCCTGCGGATGCCTAACACCCTAGCCCTGCAAAGTTTACACCCTGCTCCACCATCACACAGGACAACAGCAACGTCAAGACCTCAGCAAAACACAGGACACCTACAACACACACAGCACACAGCACACAACAACACAGACGCAGGCTGGAGCTGCCCGGACTACCACACCCCCCTCTCCCTCTACCTCACACACAGCACCCACCCTCACGAGGCCTCCACACAACACTGATTGTCCACACACCCACACACACACACTGCCCAAGACACACCAACACCCTTGGCCCCCTCCACTTAGCTTGGGCACTGCCGTGCGTCACCGTCCATCCTCAACAGCCAGCCTCGATGCCAGGCACCTCCTCCCTGACCTTCCTTCGCCCTCACCACCTGCCAAAACAGAGCACAAACCATCACCTGCATGCCACACAGCTCCAGCCTCTTCCCCAAAAAACACCCTCCTCCAAAACAACACGGTCCCTCCGCTCACCTGAAACACATCCCTTCCAAACTCACACATCGTGCCCAGTGCTCGCACACCCACAGCACCTGGGAAAAGCAAACACAAAAGTCACTCTTCCGCCAGGCAGCACCCAACAGCCCTACTACAAAGGACTCACCATTCTACTGCATCTCAGATCCTCAGCCATCTGGGAAGAGGCCCCCCACAACACCTGAAAAAAAGCACAACAAAAGACATTACTGAGAGGCAGCCCCACACCACCCAACCACATGATAAAGCTCTCAACAACAAGCTGCCCCCTCTCACCTGCTCAGCCTCCGCCTCAGCGCTCAGCTTCTCCACACCACAACTGCATCCTACACCTGCAAAGTCAGAGACAATACCACACCTTGAGGGGATGCCCACAAAACCGCAGCCCGCCCACACCCACCCACCGCTCCCACACCTTTACCTGTGCCGCTCACCCTTCCCCACTGTCAGGCTACAGGAGGCCGCACCAAGCTCTGCCACGCACCTGCAAAACCAGAACACCACTGGGCAACAGGCACAGCACCAACAACACAACAGCCCCGCTCCACGCTCTGCTCCATCTCGCACACCAACACTCACCTGGCCGGGCTCCTCCTAGGCACAAGCAACCCGCTTGCCTCACGGCTTCCCACCTACAAACACAAAACAAACATTGTTCAGGGAACCGCTGCCCAAGACACCCTCCTGCAAACAGCACTCACGAGCTCACCTCCTTAGTGCACATCTCCGTCTCCCTCGGGCACCCACAACACTGCTCTGCATCTGCAAAAGCAACACAAACTGCAGCACCCAAAGGCAGACCTATCCCCATTCCACTCCCCTTCACCACTCCACGCTGCACACTGCCATTGCTAAAACCCACAGACAAGGCACCTCCAGCCCCAAACAAACAGGCACACACACAAACAGCAGACACAAACACAGAACAAAGCCCTAGGCAGAAAGAACAGTTCTCACGCATAGGACCCTGCAGGCCACAAAGCCCTACGATGCCACAACTGTGCAGCTCAGAGGCTCGGGAGAAGCCCAGGAAAGTCAAACGCCACGGTCCGTGACAGAAAGCAGCCACCAAAGCCAGGACCATCAATGCACAAGAGGCGGGCCAGAATAACCCAAGGCTGAAACCACACAGGGAAGAAAACCCTGAAAGCATGCCACAAAGGCGAGGAAGAGCGGCCGCGGAAGGCAAGGAAGAGCATCGCCGCAAAGATGAGCGGCCGCGGAAGGCGAGGAAGAGCATCGCCGCAAAGATGAGCGGCCGCGGAAGGCGAGCAGTATCGCCACAAAGATGAAGGGCCGCGGAAGGCGAGCAGTATCGCCACAAAGATGAGCGGCCACACACAGCTACGATGCAAATTCGGCGCAACACACCGACCCTTTGGGTGGGCGGCACACAAGGAGACACCGTCCCTCGACGCAACGCTGAGCGCTCGGGCCACTCAATAGCCTGCGGATGCCTAACACCCTAGCCCTGCAAAGTTTACACCCTGCTCCACCATCACACAGGACAACAGCAACGTCAAGACCTCAGCAAAACACAGGACACCTACAACACACACAGCACACAGCACACAACAACACAGACGCAGGCTGGAGCTGCCCGGACTACCACACCCCCCTCTCCCTCTACCTCACACACAGCACCCACCCTCACGAGGCCTCCACACAACACTGATTGTCCACACACCCACACACCCACACACACACACTGCCCAAGACACACCAACACCCTTGGCCCCCTCCACTTAGCTTGGGCACTGCCGTGCGTCACCGTCCATCCTCAACAGCCAGCCTCGATGCCAGGCACCTCCTCCCTGACCTTCCTTCGCCCTCACCACCTGCCAAAACAGAGCACAAACCATCACCTGCATGCCACACAGCTCCAGCCTCTTCCCCAAAAAACACCCTCCTCCAAAACAACACGGTCCCTCCGCTCACCTGAAACACGTCCCTTCCAAACTCACACATCGTGCCCAGTGCTCGCACACCCACAGCACCTGGGAAAAGCAAACACAAAAGTCACTCTTCCGCCAGGCAGCACCCAACAGCCCTACTACAAAGGACTCACCATTCTACTGCATCTCAGATCCTCAGCCATCCGGGAAGAGGCCCCCCACAGCACCTGAAAAAAAGCACAACAAAAGATATTACTGAGAGGCAGCCCCACACCACCCAACCACATGATAAAGCTCTCAACAACAAGCTGCCCCCTCTCACCTGCTCAGCCTCCGCCTCAGCGCTCACCTTCTCCACACCACAACTGCATCCTACACCTGCAAAGTCAGAGACAATACCACACCTTGAGGGGATGCCCACAAAACCGCAGCCCGCCCACACCCACCCACCGCTCCCACACCTTTACCTGTGCCGCTCACCCTTCCCCACTGTCAGGCTACAGGAGGCCGCGCCAAGCTCTGCCACGCACCTGCAAAACCAGAACACCACTGGGCAACAGGCACAGCACCAACAACACAACAGCCCCGCTCCACGCTCTGCTCCATCTCGCACACCAACACTCACCTGGCCGGGCTCCTCCTAGGCACAAGCAACCCGCTTGCCTCACGGCTTCCCACCTACAAACACAAAACAAACATTGTTCAGGGAACCGCTGCCCAAGACACCCTCCTGCAAACAGCACTCACGAGCTCACCTCCTTAGTGCACATCTCAGTCTTCCTCAGTCTCCCTCGGGCACCCACAACACTGCTCTGCATCTGCAAAAGCAACACAAACTGCAGCACCCAAAGGCAGACCTATCCCCATTCCACTCCCCTTCACCACTCCACGCTGCACACTGCCATTGCTAAAACCCACAGACAAGGCACCTCCAGCCCCAAACAAACAGGCACACACACAAACAGCACACACAAACACAGAACAAAGCCCTAGGCACAAAAAACAGTTCTCACGCATAAGACCCTGCCGGGCACAAAGCCCGATGACACCACAACCCTGCGGCTTTCAGGCTCAGGAGAAGCCCAGGAAAGACTCAAATGCAATGGCCTGTGACAGAAAGGGGCCAGCAAAGCCAGGACTGTGGATGCACAAGAGGCTGGCCAGAAAAACCCAAGGCCATGATCACACAGGGAAGAAAACCCTGAAAGGGAGCCCCAAAGGCAAAGAAGCGCCGCCGCCAAAAGAAGCGCCGCCGCCAAAAGAAGCGCCGCCGCCAAAAGAAGCGCCGCCGCCAAAAGAAGCGCCGCCGCCAAAAGAAGCGCCGCCGCCAAAAGAAGCGGCCACAGATAGCTACGATGCAAATCCGACGCAACAAAATACCCCTTTTTGCAGGCAGCACAGCAGGAGATGATTCCTTCCCACAATGCTCAAGACACAGACCACTCAAAAGCCTGCAGATGCCTACCACACCAGTGCTTTTAAGTCAGCACTGTGCTCCATGAGCACAAAGGACAAGAGCAACATCAAGACCTAAGCAAAACACAGGACACCTACAACACACAACATACAGCACACATCACCACAGACAGGTTGGAGATGCCCAGCCCCTAGCACAGCCCCACAGCCTCGACCTCAAAAACACTCATCCTAAAGAGCACTCAACACTGCACTGATTGTCAGCAAACACATACACACAAACCCCCAAGACATGCCAACACCCTTGACCCCCCTCCACTTAGCTTGGACACTGCTGTGCATCACCATCCAGCCTCAAGAACCAGCCTCAATGCCAGGCAAGTCCTCTCTGATCTTCCTTCAGTCACAAACCTTCGCCATCGTCACCTGCCAAAACACAAGTGGTCACCTGCACACCAGATGGCTCCAGCCTCTCCCCCCAAAAACACCCTCCTCCCAAACACCACAGTACCTCTCCTCACTTGCAATGCACCCGTCCCAAACTCAGACACCGCAGCTTGGGGGGGGGGGGGCACCCCCCCAACACCTGGGAAAAACAACACAACAAAGTTACTCTTCTGCCAGGCAGCACCCAACAGCCCTACAACTACTGACACGCTGCTCCGCTCACCTCAAATCCTCAGCCATCCTGGAGGGGACCCACACAGCACCTGAGAAAGCAAGGGAAAGAACATCACCCACAGGCAGCCCGACACCACCCCACCACACAATAAAGCTCTCAATGACAAGCTGCTCCTCACACCTGCTCAGCCTCTGCCTCAGCACCCACCTTCTCCATGCCACAACTCCATCCAACACCTAAAGAAAAAAAATACCACGTCAGCAGGGGACGTGCACAAAACCACAGTCCACCCACACCAATCCTTGGCTCCCACACCTTTACCTGCGCTGCTCACCTGTCCCCGTGCTGAGCTCCGCCACGCACCTCCCAAACCAGAACAGCACCGGGCCGTGCGGACAGCGCCGTCAGCACAACAGCCACACTCTATGCTCCACTTCATCTCTCAGACCAACACTCACCTGGCCGCACTCCTCCTAGGCACAAACAACCCACCTGGCACATTGCTTCCCACCTACAAACACAAAACAAAAATGGTTCAGAGAACTGCTGCCCAAGACACCCTCCTGCCAACAACACTCAGTCACCTGCTGCACACAGGCCCCATTCCTCCTCCCTCTCCCTCAGCACCCACAACACTGCTCTGCATCTGCAAAAAACAAAGTGCAGCACCCACAAGCTCACCAATCCCCATTCCACTCCATCACTGCTCCACTCTGCACACCGCCATTGCTGAAACAAACAGGCACGCACACAAACAGCAGACACAAACAAACAGGCACGCACACAAACAGCAGACACAAACAAACAGGCACGCACACAAACAGCAGACACAAACAAACAGGCACGCACACAAACAGCAGACACAAACAAACAGGCACGCACACAAACAGCAGACACAAACAAACAGGCACGCACACAAACAGCAGACACAAACAAACAGGCACGCACACAAACAGCAGACACAAACAAACAGGCACGCACACAAACAGCAGACACAAACACGGAGCAAAGCCCTAGACAGAAAAAAAAGGCATCTCACGCATAGGACCCTGCTGGCCACAAAGCCCTACGATGCCACAACTGTGCGGCTCAGAGGCTTGGGAAAAGCCCAGGAAAGTCACATGCCACAGTCCGTGACAGAAAGCGGCCACCAAAGCCACGACCATCGATGCGCAACAGGCTGGCCAGAATGACCCAAGGCTGCAACCACACAGGGAAGAAAACCCTGAAAGCATGCCACAAAGGCGAGGAAGAGCGGCCGCGGAAGGCGAGGAAGAGCATCGCCGCAAAGATGAACGGCTGCGGAAGGCGAGGAAGAGCAGCCACGGAAGGCGAGGAGCATCGCCACAAAGATGAACGGCCACAGACAGCTACGATGCTAATTCGGCGCAACACACCGACCCTTTGGGTGGGCGGCACACAAGGAGACACCATCCATTGACACAACACTGAGCACTCAGGCCACTCAAAAGCCTGAGGATGCCTAACACCCTAGCCCTGCAAAGTTTACACCCTGCTCCACAATCACACAGGACAACAGCAACATCAAGACCTCAGCAAAACGCAGGACACCTACAACACACACAGAACACAGCACACAGCACACAACAACACAGACGCAGGCTGGAGCTGCCCAGACTACCACACCCACCTCTGCCTCTACCTCACACACAGCACCCACCCTCAGGAGGCCTCCACACAACACACTGATTGTCCACACACACACCCACACCCACACCCACACACTGCCCAAGACACACCAACGCCCTTGGCCCCCTCCACTTAGCTTGGGCACTGCCGTGCGTCACCGTCCATCCTCAACAGCCAGCCTCGATGCCAGCCACGTCCTCTCTGATCTTCCTTCAGTCACAAACCTTCACCCTCACCACCTGCCAAAACAGACCACAAGCCGTCACCCGCACGCCACACAGCTCCAGCCTCTTCCCCAAAAAACACCCTCCAAAACACCACAGTCCCTCCGCTCACCTGAAACACGTCCCTTCCAAACTCAGAGATCCTGCCCAGCACTAGACACCCACAGCACCTGGGAAAAACAACACAAAGTTACTCTTCTGCCAGGCAGCACCCAACAGCCCTACTACAAACAGCACACCGTGCCACTCACCTCAAATCCTCAGCCATCTGGGAAGAGGCCCCCCCACAGCACCTGAAAAAAGCACAACAAAAGACATTACTGAGAGGCAGCCCCACACCACCCCACCACACAATAAAGCTCTCAATGACAAGTTGCCCCTCTCACCTCCTCTGCCTCCATCTCAGCACTCGGCTTCTCCACGCCACAACTGCATCCTACACCTGCAGAGTCAGAGACCATACCACACCTTGAGGGGATGTTTGCAAAAGCGCAGCCCGTCCACACCCACCCTCGGCTCCCACACCTTTACCTGCGCCGCTCGCCCGTTCCCCATCGCCACGCTAAGGGACGCCACGCCGAGCTCTGCCACGCACCAGAACAGCCCTAGGCAACGGGCGCATCATCAACAACACAACAGCCCCACTCTACGCTCTGCTCCATCTCGCAGACCGACTCTCACCTGGCCGGGCTCCTCCTAGGCACAAACCACCCACTTGCCTTATGGCTTCCCACCTACAAACACAACCCAGTGATGACACAAGCCATCAAATCCCTACCCAAGACACTCTCCTGCCAACAACACTCACACGCTCACCTGCTTTGCACAGGCCCCGCTCTTCCTCCGTCTCCCTCGGGCACCCACGACACTACTCCGCATCTGCAAAAAACAGAAAAATGCAGTACCCAAAGCCTGATCAATCATCATCTGCTCCCCATCACCACTCCACTCTACCATCACCAAAACCCACAGGCAAGGCACCTCCACGCCAAACATGCACACACACAAGCAGCAGACACAAACACGGAGCAAAGCCCTAGGCAGAAAGAACAATTCTCACGCATAAGACCCTGCTGGCCACAAAGTCCTACAATGCCACAACTGTGCAGCTCAGAGGCTTAGCAGAAGCCCAGGAAAGTCAAATGCCACGGTCCGTGACAGAAAGGGGCCACCAAAGCCAGGACCATCGATGCACAACCGGCTGGCCAGAAAGACCCAAGACTGCAACCACACAAGGAAGAAAACCCTGAAAGGATGCCAGGAAGGCGGAGAAGAGCGGCCGCGGAAGGCGAAGGGCATCGCCACAAAGGCAGAGAAGAGCAGCCGCGGAAGGCAAAGAGCATCGCCACAAAGGCAGAGAAGAGCGGCCGCGGAAGGCAAAGAGCATCGCCACAAAGGCGGAGAAGAGCGGCCGCGGACAGCTACGATGCAAGTTCAACACAACACACCGATCCTTTTTGTGGGCAGTGCAGAAGGAGACGCGACCCATTGACGAGACGCCGAGCGCTCCGGCCGCTCAAAACCCTCTGGATGCCTAACACCCTAGCGCTGCAAAGTGTACGCTGTGCTCCACAATCACACAGGACAAGAGCAATGTCAAGACCTGAGCAAAACACAGGACACCTACAACACGCACGACACAGGACACAACAACGCAGACACACGCTGGAGCTGCCTGGCCTGGCACACCCCCCCTCCGCCTCTGCCTCACGCACAGCACTCATCCTGAGGAGCCCTCTGCCCTACGCTGATTGGCAGCACGTGCACACACACCCACCCACACGACACACCAACACCCTGGGGCTGCGCAACTTAGCTTGGGGAGTGCTCCGGGTCACTGGCCGTCCTCGAGAGCCTGCCTCGACGGCAGGCACGTCCTCTCGGATCTTCCTTCGGTCGCAAACCTTCCCCGTCGTCACCTGCCAAAAGAGAGCACGAGCTGGCACCCGCGTGCCCCACCGCTCCGGCCTCTCCCCCCAAAAACACCCTCCTCCCAAACACCACAGTACCTCTCCTCACCTGCGACGCACCCGGTCCAAACTCAGACACCGCAGCTGGGGGGGGGGGGAGGGGATACCCCCCCCAGCACCTAGGAAAACCAACGCAACAAAGTTACTCTTCGGCCAGGCAGCACCCAACAGCCCTACGACTACTGACACGCTGCTCCGCTCACCTCCGATCCTCAGCCCTTCCGGAAGAGGCCCGCACAGCACTTGAAAAAGCAAAGCAAAGGACATCACCCAGAGGCAGCCCGACACCACCCTGCCGCACCGTAAAGCTCTCCACCGCAAGCTGCCCCTCGCACCTGCTCAGCCTCCCTCTCGGCGCTCGGCTTCTCCACACCACGACTTCGTGCAAAGCCTAAGAAAAAAAAAACACAGAGCCGTCCCGCTGCTCTTACATTTGTGAACGGCCTTTGCTTCCCCAACTGTAGGAATGAGTCTCCTGGGATCGCTTTACAGCCTCGAATGCTGTTATTAGCTGAGGTGATTCCAGAGCACTGCCGATGCAGGAGACCAAAAGCAGAATGACCTCAGTGGGGAGAGACCCCCGGTTTATATAACCCTAGGCCCCACCCACTGACCTACCCACAAGCCCTTCGGAGGGGAGGGGCAAACCAATGGCTGCCATAAATACACAGGGCTGCGCAGAAGAGACTCTCCTTCTTCTGCTCAGAATCTAGACTGGAGGGCACAGAAAAGATAAAGAGAGCTCTTCTATGAAACAGAACATCTCTTTTACTACTAAGGCTTCATATAGTCCATCCACGATATCAAGAGGTATGTTGTTAAGCTTCTTTCCGCTCTAACTAGTGTAAGCCTTTGCATTACACGCTAGACATTGGTTCTGCTTAAACTTAGAAAGAAATTACAACATTCCACCTAGTCTATAAAGGGAACGTGATACCGCAGCGCTCTAGTTGGTTCGGGTCTGCATAGAATACAGCTGTTCTGGCAGGGCAGTATTTCCTGTAGGGCAAAGCAGGATATTAAAATGAATTCCTGGAACGAGGCCTCTTCTGTTATAGAAGTACTTCTAAAGAAGATTATTTCCTGGATAGTACCTAGAACATTTAGAAAAAGAGGGCAGCAGATAGAAAAGTTCGTCGCCCAGGAGACTACTATCTCCGTATCGCTAACGGGAGGACTGACGCGGGCAGACCTCGGGACGGCTCCCGAGGGCGCGAGAGGGACGCTAAGAGGGCTGAAGGACCGACGCGGCGCTCTGGGGCACCGCAAAGAAGGGTCCGGAACAAAATGAAGGGGCTCCTCAGAGGTCTGCGGGAGCGACAGAAGTCTGTGCGACACGACAAAGCTCGACAGAGGAATCCAAACTGGATTAGATGTTTCTGGCGGAGGCAGAGAGCAATAAAAACAAGCCAGTAGAGAACCACGAACGCCTCCCTAAAGGGCCGAGGGGAAAAAGGAGGGTGCTGAGACCGTTAGATGATGAACAGACCACACTGGGGCGGAGGAAAGCCTCAGCAGCAGATCTGAGGAGAGTCAAAAGACAGCTCCGGGGAAAAAGAAAAAGCTAAGACTCCACAGCGTGCTAGAGAGGTGCTAAAGGGCCTAGAGGGCCAACCGAGCTCTGTGAGGGAAGATAAAAGGCCAAAAGAAGGCTCCGGAGCAAAACTGAGGGCTGCCGAAGGGGCCGGAGGCCCGACGCGGGGCTCCGGGATGCGACGAAAGGCTCCGGATGCGTTCTGAGGGTGCTGCAGGGGTCCTAAATCGGTCTAGAGGGTCAAGATACAGCACTGGGAAAAAAGGAAGGCCAAAAGAGTAGTCAGGAGCACGCTGGAGGGGTTCTAAGGTGTCTACACGGCCCAAAAAAAGACTCTGGGGAGCAAGGAAACCGTCAAGAGGGGTTCAGCAGTGACTAGATGGCTCCGGAGGACTCTGGACGGCCAGAAGACAGCTCTGGGGAACAAGAAAGGCCAAAGGGTAGTCCGGAATGCACTGGAGGAGTCCTAAGGGAACCGATGGGCCAAAAAAAGGCTCCGGGGCGCAATTCTGGCCAAAAGAGGCATCTAGAGTGGACTAGAGAGGCGCCAAGAGGACTGGACGGCAAAAGCAGGGCTCCGAGGCACGACAAAGGCCTCCGGAGGGGTTCTGAAGGGACCGGATGGGGGCTAAAGGGGCTGCAGGTCGAAAAGACGGCTCTGGGGCACAAAGAAGGCTGGAAGGGAAGTCCAGAGCACGCCAGAGGGGTGCTAAGGGGTCCGCGTGGCCAAAAAATGACTCTGGGGAACGAGGAAGAACTCAGGAGGGGGTCTCGGCAGAAAAGAGGGGCCCAACGGGGACGAGAGGGCGAAAGCCTAAGAACTGGGGGGACGAGGAAGATGTCATGAGGTGCCCTGAGGGAATAGGAGGGGCCCTGTGGGATCGGGAGGACCAAAAAAGCTCCGGGGAGCGACAAAGGCCTCGAGATGATTTCTGAAGGGACTAGAGGGAGGCTAAAGGGTTTAGTGGGCCGGAAGACAGCTCTGGGGCACAAAGAAGGTGGAAAGAGTAGCCCGGAGAGCACTAGTTGGGGTGCTAAGGGGTGAGGAAGGCCAACAGAGGTCTGGGAGGAGAAATAAAAGACTGAAAGAGGGCTCCAGAGCAGAAGAGAGGGCAGCCGAGGGGGCTGGAGGGCCGACGCGGGGCTCTGGGACGTGAGAAAGGGCTCTGGAGGGCTTCCGAGTGGACTACGGAGGGGCCTAAAGGGCCTCAAAGACCAAAGAGACAGCCTTGGGAAAGAAGAAAGGCCAAAAGAGTGGTCCAGAGAGAACAAGAGGGGCCCTAAGTGATCTGGAGGACGGACAAAGGACACTGGGGCACAATTTCAGCCAAAAGAGGTGTCTGGAGCAGACTAGAGGGCCTCTAAGAAGCCCGGAGGGCCAAAGGAGGGCTCCTGCACAAAACCGAGCCCTCCGGAGGGGTTCTGAAAAGACTAGAGGGAGGGATTAAAGGGTCTGGAGGGCCCGAAGACAGCTCTGCGGCGCAAAGAAGGCCGAAAGAATAATCCAGAGTGCGCTAGAGGGGGCCCTGAAGCGGTTTACGTGACCAGAAAAACAGCTCTAGGGAGCAAGGACAAGCTCAGGAAGGATGCAGAGGCAACTAGAAAGTTCTCTGGCCCTCCAAACCCCTTAGCAACAGATCTAGGAACAAGGAAGGAAGGCCAAAAGAGTGGTCCAGACTGCCCTAGGGGTTCCTAAGGGGTCTAGAGGGCCAACAGAGGACTCCGGAGCGCTATTTGCTGCAAAAAAAGCATCCAGAGCGGACCTGAGATTTCCTAAGGGAAGCAACAGGCAAAAAAAAAAAAAAAAGGAAGTCCTCCGGGGCACAGTTTTGGCCAAAAGAGGCATCTGGAGCAGAGTAGAGGGCCACTAAGAGAGCTGGGTGGCCAAAGGAGGGCTCCAGGACAAAACCAAGGCCTCTGGAGGGCTTCTGAAGGGACTAGAGGGGTTCTGAAGGGTCCATATGGCAAAAAAAAAAAAAAAAAAAAAAAACCCTCCAGGAAACAAGGAAGGCCTCAGGAATGGTTCTTAGGGGATTTGAGGAGTGCTTAGGGGTCAGGAGGGCCAAAAACCAGCTCTGTGGCACAACAGACGCCTCAAGAGGGGGTTCAGAGGTGACTAGAGAAGTCCTAGTGGGTCTAGAGGGCCAACAGAAGTCTCTGGGGTACAATTTTGGCCAAAAGAGAGGTGCAGAGTTCACTGGAGGTGGCCTAAGATGGTTACGTGACCAAAGGAAGTCGCTGGGCAGCGAGAGTCCCAAAGCATCCAGAGGGGAAAAGAGAGGTCCTAAGAGAGCTAGAGGGCCAAAAGAGGGCTCTGGGGCACCTAGAGTAGACTAGGGCGAGAAGGCACCAAAAAAAAAAAGAAAAGGTGCTAAGGGGCAGCTTAGCTCTGACTTAGCCCCGACTCAGCTCTGACACTACCCCTGCCCCCATTGCGACTCTCCCCACAACTTCCCCTGAGACCCCCTCCGACACACTCCTGATCTGACCCGGGACCCTCACGCTACTCCGACTGCACGATAAACCACCACCCACCGGTCCTCATGCACCCCCATCCTACCCCCAGAACCGCTACAGCCCTGATGCGCCTCGTTCCTTCCTCCCCCAGCTCCAGCACAACCCCTTCCACACCACCCCGCCCCTGGCAGTGGCGCCCCTCTTTTCCCCCCTTGCCCCATCACAGCCCCAGAGCACCTCCTTCCTTCCGCAGCCAGCCCCAGTGCACCCCCTTCCTTACCACACCCCATGTCCCCGGTGCACTGCTCTTCCCCACCGTGTCCTCGGGCCCAGGTGCACCACCATCCTCCACGCAGTTTCTCCAGGCCCCACGTGCTCCCGTCCGCCAGCACACGTGCACCACCCAGCTCCACTCACCTTCTTTGTGGTGCAACCCCAGCATCAGTCCCACTGAGCACTGCTAAGTGGCAGCTCTGTTGTCCCAGACTGGCCCCTGCACAAGCTTTCAGCAACTGCGACCCCTACCTCCAAACAGTGCCAGCTGTAGCCATCGGTGCCCCCAGCTGCACCTGAGGCTCATCCCACCCCCGGGCCCACAGCTGCAGCCCATAAGGAACCGGTGTCAGGGAATTAACCTTAGCTCCATCAAGGACAGCTGGGCTTCCGGGGTAGCAGGGGCAGCCCAGCTCTGCACAGGTGCTTCCAAAAAGCTGAAGGGACAGCCCTGGGGTGTACACAGAGGAAAAGAGAATATTCAGGGGACAAGAGAACAAACTGAGAGCTCAGGATGCATACAAGTAACAAAGTTACCAGGTGATGATAAGAGTAAATAGAGGGACTTGGGGGCGGGGGGGGCAAAGAGCCCTGGGGCCTTGGCGTGGCCCTCCCCGAGCTCGCCGAGGCGCGTGGCGGGCTCGGCGGGCTCGGGCCGGCCCGCCCCGAGCCCCGCGGCCTTGGCGCGGGCCTCGCCGAGCCGGCCGAGGCGCGTGGCGGGCTCGGCGGGCTCGGGCCGGCCCGCCCCGAGCCCCGCGGCCTTGGCGCGGGCCTCGCCGAGCCGGCCGAGGCGCGTGGCGGGCTCGGCGGGCTCGGGCCGGCCCGCCCCGAGCTCTACGGCCTTCGCAGAGCCCTCGCCGAGCTCGCAGACGCCCCTGGCGGCCTCTGCGGTCTCGGGCCGGCCCGCCCCGAGCTCTACAGCCTTCGCGCGGCCCTCGCCGAGCTCGCAGACGCCCGTGGCGGGCTCGGGCCGGCCCGCCCCGAGCTCTACGGGCTTGGAGGAGCATTCGCCGAGCTCCCGGACACCCGTGGCGGGCTCGTGCGGGCTCGTGCCGAGCTCTACGGGCTTGGAGGAGCATTCACGGAGCTCCCGGACGCCGGTGGCGGTCTCTGCGGGCTCGCGCGGGCTTGTGCCGAGCTCTACGGGCTTCGAGTAGCCCTTGCCGACGTCGTAGACGCCCGTGGCACTGCGCATGTGCTCGCCGGCTGGCTACTTTGTCTGCCCGCCATGGCAGTGTCGCCTGCAGTACTGTCTTCTGGACACCTGAGGGCAGCAGTGAACAGAGAGAACACAGTGCGCCTGCGCGCACCTTTCCCGTGCAGTACTGATCTGCCAGCACCGAGGGCAGCGGTGAGCACGACTGGAATGCTGCGCATGCGCGGCTCCTGGGCGTGGTACTGCGTTGTTGACAGCGGATGGCTGCCGTGAGCATGTTGAACCGTGTGCGCATGCGCACCGCCTAGATGTGCAGTACTGGTTTTGCTACACGCGAGGGCAGCAAAGAGCACTGCGGAGCGAAGGCGCATGCGCAGCCGCGGGAGCAGTACTACATCTTCGACACCCGAGGGCAGCGGGGAGCACCGCGGCACAGCCGTGCACGTGCGCTCGCCCTCCTGATGCGGTACTTGTTTGTTGACAGCCGAGGGCAGCAGGGAGCACTGCGGACCGGCTGCGCATGCGCGCTCCCGCTGTCTGCAGTACTGCCTTGTAGGCACGAGGGGGCAGTAGTGAAGGCGGAGCAACCCAGTGCGCATGCTCTCGCCGTAGGCTGCAATACTATATTTTCGACACGCGAGGGGAAGTGAGAACTTGCGCATGCGCTACCTCGCTGGGCACAGTACTGCCTTCTCGATAGCCGAGGGCAGGAGTGAGCTCGGTGAACGCCGTGCGCATGCGTCTACCCGCCGTGTGCAGTGCCGATGCTGCTACACGCGAGGGCAGCAAAGAGCACGGTGGAAAAGGTGCGCATGCGCACCTGCTCTAGGCGCAATATTAAATTTTCGACAACGGAGGGCAGCAGGGAGCACCCCGAACCTAGTGCGCATGTGCGCCCTGCCGCTCGCTGCACTCCTGCTTGGTCGACACCGGAGGCAGCAGTGAACCCGGTGCGCATGCGTTCTCCTTCTAGAGGCAGCCGTGAGCAGATGCCTTTAGTGCGCATGCGTGAGCTGACGGCGTGCAGTACCACGGTATAAGCATAGGAGGGCAGCAGTGAGCGATGGCAGCTGGATTGCGCATGCGTGAGCCTGCCGCCTGCAGTGCTGGGACGTCAGGACACGGCAGCAGCACTGCGCGCGGAGGGTTTCAGTGCGCATGCGGGGCGGCAGCAGCGAGACTCGCAGCAGTGCGCACGCGTGGATAGCGGGCGGCGGCGCGGGGTGGCGCCGTGGCTCCTTCCTCGTAGTTCTCCAACTGCCCCAGCCCAGCTTCCCTGTCACCCCGCTTGCTGGGCAGCTCCAGGGGGAAGGCCAAGAAAAACACCCCACCACCAACCTTCGGCTCACCAAAAAGGGCTGTGAAAATAAGCATGCTTTACAGACTACTGTGTTTCAGCACTGGCTGCAAACCCGAGACCCCCCACACCCCACGAGAGCGCGCGGACGCTGGGCCCGGCCGCGGGCCCGGCCCCACCAGCTGCTCACGCAGCCTGGAAGGGTCTTGAGGAACCAGAGGCACGCGCTCTAGAAGAGGTAATGACTTTTATTAGACTGACCACTTCATTGGGAAAAACAAAACAAGACAAAACCAAACAAAACAGGGTAGCTCTTCAGAAACAGGAGGCGGTCCTAAGTACTTTGGAGGTAGGTCTCATTACTTTTCCGGGACGGAACGGACTGGATCAATACGGGAAACGCCAGGCAAATCGGAGGCCGTTCAGCCTCGCCCCTCGAGCTTGCAGTTCACCACACGCCACCGCTGACTCCAGCCACTAACCGTAAGTTTAGTAGTCTTGCTTTTAGGAGGAAAGTCAGTGGTCTCACTCCAGCTCATAGGACATATACCCACCATACACATAGCAATGACCTCCCCAAGAAGAGACCGAGTAGGGAAAGGGTCACATTGAGCAAACAGACCTAGGGCTCCTCCAGGTCCCGAGAAGATTAGGGTAGGCAGCCGCAGGTTTCCAAAACTGCTGCCTGTACTATAAACAGACTTCAGCCTCCAGGGCTATGAAGCATCTCTACAATAAAATACTTAAAAAGTGAGTTTGAGCTCAACAGAGTTCAGCTTGTGCCGTGCTCCTTCCCCAGGCACTCTGGGCTATTGGTGAGGAAACGGGACTGTTCAAGTCATAGCCAAAGACTTTATAAAAGAGGAACAATATCTCTCTTATATAGAGAGGGATCTTCAGCTTGCATCAGGAATTTCGTTAGCTAGAATCTACAGATCTGGCTGCATTTTACCACACTTTTCCAACCTTTCACTCAACAATCACAAGATGCATTTCCAGCACAGCTATGCACGCGCGGCAGCACAAGCCAGAAGACAATTTTCCTATTGAGTACCAACTTCCAAAACAGAAAAGAAAGCATTGACATTACAGCAGTTGACTGTTCGCACCAAGGAGCAACAGCTGAAAGGAACCATGGAGTGAGTCTGGCCAAGTTTTTTCAGCGTTCTCCTCGCATCACTGGCAGCCAGCAGGGCTCCAAACATAAACCCTCACCAGCTTCGTCACCTAACCAAATTTGCCTTTCTATCTTTGGACAGAGAATGAAACCCCAGTAATCCCCCTACCCCCCCACCCCCGCAAAAAGAATGTTATACCTTTTCTCGTCATCTACCCCCGCTCCTCCCTACAAGCCAGTCCTTTTGTCCATCCCCTGCAGTAGGCTCGATCTGGTCATAGCTCATCTCGAGCTGTACTGTCAAGAGGGGATTGTAGCACATCCGAGTTCTTGGCCTCATTTCTTAGCTCCTGCTGCTCTTTCATTTTCTGGGATTTGGCACGATCCCAGTCAGTCTTTATTTTCTCATTGTTCCACACCACTGAGGTCTCTGTGTCACTGATGTAGCCATCATCACCAGTATAGTGAGTTGGATAAACTAATAGCGGCTCCACCGAAAAGGCCAGCAAATTCCGATTTTCAAAATGCTTCATGTAATCAGAGCTGTACACAAAAACAAAAGAAAGAAATAATAGCCTCATATGTCCCCCATTCATCTTGCAGTCCACCTCCAGCCTTAATTTAGCCTGCACAGAACATCGTAACCTGCTCAGCCTTTCAAATCTGCAGTCCCTCCGAGGGAGGGACACCAGCAAAACACAGTGATGGACAAAAGATCCCTTCGGGTCCAGTTCCCAGCTACTCCAGGCGCCTGCATAACCAAGTCCCTTCTTCAGAAGTACTGCCTTCCTACAAACCTCTTTCTCCCAAGGAAGGGCAGCAACAGCTGCAGAAGATCTGGTAGCTTTAGGAATTTAGAGCCAGTCAGATGTTTCAAGGCCAGCTCCAAATTTCTCGGCATGCTCCAGCCATATCTGAGCTCTGTGGGGGTCTGACCACGTTATACAGTCACGCAGAGAGTGATTACCATGTGCAACAGCACATTTAAGAACAGCTCCTGAATGCCATCCAGAGGCAGGTAATAGCCAGCAAGTCAGTCTAACAGCAAAGGCCCATACTAGGGCAGATAAAACAATTGTCAGGCTCCTCCCAGTGGGGGCAGCTTCTCAGCTCAGGGAAGAGTCTGCTGCAGGTCTGCTTGCCACAAAACAACGGCAGAGATTTTAGACACTGCATCAATGGGCAAACTTAGGGAACAGATCCCTCTATAGACACCAAGCCACCCAGTTGCGGAAGGGCTACAGCATGTTCCTTTTGCATGTGCTTCCAGCAGCGTGCACAGCCATTTAAGTAACTCAGTAAATTCACTGCGTGGCTCTGAACGTAAAACAGCACGGGAGTCCCAGTTTTGACAAAATATAGTTATTACATGAAAGACTAAAAATAGAAAAAAAAGCAGCCCTACATAGGCCTCCTTTTTCAAAAAAAATTAGAAAGCTTTGCAATAAGCAACAAATCCAATTCCTCTGAAGGCCTAAATGAAACTGAAAAGATCTACAGACACAGTATCCCCAGACCAAATCTACAGGTTACTATCAGAATGAGTCACAGTCAGGGAAACTAAAGGTGTTTCTGATTTCGTTACCAGTGTGAGAAAGACTATGTCAAGAGCCTTTCTCCAAGGCAAATGGACTCCAACTCTGGAGACTCCCAAACTTGCAAAAGGAATGCTTGCACTGGAGCTCTGCCCATGGCAAGCACCTTCCTCAAAGTGCAATTCCCAAGATGTCTGTCACTAACCCACCCTGCCTACTGACACTGGCAGAGGCGCCCCCCCCCACCCCCCACCCCCCAAGAAGGCAAATCAAACTCACACAGGATGCTTGTCAAACATGACCGGAAGAAATTCATCAACAGGTAACATTTTGGAGAGCGGCTCAGCTGCCAGCAGCTTTTGAGCTCCCTGTAGTGAAATCACATAGGCCAAAGTCCAGTAGGAATAATCGGCTTCCACGAGGTTCCGCACGTGAGGCACAGACTTTTCAGGATGCTCTACCTGCATCCGCTTCCTCCCAATGTAACTGTGCAAGAGGAGAGAAAGGTGCAAGATTAAGTCTCCTTCTAGAAATATATTCCAGCTCTGTCAGGCTCTGAGCTAAGAAGTGCCAGGTGAAACCCTAGTACCCATGTGACACGAACAGCAAGGGCTGAGGGCAGTAAGACTTAGACAACCCTCGTCTCGGCAGTAATTCACTACAGGTAGAGATCAGAGGAGCCAGGTGCTCATACACCACAGGGAAGAAACTTCCCAGCTTAATAAAATAATCGACTTTCTGGCAGGCAGGGTGCACAGAGTTTCAACAAGGCGTTCCATGGCAGAAAGAAAAGGTGTAGCCCTCAGCATATTGCCCTGTGCTCTGACCAAAAAGTACAGCTTCCAGGCATGAGCACAAAGGAGCTGACAGGGAAAGAGTCTTAGCCGCTCCCAAGTTTGCCAAGACGCCGTTCGCCTCCTTAGCTGGAGCTCTTTCAAAGCAGCCTCCCCCTCCCCACAGTCTTTTTTTCCTTGAACACCTATAGAAGTGTGTGACAACCACCAGAAAAAGAAGGCAGGTTCATTTTTGATTTCTTAACCAGTTATATGCCTCTCCCTTAGAGCACGAGCCTTTTGTGCCACTCATATGGCAGCAAATGCATCATTACAGAAATCATTACTTACAATTGTGAGAGAGAGCCTCATAATGCATAAGTTTAACTTTTCGATTTTCCATACTTACATCAGATCCCAGTCCAATCCCTCCTCTTCCAAGTCATGCATCAGATTCATCAGGCGCCGTTTGAAGAAGATCTCAAAGCGCAAGTCATCCTCAAACACTACTGATTTCTCCAGCCCCCTCTCAACAATCTAGCAATTTAGCAGAAGATTTTTTTTTTTTTTTTTACAGACAAGTCAAAAAAAAAAAAAACAACCCACCACCACCAACTGCCACGTTCCTCTCCTTCTGGCCCAAGACCTCTTTCTATTTCTCTCACTACTACAGTAAAGACTAGAAAGTCTCTAGAACCAACAACAATGCAGGAACCTGCAGAACTGGCAAATCGGCCTGACCCCTATGTTTTGCCTTCTCAAGACAGCTACAAAAACAGGTTCCCTTTCACTGCCATCAGGATTAGGAACTTGTCCAGTTACCAAGAGCAGCCAGACAGAAGCCTAATTTGTAAGCGAGCCTCTGTACACATCCTTTTCACAGCTTGTGGTGTGATCCAGTAAATCATTCTCCTAACACTCATGCCAGTCGTCTGGCCAGACGAGCACCTGCAGATATCCTTTCACTGACAAAGCAGGGACAGTGCTTTCTCAAATGTCTCAAGCGGAAACTTCTCCCACGCTTTCCCCATTCTCCTCATCCACAAAACCTATGTCCGTGCTTGTCCTTTGTGCCCCTGCACACCCACAGCAGAGGGACCATCAGCGACACTATGGCACATTGCAAGCACATAGCCAGTGAGTGCTCTTCCATGCAAAAGCACCAGGACACCCAAAGCCCTCCTTAGAACAGTTTCTCATTCACTCACTCACCTCCTTCCAGATCTTGTAGTGACTGAGGAAACAACCCAACTCTCCTTTGGTGAGTGGACGGCCGTGGTATGGATCCTTATAACCTGGCAGCATTTTAATTCCCAGAGCTTCAACCTCACTGGTATTCATAGCTCTGTAAACCAGCAACAAGGGTTAGCACCTTCCTATTAAACAGGAGACAACTGCCAGATTTGGATCTCGGATGAAACTTTCCTCCCAGGCAATCCCTAAGCCATTGCCACTGGTCTTCCACAAGGAGAATCGAACCCAAGCCTCAGGACTCTCTTGCCCTCAGCAGGTTTACGCAGGGCACAGGCAGCCTGTGTCACTATAATACGGCAATGGCTCACAGAGCTACTCAGCCAGCATCTTGTTGCCTTCCCCTGAGGCTGTGTGCACACGCACACAGAAGAGATCAGAGCATCCAAATCCACGTACTAGTCACCAAATCTCAAATCACAGCACGATGGGGAGAACGGAAGGAGAAAAGCCCCACAGTCCTTGGCAGACTTCTTCGGGTAGAGCCCTTTCAGATGGGACCAGGAGGCACCAGTGTCAAAATGTGGCTCCTCCTCTTCCAAAAGCACTGTTTCTTTGAAACACATGTTGCCATCCTCCACCCCTGCCCACCAAGTTCTGTTCTTCAGGAACCCTTCTCGAGCTGAGGGACCCCCAGCTCCTTCTATTGCCAGGAATTGTACTGGCACAAGCCTGATCCTTGGGACTCACTTGCCATCCACCGCTTCAACAATTTTGCACTCAATCTGCTGCTCGTACAGCGTTCGCAGCATTCGGTCTCGTCTATCTGTCCGGCGCTTCAAGTTAATCATGAAAACCTGAAAACAGAAAGTCTGCTGTCACAAATGTGCAGGGAAGTTCCTGCTGTATCAGTGAAGATGAAGACTAAGCGGTGATTCTGCCACATGCTGCCTTGGGACTCAAGGGGAGAGATAGCCGGTGCTCACCAATGGATCCATCAAGACCACTCAGAGCACCCGTGACCAAGAGGATAGCCCATCAGCTCAGCTCAGGCAAGCTAAATGTCATTCCTCATCTGAGTGCCACGATCGTATAGAGCAAAAGCACAGAGCTCACCTCATCAAAGCCCATCTTGTCGGGGATCTTGGGTGGGACAGATATATATTGTGAAGGCTCTGCTGGAGGGTTCTTCACTAAAGGCAAACAATAAGGAAACCATTTGCGTTCCATTTTATTCAAAGCATTAACACACACAGACACAACCAAGGGATCTTCACCAATTCCTTGTGGGGTGCAACTATGGCTACACAGGACAACTGCTTAAGCATAATCAAATACAAACAGTCCTGCTAGCCTACTGGGGATGGAGAAAGAAAAGACAGCAGGACACCTCTTCTGTGACCCTCACCTCTGTTTCTACAGCCAGAACAGCAAAGCACCCAACTGCTTGCATTGAGTCAATCCCCCCCACACATCCAGCAGGAAAGATATACTTAACTTTTGCTGCTGATTGACAAGTTACTATATTATACTTTCATTTATTATTCACCTCAGACTTTTCCTCTTCGTATAAGAGCTTTCCAGTCTCAGATCTATCAGCGAATAAGAGAACGCTTGAACAGGAGACCATTGACTAGAGTTGAATTTACAGAAATACTCTGCTTCTGTGGACAAGGAGAATGAAATTTGTGGAACATGAAGGAACACACGCAGTCTGTGAATGGCCAAAGAAAACTGGAAATGAACCTCTGGCATCAGAGCCTCAGATTTACAACACCGTTTCAAAACAAGGTTGGCTCGAGACCTGGGCTACCTCTCCTGAAACGTTCACATTTAAAAAGAAGTTCCTTCACGTAACTCGGTCCCATCCTTTTAAATGCTAGCAGGGACTCCACTTTCATAAAAGAACCTTTGTGCAGACAAGACCAAACAAAGATATACTGTGACGCTCAGGCAGCAAGATACCCAAGGGAGGAGAGAGAGTAGAGCAAACTCCAAAATACTCCCTTCCCTGTACTGTAAACACGAAGCTTCAGAACACTGCTTGCGTATGCTAGGGCAAGAGGGTGCTGCCACAGAGATCTTCCTGAGACCAGAGGCTGAGAAGGGGAAGACTTGAAAAAGAAGCCAGTGGAGCCAACTGCAATCCAGAGAGACCACAGGCCTTGGAAGTTAGGAGAGGAAAAAGCCAAGCCAGAAGATAGTCTCTGCTTTCACACGGCATGAAAAAAAAAAAGAACCCCCAAAAGAGATTACCCAGATGTCAAATGGCCTAGCTATACCACCCCCTTCACACCTACAGGAGATACCGGACTTCCTTCAGGGTTATTTTTGTAAGGCACAGATCAGTTGTAACTGTATCGTACTAACTATTCCTCCCTTGACCTTTTCCTCCAATCTGCCAGAAATCCAGGAGGCTGAAAACTCAAAGGCGCACCCCAGGAAAGCAGTACATCTTGAACACAGCACAGAGCAAATCTGAATTGAAATTCCATAGACCTCAGTTCCACCCACAACAGTCCCAGCACTTACCCATGATTTCTAGCTGGACATGCATGAAACTCTCCATCTCATCCCGCAAGGTGCTGTGGGATCTTAGCGGCACCGGAAGAAAGCCATAAACCTCCTTGTTACAAACAAACATCTGGACTTCTAAAATTAACACACATGCACAGCAAATAAAACACTGCTCAAACCCCACTCCTTCACAAATCCAGCCCATTACAAGACTATAGAAATATCCTTCAGACTGAGCTAAAGAAAAACAGTAGTAAGTCATTACCCACTAGCTCACCTGCCTGCCTACAGGAAAATGCAAAAACAATGATGTCATCAAAAGACCAGGTGTAATCAGGGTGCGGTGGGTAGAAAGCAAGGTCCCGGGAGGCCTCTTTCCGCAAGTCAATAAGAAAAGTGGAATGCACCATGGGGACGGCAAAGCAGCCACGTCGATCCCGTTTCCGAATAGGAATGTAGGCAGGAGTGCGCTTATAATAACCCTGAGAGAGGGAAGATCCACACACAAACCCTTAGGTTTGCTTTTCATGTTTCTCTGCATTCCACGTTTGCAGAGCTAGCCAAGCCAAGGCAGAAACAAACTCCAGAGAGCAGCACAGAGGGGAAGAGAGCGCAGCTCTAGCTGTCTTTATAACAGTGAGCAGGAGCCACGGAGAGCTAGACACAAAGCTACCTGAAGATTAGCGCTGTTGCTACTAATAATTCAGAGAAGGAGGAGGGTAGCAAAGAAACAACATGAGCTAGAGACCCAAGACCATCTCTTACCTGAGAAGTCATTCCACACCAGAAATTAGAATAGGCGGCGCGAGAATCCAGCATGGGTGCTACCACAGTCTTATTCTCTGCCATCAACAAGCTCAGGGTGTTTGGATTCGTCAGGATGTTATCTGCATCAACAAACTGCAGCAAGCACAGAGAAAACCCAACACGCGCGGTCAGTCGTAATGCTGCCAGTCTCTCTTAGCGTTAGTCTAGCGTGCGATTCAGTGAACGTTTGCCGCTTGGTCATCCATATGCCCTGCAGGCTATCCCCACGACTGCGCATGGTCCATCCCACACAGCATTTTCGAAAGCCAGAGCAACGCTGACAGGCATTTCTTCTCTTTCTAGAAACCGGACGATGAAGCGACTGTTCCAACTCAGAAAGTACAAGGCATACCAAGAAGCATGTCACCGCATACCAGAGTGCCCAGGGCACAACCCAGCATGTATGCAGGACGTTAAAGAGCAGCTGATGTTTCAGCTAGAAAGCCTAGGACCCCTCTTCAGTACTAGCAAGCAGTTCACAGAAGTTTCCAAAGGAAATTTTTCACATGCGGGAATGAGAAATGCAAAAGGGAACGTGTAACATGAACAGCAGCTATCCCCACAGCTAGATCACGCGCGACAGCTGTAAGAGCCTCCAGACCCACAATGACGTTACCAGAAGAGCAGTTTTTTCTTACGCACCCCCAGTTCTCAAAGGACTCGAGAGCAACCAACGGGACTTGCACAACAGCAGCAAAAGCACACCTAGGGCAGAACGGGTTGTTTTGTCCTGCCATGCAACAGCGCTCTCCAACCAAGCACACCCTGAGACAAGAGCCAAGAGTCGCAATCTGTTGGGGCATCACAGGAACAAAACTCACGCGCTAGATCACGATATGCTGGCCAGTACCCAAACTGCAGCGCCGGGGGCTGCGCAGACTGCGAGTTACTACTGCGACAACCGACTCTTTGCAGGCTTCTGCGATGCTGCTGAAGGGCCAAGCGCGTTAACCAAATCAGTACTGCCAAAGAGCAGCCAGACACTCCCTAGCTGAAAGCCAAAAGCCCTCAGGACGTAAACTCCGCGCCGAAGGGACCCTGCGGCAGGCGGGTCCTCTTACCAGGATGTAGTCGGCCCACATGTCCCGGGCAGCCTTCAAGGCTGCTTGCCTGAGCTTCATCACGTACTCGTAGCGGGCGCTCGACCAGTGCTTCGGGCCTTCCTCGTCGGGGTAGGACCTGCAGAGAAGCAGCGGCCGTGAGGCTGCGTGCGGCCCCCGCCGCCGCCGCCGCCGCCCGCCGCCCCCGCCGCTCACCGGGGCTCCTCCAGCGGCCGCCACTCCACGCGGTGGTAGAGGCCCTGCACCCGCACCAGCCACTCCCGCAGCACCGCCGTCGTGTTGTCCGCGCTGTGGTCCGTCGCCACCCTGCGACAGAAGGGCGCTCAGGCGCTGCCGGCGAGCCGCGGCCCCGCCGCCCGCCGCCCCCCGCCCCGGCCCGGGCCCGGGCCCCACCACAGCGCCGTGCGCTCCTTGGGGTGCCGCAGCCGCTCCAGGGCGCCCAGCACGGCGGGCAGCGAGTGCGCCGCGTTGCGGGCCAGCAGCGCCACGGCCACGCGCGGCGCCCGCAGCGGCGACTCCGGGCTCCAGCGCTCCTCGGGGAAGTAGGCGCCGGCCCGGGCCGCGGCCAGCAGCAGCGGCAGCCCCAGCCGCAGCCCCAGCCCCAGCCCCGCCGCCGCCGCCATGGCCGCCCTGCCCCTGCGACGGCGCCGCCCCGACTCCCCGCCTCCGGCCGCTCCGCCTTCCGCCGCGGCCCCCGCCCGCGCCCAGGCGCTGCCGCACTTGCTGCGTCCGCCCCCCCGGATGGCTTCGGCCGGCAGGAAGAGGCGCCAGCGCCCCCAGGCATCGCCCTCAGCCCTTTCAGGCACAGGCGTCTTTAATGCTGAAATCTGTCCCCTGCCCTCACCGCCCCCGCTCCTCCGCGTTTTCCCGCCTCCCGTGCCACAGTTCTCGAGGCTTATTTGTCCGCAGAGCATCGCCCCGGGGGGGGGGGGTGTCCAGATCGCAGGAGCTTTGCATCCGTAGCAAGGGCATGCTTCACGCGTCGTGCTTGTTTTGGCCCCGCAGTCCTGCGACACGGATGTTCTCTTCTGCCGCCTTCAGTTTCTGTGTTTAGGCCATACCTTAAATGTACTTCTGCTCCTCCATACCGACATAGGTCCTCTTCCTATCTGGAGGGACTTGCAACCTCAGCTGCGCCTGTACCTTACCATATTTTCTCACCCGAGGCTGATTTATTGACTTGGCAGGTGGGAGGGTTTACAGTGTCCAATGCACTACTGCTACTCAGTGCTCCCATTCTTATTTCAGAGAGTGCGTGGGCTGTCACTTCAGGGAGCGGGTTGTCCACGCTTTCCAGAACGCAGAAGAAACTGTCACGGTAAAGACTGTGCTTGTTACGACCTGAGGCCTCTTTCAGGGCTGAAACAAGGAACAAAAGTAACCTAAAACATCAGTAAACATAAGTAACATAGCAAACTTTTACTTTGTATCTCTTGTTTTTGCATCTATGAGATGACTTCTAAGAGTCACTAGGACTTGGCTGGTGAGAAGCCAGCTCATCCAACTTCTACTGTGGCAGCATTGTGCAAACTGTTTTAGAGGCACTTAAAATTTTGTTGCCATGGGTTCACCTCTGCTCTTCCTCCTCCCCCCAATGTATTTAAATAGAATTTTAAAACGACCCTTTAGACTGGTGTGCTTAGAGGAGCCAGTTGTAGCAGATGTACAGACCACACTAATGATTCATCCTTAGTATAAAAGCTTTTCTGTTCAACACTTTAAAAGGAAGCAATAAATAGGCAGCCCTCCCATGACATCATGCTTGTAAAATGAGATTTTTTTTGCTCACATTGGCCAGTAGGAGGTTTAGAGGTTAGTGAGCAAGTGGGAACAGTGGGGGAGGGAAAGAGAATTGGCAAGAATGAGCTATTTCAACATTAGTATTCTGGGAACATTAGTATCCTAACCACAGGCAACATCTGGAAAGAAACTTGAACATAGAAACATGGAAATCACTGTATAACTGCTTAAAAAAACAGCTGCATACAACAAAGCAGAAGTTACAAGTTTGGCAGCAGTAAATATTTTGGTCTCAGGATATTCCCTCCTTTCTTTAGCAGGAGATGAGGGAACAAATCAGCCTGCTTTGGTATTTTCAGGGGAGCACAATTTCTTTACCTTTGCTAATGGCTTTCAGCAATACAGACAGAACCATTTCTTCATAAATATTTTCCACGCTTATGATGCCACTGCAATCAGCAAACACGTAACTTTCATATTTTGGCAGCTCCTACCAAAGGAAATATGCCAGAGGACAATCAGGCAGCATCAGTAACACATACACCTCAAAGACATATGAGCAGGGCCAGAATTGCTCAGACAGCATCTCAAGTAAGCCAAAATATGTTATTCGCCTAACATTTGCTTCTCTGCTGAAGGCACTCTACAGTACCCGTTGCTTGACAACTGCTAATTCCCCAAATATGATCTTGTATGACACATTATTTGTATTCACAGCTTGTCAGAAGGAAAGATTGCAATCAGCAGCCAGGATGGGAAGAACCGACAGAGATTAGTCAAGACTCCCTAAAAATCAGGCAGAACAAGAAAGGAATGAATGATCAACGCTCTCAAATCCCAGAGACAGAAATATTTTCTCCAAAGCAGAGTGCCCTTCGGTAAGAGCAATCCAGAAAACACCACCAGGACTAGCGACAACAGGAATCAATCCAACCGGCAATCTGGCACAAGGCAGCAGAGGAAAAAGGGGGGAGGGGGAAGCAGAGAACGTTCTGTGAAATAGCTAAACGGCAGTCACATTTATGGTGTGAAACAGAATCGACTTGTATCCGTTTGGAGGAAATTTACTGGATGCCTTGCGTGAGAGGACTGTGGTTCGGTGGGCTGTGATGGCATGGGTTATTTTAAAGCTCTTTTCTTCAGGGTTAAAGCACAGTTCCTAAACACCAGAACACTAGAGAGAAGGAAAAGCTGTACTGAAGGGAAGACAACTCACCCACCCAGTAAAAACCTCTTAGTTTACACTGCTTTCCAGAACCACCAAATGATTTTATTTTTGCTGAGCTAAAATCTGCTTATATGAGCCCTCTTTCCATCTCAGCACAGTCAGAACCCCTTCCAGCCTCTCTCAGATTCACAGCCTTACCAGTTTACACCTGGACTCCAAATGCTTCAGCAGAAAAGGAAGAAAAATTTGAACCAGCCACTCCTGAGCAAACTGCTTCCGGGTGGAACTGCTGTCATAGTCAAATTTCTGCAAGCAGATGACAATGAAATTCAAAGGAGAGTAAGTCCAACCGTCAGGTGCCTTCTCTAACAACCACTGTATCTGTTGCGTTAAAACCGCACGCAGAAGCATGGGAAAATACCTGTAGTAAAGCAACACCACTCAACAGAAAAAGAAAAAGCCCACATGCATCCAACATACACGCATCCAAGCGAGATCAAACACACAGGGAAGGACAAAGAAGGCATCTCATGCCTTTACCTTTAGCACACGATCTTTGACGTTTTCCAGTATTTGGACAACTTGGTTACAGTTAGTTGCCTGGCTGAGGCGTTGCTCCGAAAGCTGCTGGAAGGTATAGATGGAATTCTGCATTAGCTGTAAAAAACAAAAGTCTACTGAGTGGGTACCAGACACGCAGGAACCAGGGTTTCACTCTGCATCTCACTCCAAGTGGGAATGATGGTCCTGGTCAGTCAGCTTTCTTTTACCGAGACAACCTTTTCAAACCTTTGCTTCATGCCTTCTGGGCAGCCCAAGAAGAAAATAAGGAGAGAGAGAGAGCACAAAAAGTGAAAGTAATAGCTAAGATTGGAGCTAACTCACAAGGTCAGCCCTTCTGAGCTTTTTCCCAGCAGGTTTTCTCAGGTTTTTTTTACCACTTACTTGCTGCATGAGGTTCTGAGCTCCGAGGACCAAGCTTGTCATGCTGTGAAAGCCAAACCTCTCAAGTCTCTGCAGGCTTTCTTTATAAACGTCAGCCTTCTCATAACACGGTTGCATGATTTCAGGCATCCAAGATGTTCTCCCAAGTGTTAGAAGCTACATCAGAGCAACAGCGCATTACTTAGGCAGTATACAGTGTCCCTTTTCCTTTTTAATATTTGCTCCCAAACTCATCTGGAACCCCAGCTCTGTACTATTCCCACTTCCTTCCTTTAATCTATTTCTGGTCAGGCCTCAGATTCTCTCATGAATACAGGGCGATAAGACAGTGGCCAGCTACACGCCGCTCAAGGAAAGAGTATAAGAAAGAGAAAAGCGTACTATGACAATTCCCCAGCATACCTTTCCAGTAATATGCAACTTAAGAGACTTTATGCTGAATTAAACCCAACCCTGGGGTCAGTGAGAACCTGCTTGCCAGGGTTCAAAACCTGCAAATTAGCTGTAACATTGTGACAGTGAAAAGTATGATGCCTCAAGAATCAATCCTGCACTGACAACTGCCACAGTAGGTAGAACGTTTGTATTCCTGTGCCTGCAAATTTAACAGCAACGTGGTCTGCAGGGAGCTGGAAAAAAGCAGTCGCCTTTGTCATATCATCCATGTATTTTACCTCTTTTTGTAAGACTGCGATAGGAGAGTTCCGTACAGTTCGGACCATCTCATCAACTCTCTCAGCAAAGAGCGAGCGTACCATCTCTGCTCCTGAGCTGATCGGACGCATGAGTTCCTCCATCACAAAGTCCAGGTCAGGCTCCACTCTCTGGCAACAGCATGATTCTGCCGCGCTGTGCACCATGGCTGTCAAAATTGAAAGCTATGGGTTGTCTGATAGACTGTGCTGGGCTCCACATTGCCCTGGATCCACTAGGCACAAATCCAAGAGAACAGGGGCTCGGACTGTGTAGAAACCACCATCCGATAACTTCTGCCCACAGTCAATGGTTTATTACTTACAACTTCATAGTATCTGTTAGTCTGTTATCGGTGTACCCAAAACAGTGATATCTAAGCCGAAAGCTCACAAATTAAAGGGCTGCAACTATGGGCAAGAGCCTTGAAGTTCCGCATATTAAAAAATCATTGGAATTTTCAGTATAAATATGGATTTTCAACTGAAACAAATCATTAAGCAACAGTAAAACAAGCAGAATTGTTTAGAAGAGCATTTCATTATGAATTAATTCCTACTCCAGCCTTGCTGTTGGCAGATGATTCTGCAGGCTACTCTCACCTGCCAGAAAATTGCAAAGTAAAGATTGTATCAACTGAATATAAACTACATACACTAAGAATAGCTTTGCTGGGTCAGGCCAAAGTGGTGACCCAATGTCCTGTTTTCAACAACCATCAACAGCAGAGGCCTAAGATGCAAAAGGAGTTCCTGGGCTAGAACAAGGTTCCATGTTTAATAGCCCTCTAAAAAATTTAATGGATTTGTCCAATTGCTTTTTGAACTGGCAAATTTTTTGCCTTTTCTCCCAGCCTTTTGCCCCGTTTGTCCAACCTTGGAGTTTTCTGGCTATCTGATCCTTTAAAGTCAGCATCTGATCCAGGTCTGGGCGAATTTTCTTCTCCAACTGAATTTGTAGTTTTTCTTGGTCCCTCTGAAAAACTTTGAATTCACTGGAGACTTGACTGAGGATCAGTGTGTAAGCCTCCTGCAGAAACTGGGTGGCCATTAAAGAGCAGGGGAACCAGAGAGAGAGAGAGAGAGAGAGAGAGAGAGAGAGAGAGAGGAAGAAAGAATTAAGGAAAGGAAAGAGGCATCATACAGGCCTTAGGCAAGTTTTGGAAACATTACTGTCTATTCTAACAGAAGCAAATTCCTTGTTAGGTTACTAGGCTCACCAGCAAACAAAAGACCGTCTTCTGCGTCAGGCTTCTAAGATTCTTTTCAACTCATCCAGCATCATCTCACCCAGCCCAAATATCAAGTCATTCATTGTTCCTCACCTCCCTTATAATCATTCCCTCATTGCCCATACGCAGCAAACCAGAACTAAACATACCCTTCACACAGTGTAATGCTTTCTCTCTATCTTTGCACAACGTACATTAAAGACAGCAGTTTCACAGGAGACAGAAAAGGCAGAGAAGCCTTAGAATGGGCATCGTTTGTTGAATTGTTCTTTATTTTAAAAGTTTATACATGAAGCTCACGTTTATAGCTCCCCCGTCCTCTCCAACTGTAGAGCTTTAAATAAAATAGTCCTACCAGTAGTTTCCACACTGCTTTCAACTCAGAACTCATCTTTCCTTTAAGCAGATGAGTAACTTTGCGACCAACAAACCACTCTGTTTCTAAGGAAAACTCTGTTTCACTGTTATACAACCTAGTACTTAAGAGCTACGAGTAATGCTGCATTTGTGCAGCTTGTATCAGGCAGAAGGTATCCCAAAATTGGATCTAGCTCTCCCAACAGCAGAGGTTCTATCACCATATGCTAAAGAAAGGGAAAAAAAAGAAAAAAAACCCAAGATGGGGACCAGCACTGACTTTCAAATGCAAATAGCGACTTGTGCGTTTACCTGGAGCCACAGCTGCTTTCTCCGAGTTTCTGACCCTCTGATATTTGGGAGCACTTGAGACCGCAGCACTGGCAGCAAATCTTCCATTAGCACATTACCAAGAATCTAAACACCCCCCCGCCCCCCCAAAAAAAACTATTTAAACCAAGTTCCAGGCAACAAACTTGCATTAAATACTCTGGTATTGGAACATTCAACACTTTACAAACCTCAGCTTCCACTCCCAGGAGGAGATCCCCTGCCCTGTAGCTACCTCTCTCTTGTCTGTAAAATCGTACAGCCTCCAGAAAGGCCTCAGCTTCAAAAGAATCTCTCCTCTGTAATTCTGAAGACAAAAGATGAGTTAGTCCCAGTTACGTTTAATTAAGATTACTTAGAAAAACCTACTTGCTTTTAATCATATTCAAATGACGCGTTCGTAAATACAACACAAAGACTACAAAACGCCAGGATGACAAATGCTGTAGGAAATCTACTGCATAGAGGAAATTACGCTAATGGTGGAAAAGAAGAGGGGAAGATATTCTAAACACTTCAGTGAATCCAAATGCAGTAGCCTAACACTGAGTCTCAGTATTTCCTAAAGGAGTGCCAGCCAAATCATGTGAAGTTGCAGGAATTTAGCAACTACAAAATTATTCCAGAGGAAAAAGGACTGCAGGAAATTTTCTCACTGTCTAGCCATAGGAATCAGAAATCCAAGAATTTATAGAGATCTCATTTACAGCTGGCCCCTCCATGAAAAGATCCTTATGGTAGAGGGCTCATGCTCACAGCTTTCATGGATGATACTGCTTCCTTAGATGGACTACGTAAAGGCAGAAACCTACCAGATTCCAAAGCATTACCTGTACTGTGATACCGAATCCCATCTTGAAGAGCAGATTTCCAGAGCCTCTGGGATTCTGCAGAGTTTGTGCAAAAACAAAAGTGCCTCCGGAATGGATGGTAGAGGAAAAACAAAAACTCTCCTGGAGGATCAGCTAAGGCATTACAGCCCTGCTGGGAAGAGCCACCTTGGGGCGGAAGGAAAGAAGAGAAAGCCCAGTGTATGCCATCACAGGTACAATTTGAAATTAATGTTTCTATAAACTCCAGGCAATTTCACAGCAACTACTGGTAGGTCTGTTATCTCTCATTGAGAGCTATCATTATAATGACAAAATAAAACGCCACCTTTCCAGAGTGATCCAAGGCCTGCTGTGTATCAGTAGCTTATTAGAAAATGAGGGAGCAAGCTGGGTAGTGATCAGCACCAGCCAGACAGCAGTCTTTAATCTGTGGCAGGGGAAATGTCGTCAAATCGATGATGTCAAATTGGGAGTTTGCACAGTCATTCCTAAGGTGGGTCAACTTTTTTTTAGTATTATTAGAAACAAAAAACACAAATTTTGACATAGTTTTATGAACAGTAAGGACCACTTGTAGACTACTCTTACAAATACTTTGTTCTGAATGCAATTGGTAAAGTCTCACTTCCTTTTTAAGCAACGTCTTCAGCATACTAGAAAGATGCTAGTTCCATTAGCAATTTTTAACTGCTGTCTGTAATTTAAAAAGCCATCAGTAATTTGCATATCACAGCCAGATATAATTTTTACAGTATGCAGTTATCCTATAAAAGTGAGACTGAAAAACTGAACAGAGAAACCATTTCAAATGAATCTTGCTCACTGGCAAAAATGTCTCTGCATCTGCTTCTAATTTCAGGCCGCTTCATTTTAAACTGTTAGTTTTTCAGTTAGCTAAGTGAAATCTTGCAATCTGCCAGAAGCTCTAAACACAGCTGTCATGTTCCAGAGGAAAGAGACCCAAGAGGATAAGGAAAAACAAAGAAAAAAACACATATTTAGCTGCATGAGATCTTGAAAGCACAACGTCTGTGGGACGTCAATATAACGTTCAGTTTAGCCTCTGAATGCTGTAGCTCTGTCTGTACGTAATGAAGACTCCTCTGTGTCAGACCATTACTTTCTCTTGTGGCAAGGACTGCAAGATCTCATCACTTGACACAAAGCTTGCCTGGCGTTATTGCTACTGTTGCCAATGTGCCACTCAAGTCATTGGTTTTTTGTAATGCTTTGAGAGGTGCCCAACTGGATTCCGCTCATATCTAGGCCGATATAGATTTCTTAAGATCGACACATCATAGAATTACCTGCAAACCCTTGGCACAGACTGCTGACCAGTTTGGTGTATTCACTTTGCGAAGTCAACAACAGGTAGCCAGACAAAGCAGTTGAGCCTCTAGGCTCACAGCCTTTCCCCAGGGCCTGGGAAAGAAATCAAATGGAGTGTTCTCAGTGCAGGTTTACAGGTAGAATTCTTTATATAGATTTCAGTTCTGCACTTTAGAGCAGCTGACAACAGCGAGAGGTTTTGTTTCTCATGACTTCACTTACAAGGCCACCAGCTGTAGAACGCAGTAGCTCATTAACACAGCCGAGTAACAACAATTAGAGTAGGTAGTGAGGGAACATAAGGCAACACAGTAAACTAGGATGAATTTTAAGGAGAAAGAACACATTTGCCCTTGCAAGGAGAACCTGCTTTCAGCAATCCAGGTGTGAAGTGGTAGGCTTTTACATGACACCAGCTACATCCTAGTAGCTGTATTTGCACAGTCTTCTTCTGTCGTGGCTGCAGGGGATGCCTAGGAATGTTTGCCAGCAGTATGACCACATAAAACCCTTGATTTTACAACCTCTACAACAGTTGTAGCAGAAGGAGCATATTTACCTCTTTGCTTTCAAACCATTCCAGGGTTAAATCTCCAAGAATAACAAAGTAATTCTCTTTCCACCTTTGGGAATCTTCATCATACTGAGAGAGCAATCCATCACATAAAGTAGCACGAGGTGCTCTCTGGGTCTGAGAATGCACAAGAGAGAATAGTGAGCAAACCTCAGAAGTGCAAAGTGTCAGCTCTGGAAGAGAGAAAGATCATGTTATGCTGTGTGCAGTACAGAGAGCGGGAGCCTGGCCCAACCAAGGCTTTTGCTATTAGCAAAGAATAAATAATAGCGAGACGCAATTGAACAAGGACACCTAGTGGTCACAAAAAGCAAGCAAAGCACCTAAATCAATCGCGTGCAACACTCTTTGGTAATCTGCAGCAATTCTGCAGCGATTTTGACGCTAACCTGTGAGTTATATCCTTCGCTATCGATCCTACCTACTCATCTAAAATATTAACACTATACTTAGCGTAGAATGAGTGGTATTACAAATATGCCACACTAAAAGCTGACAGCTTTTTAATGATAATGGGATAACAAGAATCAGAACATAGAAGTGGCAATTCTTATTCCCAGGCACTGGTCAAAGAAACATGCAAGTTTCCTAACTTGAACAAAAAAACCCACCTGCACATTCAATAAACACAAGAACCCCTTTTTCACCTAAAGATGACAGAGAGAATGGGAAAAAAGGTACAAAGAGTTGTGAGAGACTAGGGGAAAAACAAGCAGCTTGAGTGACTCAGAGGATAAGAGAATACCTCTTAGTTCCCTAACAGCCCTTTCTATATTTATCTTGATCCTTAAGGAGTTAGTGCAGTTGGGAAGATACGCACGTAGGTGGAGGAGACACTAGTCTTCTAATTCTACAAAGGAGTGAGTCCCTCAAAACTGAGCTGGCCTATCTTTAAGGAGGCATGAAATGCATAAATGGCCACTTGGCAACACAAGCATACTGTCTGTGGTCACAGCTGTCTTAAAATATGTTCCTAAATATCTATTTTTAGGCCACAAAATATAAACTATCCCTTAGTAACGGGTCAGTGATCTGCATAATGGTAATCAATTACATAACGAAGCTGCAAAGAGACAGGGAAGAGCAGTCAGTCTTCACATTCATAAGAGAATGTGCATCCCCAAGATCAACCTCAGGAGGAAAGCGTTTCTGGAGGACACGACATCAGGTGTGAAGGCTTATCACTTACCTTGCTCTGTAGTAGCTGCAGGGCAAGTTTGCCTTGCAGGTCCAGTTCCCCTGAGACCTGTCGCAGAAAGGCGGTTGCAAGCTGCCTCTCGTAATAGGGTAAAAAGTTCTTCATCATGGCAGCTGTGCAACCTGGGATAGAACAAGAACAGAGACAGTTTCACTTGGTAGTCTCCTCACAGAGGAGGCAGCCTCCTGTTTCTAATTAGCATTTTTCTCTCATCTAAAAACAGCTTTGGAATTAGAAGTGCAATTCCCAAGAAACAAGGCTGCTAATTAAGCTCCAGGCACCCAAACTGCTCCAGAGGTTGCAAACATGGTAGCCTGATGCAGGGCGCTGCTGTAAGGCTATGGGTAGGCTCTGCAGCAATTGTTACAAACTCGCAATGACCCTCGAGATCCAGGCACTCTCCTCACTGCGCTGCTATGTGTTTGTAGCCGCTGAATAACGCCACTTGCCCAGAGAGACCTTTGCTACAGGCCCTTTGCATTGCAAACGTCCAACCCAGCCCAGGGAGTTTAGTGGATGTGCACCTCTGCTCTTGACTATCTCAAGCAATTATCAATTGCCTTAAATTGCATCAACTGTAATATAGTTTAGTGCCACTTTACAGTAGAGGAAACTGAACACAGGGGCATGAAGCAACCTTTTTGTATCTCGAAAGGTCCAGAAAGGCCAAGTTCCTTATTTCTCGCACTCGTCCCTGGACCCTAAACTGCTGGTGCTTTATCATCTTGGGAATCCAGTCAGTATAGCATGTGAAGATGTCTAGTGAAAAAAGGACCTGAAATGTCAGAGGGTCTGATGCTATTCAAAAATAAAAGACTTCTATATGCCACTGCTTCTCCAAAGATTTTCTCCACCCGTTGAAAAGACGAAAACAAGGGAGCAAATTCACTGATAACCGAGTTGTTGAAATGTCACACTTAAAACTGCTGTAAGCTTAAAAGAATCTGACAATAAAGCTATAGTTTGAAGCTGTGGAGGCTTCCAACAGCACATTGTCTACCCTACTACCATAGGGATCGCAAAGAGGCAGAGAAATATGTTGCTCAAGAAACAGTAGGAGGCAGGAAGGGGAGGAAGCTGATGGTCTAAAAATAAGGCACTTCCTAATTCACATACAGAGAACCATTCAAAAAGGAAGGTACCAGAGAAGAGGGCTTTGAGGTCACGCACACACAGAGTCTTTTTTTGTCCAATTAACACCTTAAAAGTCAACACCTAAATTAGATTTCACGTCTCACAAAGCCCAAATTTGAGCTCGGCAAGCACTAAGCCAATGCTGGCAGCCTTCCGCTGTTGAGAAGTACTTACGCTAAGCACCAGCAGAACTCACCAGACAACAGAGAAGGGATTCAGAAACAGCTACTTCTTTTGGAGACTTGTGGAGTTCACTGGTACTCTTGTGGTGGTAAAAATCACATTTTTGGGAAGAAGGATTTCCCTTTACTAATGTCTCCGAGTTTGTTTATCCCTGCGTCAAAGACGATGCTTCAACAGTAGCAATCTCACTTAAGTTTAGAGGGACCAGTTCACAAGTAATCACTGTTAAAGTGACTCATTCACTACAGCATTGAGTACAATCTGAAAGGGCAGTCACATCTGACATTTTACTGGGACCGCTGTATGCTCATCGATGAGCACTTTGAATGTACAATCCCCGTGCTTAAGTTGATGCACAGAACACTCCTAGTAATATATATACAGACTAATTACATTTGGTGCTCAGGAGGACGGTCAGACTGTTATGGAACAAACAGAACTCCTATCCTGCCTCTTTCAAATGCTTTTCCCCAGTTGTTTAAGCTTGAAAAGGTTTAAAAGCTCGTTCCATACCACATATGTAACCCAAATTCTCTATACCCTGCGTGGGGATTCAGTTGGTGATGATCACTGTTGCATGCAATGAGCAAAACACTGAATGGTTAATATCAGAAGAATCCTGAAAGTTGCTGAACAATGAATTTGCACTACATGTCTTGACTGTTGCAGTTATTCAGACCTTCCTCGACACTGTCCAAAGAAACAAAAGCAGCAAGAAAAATCTGAGTGGTTTTAGGCCAAAAACAAAGATGGCACAAATCATCTAAAAGCATCAGTCAACCCAAGCACATACAAAATACCCAGTTCAGAATTTATGAAAGTTCAAGGATTGCAGAGCTGACACTGAAAAGGATGAGAACTTCTTGACAAATGATCTTCAGCTGGGCAGCTTTCTTTGAACTATCTACAGAGTATGGCTGGAGTCCGGCTTGCAGGGACAATTTGCTATTAGTAAGGGATTCAGTGAGAAGAATGCATCTCATACATTAGCAGTAGGGGAGATGTCCAGATCAGGCCTGGATCAAGCAGATAAGTAGATGAGAAGGGCTGGGTATAAACCAATGCTGTGAGGAGAGAAAGAGTCCTGTAAAACAACCAACCTGAGCACCAGTTACTCTCAGTGCACGCAGGAAGCAGCTAAAGGAGCCGAATGTATCCTCTTGTATTTTATAGAGGACCTTCTGCCATCTCTACTAATACACTACATTTAATTTACTATTTAAAGATGAAACAACTATTATGCAATACCTTGGTTCTCTAAACTGATTGCCAGTCGATTTGATCTTGCCCTGTCTTTACAGCAAGGTCTAATAGTTTTGTCCTGTGAATGTTTTCTGAGGAGAGTTTTGTGGCAGTCTTCCCTCACCCAATACAGACAGTAATACATAAACGTAAGTACGTGGGATTATGAGGCTATACCAAATTAATTATAAACAATTGTAAACAGGAACTTTTTCTTCAAAAGGCAATGGAGATGATAAAAGGCATTTCTTACCTCTCAGATACCTGCGCTGCTTCCTACCTAGTGGGCTTGAGTATCTTCCTCCCATCTTCTGCTTCAGCGTGCTCACTACCTACCAAACTTCAAGGTCAGGGTCTAAGGAAGAGAAAGGACATACCACACACTGATTCTTTAAGTTCTTAAAGCAGCAGGGATTGTCCTTTTCTGTCATACTCTCCTCTAGCTCGTCAGCTCATAAATATTCAAATATTTTCTTTCCTATCAGCCCCTTGTCTACACCCATACTCACAAAATAAGCCTTAAAGAGGCAGCAGCACCATACTCCCTCTGCCCACATACTCCCTGTTCTCACAGACCTTACCCCTAAGCCTCTGGGGTTAAACTTGATTTCTGCTTTATTTTCAAGCCTGCGGAGTCAGTGTCAATTCATACCCAACATCACCCTAGCTATGCTCTCATTGTGGGATGCTCACAGCGAACTGGATACAATGGAACTGTAAAGCAAATAATGAACACATCATATTTCCTTACTGAACTGCAAGTGCAATTTCCATCTTAGAAATACTGCTGCTTACTGTTAGTTAAAGGCAAAGCAAAAACTCAGCTATTCAAGATAAGCCTGTTTGCACTGGAATTTAAGTTTAGGATGCTAAAGCAGTACAGCCTGTAAATTTACATGATGCACCACCAGATTTATCCAGATACTCTTGATATTCCTTCACACTTTACCCATTTCCTCCCTCTGTCAGTTACCACTGTACAAGACACCCCACAACAAACTTAAGGGGGGGCCTCCACTTGTGCTAGGGGATAATGCATTTGGGAGCGAGGCAGAAGTGACCAAGTGGGATACAAAAAGGGGATTTTTCTGAGTTATTTCTAAATTTGAAAGCATGTCATGGAAACAACACTTTTCATTGCTTTACTCTGCACCTGCTCTCAGTTCTCAGTTCCCTAATTAAGCTGAACTAAATTATCTTACACTTTTACTGTTAGGCAGCTGACAATCTTTGATACCCTTCACACCCCACAGAACAGGTAGAAACAGGAAACCCCGAGCAGAAACGTTTAGCACGCGCATCAGTCCTTGGACTGGTCAAAAAGCCAAAGTACTTCAAATATAGGGAAATCAACAGGGGAGACTTTAGGGGGGGAAAAATAGAAAACTAAATGGAAAAAGAGTTCAGAATCATTAGAGGGATAATACTGTGCTACACAACAGAGAGAAGCAGCTTTCTACAAACATGGCACTTGGAGGCAGGATGAACCAGCTGTGTCTCTTGGCTATTTGAAAATTTAGCACCACACATTTTCGGATTCACAGTTGCACAACTGTCTTATTAAAACTTTCATAGTATGTCAAGTATGAGAATCAGGACACATGTAATTTGAGATGCAAGGTGAAATTTGTATTAACAAGATTCTGAGTTTGATAGTCTTGTCTGTACTTATCTGCTTTATTAGTTTATTTCATATTTTAAGATGCAGAGCTCAACAATCGGGCAGACACAAACATGATTTTAGTTGTGTTTGTATTTCTTTAACCCACAAATCCTTTCACTCCCACCAATTTCTATAATTCTTTCACCACTTCACTAGTGAAATTGGACATTACTTCTTTTCTGTGAAGGACTGGCAATGAGAACAAGGGGTAGTGGAATAAAACATAAAAAGGGATAGGGGCTCCAAAAACGGCAGCGCACCCAATCTTGTCAAGAGCCGTGAAAATCAAAAAGGAAATAAGACAATTCAGACTGCTCTAGACGCTGAACTCAAATGTTGGAAAAGAGTGAACAACTATAAGAAAGGAGGTTGACGTGACAACTGGTTACGAAGTCACAGGAGTCTCATCAGAAATGAGTTTCGTGGAGGAGACAGGGCTCTTAGTAAAGAGACATAGAGACTTCCCCAAATGCTGGAGAAGAAATGTTTAACTTGGTCTATGAACAGCAGAAAAATGAAAGTAGCAGTAAAAGTAGGTGGGTGGGGAGGAGAAAACTGGTGCACGTCAAACACTGACACACTGCACACAAAATTCCTCCGTGAGTCCTTTCCCTCTATGCACGGTGGGAGGGAAGGGAAGGAGGAGAAATCAGAGTACAGATGCATTTTTCTGCCCGCACTTCATTTAGCAAGCTTGCTTCCTCCTCCAGCACCAAGACCACATGTGCCCTCAGAGACAAACAGCAGCAAGAATCACATATGCAAAGGTGTTTTACCAGCCTGTGGAATCTGAACTCCTGGGTTTCCTTCCCAGGTCTGGCACAGAAATGCTGCATTTCCTAGGAGATAAGTCCTTTCTGACTCAGCTTCTTCATCTGTACAGCCTGGAATACTTTTCGGCTATGCACTAACAGATTGCTGGACTCCACGCAAACTCAAAACGTTCTGAAACCAACAGCTGAAGGCATAACAAAGGAGGACTGAAAGCCTCTGAGCCAAAAACTTACCTCAGTCCTTTTGTAGGCTATTCTTCTTGGACTGGTTATGCACCTAGGAGCGCAACGCTAGAATTTATCAGAGCTTCAGGATGCCATCCAAAAAGCAGCAGATTCTCTCCCTCTTCACGCATTCAAAATACACGTATGAGTTTCTTCAGTGGTAATCTCTCGACAGTCTTGATTCGTGAAGAGTATAACCAAAGATCTCTAACAAACTAATGAACAGATCCTCTAAATACCTACAAAAAACAGGACAGGAGGAGCCACTGACCCTATGTTTCACACATGAACTAAGGACAGCTAAAGTCGGGATTATAACGAAAACAAATAACCTGAGCGCCGCCCAACAAAACCAGCAAGGGAAACAAAAGATTGCCCTAAAGCCAGAGAGTTCAGAGTTGTTCCAAGTCGTGCCACCCTGACATCTGCATGACAGCAAGATGACAGACAGAGAGACGACAGACAGCAAGAGTCCAGGATATCCAAAATCCCACACCTGCTCCTTCAATTCTTGGTTGCTATTCACACAACAATGTGATCAGGTGAAAAAGTAAGCAAGAGCAGAATAGCTTAAATTTGTATCTTTAATATTGTGCATTCACTTGACATCACAGCGACCGTTCACAACACAGACTGCATTATACCATCATCTTGTGCAATTCCAAGCGTTTCCATTTGCAACTAGAAACCAGATGCATATGTCCCATACCAAGCCAAAGAGATGATTACACAGTGCTCCACAAAGTACCACTTGTTCCCGAAAAAGAAAAAAAGTTAGTTTTGTGCCACCCCCAAGTATTACAACCAAACGTAGAGTCCTTGATCTGGAATGTTACACAGCTGGTTCTGCACAGGTACTGCGTTTACTGCTACCAGATTCCTCCTAGGAAATCTAGTTGGACATTTGGTTCTACAAGATTGAATGTTTCTCAAAGGGAACAGTCAGTTCCTTGGCTGCAGACTCATCCAGGAACCAGTGCAGCTTCCCAGTATGAGGTTGAACAAGAGCAGCGGGAAGGGGCTTTTCCTCATCACCTTCCAAAATGCGCTGTTCAAAGAAACAGAACAGTGTTTCAGCAGACCGGTCAGTGAAAGAGAATCGCAAACCAACAACACGAACCGTAAACCATTCACCACATCTTAAAAAAAACCTTCAGAGTTTGACTAAAACACTACCATTTTTTTACTCCTACCCCTGTACAAAGCAGACCTTTGATTAAATGGCAGGTGTAACTATCCGGCCTGGCTCCCCAGACAAGTCAGTAAACCAGTCTTCCCCCAAAATATCTGTTGACAATCTGGATTTTCATTAAAAAGATTAATCATTTGTTTTCAAACCATACCTTTAAAATAGCAGCTTTACCTTCCCCTGTAGCGACGAACACAACAGTCCGTGCTGCATTAAGCACAGGTAGAGTTAATGTTATCCGCTCTGGCGGTGGCTTTGGAGAATCAGTGATAGCAGCAACAATTTTCTCTTTCTCCTATCAGAGCAAAAGTAGTGTAAAATAAAATAGAATAAAGCAAGAGAACCACTCAAGGCAGGTACAATATATTCCAAAGAGGGGAGTAAGTTGCATGGCAGCAGATTCCTAGAACTTTTCATATCTCCGCCTAAATCAAGATCTCCTTTGTTCACTCCAAGGAGTCCAAGATGAGACTACTAGTCTTATGAACACAATTTGTGAGCTACTCAGCAAAAGACCAGAGCCAGAGCAGCCATAGGCCCACTCCTCGGAGCCAAACCCTAGCGGAGAGACAACGATGTTCTGTCGGAGTCAGAGCACAACCACACGCGTACCAAAAACGGGGTAGGAGGAGCCACTGACCCTACGTTTCACACGTCAACTAAGGACAGTTAAAGTCCGAATTGAAAGGAAAACAAATAACCTGAGAGCAGTCCAGTAAGCACAACTCTTATTTTGTTAGGCCGAATCCCCTCCTGGTTCTACGAGCTTACCTGTAGAAGGGGATGATCTGGAAAAAGGGAGCAAGTGTGACCATCTGGCCCCACTCCTAAAATCAGTAAATCAAAGACAGGGGGGTTCTCACCCTGAAAAGCCTATAAGAAAGAATAAAAAATTAAACAGAAAATAAAAACCCTAGTCGCTCAGATAGGTGGCAAACGGCAAGGGAGCAAGTTCTACGGGGAAGCAAACTGCAGAAGCGCAGGACGCTGCTGCTACCCCGCGGCGATGAGCTCCTAGTCACGCCGCCAAGCTGCCCGGTGCCCCCGGCGTGTGAACACCCGACGGGGGGCAGAAGGGCCGGCAGCCTCGCGCCCCTTGGCCAGGACGGCGCCCGCTAAGCTAAACGCGAACCACGGGTTTAAGGGCACGGACAAAGCGACGCGCAACCGGCTCCCGCTCAGCGCCGGCGCCTCCCGGGGCCGCTCGCCCCAGCAGCCCAGAGAGAAGCCCCGCCGCGGCGCGCACGGCGCTGGCTGCCCGGCCAGGGAGCCCGGCGGCCCCCGGGAGCGGCCCGGAGCTGCCGGCAGAGCCCCCCCCTCACCCCCCGGGCCGGTACCTCTCGGAGCCTGGCAGCGTAGTCGGCAGCGGCGGCGGGCGCGGGCAGGCCGGGGGCGACGGTGAGCACCTGCCGCTCGGGCACGGGCAGCCGCGGCAGCAGCTGGGCCTGAGGAGACGAGCGAGGGGCCGTCAGGGCCGCCGGGGCCGGGCCGGGCGCGGCGGCCCGCGCCGCCCGCGGCCCCGCTCACCTTGTAGGCCCCGAAGGTGCTCTCGGCGTGCTCGGGCGGCACCAGCCGCTCGTCGCAGAAGGCCAGGAGCCAGCGGGCCGGCGCGGCGGGGCCGGCGGCGGCCGCCGGCAGCTCCTGCGAGAGGAGCCGCACCAGGCTCCCGCCCGAGAGCCCCAGCGAGAAGCGGCCGCCGGCCTCGGCCGCCCGCTGGGCCACCAGCTGCGCCAGGGCGGAGCCCAGCTCCTGCGGCGAGGGGAACACCGAGATGTGGCGGGGCGCGGAGCGCGGCATGGCCGGGCCGGCGGCGGCGAGGGCGGCGGCGGCGGCGACCGGGGGGAGGAGGGAGGCGGCGGCCGCCGCCCGGCCGGAAGCGGCGCGCCGTACCGGGGCCGGAAGGGGCGGGGCGGGGCCGCGCGTCGCCTGGCAACCCGCCGCCTCGGCCAAAGCGCGGGAGCTCGCGGCGCGGCTCCACGGGTGCCCGCGCGGGACACGCCGGGGTGGGCGCAGCCCCCGCACGCGGCCACCGCTGCCCGGCCGCCTCTGGCCCCCGATCCTGCTGGAGGAAAAGACAAAAGAGACACAAAAAGGCGGGACCCATCTTCCATCTCCCGTTTAGTTTTACAGCAGTCACTCGGTTTCCGCTCTTTGAACCCTCGACCATCGTGGCTGAGGAGCACGAGCGAGGTCCTTATAAAAACACCACGTCCAACGCACGAGGAGGAGGCTTCGCCTCAAGCCCTGCGTCTTCACGCCCGGAAAAACGCCACGCCAGCCCCCAGGGCAGGGGCAGCGCGTAAGCCACGGCACAACCCCGCGTCGGTTCGCGTGGAGTTCCTTACGGCACGGCAGGGGCTGCCGCCGCTGGACGGGAGTCGCTCGCCGGCCTCGGGAGCGGGGTCAGGCCAGGCGCTCGCCCCCCAAGCGATTAGACCGACGCACAAAGGCCCAGCCTGTAACTCTTAAAACACAGAACCGAATGGAGTTGTAATGCTGGTAAGAAGACATGGAAACAGATGTCCTGCAGCTGTAGGTTTCTCCCAGGTCGGAGGGAAAAAAAAAAAAAAAAAAAGGCAGCAGTTGTCTGTGTGTTTGTTTCAAAAAATCACTCGGCTGGGTGGTCTCTGGTGACCCAGGTCTGCGTTCGGGGCTTGCCTCCTCTCCTGCAGATGGCCAGTGAAAACGGACAGGGCAAATCCAAGTACAGTTTGCACAGCAGCATCAAAAATTAACGTTTCCTAAGGCTTCACGTTAGCCTGGTGTTAACATCACCACACGGCTCCTGGCCGGCCCCAGTTGTCTCCTAGGCAAGGAGCAAGCACACTGGTGTTTCAACTTGCCCGTCATCCCAGGCGAAGCTCTGCAGAGCAGCAGCACTCTGCTCATGTTCCACAGTTGGTGTCCACCGTACGTTTTCGTCCGCTAGCAACTTACTCATCCTGTATATCAAAGTCTGTAAAGACTCCAGATGCTCTCCTCTAGTAATAACTAATGTCCATAACTCCCCCAGCCCTAAGGGCATGACACACTTTAATGTGAGATTTCCAGTGTATATTTCAAGTAAAATGTCAGCTAAGACAATTAAAAGACAATTAAGGTCTGCCTGAAGCAAACACTGTTAGAAGTCTTCTAACTTGGTAAGTAAAGTTCAGAGTTGAAGCAGAAAGAAACCTGTGCAGGGCACAAACATCTCCATTTATCCTCAGGACATAAATAAATATAACCATAAAACTTCTCCCAGGTTGCACAAAGGACCTACGTTTGTAGTGGTTACAAAAAATACTCTCTCTAGATGTGTAACAGCAGATTAATGGTATGTCAGTGCTCATTGAAGGAGTAGGTCACAGGTTAATGTGCTTTAGGCAAGGGAAACATCCCACAAGGTTCTTCCCTGCTAGTGATTCATTGTATCTCACATTGCATATTAAGCAGGAATCTATTGCTTCCCACAAGCATCACCCCTTCAATTAGTCATACTTTTCTGTAAAAAGACAGACTCCAGGCTAGATCATAAAGCAACCTTTCCAGCACAAATCCTTTCATAAAGGCATTCATCCAGTGGAACATATTTCCCCAATTTTAGATCCAGAAAATATAACCGATCTGATGTTTGATGGGGGTCAAATCCTTCCCTCCGCAAGCGAGTTTTCTGGATCTTAAATGTACCTTCAAGGGTGGAAAAAAAAATAATTACAAGTATTTAGCATCAAAAAACCTGTTTAACAGTGAAGAAGAGACATCCTGGCTGGCATTTCATTTCTAGTTTATAGTTTTGTCTGAGAATTAGCAAGTTATTGAAGCTTGTAACTAAATGCGTTGTTATTCAGTTATATGACGTTTGTGCAATTTTTACTTCTTCTTACACATAGGTTGTTAAAAGGACTGCCTGGATTCCTGGGAAATGGAAAACAAAACAAAAAGCAGCCAAATTATTAGCTGTTTTAGTGGTTGCTGTGTTAGTGGTTGCTGTGACTGTTAGGCGTACTGTAAGAAAGCTTAAGAGCATGTGTATGTAGGGTGACTAGAATAAGTCCAAACAATAGGCATGTGAAAGAGTTGAAGTCAAGAGCTTCTCTGTAGGCATTTGTTCAACAGCAGTTGGTGCATACCCTCTCAGTTACTTCACAAATAGCCAGATATTATTCCCAAGAGCTTCACTGTTGGGCAAAAGGCTCCAGTTGTACATATAGCTTGCACACACTGGCACAGATCTCACAGAAGTATTCCAAAGGATAAAGGTGTTTTGTTTGTTTGTTTTTGTTTATTTTTTCCTGTAAAGGTCTTCTCTATTAATGACTTGGAACTAGCTAACTTCTTGTTTAAGACTCATCTACAGTCATTTTTATTAATGGTGAATACGTGCCTGGTGCACTAGAAGCTGTGCTATGCGTTTCAGGGATTGCATTACGAAATCCCTGAAAGAGCACAGGACAGCAACCAATCAACTCCAGTCAAAACAAAGTGCCTAGTACAAGTTTCTCAGCTTTTTGCAACACAACATTGACTCTTTTCAGTTTCCTTTTGGATCTCAACATTTCTAGAGCTGTTAAGAGAATAGTTTACATATGAAACACTGGTACCTGTGGTGTCAACCTGGGGTAAGAAACGGAGAAAGATGGGCCGGGCATAGGGAGGCAGCACCTTCTGTAGCTCCGGATACAAAACATTGGGATTCACTTTAGCTTTAGGATCTGCAATTGCTGCCATTCCAGCTTTTCCCTCAACCCCTGAAATAAAACAGCACAGCTTAGATGGAGATTACACACAAAAAAGGAGCAATGGTTGGGTGAGGTATGAAATATTTAACAGATCCAAGCACAGATGTTTCACCCTTTCCTCTTCACATTGAAGTAAAGCGCAACATGCTGAAGAGAACAGCAGACTAACTAAATCCATTTCCAGCACACTCCCCCCCTTAGTCTAAGGTAAAACCACAAAATATCCTTGCCCCTAAAAGCTAATGAAGATCTTGTTTTTATCAAATTTCTCACATACACCACAATGAAAATTCAGGAGACCAAACTACCATAATGAGAACCTCTCTGACCAACACTTGCTCAGGATAGATTTCTCCTCTCAAAGGGACACTTCCTCTTGCTCACTCCGACTTTGTTTAAACCCTTTATCTATACCCACATTGCTTGAGCTATTTATCTTTTCCAAAAGACTTGTTTTGTTATGTATTACTTCCCTATGCCAGAAACCCAGGCTTCACAAATGAGAACTTTCAGAAGCACAGCTAGGAGTCCTTCACCAGGGGAGTAGCACCCTCCAGAACAAATGACTGGCCATCCCCTCCCTGTCATCCCCTCGCACCCACCTCTGTCTCTTTCTTCCTAATCCCCCTTCCTGCATTACTTGAGCATTTAAGGGCCCAAACGCCCAGCTGTTCCTATGGAAGGATCTTCTCACACTAAGAGCTTCTGCAAAGTTCATCATAAAAGCCTTCCTTATTAAGAAACAAATAGATACATATCATACCCCAAAAGCATGAATCAGGACTGAGTTGCTCTGAACCCACAAGAGAAAAAAAAAATCTTTTGTCTAATCTCTAAATGAGATCTCTTCCTCCAAATAAAGATTCTACCTGTGGCAGCATGGATCACTAGTGGGTGTGAGGTTATTTCTACTGCTCAGAACTCCACTGTCAGTGTCTATCGTATCTTCTCATTTTGTGGTACCCAGTTTTAGGAGAGGTGACCGATTTCTACCTGTTTTGCAGTGTGATGTAAATCTTGCCTAATATTTACTCTTCTCCCTAAACCTTGAGAGTTCTGACTCTAGGTTTTACCTGGTACTTCTACTCCATACACTGCAACGTCTGTCTGGTTGAGGACGTGACTCAAAGTTCCTTCTACTTCTGTGGTAGAGACATTCTCTCCTCGCCATCGGAAGGTGTCCCCACTGCGATCTTTGAAGTACATATAACCAAGTTCATCCATCACTAACACATCTCCTGGGAGGGAGAGAGAAGACACCAAACCATCTCAGAACTCAAGTCCAGCAGCAGTCAAGACTGCCTTCCTGTCCTCTGATCTGCCATGCAGATTCAGCACTGCCTTCTTCCCAGCAAGTGACTTTTCACCTACTGTGAACTGCATCTCCATGTTACAGGACAACTGAAAAAAAAAAAAAAATACTACAACATTAGAAGAACAGAGGAAAAACCTCTCCCTACACGTATTCTCCCTGAAATTTAGACATTTCTCACTAAATCCGGAACAGCTCAAAAGCTGGCAACTTCTAAACTCTCACAAGTCTCTCTCTCAAAAGAAAAATCTCACTATTCTCAAAAAAAATTTAGAGCCTTTAGAATTTTATCAATTAAAATTCAGAAGCTCTTAAGACCATCTTATGAACAATGCCAAAGAATGTTTGCAATCAGTACTGGTCATTCCAGTGCTCACGCTGATAGTACCTGAAAGGTATGCCTGGTCCCCTTTTTCAAACACGTTGTAAGCTATCTTCTTGTTGGTGGCGCTCTCACTGACGTAGCCATCAAATCGACGGAGGGGATCCTGTTGATTTATCTGACCTACCAGTAATCCCGGCTCTCCTACAGAAAACAGGGCCAGACACCACAAGATGACAACAACCGATGGTATATTTCACAACGGGCCAAACTTTGTAAACATCAATATGCGGTTGCTGTATATCAAAGAACCTCAGCTGCTGAACTGAGGTATCTTTGAAGGAAAGATCTAGAAGTCTGTGTACTACACTAGAAACCACTTAAACCAATTAGAGCTCATTAGATTTTCTTTTTCTTTTTTTTTTTTTTTTAAAGAATAAAGCTTTATTCATTTGTTGAGATTAACATTCACCTGGGCGACAGGAGATACACAGTCCCCTAGAATCACGGATCAGCTCCATTGTGTCCTCGTTGACCTTCACCAGACGAATAGGATAAACATTGGGCAAAATCCGACTGTTGAAACCACAGGCACCAACCTTCCAAAAGGTAGAAGAAAACAAAACGCTGAGTAAACTGCTAAGTTTCTATATTGCCACTTTCTGGGAAGTCTCTTGATCGTTCTTCCCCCTCCATTTAACAGGAAACAAGCAAGTTTACCCCAAATACAAGATTTATCCCATGTTTTTTTTGTGTGACTCCTTTAATCACCAATTTAGTTCTGTCATCCCTTGCAAGAAGACTAGGATGGAACGTGCAGAGCAGTAAGCAAAGCAAGCAGAATTTTTTTTTTTTTATTTTTTCATTTCTCTGTACTTTTACCTAGCTTTCCACTATAATCACTTATTTCCTTACCTTTCCATCCAAATTTGCAATGCTACAGTTGCATTCTGTGGCTCCATAGAACTCTCCAATCTGTTTAATTCTGAAGCGCTTTGTAAAGTCTTCCCATATGGTGGGTCTCAAACCGTTGCCCACTGCCAGTCGCACACAGTGTTGGGTTTCTGACTCTCGTACCGGCTGATTCAGAAGATATCTGCAGATTTCCCCAATATACTGAATAATCTGAAGCAGTAAATACAAAAAGGTAGCTCAGGCTTCAGGCAATCCTTACAGCGCCCTGGAAAAAGCCAGCTAAGAGGCCATTGGCACCCATGTACCTCATGGAACTAGATATGCCAGACATTTTAATAAATTGTGAATGTTTACAAGTTCAAGTTGGGGGCTGCTTTCCCTGAAAAATTATGCAAAGGTAAAACAGTTGCTGCCCCCAGGAACCAGCAAATTAACACCAGGAAAGAGAGAGAAGAGAAGGAATTCCTCAATATGAATCAAGATATCCATACACCAAAAAACTCATACTTCAACAGGTCCTGGAGGACCTCTAAAAAAGATATGAGGAATGAGTAGCCAGTCACAAAGTAAGAACTTGGCCTGCGTGAGCTGGCAAAATTAAGTCTGAGCAGAGATCTAATTACTATCTATAAATACTCAGGGGGAGGGGAAGGGCAAGAAGAACGCCAGAAAGGAGGAAGAGCTGCTTAAGTTAGAAGATAATGTTGACACAGACACAAACAGATATTTATCGGCAACGAAACGCAAATAAGGTTCCTCAATGACACTCCTGACACAGTCACATTCCAGAAGAGCTTTCCGGCCGGTGGCAGATGCAAACCCCTTTTTGTTTGAAAAAGGTGGTCTTGATAAATTTACAGAGAGGAAGCAGTAGAGGATGACTGAAACTTCAGAAAGCCTCTTAATCCTGCACTCCTACTGTGGCACTGGCAATTTGAACACGTTTTGGTGCCAGTACCTCTCTATTTATCAAGGGTCAAGGGATAGACAGCAAAGGAAGGACGTTCAGAACCGGATGAAAGCTGCTACTGAGCAATGAGGAAGTAGCGGCAGGAACACAGGAGGCAAAGACTGATAGACTGGTAAGAAAAGAAAGGGACGGATGACAGGCTAACAATGGGGAAATACTCTCTGGAGATCAATAATCAGGCAGCGTACTGACAGCACCAGAGACTCTAGAGCTGAGCAGCAAAGATAGCCACCGCTCAGTTAGAAGTGTCATCAGTGCCCTCACCGTGCATCTGTATTTTGTGCAGTCATCCCAGAAGCGACTGGCTGAGAACTTCTTCCTGATTACCACAGTGAGGCCATGGATTAGACACTGGCCAACTCCCATAATGTTACCTGGAAAACAAGGGTCATTGGCGTTAGCTTCGGTCATTCTAGGTTCGTTCATTTGTAAGGGTACATGAAGGATCTGGGTGGCAAAAGGACCGTAACACGTGCGGGGGCAGACCTCTGCCTCAGAGAAGAAAGTTTACCTGCAGAATGATACAGTGGCAGGCAGTTGTAGAGGATATCCTCAGGGTGCATTTTGTACGCATAGTAACCAAAGGCAGCTATCCGATAATACCTGTAAGAGCACAGTGCATGCTAAGGAAGCAAAATAGGTAAGACCTTGAGTTTCACTATGTGAAAAGCACCTCAAGAGGGAAGTACCTCTTCAGGTCCTCACCTGCTGTGCACCACAATGGCAGCTTTTGGCATTCCTGTTGTACCTGAAGTATAGATATAAAAGAGTCGATCTAGAAGAATGGAAAGAGGAGTCAGGTGCCAGATAGACTATTCTCAACTGTTTGAGAGATTCCCCACAGGGCTGGTATTTTAGCTTTGTTCCTATGAGCTGAGGAACTGCTTTGAAATGGTAACAGCACAGCAGATAGTAAGCTGCTAAAGCTGGCACAGAAGTCAATTTGCAGCCCTACTACAGAATCTGACACTGCTCTCAGTGTCATCTGTAATGGTAAATACAGAAACCTGTACAACTGGTTTGCAAAGCCCTAAGGACACGAACTTTACCTCTTCATGCAAATTACCCTGGAACCAGGTTAACTCTCCAGGACAGGCACTAATGGGAGATGAATCTATAGGACAGGTATCAAACTGTGTCTGACAATAGGGTAGGTTTTCTGAGATTCTATAGCAAAAAAGATAATCTAAAGGAAGAGGTATCAGAAGCTTCACGGCAGCATCATTCCTCCTACAGTACCCAAAGTAGGAAAGTGGAGTCTACTGCCTTACTGATCTAAGATGTGATTAGTTCTCTTAAAATACGAAATATAGATTAGCCAGCTAGCCTCTTCCTTTCTTTCTCCTTTATTTCAAACCCACCAACACTTAGCTGCAGCACAAGCTTATTACAAGCAAAGATTTTAATTACATACAAGTCAATTGTGGAAGAAGAGGGTATATAATATAGCCTGTTATATCCTACAGATAAAGAATATGCTAAATTTGTAGAGGCAGCGGAGCAAAAGGTAGCTCTTGGAAATGTAAGGTTCTGCACCTGGGCATTCCAACAGCCATTCTTCTGCAATGGAAGAGTTGTCTTAGGGAAGGCACCAATCTCCTTCCTTTAGGTATTAAATATGTGAATTGTGTAAAGCTTGGATCTCTGAGAATGAGAAACTTAACCCTTCTGCATCCCTAGAACCAGGATCTCATTTTTTGGTTCTGTGGGTTTTTTCTGGTTTTTCCCCCCCTCCCCCTCATTCTATTTCTGAGCTCAAGACTGGATTAACTTAATTTCTTTTTGGTTATTTGCTTATTTTTCTTGGTTTATTGTCACATAGTCCAGTTCTTATTCATACATCACATTGAGAAGTAAAAGTCATTGAGAAAATTACCATCTAAACCTTTGACTGGAACCTGATTTGGAGGCAATTTTGATGTAGTACTCAGAAGAGGATCAAGATGCCTTGTCTCCACAGGAATAACATCTGGTTTATAGTCACCAGAGCAGTATTTTGCCATGTTCTTCCCCAGCATCCCATTCACTTCAGATATCGCTGCAACACAAAACAAGTCTCTTTTGCAACGAACATAACACTCTGGACAATGGTAAAAAAAAAATGAACCGTGCCGAGTCCGTTGTGCCCAAGAGCATCACTGTAACGGAAAGACCTGGAGAACCAGAGACTGTTTTACAATATTTATGTTATACCTGCTTAGATAACATCACTGCAGTCACGGTCTTCAGTCCAGCAAAGACCCTATCACAAAACTAAGCAGAATTACTTTTCCACATGACCCACCATGTCATGATCTTCAAATGATCTAGAAGGATTTCAAGTAGATGATTTGGAATATTATATTATCAGATCTAACAGTAACTGTTGGAAGAAAGTTGATTAGAAAAGCAGGGATGTACTTAAAAACAGCATCCACCGATAAATGTATTATACAGTAAAGTGTGACATTAAGCAAAGATTACATTTCTCTTTTCCTTGGTTAACAAGTAAGCCTAGTGGCACATTTCACCATTTCTATGGTGAAGTACAAAACGCCTGATGCAGCTCTTCCAGATCCAATGAAACTAGATCAAACCAGTGAGTTCAGCTTGTGCCCTCTGATACCAGAAAGACACCAGCATATGAAACCAAGCTACTTACAGCTCTACTCAGAGCACTGCTCCTCCTTCAGTCTGAAATATCAACTGAACACTTTTGCATTTTTAAATCAGTAGGAGATTTACAATCTTCATATGATTCCTAGCATTTGAATATGGCCAGCTACCTTTTTGTTTTTAGTACACTTATCTCTGCACTAAACAGGACTCGGCCTTATTCAGGAACCAAGTGAACACTTCACTTAATGATTTGACCATAACCTACACAAACATCCAAGTGACTCACCTGTAGACAGCTCTCCTCCAAAGATCACAGCTTTTGCACCTGAGGTTGTCACACAGTAAACCAGAGAATCCAAGCGCAAATTAAAGTTAATAAGAGCTGCTTCAATGCCAATTTTTGCCATCCCTAGCCAGAGGCCAACAAACTCAGGACGGCTCTCCATAAAGATTGCAATGACATCCCCCAGACGGAAGCCTTGCTGGTAGAAGTAGTTAGCCACAGCATTGGAGTACTCATCTAGCCACCTAAAAGTCCATTTCTCACCAGTGGCCTCATAAATCAGAGCCACTTTGTCCGGGTGCCTGCGGACAACATCCTGGAACATCTTCGGAATAGTATTTTTGGCTTTTTGATGCCTTCGCAAATTATACTTGACTCGTAACAGCACTGAGAGGCCACTGCAGCAAAGAAAAAGAAGGCATAACTCCAGCAAAAGTTATGAAGGTCTCAAAGACAGTTTGATATTCACACCAAAACATATTGATTCAGGCTTCTGTGCAGACATACAGACTGGAATACCTCTCTCTGCTGAGACATTCTCTGTGTTATCTGGAGGGCCACTAAATTTGTCACCATTTTTTGTAATTTGAAAAAATTCTTCCTTTTATACTGCATCTCCAATGATGCTTCTGGAGGAAACACTCAGATCAGTTTCCACATCAGGAAAGGAAGCGGAGGCTTTTCTGTCTTCTGTAATTTACATAATTCTTTTAATTTTTTTGAACAGCAGCTGCAAGTTAAACCTTGACACAGTTCAAGCTTTATGACAGTTTAAAAGTCTTTGTCTGAACTTCAACTGTTTCACTTACATTGTTCTGGTTCTCCTGGTGAAAGCTATCTTTAGAGATATACTAGCTCTCTTAATTGGCAAGTTTATTTTCATATCTAAATTATAATTGATATCCAAAAGTACACTTCCATAACATCACCATCAAAATGGGAACAGATCTGAGGGGCATATAATTAGTCTCATTTCCTTCCTGGAGATAGGAAGATGGAGGCAGTATTTTTCCACATCAAGTAGGAAACTGTTGGGCAACAAGTTTGAAAGAATCCCCAGAAACTTCAAAGGTCATTTAATATTAGTACTTAAAACCCCCACAGCTCTCATGAGTGACCGTCAATAGCGGGAACCTCGGCCAGTAAAGCCTTGGAGAAGGGGGAAGGGTCCATTTTAGAAACAAGTTGTTGGCATTTGTCAGATTGAGCTGGGCTTTCACGGTGACCTTACCCTAAGCTGTGCCAAAAACAGAACAGAAGAGCCTTTTCACTGGTTAGCTGCACTTTCCAGATACTTAGGGGGCTTTATTCTGCCTAGTTTATTTTCTGCCATTATTCCCAGCTTCCCATGCAATCAGGAGGAAACAGCTCTTCAAAGCACACTGACAGCCACAGTAAAGCTAGGCAGCCCCTGGCAATCCCAAGAGCCCTCAATCCTTTAGAATAAAGGGCTCTCCTCAGAGAGGCCTAAAAAACACGGAACTAAATGAGACAGCAGTGACCGACTCCCAGGAGATGGGGACAGCCCTGAAGACTTACAAACCTGTGCAAGTCATAAACGATCATTTTAGGCTAGGTGGTCTAAAATCGACTCTAAGGCTAGTAGAAGCAACAGCGCAACTTCACTTCTGTAGGCTTTCCTGCCGGCAAAGCGAGCGCTCTGCGCGCACCAGGACCCGCCTGCAGCCCGCGCTCCTCGAGCCGCTCGCTCCTTTCAGGGATGTGCTGCCCGAATTGCTGCTTGTGTCTGCTGGTGCACAGAGAAGACTGTCGGGGGGGAAGAAAAAAACGGGGGGGGGGAGAAAAAAGGGAGGGAAAAAAACGGGGGGGGGAGAAAAAAGGGAGGGAAAAAAAGTGGGGGGGGAGAAAAAAGGGAGGGAAAAAAAGTGGGGGGGGAGAAAAAAGGGAGGAAAAAAAAGTGGGGGGGGAGAAAAAAGGGAGGAAAAAAAAGTGGGGGGGGAGAAAAAAGGGAGGAAAAAAAAGTGGGGGGGGAGAAAAAAGGGAGGAAAAAAAAGTGGGGGGGGAAGAAAAAAGGGAGGAAAAAAAAGTGGGGGGGGAAGAAAAAAGGGAGGAAAAAAAAGTGGGGGGGGAGAAAAAGGGAGGAAAAAAAAGTGGGGGGGAGAAAAAAGGGAGGAAAAAAAAGTGGGGGGGAGAAAAAAGGGAGGAAAAAAAGTGGGGGGGAGAAAAAAGGGAGGAAAAAAAGTGGGGGGGGAGAAAAAAGGGAGGAAAAAAAAGGGGGGAGAAAAAAAGGAAAAGGGGGGGGGAAAGAGCCGTCTCCCGCAGACGCTCTGCGCGGGGGCTCGGCGGGGGCTCGGCCGCGGCCGCCGGCGGTACTTACAACAGGTCCCTCAGAGCCGTCTTGAGGACGACGCGCAGCAGCCGCCACCCGCCGCTGCCGACGCAAACGCCCAGCGAGGCCGCCAGGCTCCATGACCAGGGCACGCCGAGGACCCGCAGCAGCCCCAGCGAGCCCAGCGAGGCGGCGCAGGCCCCGGCCGCCCGCATGCTGCGGGGACGCGGCGAGCGTCAGGGCGGCCCCCGCTCGCCGCCCCGCCAAGCGGCCGCCGGGAGCCGCCGCGGCGCGGCCCGGCGCGGCCCGGCCCCACTCCCCGAGCGGCTCCAGCAGCTTCTGCCGCCCGGCAGCCCCGGCCCCCGCCCCCGCCCCCTCCGGCCCCCGGGGGGCGGGAGCGCCGAAAGCGCGAGTTCTGATAGGCTGCAGGGCAGCGGCCGCCGCTCCACGATTGGGCGGTGGGGAAGGCCGGCGTGACGCCACCGCGGGGGCGGGAGCGGGGGCGGGGACGGCCGGGCCGGGCCGGTGCTGCGCGCCCCGCCCCCTGGGCGGTGCTGTCGTCGCGGCCGGGGCTGGGGGCCGCACGGCCCGGAGTCCGCACAGCGCGGGGTCCGCACTGGCCGGGACCGGCACGGCCCGGGGTCCGCACTGGCCGGGACCGGCACGGCCCGGGGACCGGCACGGTCCACTGATGCGCCCGGCCTGGGTCCACACGGCCCGTTACTGGCTTGGCCCGGCTACCCGCACACCTTGACCGGCAACCCCCTCCCGCACCCGCCTCCCCTCCCGGCCGGGTCCCTCCGTTTCCCCCAGCGCTGGCCTCGCACTTTAAGCAGATTAGGAGAGACTTGGCGGAATCCGCGTTTATTAATAGCGCGGGAGCGCCGCAGGGCCTGGGCCGGGCAAAGCGGGCAGGAGCCTGGAGGAGGCTGCGGCTGGAGCCCTGCGGCCGCAAAGGGTTGTTACCCTTTGGTGCGCGGACCTCCCTGCTGACCCAGCTCGGGCTCTCCCATGGCTTCCCTCTTCGCCGGGAGGGTCCTGCTTGTGAACAACAGCGGCCGGGACGAGCTGGACACGGAGCGGGAGCTGGGCCGCCGGCTGGAGAACAAGGTGCTCCTGCTGTATTTTGGGTCCGGGGAGTGCCCGCGATGCCAGCAGTTCTCGCCGCTCCTCAGAGATTTCTTTGTGAGACTCACGGATGAATTTTATGTGGAAAGGGCTTCGCAGCTGGTCCTGGTGTACGTGTCTCAGGATGAGACGGAGGAAAAGCAAACCAAGTTCCTGAAGACCATGCCAAAGAGATGGCTGTCCTTGCCTTTCAAGGATGAGTTCAAAAGGTAAGCACTGAATAAAGCGACAAGACAGAATTTATCAGCTTCTAAGTTTCCTTCAGGTAACTCTGTGCTGTATTTTCAAACATTCATACAGTCTTCCAAAATCCCCATGTTCAGTCCTCACAGGACTGGTCAGCACGGCCCATTCATACATTTAATTGACAGCTTGAAGCAGGCGCCACAGTGTGCAAATACAGAGGAAAGTCCTCCGTGGTGGTGGTGGTTAAATCACTGCTGGGGAGTAGGAAGACACAGACCAGTGAGGAAGTTACAGCCTTGGTGGTTCTGTTTGGCTGGAGGAAAACAAACAAACTGCTAAAGCTGTTTCGTTTAACACCTTTATAAAGGACTTAAGAGGAAACATTTTTTACTCTACTTCTGTTTCACTCTTTTGCAGATCAAATATGTTTGTATTCTTATTTTATAACACACAATTTATTTCTAAATCTTAAAAGACTCCTGCCAATAAATCATCCCTCTAGGCTGAATATATAAAGCGAAAGATTTCACAAGTAACTGAAGTGGACCTTCAGCCAAAAGGGAAACAGGCACCTATCTAATGTAACCTCCCTAGTGGCAGAAAGAATTGTAATTAAATAGTAAAGGTTGAGAATACTTTCGGCTCCTTTTGATGATAAATTGGAGCATGTCAAAAATTCAAGCTTCCTACTAACTGTTGAAGTCTTGCATTGCTTGCATAAAACAAGTCAAAGCACCCTTCCCCTTGTTCTGGCACCACAGGGTAAGTGCTCTGCATAAGGCTCTGGTCTGCATAATTATCAGATCTTGGACAAGTGAGCAGGGTTTGTGAACTACTTCCCAAGACCGCTTTTTGCCCGAGGCAGATATGTATACTACAACTAGCAGCATATCATCATGCAGCCCTGTCTACAACAAAACCTGTAAACTCTCCCACGGTATAAACCCGGCAGCATGTAGACAGTAGCCGCAGCAGCTATCCTTTTCTCAGCAGTAGGAGTTTAAACGAATGGCAAGGAACTTCCAGCACTGTCTGAGGATCACTGCTCTTCTTGCTTCGTGGTTTCTTTTCCCCTTGCCTTCCAGAGAGCTGGAGCTGAGGTTTGCGGTGTCTGATGTACCTACAGTGGTGGTGCTGAAGCCGAACGGGGAGGTGATTGTTGGAAATGCTGTGGAAGAGATTAGGCGCCTGGGTCCTGCCTGCTTCAGGAACTGGCAGGAGGCTGCTGAGCTAGTAGATAGAAACTTTCTCTTGGCAGAGGACTTTGATGACCTGGCTAGAAGAAGCATCACTGACCCCATCCGCCGCCTCAAATACAAACTGGACAAGAAGACAAAGAATGAAGAAAAGAAAGAGGAAGGTGAAGAGTCTTGTTAGGGGCTCATGAGGTTGCAGCTGCTATGCTGACTTGGCTTGGGACTTCTCTCAGATGACTGACTCAGCCTGGCTGCGTGCAGTCTCAAGAACGCAAGTCCATTTTTCTAATTTTTCGAATCCCTAAGATTTACTGTGATCGTGGTGATAGTTGCAGAAACCTTAGCATAAGTCAGCATATGAGTGGGGAGATGAGAGAGACAGCTGGGCTTTGCAGATGTGTCCGGTAAAATCTATCTGTATTTTAAAAGCCTGCCAGTTTTCTGAAAGGAAAATTGTTCTGAGACAAATGCATTCTACTTCCACACACAGTTTTTGGTATCTAGAAAATTGGTTGGCATATTAAGGACATTCTGAGCCCGGCCAAATCACATTTCACTTTTATGACTCCAGGAACCTTACGTTTACTGCAGTAAAAATCTCACAGTAAAGTCTTCCTCGTTCATTTACTAAAAACATTAGACGAAAAGGGGCTACTAGAGAGCAGCATTCAGTGAATGAGTCAGTAAAGACAAATTTAAAAAAGGAATCTGCAGTAAAAAAAAAAAACCAGCATGTCCGTGGGCTGCTGTGAAGACACTGAGAAGCTATAGCAAACAACAGTGAGAACAGAATCCCTACGATAAGCCAGTGTATTCTTCTCTGGAGACAGAAAGATACCCATGGGCTAAGTGAGTAAGTCCTGAGAAATCTCTTATGTTGCTGCTAATATACTGCTGAAACTGCCGAGTTTGCATTCCAGCCAGGTTCGTCTGAGAGCTAATGAACAAGTTGTTTCATGACCAGCAATACAACATTCAGCAGCTGCCCCAGTGACCTGCCTCTGCCTGTGCAAACCTCTTCCTTTTCTCTGCTAATCGCGGTTGCCATCTGCTGCTGGAAAGTATCAAGTGCTGAGCGCAGTAGCAGGGAACCAGAGTCCCTTTTCAGACAGGAGCTCCAGCCTTGTTAGGAAGCATTCAGCTAGGCACAACAACCTCAAGAAAGCTTCCTTCAAGGAATCCTTCCTTTGCTCCGCTGAAGAAATTCCTGCGCATACATATTCATAACTGTACGGCTGGCAGGCCTGAGTCAGGTCAAAGACCTGTCTGCCCTAACCCGCCCTGGCAGACCCTGGGTGGGTAAGGAAAACTGTAAGGCCAGGGCACATCTCGAGTGAGCAGTTCTCTGTTTCACCCTTCCAGTTTAAACAGATTTGTACGAAGCCGACTCTCTGAACAACTACGATGATAGTTTTACACCTTTGGGAGCGTACAAAAACTTGGTTACAGGGTCTTGCAGAGAATCCAGCTGCACACATCCTCCAGTGTGAAATTTTTTATGTGGCCAGAACATGGAACTAGATTAGATATTGCTTGAGCTCTAATAGTGGCTCCATGATATATTTATTTTTTCAGATGTGCTACTTTACAGTTGTTCTGTGTAATTCTTGCTTTACTTATGTCTTATTTCACAAATAATACTTCCTAGAAAAGGCCTTGCTATACCACTGTACAAGTAAACTACTAACATGTACCAGATCATGAATACGCTTCACAAGTTTCAGAAAGTGAAGAGTTAAGGAAAGTCAGGTAGGAGGATCAGTCTGATTCTATAGATGGCAGAGATAGTCTGGGAAGTGAGTAATTTCATAACTCCCAAGAGGAATGTGGAAGATCCGCATAGCCTGACGCCAGTCTGAGGTTTCAGACTCATCCCACACAGACTACATGTAGCACTCCTTCCCACCACAACGTCCTCCAAAGGGACTGACACAGGGGCAGCACAGAAGACTTCAGAGACCAGCTGCGATCGCTGGGAGCGAATGCTCCACAAGGATGCAGGTAGAGACAACAACTTGATTTTCTGGTTGCCTCAGCAAACACCAAGATGCCGCAGTACTTGGGATAAGCAGCCAACAGATTTCTCACAACTGGTCATGTCTTTTTCCTTATCTGGGTCTTAGCTGAGGAAGGACAATGAAAGAGAAGGAAAATATTCTCTACGACTCGCCTAAACCAATGCTTGCACTTGTAGGCAATGTTATGCTAAATAAGAGAGACCGATACAGAAACACAGTGCTGTTGCATATGGATATTCAGGGCTTACTTTGATACCAAATCTTGCTGAGAAAAAGTTTCCTAAACTTGGGTTTCCATTTGCTGAAATGAGTGCAAGGAAATTTGATGATTAAAACTTGCTTTGTTGGTTTCTCAGAAGGCACTGGTTACAGCTCTACTGAGTTAGAAAAAGAAGAAATATTGCAAACAAAATGTGAGAATTCATTCCATACCTTCCAATTTTTTCCAAATATTTTGTATTGCATCTCCAGACTTTTTGTAGAATGCTTCTTTTCTTTATTTCAATGAGTGGAAGCTGTGCACAAGACCTGCAGGACTTTGGAACTGAGCACCCAAAATCCGAGCCTGACAAAAAAGTTCATCTGCTGGGTTCTGGGAAGAACAGTACTGCCTGGTAGTTGGTGCTACATCTCAGTCTGACCATGAATCAAGCAGAATCTCGGGATAATGCCAGGTGCACTCAGACTGCAAGCAGATTGCCAGGCAATAGACGCCTTACATCTGACCATGAACCAGACTCCAGATTCCCGACTGCTGTGCGGGCTTCAGTCCAGAGCCCTGCCCCTGGTGTTTGTGCCAGCCACATGGACCATTCTGCTAGTGAGGTACTCCACATCACTGAGCACCTGAGGAACATCGACAGGAAATTCCAGAACTTCCGTGAGCTCTTCGAAAAAGGTAAATTTTAAAAAATATATTTAGTGGCTTACAAAACAAGCAGACTATGGCCAATGTTTCCCAACTGTGAGCAAAAGCAAGCCTGGGTGTCATTTTCACTGCATTATATATTTAAAACAGTGAATCTAGATGGTCCTCAGACAATTTAGGATGGCTTCTCTCTGTGTAGATAGTTAATTATGCAAATGTCCTTTCCTGTAACAAATTGTACTGATAGATAAAATTTCATAGCACTTAGGCATCTAAGTGCAGAGGCTTCCTTCAAATGCGATGCAAAAACACGTGAGTGCTATTGACAGCACCTGCAATGAGTGAGTGACTTAAAACTAGCTCAGAGAAAGAGTATCTGTGATGACTGTTGAGAGAACTGAGATTCACCAGTGGGAGAGAATCCAAACATAAGACAAATGGAGGCTAAAGCCAAAAGCAGTCTAGGTGGTGGTGGCAGTCCAAGTATGTGTCACAACATAGAACGTGCCACAACAAAAGTACCATACCTTCTTGTCCCACACATTGACATGTTCTCCTCTCCCCTTCCTTTTCCCAAAATAGTCTCTGTACTTCCAGGATGCTCTCCAGGCTCCACAAAGAGGAGCCATGTAAATGTCTTTACTTGAAACCAAACTATAGGCTCAAATTGAGAATGAAGAAAACGGTTATCACGTAACAGATCCAGTGCTGCTCGAGAAACCTTGTACAGCACGGCAGCTTTTTACAAAAGATGCATTAACAAAGAATCCCCTCAACTACTTGTTGGAACAAGAAATTTCCTGAATGAGTGCCACCCTCTTTTCCAAGTTATCTGGAGTTTCCTGTGATCTGAGTTTCTCCACCCACAGCCGCAAGCTGTAGCTGTAGGTCACGGTAACTGTCTTCCCCAGGCATGCTGAACAGGTTGGGTTAGCAATGTTCTTCATAGCCAACTCATAACTCCAGTGATGCTCTTAGCTTCACAACTTGTTTGCGTTTAATAGAGAGTCCCCAAACAATGCCAGCCCTACATGTAAATTAGACTTGCTGGGGCCTGCTCAGCTCAGCCAGCTTCCTCTCCTTCACTGAATGTCCTGCGTTCACTGAACGCTCAGCTTGGGACCACATTTTTCTCTTAGAGGCTGGCCTGCAGCTGTCAAGTGACAAAAAGATATGCAGCACTCCCGCAGCAGGGAAGAGGGACTTTCATCACTTGGGCCAGGGAAGTGAAACCTGGACAAAGGGCAGCAGGGGCCCTCAGTGGGGTTCCTGGCTCTATTGACTAAAGGCTGGGCACTTTCCAGATCCATCCCACCACTGCGGGTGTGTTTTTTGCTTGTTTCCATCTTCAGGGTCTGTTATTTTCTGTTTTGCGTGGAACTTTTGTATGTAGGAACAGTGGGGTACCTGTGCTGCTGTACTGAAGTGGCTTCATCCTGGGAGAGGTGAGGATGAGAGTGTATGCATGCAAAAACCCATAATTTTTCCTTTCTTAATTTTAGGAGAAGTTATTTCAGGCCCCGTTGAAGCCAAACTGGCAGATTTATTGCAAGCTCTCTCTTCCTTCCGGAACACATATCCTGCTTTGACTGGGGATGCCATCCAGCCTGCTGTAGCAACCCTTATCACCAGTATCAATGGTAAATCCATAACCTGCGAGACAGACACAGGTATCCATGTGCAGGTAAAGCGCATGTTACTACAGAAGCTGAGCAGCAGGAGGTCAGTGATCATCAAGGTTTACTCATATTCAGATCTCATCTTTAGGGAAAATCGTGCCTTTAAAATGTATGAAAGCACGAGAAAAGTTTAGACACGAGACTCCTTCTACTTTGCTTGGGAGTTATCCTGGCACACTGCACATATCTGTGTTTTCCACCAATAAAGATGTGTTGCATTCAGATGGTTAAACCAAAAAAATGGAAATGCAAGGCTCTGAGGACCTGTTCTTGACTTTGGTCTGGCTATTGGAGTAAGTAGGTATGTGTCAGGACTTCTCTCAGCACTGAATTCCTATATAACCCTATACAAAAGGCTTTTACCTCCCAACATGTGTTTCTTGCTAGTGCACTGGGCGGAAGGGAGTTATACTGACCCACAGAACTGCTGTGATATTGCACTTACACAACCGTTGGAGGTCTGCAGGAGCTACGCTCTATTATAACTAAGAGGCACTGTTAGCTTAGCCTTTAGGAAGTAAGGGTAGTGTCCTATTCTACTATGGCTTTTTTGGGTTGGAACATTTGAAAAATGAATCCTTAAAGCTCTTTCTGTTCCTGTTCTGCACAGCAGTTACTTTCTTGGGAGCTCAGGTATACTTAAATCTAGTGGGTAACCCTCATCTGAAAACTACTCTCTGTCACCTCAAAAGAAAGGCACAGTGGTTTCTGGCCTTTGTTTTGGGGCTGAACTGAGCTTTGAGAGATTTCCCACAGACGCCTTGCCTGCCACAGCTGTTGAGGGGGCCTGAAGGAAATACCGAACGTCCCATCCTGAAATCCTGACATATGGGCTTCCCTCGAGCAGAGCTAGGACTGGTACAAGGGCTCCCAGGAACATCTGTGGCAGGGCATGCCGGGCTGCCTCGCTGCTTTCTGTTCCATGGTAAGTGCTGATCTAACTTCACCAGCAAGTGGAGAGACTGTTTATCTCAGGAGATTAAAAGACTGGGTAGTGTTATGCTGTATAAAACTCCTTGTTATCTTGGAAGTGGAAGATGGTCCATTTCTTAAGAATTCCCCTACTTCCCTTCTGTGAACCTTCTCGCTGCAAAAGAAAGTTTACGGTTTTACCATCTCTACTTTAAAAAAAAAGGGAAGAGGCAGAGACTCATTCAGGAAGAATGTCTAGAAGATGGGCTGATGAAACTAGGAATTGGAACCATGAGCCCTATTTTCTGGTAAATAGGGAGCCACACCCCTTGTTATGTTAGCACTTATTAGTTTTATGAGCTTTATTTTTTTTTATTATTATTTTTTAAGAAAAGAGGGGGTTACTTTACCATGTTGCAACCCTTTTAGCTATAAATGCTTTTACACTACAAAAACACTTTTTATAGCACTTCCTGCTTGTAAATAAAGCACTTTACAAACTGGGTAATGATAATTATCTGTTGAACATAAGCAACTGAGACACAGGCTAGGGAAGATTTGATGGGAGAAACTCATCAAAACAGATGTTGATAGTCTACTGATGTCAGCAGCACTTCCCTGCAGTTACAGATCCTGATCGTCTGGCTCTCTTTCCCGAGTTAACTGTTAATTCCGTTGTCTGAACAGAACTTGTTGGAGTTCACACACACACACAACATTCACTTGAGCCTGAAACATTTGATGCTAAAACAGTAGCTCTATGACCATCTGATTTTTAAAATGAAACAAGTGTTTATGATAGAAAGATCAGCTAAATCTTAATTCTGATTTGTGCCAGTGAAGTGCCAGAGGCCCGACTGTCAGAAGTTTGACAGAAGAGCTAGTAGATTTGGCTGCCATGAAGTCTGTGATGCAACTGCAGTGAGAAATTTTGCAGAAGATATTTAGCAGCATTACTTAAGTCTCCAGCAGATGTTGAGGAAGGGGAAATGGTGGGTTTGGGGAGCCCAAAGCCACAAAAAAAATTACAGTGTGCCTGCAGCAGATCCCTTCAGGTCAGCTCTGTATGTTGCCACAGTAGGTATAGATCAGACTTTGTGCTCAGATCATAACACTGAGAGAAAGTAAGATCGCAAAACTGAGTCAGAAAACAGGACGAGGAGGAAGAAGAGGAGGGGGAGGAGGAGGAAGAGGAGGATGACTTAGAGGATGTCATGCTTTTGTGTCTCTAGTTCTGTATTTTAAACCACAGAAACTTGTGAACAACATTTAACCGCTGTGCTCTAACAATAACGTTTGTACTCAAGTCTGCATGATAGCCTTTGATACCTGCCCACAGATAGCTGCATGAGCAGAAATACTTGTGAAGCTGTGAGCTCCATCGTGGGTTCTGCTTGTATCATCACACAAAAGACAGTTCTGCTCACTTATTGAAGTGGACAAAAGACTGGTTCTAGGACAAAGACTCGGAGGGAGCTGGCAATGATTTCCAATGCTCCACACACCAAAAAAACTCAGCTATCGGAGGTTCTGCTCATATTGAGATGGAAATTAAAACTAAGGAGATTTAGTAGTGTGATTTTAACACACTTGAAGCAATCCTATATTTTTATGTTGCACAGAGAAAACGGATGTATTTTTTAATTCTTTATAATAGTGGGGAAAAAATAGCTTCACTGCTGAGCACAAGTTTGTTTATAACACTTAATTTTTGCCATACATTTCTCTTATTAATAATTGTGGAAAAAACAAGAACACTCCAAGTTCTGCTCGCTTCAGTCTATAACCTTTGAATAAATGTGTTTTCTATTTCCCATCTCACAGTTTCATCACTAAATCATTAACAGTGATCATTAACAGTGACTGAAGGCAAAATTAACAGATTTTAAAACCAGCAACACGAGCTACATGATTCCATACGGTAAATTCATAGTTTGTAACTTAGCTAGAGCACAACATCTAACGAGATGGACAGTTGTGACTTAAAGGCTTACATCACGATCCACAGTCTGAAGAATGCTCCCAAGCTGAAGAACTTCTTGATGCAAGCAGGAGATAGGTTTTTCTATAGCATATCAAAAACTTAGGGCTTTTTTTTTTTTTTTAATTTATAGAATAAACCCTCAAAACCTTACATTTGCATTTTGCCAAGCTAATTTCAAGAAAGGCTATGATCTTTGAGAAGGCTCCATTATACCCACACGCCAGTGAACAGAGTGGAGGGAGAGAAGTGCAGATAATGACCGCTTTGGGCCTATTTCTGCCTGCCAGCCCCAAACCCACTCCTCCTGGCCTGACATGAAGTATACTGCTCTGAGTAAGAGTAAGAGTCTGTTAAAAGAGTGGCCATGTTTTGTGGTAACTCTTCCCCTGTGGCAAATCAATTTGGATGAAATTCTGAACGACATAGTGGAGATCCCAGTAGTTCATGGGCATAAGCGTTGGTGCTGAACGGGCATCAAAACTACAGGGAGTTAGCTAGAGCCTGAGATGCTGATCCCTTCCCTTCTTCTGTCACCATTTTTAACCTAGCGGTCCTTTCCCCTCACCACTGACAGTTTCTCAGTAAATTGTTCCATGTATTTGGAAACACAGGTGTTTTCTTCAGGAAACAGTGAGTGCTACCTGGGTACAGCAATTGCAAAAGCGAGCACTCGGGCTGCTGTGATAGCTGCAAGCACTGAAGCTAAGAGTCTGAAACGGTCCCTTCTTTGTTAGTTACCAAGACAGAGCTGAGTTATGCAAATTGTATGATCAAATGAATACACAGTTTCCTTACACGGAAGTGTGTCTGCAGGAAGTAGATTGGCTACAGCAGCCACGCTCACTGACAGGCACTTCTGCCAAATATTTCAGACAGGTCTTCTTGGCGTGCAGCCATCATGGGCCACTGGATAATTTGCTAACATCTGATCTGACCAAGGATTTGTGTTTTACTTAACCCAGCTGTGATTCAAAGCTGGGTAATTTGGGATTCTGCTGCTTTCCGACCAAAACTCTGAGGATTCAGCCATGGGAGACCCAGAACCAAGTGGTATGTCATGGCATTTGAAACAACTTTATACTGTTTATAATGTAAGCTTTTTAGGCTCGATATGACATAAGATGCAGATCAGCTTGTAAGGCACCTAGCAAATATGGGCATGATACAGCTGTAAGTTCCTCTGAAGGGGTTTCCTATGAGCATCTTGGCCGTTCAGTTCACTGAATCTTTCTCTGGCAGATTAAGTTATCTGATGTATTTGTAATGGATTTTGACTTTTGTAAGAGGAAAGGATGCAAACCCCGCTTTTCAGGAGTCAGAGGTTGCATTGCTCTCTCTCAAGAGACTAGGAGTATATAATGCTGGTAGCGTACCTTTAGTTAAAGTCCCTTTGACAAAAATTTGCCATAAATCCTTGTTCTCAAAGGTGTCAACCTTAATTACGAATGTAATTTGCTCTCATGAAATACTTTATATGGCTTAAACCAGAGGGCAGCAGTAAATCTTCTGTGGCATTCAGGAGATCAGAGGAGGCTTCCCCTCTGCAGTGCAGTATTAAAACCAAATATTTTAGTCAGAGCACTTCATTGCTTTGGAGACTAAACTGTACCATTGGCGGGAGTAGCTGAAAGTGCTCTGTCCTGTAGTAACAACAGATGAGCTGAGTGACAGATGCCTAAAGATTCAGCAGTCAAACTACACGAGGCTACAGAAAGTCTTGCTCCCCCCTGCCCTTTCCATCTGTCCCTTCTCCCCAGCTGCTGCCACCAAGGTCCTTGCTAATCCAACTTGCAAATGTTTCTTTCCAAACATTTTTCAAATAATCAGTTTGAATCTGAGTAACACTTACCAACTGAGCATCTAAGAAAGAGTTCTCTGTACCACCTGGGGGCATGAATCCCTCTTGCCAGAGCCCCATGTTCAACAAGGGACAATCAAGGGTGCTTCAGAGAGAGGTGAAAAAATCTCACTGGATCTGTAATCAAGGAAACACAACAAGCAACATTAGCACTTTCCCAGCTGTCACATTCAAATGCATCATTATCCTTGTAGCTAGAAAACTTCAGCAGCTGGACCTTGTTAGGTCTTTGTTATAAAAATTGAAAAGCCATTAGCTAACATAAAATTTCTGTGTCTCAGGATCATACGCAGGGATAGCTATGAATTGAATAAGCTGAGTTTGTTTAGCTTCATATTGTGAGACTACTTTTGTGCCCACCCCTCCCCTCCAGATCGCTTTTGTGTCTTCAGCATGTGTGTCTCCACGTCCCTCTGCCAGCATGGACATGGGAACTAACCCAGCAGCTAACGTGGTCATACGCTACCGCACGCAGAGGCATAGGCAGAGCCTTATTTCTGCTTTATCTTCCCCTTTGAATATATCCAAAGTTTGCATAGGTCCTCTTTTTACAGCAGTGCCTGTGGAACTCGTGTTAGGCAATTTTCTGTTGTGTCCATCTCTGCTTTTCAAGATTAGAGTCTTCCAGTCTGGAGGTATAACATCCATACCTAATTTGCAGACATTCAGCTACACTCCGTAGTGGAAGCGTAACTGTTTCAGAGGCCACTTAAACACTCTATAATAAATGGTTGTCTGCCTTATTTACAGATCTACGATCTTACTGTCATCAAGCACTTTACCAGGAAGGATGTTTTTATAGAAACTTGATCATTAATAAATACACCAAAGAGCAGGAATCCGTTTCTGAGATCCCTCTAGAAACAGCTCCATACATTGACTAAAGCTATATTTTGGGGGTTGTCAGTGAAATAGTTTTTAACATGTGACCAAGATTTCCATATAACGGAATAAGAATGTGACGTGACTGTAAGTCAAATGCCTTTGAGAAATCCAAGTGTACTGTATCCACAGAGTACCTTTTACCAATAGAAGCTAGTATTTTTAAGGGGGGGGGGGGTGTTTGACAGCTCTTCTGCAAAACCGAGATTACTGGTATTAATTATGTTTTAGTCTTATTATTTGGCAAATAAAGAATCCTAAATTAATTCTTCTACTATTTTCTAGGGGTCTGCTATCACTCTAATTTGGAGGTCCTTTCACGGTTTTCCAGTGCTAGAAACATATCTACTGTGCTTCACAGCCAATGTGAACTCTTCTTACCATATCTAACATTTCCTTATTCTTAATATTGAAGAAACAAGCAGCCAGAAGTTTAATACAGTTGTTTTTCCTTACTTAAAATGCAAGGTTTATTAACTGAGCAAAAAACTGTAGGAAGCCCACCATCTATCAAGACACAGCTCGGCTAACTTTAGGGGGAAAAAATGGTGAAATAATTACCTTATTTTTATCTTGCAGACTACTGCACCTGGGCTCAGTTTCTACTGTCAGACATCTCAGAAATATTTGGGGTCTGCACACTTCTTTTTTTTTTAAATGAATTGATGTATTAAGTGGAAATTCTCCTTTTTCCCCCTGACGTGTTTCATTGAGCACCTTTTTGACATGCACTGCTATTTAAGACATCCGACCTTGCAAGTCTATTTCCTGTCAGTTGTGGGTGATCGCGCAGCTCAGTAGAAGTTCTGGCCTCCTAAAGAATTAGTTGATTTGTAAGTTCAGTTTTTTCGAGGGCCTTTGTTCCATTGAAGTAGGAAGAGAATGTGAGAAATAACATAGTGACAGATGAGAAGGGAACCTGGTTTTGCAAAACTGTTTTCAGGGAACTGGGATTAGTTTGTTCTAAAACCCTTCCTCGGGTAGGTAGAGAGACACTGGCCTAGGCAGCTGGCACAGCTTTCTTTGCTCTTAGCTACAAGCAGAGTGTCACTAAGGGATGGAAGAAGGATTTCAGACAGGAGTGGCAGAAGACAACTGAGAGTTTTCAGACTTGAATTCTGTATCTGGTTGAAACTGTATTGTGACTTAGCAAAGAGTGGATTTTATATAGCTGCTGCTTATATGCATGAGTCCTTATATGCAGATGAAACACAATTTCCAGAATGGCTTATTATGCATATATATTAAGCACTGCAAATGAAGCCCCAGTGCAGGCAGAATGCATGCGTGCACTCACCAACTTTGCAGCTTGACTGTATTATCAGAAATGGGAGATCTGAGCCGGTGGAAAAATTCAGGTATCGTGTCGCAAACGGTAGAATTGAGCTCAAAGAGGAAGGCATTACCAGGAACTCCTGAAACAGGCTCGTGATACTGATGTTCAGCAATGGTGCCACACTGAAGTGTAAATTAGGGTTCAGACATTTACCTCATTTCATGGTAACTGTGGCTGAAAGGGAAGTGATGCTTCTGCTAATCTGTAGAACGAGAACTTCTCCTTCTAAAAATATCCATGATGCTTTGCAACCCCCTGCAGTGGGAGCCCGTTCTCTCCGCAACAGCAGCAAAAGGAGGCGAAGAGCAATGTGCTTTTCAGAAGGTAGATGCGCATCAGATGAGTCTCATCTCATTCAAGCCTCGAGGATGGGGCAGAGTTCTGCATGGCAGCTGGGCAGCTGTGGTGATAGCATTAGCCACATCGAGATTCTTTTCTTTAGTATGCAGGTCTGTTGCTGATGCTGGAACGGATTTCTGCCCCATCATTAGGGCTGGTTGATATCAAGGAGAGTATGAACTGACTAAACAAAATCACTTGCAGAGGATGCAAAATGGATAATATTTGCAAACTGTTTTCATTTGCCATGGCTTACACTGATATTTAGAACCTAATCATTATTGACCTCAAGGCCAGAGATTTTTAAAAGCAGACTAAAAGAGGAAGATAAAGCTCATCATATAGTCTAGCGGCAATTACTAATTTCTCAAACCAACCTTTTGCTTTAGGAGAAAATTGCTAGGTGCTTGGGTAGCCTCAGTATTGGTTTCCTCATCTGTACAGTTGGGATAACTGTGCCCATCACAGTAAATTATGTTCAGGCCTCTTGAGTTCATCAGACAAAAGCAAATCATTTCCTAAGTGGCTCTTTTTTCCAACTTTCATGCGTTACTCTTTGTCCAAGAGTTAGTAGGCATCATGAAGAACTGCCATATCTTCATGTGTATATTTTGAAGGTAAAAAAGAGGAAAAAAGCAATGCAGCTGGTATATCTCTGTGAGAGAATTCTATGTCAGAGCCCCCAGTCCAGATGATCTGAGTAGCTATTATTAAAGAATAGCATTTAAAAATTTTAAGTTATATAGCATACAAACAACACATTTGAAATTATGTTATTCCATTTCTCCTCTGCTGCTGACCATCAAGGTGTTTAATTACATGATGTTAAGCCTCTTCATTTGCCTCAAGGTAGTTTTTCACTACAAGTGTATTGAATACCAATTCTTAGTATTTAATTTTTATTTGGAGAGTGCCAAGCCAAGAATAAAACTATGGCCTGTGTTCCAAAGAGCTATGTTTAAGACAAGGGACAGGAGAACACACTTGGAAGCACAAACAAGCAATTAGAGAGTCTGACAAGCTGTTTAAGGCACAGACACAGGAGAAGACTAAGGATACATTGTCCTTCAGGAAACTGAGACTAGAAATATAGACGGTTTTAAATCACCAAAACAGTGAGTTTCTGGATCAGCCTTCCTGTTGTCACTGGGCTGTCCAGTAACATTACTGGCTTTAAAATGAAGCTTGCGCTTTATAAATAAGACTGCAGAGTTACAGTGAATTGGCAAAGGACTAACTAGACTCCATGAGCCAGAGTCCCTTCCAGGCCTGTGTAGCAGCACTACAGCGTATGCGCTGTGAGCCTGCTACCCAGTCATCACTGGACAAGATAAAGGGATTTGAGCAGGGATTTGAAAGATGAATTAGTTTATGCATATTTATGGGAGCCCCCACAAGCCTGCCAGGCAGCACAGGCGAATGTATACACATTGAGCAAGTGGACAGTCAAGGGTGCTCTGTTAATCGGGTTGAAAGCAGGAAGGGACATCTTGAAAGTGTCTGACAGATGGCTGAGTAACAAGAGCTGCGACGATGAAGAGAAGCAATACATTTGAGGCAACTCCTTCATGAGATATGTACGAGGCACATGAATCATTTGGCCCAGGACTGTAGGTGCCAAAATGCCACTTGAAAGATTTCAAACATCAGGAGAAACCCGTGTTGCTCCTGAATGACAAAGGGATTGCATATGGGAGAGCATATGTTTTTAGCTTGTGAGAAGGCACTTAAAAACATCAGATATGGCAAGGCTAGGGAAACTTTTTATTTGGAATTCTTCTAACTTCCCACTTTTGTAGTATTACATATAATATTATCTTTCTTAAGATAAAGCAAAAAGATTGTGAGAACCTGAGGTTTTTTCTTATCTTATGGTGCCTTACAATGATCACTTTCAAAAGCAGCATGTTTCATTTCGCCCGTCCCCAGTGCTGCTAAGTTGAGTCACTTCTTCCTGTTGTACAATCCTTCTGCCTCTACTAGTGGTAAACAACAGAAGTGAAATGTATCTACTCAGGAAAAGTAACAAGACTGGTTAGGATTCAGATTAAACTAATATGTCTTTCGTTTGTTATGTTATGCCTCAGATTATGAACAATTTGTGTCTCTTCCAGAAAAACAGAATGAGACGTTTTGTAAAGTAACTATGAACCGTTAAGCTTGAGACCTAGTAAAGAGAATTTCTACTAATGAAAAATAGTCAGAAGCTGCCAATCTCAGAAACTGCCAGCCCCAAAGATCTTTCTTTTGCCACTAATCCGGGTTACAGTCCTGAAGCTATGACAGGCTACGGGAATTGCCTTTCTTGTCATGGTACAGGATCCATTATGATTGCACCAGGCATTTTAAGTTAACCCTGTAAGCCACTTCATGGACATTTGGGTTACAGTTGTCTCCCAGAGCCTTAATGCCACTCGTTACCAACACAGGGTCTTGCCACTAATATAGCAGAGGTGAGCCAAGTTCTGAGCTTCAGGCTGCTCACTTTCATTGCACAGGAGGTGGGAAATAATTGTTGATTTATAAAAATTAACCCGAACTCATGCTGGGTACATTTACAGGTCTGTATTGGCACCTCTGGTGCTTTTAAATTCCTTTTCTAGGTTCTCCAAGCAAGGCCAGCCATTCTGAATGGATCGTTACAGTTCCTTCAAGCCTCAGTGGTTTATTATTATTTATATTTTCAAGCTGATAGGCTAATGGTATGGCAGCTCCTAATAAAAACCTGACTTGAAAATCTCAGTTTTTCAGGACTGACACAAGCCCCAGGCACAGCTAGACCTAAATGAGACACAAACTGACTTTTCCATCAGGCATCATCTGAGTGACATTTGCAAGTGACTGTCAAAGACTCAACTACCAGTGAAGCAAGTCTAGATTTAGGTCAACCACATCCTGTTTCTTGGAATGTCAAGGGGACAAAGAAGAGTGAAGTTTTCTTTTACTTACACCAGAAGTGCCCAGCTCTATATTTTAAAATGCTTTTTTATTTTTTTGCAATGACTTTCAGCCTGAGTCAATTTTAGTTTCTGTTCTCAGTCACAGTATACAACTGAGTGGAAAGTGAGATTAACTGGATGGATCACTTTGTATAAAATGCCTATGCTCACTTCCACCCTGCTATTTGTGCAACTGCTGGCAGAATATGCTTAGCCCTTATGAAGCTCCACGGCAGGAATGCATTGCCTAGTTTGAAAACGTCTCATGTGGGGGCATGCACGTTTTATGCTTTGCATGCTCAATAAATTGTACCCACTAGGGACTGAATGAGATGAATATTTCCTAATGTAGATTATCACCATAAATGAGCATGCCTAAGGTTGAGAAATGGTCACCGCGCACAACGCATTGCAACACATGCATGTGATATGCAAGGAATTAACAGCTTGGGCAACTCAGCCCTGCCTGTACACCGCAGTTCTGACTGCAGCAATGTCTGCTGCTCCATCATCATGTGCACATGGTTCTGAAAATGCACGTTTTAACAGCATGCACATACACTGTTCACCTGGGCCTGGCTTCCCGATAAGAGGCTGATCATTTACTTGACCGAAGCACAGAGCAGGCCGCTGTATTCTCTAAGTCCCTCCATCGGGCCTGCCGGCGCGTTGCTGACATTGAACTAATGACGGTATCCTGACTTTAGTTCAGAGCATCTATTACAAAGAAGTCCATACAGTTTTCACAGCTGATTTTGCATCAGATTGCAAGCCCTTAAAAACGGCTTCGGTGTCTCCCATGGACATGCACTAACTTATTTTCCAGGGAGGCCTGCCCAAGGAATCTTGACAAATATAGCGTTTCTAATCTTTTCTTTTAATTCTCATCTCATCTTTGTCCTCACCTTGTTATGCTTTGCCAGGCCATCACAGCTCATCACTTTCCTGTGAATTCACCCAAGATAGTAGAGCTAAGCCATGTTCCACTGCATCACTAGAAACTGTCCTGTAGATATCAAGAACTTTGGGCCAAGCGCTTTAGTGAAACGATTTCTTCTCCAACTCCAGGTCTTGACAGTCAAGAGAGAGGACCTGAAAATAAGAAGCGGTACAGTGAGATTTTCCGGAGCCTAGATGCCATAGAAATCTCAATTGGAAATGCGTATGTAAAGAAATGGGATAGAACTAGTTTTCTGAGTCATTACAATCTCACTGTTTTTTATTGTATTGTATGGTATTGTATTGCATTGCATTGCATTGTATTTTAACAGGACAGTTGATATGTTCATTGGTGATTTGGATGGCACTGATGATAAAGACCTGACCCCAGAAAGAGAGATCGTGCCGGTAGGCAAAGAATGAGATCCATTTTTAAAAAGAAATTATCAATGTCCCATGCCAAAGTGAATGTTATTCAAATTGTTTTTCTGGTGACCAGCTGAAAAAAAGTTATGTCTCTTATTTGAGTAGACAGCAAAGAATTGTTTAACACTCAGTTATTGGAATAATGGTGGTGGCAACAGAACAGATAATATTTAATGGAAATGTTCAGGCATGTACTATTTGGATTTATTTTTTTCTGAAAAAGGAAATGTGAAAATTGCTAGTTTAAGTTCTGTGTGCTAAGAAAAAGATCAGACAAGACAGCAGCCCAGCAAGCTCAAAATATATTTGAGGTGCACATCAGTCTTCAAAAACCCCTAAAGGTTTGGCCTTAAGAAACCGAATCCCTTTAAAATAGAAATTAATGGGTTTTTTGCTTGCTTTTGGCAGTGTGAGACTTTTGGGGATAATGAGCCTCATTTCATATTTTTTCTGTGTAAACAAAAGGGCTGGAAACTTAGTTTTATTTTGGTAGCCGATTTTCTCATGTAATTATATTATCCCAAGAGCTAAACTTTAAGAAAAAGATCAAATATTTTGAGATTTGTGATAAAATGAGAGCTGGAAACACTCAGTCATAGCAGCTCTTTTCTGGCCTTAATCTCTCTGTGTTAATGCTGTGTTTGTTCTCTCCACATTTTTGTTAGTGGTAGACTTTTGTGCCGTGCTACATTCCCTCTGTCGAATCTCAGGCTATTATCCTAACTGCACTGAGATGCTTAGATAAGCAAAAGAAGCACTGCGGATAACTTTTCTGAAAAAACCTTTTAACTTCTGAATGCTCATTTGCCTTCACCATTTTCCTCTCCCCGCTACAGCTGGGTGAAAGTTTCTGCAAGAGCAAAAACAGTTCGGAGAGACAAGTGCAGACAGACATAACAGGTAACACAATGAAATAAAATTAAAAAGGTGACATAAGAATATTTGGTTGATTACCTGGCCACTAGTCCTGCAGTCTCATAGCAAAGATGAGTAATGCAGACCTGTCATTGCTGCCCTCAGTTTAGAACTGAACCCAAGCCAGTTCCCAGCAAGGCCGATGCCTGGCGGAGCTTCCTGCTTCCTCTAGTGTACGCCGAGCTCCCTGTCTCTGCAGGTCTTCACTCTTTCCTCCACGAACGTCTTGTTGAGCTAGCCTCTTATGTTGTCTTGACATCTAAGTATTGAGACAATAATTACAAAAAAAATCTGCTAGTCTGACGGCACAGTAAGTGGCTACTCAATAAAACCTGGGATTATCTGAAGTGTTTTTGCTGTCCATTGGGAAGAGTCTATCTGTTCTGTACTTGCTGCTAGCATCATAAAAATGCAACATAAAAGCCTTCCTTGCTTCATGGGGACTTTATATGAAGAAAAGTACATTTTCTAAGCTGTTTGGTGACAGATTTTAACTTGAAATGATGTTAGAATTTCTCACTACAGTGTGATGGATGTGTCTTAGGTTCTGCCAGGGAACAAGAATCATTACTGCAATTCCCCAACACACCCATTGTCACCCAATAATGCATTAAGTCCTTTACTTCCAATTTTCGAGATAAGAAAAATCAAAATATGAATTAAAAGTGAGGATAGGGAGATATATGCATCTAAGTTGCCGGGAACTTGTACGGTTCTGTAGGTGAGACTGTATGGGATTGCCAGGAAATAGAACATAATGGTATTTATTCCGTGAAGACCTATTTTATGGCTGTTATCTGAGTATTTCACAGCACCAACTAGTGAGGAGACTCCAATTTTATCACTCTTGGGGAGCCTCTGCCTGTCAGCTAGAGCCATTCTGAATCTGGATTTATTTTTTGCAGTTGAGGAGGCAGATGAAATGCTGATAAAATGTGAAAGTGGCATTGATGCAGCCCTTGAATATGCCAAAATGTGGTGTAAATATGTCAAAGAGCTTCTTAGCTGGATTGAAAAACGTCTGAATTATGGTGAGTCATCAGCATGCACAGTACCAGCTGTGAGTCTGTACACTTTTGGGTTTTTTTTCATAGGCAACTGGAAGGGTCGGAGCATACAGTTGTGCATGAAAATACACCAGTGAAAAACAGGCTAGACATCACCCCTTTTACATGCTTTTGGCTGAATTTAAAGATGAAGGCGTCAAGTGAGAATTTCTTCTTATCTGAAGAAGAAATTCATCCTCCTTCAGAACTCTGTTAGGATGATCCTAATTGCCACACTGGCTGAAAGCACCTCTGGCTTTGACAAACACACCTGTGCTACTGTAGGTCTAGCGTTTAATCCACTCTTCCCCTTTACAGAAACAGACTTTGCCAAAGGGATTGTGAAGATAGCAGAATCAGGAAGAAATGCAATTATCCATCAGGTACGGGTCCTTGTGCTGTTCGTTCCTCACTGCTGCATGGCACAGGGTTCACTATCTCCCTGTGCAAACACTGTCCCTGGAGCTAGGTGTGTTCTGTTCCAGATAGCAATAAGGCCTGCATGATGGGATTTCCTCTTTGTTCAAGGAAAACCCAGGGAAGCTCAGCAATTTTCAACAGACAGCCCTAAGTAAGAAGATTAGCAATACTCTAAACGTCAAAAACATGTCAGAATAACCAGATGCACAGTCTACCTGTCTGGCCTCTGATGGGGAAAAGAACTAGATTTTTCAGAGGAGAAGGAAGGGAATCCTACACCAAGCCAATGTGAGGCAGTCTGCACACATGATTTGCTTGAAGTCAGAGTCCAACAACAAATATCCCTCCAAATATCCCTACTGCAAATACCCCTCCAAAGACTTTCCTAAGCCTCTCAGTATTGGAACAATTATTTTTTTTCTTCTATATGTGTATAACACATGGAGTGATTGTTTAGAAAATTAGACAGGGTGATGAACTAGCAAGAAGTTAGAACAATACTGTACACCATAAAAGCTCTTCTGCTTCCAGCATTCTGCAGTCTGAGTTGTCTGAAAAAACCTCTGCTCATTTAACCAGTGTAGACACTCTTTCCTTTCTGTGATCAATCTTGCTCATAGTTAACACAAGCTCTTTAATTTGGAAAAGCTGCAGTGAGTATCCAGCATTTTATACTGACTTTTTTGGTTTCTGCAGTCCAACATGCCTCTTCGGGCACTCTACACAATGGTCCTGGAACATGACATTATGGTTGGAAACTCAGCTAATGAGACTGCAGGATTGCTTCAACAGAAAGAATTCTATCAGGTACTGTACTTCTGCTTAGGTTAGACAACTTTGCTGAAAAACTAGACAGAGGCAGTTGCTAGAGCACTACAAAGGCCTAACAGAAGTGGTATATCTTAGTTTGAGAGGCAGAAAAAGAGGGAGAAGAGGAAATTCACACCAAGTTTGAGGGAAAAAGAAGCATTACTTTCCAAGAATGAAGTATCTTGCAAAGCTTGTTTTTTAATGTCACAAGCTCATCTGTCAGATACTTTTTCCTACCTTGTAAGGAATTGTTGCTGTCATAACTATTGTTCCTCTTCAGCCTCTGTCAGCCAAGAAGAATGAAATTGAGAAGTGGAGGAAAGAATTCAAAGATCAGTGGATAAAGGAGCAGAAGAAAATGGTAAGAGGCCAAAAGATGGGCCTGACCTTTATGCTAGTTGCAGCCCAAGCACTGGAAACATAAACGTGTACCAACAAGTAGTAACTAAATTATGTAATACGCAGCCTGCTATTTACCAAATTGAACAGAAGTACATTCCATTTTTTAAAGAGTGCATGGGGAGGAGTGCTAGCAGCATCCCTGCTCTATCCTGTCGACGCTACCTGCTAGATCCCATTACCTCCCACTGACTCTACCGAGACTGGGAGAGGGAGAAATGCAGTTCAGAGCTGTACTCATTTGCACTACTGCCTCACCAGGTTTCCTAAATCTGTTCCTTTTCCAATTGAAGAATGAATCCTTGTCATCCCTGCGCAAGTCCCGTTTGCAATATGTACAGCGCTGTGAGGAACTGGAGAAAGCAAAGCACCTGAGCGCCAAGGCAGAGGATGAATATCAGAGCACAGCGGTTACCCATCCTGGCAGTGCCAACAAGCAGCTGGAGAAACGCCGCCGGTCTTGCGAGGAGGCACAAGCAAAGGTGATGAGTTTAGACCACAGTGCTGCTACTTCCAACACAGCCCCGCTCTGACTGCGTTATGCTATCTTCCTCCCTGTTCTGAGGGCTTTCTCCTCCCTTGCTTTGTTTCTCCCCGCACACAGGTTCAAGAAACAGAAGCTCTGTACAAGATGTGCATCAGTGATGCCAACTTCCGACGACAAGAACTGGAAAAAGTGCGAGCACGCATCATCTCTCATATTCGGAAACTCATTTACCAAGGAGATGAGGTGCTGACCTGGGTATGTGCAGTCTCCTAATTTCTCCTCCCATCCTAGTTTCAGGGAAGCTGCCGTTTGGGATTAGACCACTATATCCTTCACTATTTTATGGTTTAATTACCCTATAACAAACCATTCTCAAACAGTCAAAATTAGCGGAGTGCTCTGGACATTGCTTTGTTACTGACCATTCTCAGATATATAAGCGCATCTTCAGTTACTACTGCTTTGAGACATATCCATAGGAAAAGACCGACTTGGAGGGAAAAAACCCCACAAAAACCAGTGACAAACAATTTTTGTCCACACTGTTAAGCAGAACTATCAATAAGCACAAGTGCAGGTAACTGAGCATAGATAACACAAAAACTGCAGACTGGTAAACTGCAGTGATATCTAAAGGAGGAAAGAACACCTGTGCTTTGACTTTCAATACTTTCTTTCTTTTTTTTTTTTTCTTTCTATAAGGTCACGTTAAGGATGTTCAAGCAGAGGCAGACTCAGTCCGAACAGATTCCAATGGGTTACCAGCACCTGACTGAGGTCTGCAAACCATACAAAGTGGGTGAGAAATACCTGGAATTCATTCAGACTCTGCAGAAGAAAGAAGTTCATATGGAGGTGTTTGAATTTCAGCCACTTGCTTGTGGGGGGCAGAGGTAAAAAAAAGTGAAAAACTTAAATTCCAGTTTAAAGGTTAAAAATAGTTAATGTATAGAACAAAAAAGACGAATTCAAAACACAGATGACTATAAAGTTACTAGCAATGCTGCAGCATTGTCATTGGTAATTTCAGGAAACCCTGCAACTTCAAATGTTAGGGTCTTTTCTCTCTGCATAGTTCCATTAACACTAGTGGAGAACAGATCTTTAAAGGTGGATTTGTTTCCTCGGGATGAGCAGCAGCTCACAGGATCAGCATCAGTAACAGCAGGGCAGCAGTTATGTACTGCGGGGCTAGGGTTATTTCTATCATTTGCCAAAGATTCAGATCACTCTTTTCTCAGATAGGTGATATTTGACTTCTATTCTATACTTTTCCTGTGGATAGAAAAGGTGAAACTGAACAAATTGGAACATTTGTATTGAACAAATTCCCGAAGCAATCCCTAGTTTTGTGCAAGTGTTTGTTACAGTCTCCTTGAAAACTCAGTTTATACCTACATGTAAACTCCTTGAAACAGATGTTTCAGTATCCATAAAGTACCTCTGTGGTGGGGTATTGTCCATTATTCTTCGCTGCCGGCAAACTGTTTGCAATCCCTCCTCAGGTCCCCCCCCAGTGGCAAAAAAAAGACGACATTGCATTACACGGGAGCCTCGTCTGTGGCAAAGGATGTGAGCCCTCCAGAAGATGCATCAAGAAAGCACTTCTCTTCACATGGTGAACAGGGTAGGTTTAACTTAAAAAAGAAGATCTAATTTTCTCTTGAGTCAATGTAGTTTAATACATATATTGATGTAGCCAAAAAGAGCTGGGAGAGGTGCTCACATTCTTAGGGCAATGCTTAAGGCTCTCCTCAGACTGGGAGAGGCTGCAGCACACATGATCTGTGGATCATGCTTTTGTACAAAGGAATTAAAATTCCAAGAAATCTATTCCTTAAGTAAATCAGGATTTTTGTTGCCTCTCATCTGCATGTCTCTTACATGCTGCATGTCACAGAGAAGAGTCAGCTACCACCATCAGTCTCAGGTGACCAGTGACACAAACGCAGCTGTGCCCGTGCTGCCAGGCGAGCTGTGGCCTGTGGTAGGACATGCTGGCCCCTCTGCTTTTGAAGCTTTTCCCTCTGTCCTGATGAGAGACCTCTCCTGCCGATTCCCCTCTAGCTGTCTCTCTCGCTCACTCTCTCTTAATCTTTCTATTCTTGTTTTTAAACATCTCGAAACATATTTATGGATTTTCTGGAAGTTTGCTCTGGACTTTGGCCCTGTGTTTGTCCCCAAACCCATATATAGGTAGTGCCATGTCTGTAAACCTCTCCTTGATTTATGCTCAACTGTTGCTTATAGCAGTCCTGGCTTAGGATGAACTGTGATGCAGCAGTGTAGCCTGAGAGCCTTTCACAACTGTTGCTTTAGCCCTCTCCTTGCTTTAGCATTTTTACATCTTTCTAGCACAGAAAATCACATTTCTTTACAAGTGTAAAACTTATTACACTATCAAACAGCATCTCAAATACATCTATCTCTAGAGTAGAAACTGTCTAAATTTTTCTAATACAGAAGGACATTTCCTAGAAGTCTTTTAAAGCCCAACTCGACTGGGATAGGTTGCTGCTTTGGCCCCTCAAGTACCTGCCTGTTTTTCTGCTAAAAGGACAGTCACAGATGAGCAGGTGTTTTGAGAAATAATTGAGAAGAATGTACATCCATGCAGAGGCATTCACTAGTTGCCTCAGCTAGAAGAGTGTTTGGGATGGTCAGTCATTGTATCCATCCTCTGTAGGTACGAGCAAGTCCCTCTGCAGTGACACAGAAAGCCTGGGTGGGAGTTGTGAATCTCGATCTCTGGACTCTCCCAATTCCAGCCCAGGTGAGCGCAGCAGAAATTCCTGCCTAATATGGAAGCCAAAAACTAAAATGGAAATAAAATACACTGAACTACTTTGTGCATTATGAGGGAGACAAGAACTGTTTATATTTTCTCTTGTCTCAAGGAAACTCTAGCAGGAAGTTGCTAAAAGCTCCATCCACTGGCACCATGTCCTCCTCAGATGATTTTGAAGAGAGAGATTCATTGCAAACTTTTGAAAATGGTGAGCAATACAGAGTGAGCGATATTTGACTGATATGGTGGAAGCCGACTGTGCTTTCTTGCTTACGTATCAGCTCTTAAATACTGTTTCCATAGAAAATGGAACGTCTCAGCAGCAGTTTAAGAACATCCTTCTCTCCAGCGCGGCACAGACCCACCGGCTCAGGAAGCTCCGGGGGCCATCCAAATGCAGGGAATGTGACACCTTCATGGTCAATGGCTTTGAGTGTGAGGAGGTGAGAGCTGGAACTAATCAGCTGTCATTGCAGATGCCTTGTATGGGAGCCAGTGATATAATCATAATCTCACTGAAGGACTATAGAAATGAAGGACCCCTCTATAAGTTACATGATTTTTCTCCTCGTGTACTACCTGAGGCACATTTTTCTGTTCATGAGCAAGTAAGCTATGAACTGCCACTTGCCCCAAGCAGCCCTCCTGTTCCACCGCACTGAAGGCAACATGGTAGTTTCGCAGAGAGGAAGGGATCGGAACAAGTCCTCCAAGGAGACCTGAACAACAGACCCAGACACTGCTGAAGTCTGGGCTGTAACTAGACCATAATTGAGTGACAGAGCACTGGAACAGGTTGCTCACAGAGGTTGTGGAGTCTCCTTCTCTGGAGATATTCAAAACCTGCCTGAACATGATCCTGTGCAACGTGGACATGACCCTGCTTGAGCAGAGGGCTTGGACTAGATGATCTCCAGACATCCCTTCCAACCTCAACCATTCTGTGATTCTTTTCTGTGATTCTGTGATAATTGAGGGTGATTCTGCCATTTCAGTGCTACCTGACCTGCCACAAGAAGTGTCTAGAGAACCTGTTGATCACCTGTGGCCGCAAGAAGTTGCCTAACCGGGTACCTCTTTTTGGCATTGACTTCATGCAAGTACCTCGAGATTTCCCAGAGGAAGTTCCCTTCATAGTGGTGAAATGCACCTCAGAAATTGAAACTCGTGCCCTCGGAGTGCAGGTGAGTAGTATGGCCGCAACTCCTGTGCAGATGGGCACAACTCTGCTCAGTCTAGGGTTTAGGATAAAACTCTCCACAGTTTTGATTAAACATTTGTTTGGTGATTTTTGTCTCAAAACAGCTAAGATATATTTTCCTGATGCACTGCCCATGGTGGCTCTGACCCTTCCCTCCTCACACAGAACGCAATGGCAACAAAGAAATCTCCCTGATTCTCTGTTGTTCTGGTATTTCTAATATCCTGCTATAGGGAAGATAACTAGCAAGTCTTATCACACTTTGTGACGTTCCCCTCGTTATTCATAGCAAAAAGGAGAGGGTATCTTCTTTCTTCTTCCCTCCTTTCTTCCTTCCTTTCTTTTTAACTGACCCCAGGGTCAGTTTCCCTCTTAGGGAAATCTGATCCAGAAATGCTAAGTTATTCTGCCAGATTTCTTGCTCTGACCTTCTCTTCTTCTCTGCTCTGTTCATATTCTGTATCCAAAATTCCTGACTTCTGTCCCTTGTAACAATACAGGGCATCTATCGGATAAGCGGATCCAAGGCCCGGGTGGAAAAACTGTGCCAGGCCTTTGAAAATGGAAGAAGCCTGGTGGAACTCTCCGAGCACTCCCCCCATGATATCACTGGGGTCCTGAAGCATTTCCTGAAGGAAGTGGGTACCAAATCTCTGCTGGGAGGGCAGGTCTCCACCAGTTGCATACACTGGGTTTCAGTTCCTGATGCTTCCTTGTAAAGGAGGCTACTCCCAGTTTCCTTGGTTAAGTACCAAGTTGCTGAGGTATATCACATTGTTTGTGGGAGATGGCTTTAGTTCTGCCAGATCTTTTCTCCTAGTCACCGGCCTTGACATGTTCAATAATGCTATGTGCAACATTACAACATCAGCTGAGAATTGTTCTGATTCACCAGAACTTGGAGCTCCTTGCTTATAGTTTTAATGGGATGATGAGACTGAATCTCTAAGCAGTAGCAGGTCTTGCATGTTTTTGAGCCTGCCACAAGTACTTTTCCCAGGTAAATGACAATTCTGGCAGTGCTTGACATTTTTTATAGTCCCCTAGAGTCAGGGAACCTTTGTGACATGGGGATGAGAGCTGGTGGGAGTCAAGGCATGTGAGCTGAAGTACAACCTTGTCTCACAGAAGAAAAAGATAAGGTTTTCCTCGGTGTCAGACCAACAGGATGAAGTAACAAGCTTTTTCCCACTCTCTGCAGCTTTCAGGACCTGTGCTGCTGTACCAGCTCTATGATGATCTTATTGCACTTGCCAAAGATTTGCAAAAACCCAGTGAAGAAAAGAGAGACTGTACAGGCTTCCCTTCAGATCCTATCCAGTGCATGAAGGACCTGCTGAGCAAATTGCCTGGAACCAACTACAATACTCTGCGGCATCTCATTGCACACTTGTACAGGTGAGGAGTGTGCTGGCTGTCACGCTGGCTAGTGTTAGCTCCAGTGCTGACCGCAGCAGGAGATCACCGTTGAGACCTCACTACCAGAGGAGCAGCTAGCACAGCTCTAAATGTGTATAGAAGAACATCTGGGCTTTCTTAACTGGGGAGAGGCCTGATCTAGAGCCCAATAGGCAGTTGTGAGGAAGCTAAAAATTCATTCACAGAAAGGGCTATTTGACATCTTGCAGCAATAAGGAGAAAGTCTTAATGGCCAGTAAGGACTAGAAGCTTCTTACTGATGATGCTTCATAGTTAAAGTGCAGAGCAAGAGGTCAAGGAGGAACATGAAGCAGGCCCCTTTCACCCAGCTCTGAACACAGGTCATCAGAAGCAGCCACTCTGCTTAGAGCTGCACCACCCAGACAGATCCAGGCAACTTTTGAGATTTTTCTCCGGAGTTTCTGTGCATAAACCAGAATGCCGTTCCCCTGCTGCACTTTGGCAAGCTGAGGTTTCTCTCTCTACTAGGAAATGGGGGTATTGGCTCATTCCATTTGTACACTCTGTGCATCCGGGTTGAGAGCTGGGAAGCCCCTAACAGTCATGTTTCCCTTCCCCAGGGTGGCAGAGAAATACGAAGAGAACAAGATGTCCCCAAACAACCTGGGCATAATATTTGGGCCAACTCTGATCCGGCCATGCTCAGGGAGCGATGTCTCAATGTCATGCCTTGTTGACTCTGGGTATCAAGCCCAGATTGTGGAATTTCTCATTCAGAACTACGAAAGGGTGTTTGGGATGGATGACCTGCCTTCATCCTTGTCCCTTGGATGTGAAAATCCTTCACAAGAAGCATCGACAGAGAAGGATGAAGGACATCAGAACCCAGACAAAGTCCAGAATATAACTCTAGAGGTAGAGCTCCCAGACGCTGAGCTGGGCTTACTGACCCTGCTGTAGAGACAGGAAGGTGGACTAGCAATTAAAGAGATTTTTTTCACAGAAAAGGAAACCATTTGCTATCAGAGGGCTATTCAAAGAGGAAGGAGCAGAGAGCTTGTTGCATATGCAGTGAGAGAAACTGAAGAAATTATGAGCTACAGATCACTTAGTGGCTTCTCAGACCACTTTGGATGGTGTTTTTACTGAATGTTTTAGAATCCAGCCATTCTGAAAAGTTGTGGGTTTCTCCACACTGAATTACTTGGAACACTGCTGTTTCACTCCATAAACAGCACTATAGCTTTTGGGGCAGAGGTATGCGCATAAAATCCAGCCGATTTCTTTGTGCGGCCCTACAGAGCTCTGCTGCATTCCCAATTAGAAGCCATGGACCCTTTATCTCCCTGCTACTGAGGGCTCCGTATCCTTTCCAAGCTCCCCAGCTCTTGCCTCACAACAGCTCACGGCTTATTTCACAGCACTTTGAAAACACAAATTGGCATAACATCCCTGAGCTGGGATGCGGTGGTTCTGTCTTTTCACAGCTGGCTTGACTAAGCCAGAAAGAGGAAATGACTTTCCTAAAGTTAAAAAAAGGGAGTCAGATCCTGTTCTTAGGACTCTCCACCCCCTACTTTTAAGTCATGGATGCTTATGTGCGAGACACTCCATGTCTGCAATGATCACATCTATGTCTGACATGCAGTTATCCTACTTTCTGTACAGGTCCAGCTCACTGAGGAAGCAGAAATTAGAGTAACTATGATTACAGCTGAAATAAAATCACCAGAGTAGACACAATTCACTTCTGGTATACAGAAATCCTACAGGATTAACAAAACCTTCCCAGAGAACTCTTTGAGAGATACACAACTATTACCTTTGACTAGGTTTATATTTTCAAAGCCATTTTACATATTTTCTCAGCATAACTGAACTCTACAAAAGGTGTTGTAAACCTTTGAAAAGAAGAGTTGCTTCTAATGTAACTCTCATTTTGTAATTAATAAAACCAGCTTCTGGAGCCCCTGTTCAGGTGACATAATCCTTGTGTGAACTTGCACTGGTTCCATATGAGCTATGACTCCCAAGAATTTCTATGTTATTGACTCATCCTCCCATTTGTATGTGATCATAATTACTTTGCTATAGCTAACGTTGATGCCTGATGTTTCCCTTTCTCGTTTTAAAATAGGCTATTTCAGTGTCATGTAGGACACAAGGATCTCAGTCTCAGCACACTGCTTCTCCACAGAAAGCAACGTCTGCTTTCTGGGGTGAGTTTTGTGGCAGTTGTTGCAGTCTGCTGGCCTGGGTGCTGGACTCCGCTGGTCTTGAACCATAACTTGCTCTCATGGCCCTGCCCTATGACTTTCTGCAAGCTCCCTCCCTATTTTTTCAAACCCCTGTCCCACAAACACACACACACACACACACACACACACTGTCTATTTAGACCACAAGCACTTCCAGATAGGGACTGTTCACTAGACATGTAAGCACAAGATCTAGCAGAGCAGGGGTCTCTAGATGCACTTGTAATACAAACTTGTTTTTTTCCTGAACAGGCTCAAAGCCAGCATATTTTGCAGGCCATGCTGCATCTCCGTCTTGTTGAACCAGGCAGCTCAAGCATTATTGGTAAACTAAGACAAATTAAGGCATTTTTAGCTTAAGCAGTTGCCTCCGTTCACTTGGCTATAACAACATTTGGGGTGAAGTAGGAGTGGATAGTATCCTCCTATCAAATGAGAGTCCTGTATAAACACTCATGGCTTTTTCCAACAGAATTTCTCCTCCAAGCATGATTTAAATGTGGACTATGTGTCTGATAACTCGTCTTCCAGGGAAGCCATCAATGAGCTGACTCTGGAGAGAGCCTACAGTCCATTAAACACGGATGCCCCAGGTAAAAGTGGTGATCATGGGGCTGGTATAGGTTGTCTTGCTTTGTGTTTGCTGGTTTTCACACCTGTCTCTGTCTGCCTCTACATTACACAGCAGAGAAAGCATAGCTGGGCCCTTTCACTCTTTGTACAGATTATCTGCTGCAGAACAACGACCACCTTTGCCTGAAAGTGCAAGCACATTTTCCACTGCTCTCAGGAAGGGCTTTTTCCTTGTACTGCCTCAGCTCTCAGACGCAGTCACGTGCAAACTGTCCTTGCTTTAATGTATTACAGACAGCATTAAGAATATAAGCCTGATTCATATGTTACACCTCTTTCAAATGCTTATCTTTGCAATTGCTCCTGATTAATAAAGTTGTTAGCGGGAGGATTTTTAGGCTGGCAACACGGAAGGGCTTTCAGTATCCTTTCTACTAGGAAAAGAAATCATCAACCAAAACTGTATTTATGACTGTCACAGTAACCATGTCTCACCATCCTAAGATAACTCTCTAATTTTTTGTTCAGAGATGAATAGAAGTATTGATTCTGAGCTGGAGGACCTGGAGGACTCTGTGCAGGAAAAGACAGACACTGATTTGGACATGGTCCTAGGGACCCAGCCCAGAGGTCATTTCAGCCGACAGCCAGTAAAATATATTCGAACACAGGCAAAAATGAGACCAGTCATTCCCAAGTCTTCCAGTTTGCCTTTGAGGACTACTACTTTATCCAACATGGCAACGGAGTTTGGTGCAGAACGCAACCCTAACGACAGCAGCTCCGCAACAAAGGACAGCCTGGAGGAGAGCAGTAGGAGTAGGAACAGCACACCAGACACGAGCACACTCAAGTGCCACTCAGGTGGGAAACAGCAACTCAAACGTTTTGAGATCACACAGGAAACTGCCAGGATTGTCTCCAAGTTTAAAGTCGATGACACTTCAACATCCTCTGAGCAGTCTCTGGAGGGTACAGAGTCTACTGAGAAAGCAGTGAACCTCAATCCAGAGATACTGCTATAGAAAGACCTCGAGGATAATAGATAATAGCAGTGGAAAGGGAGAAAGGACTGACATCCCGCACCGTGCTTCCTGCTGAAGAAAGGAATAGTGATGGGGTGAGGATAACATCCTAGCAGGTGCATTTACAATGCAGGCTGGAGGAAAAGCTTCTACTGTGAACTACCTGACAGGTTTTGAGCTAGCCCAGGATTTGCTTTTCATTCTATAAGAAACCATATGAGTGTTAAGAAGCAAGCCCAATGGTTCTCTTTGTGGAACATAGAAAAAGAAAAAGAAAAAGTGTGTGGCACCAGGTGCTTATCTGAAAGGGAGGGCTCAGGGTGGTTCCATGAAGTAAAGGAAACACAGGTTGTCTGGCTAAAAAGATATAGGCAGAAAGGAGGTGACTGAAATGTAGGGCATTGAAAATAAAACATTCCCAAAAGTCATTTTCCAGCAGCTACAACGAGCACTGATTTTGTTTCATTTGTATTTCGCAGCATTTTTCAGTGTAAATCTAATAGAACAGAGTACATAGACAAAGTTCACGTACTCTGGGTCCTTGTGCTTCCATTGCTGGAGTTCCAACATTCTAGTTAGCGCAAAGTCATTTTATAAAGTGAAAAGGCACTGCCGCTCTCTGAGCTGGACCCCATTTCTCCAAAACATTAAGTCTGTTTCCCTTGAAGCACTTTGAGCTTCTGTAATACTTCCACGTGAAGCTGCTGCTGTCATCAAGAAGGCATTCCCCTGAACCTGTTACAAATGGGAAGATTCTTGTTGGTCTAAGACTACGTAACTCTGACTTTCTGGTTCTCCACCTCACCTGCAGGTGGATTACCCCCATATTCACAGTATCAGAGCATAGTTGAGGTTGGAAAGGACCTTTAGAGATCATCTAGTCCAACTCCCCTGCTCAAGCAGCGTCACCTAGAGCAGGCTGCCCAGAACCCTGTCCAGACAGCTTCTGAATAGCTCCAAGGATGGAGACTCTACAACCTCTCTGGGCAATTTGTTCCACTGCTCAGACATCCTCACAGTAAAAAAAGTTTTTTCTTAGATTCAGACGGACCTTCCTGTGTTTCAGTTTGTGCCTGTTGCCGCTTATCCTGTCGCTGGGCACCACTGAAGAGTCTAGCCCCATCCTATTTATTCTCTTCCTTTAGATATTTATACACATTGATAAGATCCCCTCACAGCCTTCTCCAGGCTGAACAGTCCCAGCTCTCTCAGCCTTTCTTCCTAGGAGAGATGCTCCATCATCTCAGTAGCCCTTCACTGGACTCGCTCCAGTAGCCCCGGATCTCTCTGGCACTGGGAGCCCAGCACTGGACACAGCCCTGCGGAGGCGGCTCGCCTCCCTTTCTGCCAGACAGCAGATTTTCTGCCCATGCAATGGCAATATGAGCACGATGACTCTGTCCTATAGTGCCATCTTGTGATGCCTATGAAATGCAGGCTTCCTGTATTGCTAATTTCCTGTATTGCTAATTTTGTATTATGGGATGGGCAATGTTATTGATTTCCTTGCTGTTTGGTTGTGTATGTAGTATAAAATAGATGACAGTGTAAGAACTTCCACATTAGGGTAAATTTCAGCAATTACCATCAGCTACAAAGACACTAGGATAGGTATGAAGACACCAGAGATGAATGCTAAAAGTAAACATTACATTTCCCCAACCAGCTCAAGAGGTTAAGTTATCTACCTTGCAATTTTTTCATCTCATCAATAGACTGTTTTAGTTCTGTTTCTCAAAAAAGTTGTAAAATAAATGCTAAGGATTTATTCATAGTGTTTGTACAGTTTAGGCTAAAGAGAGAGAAAGTTTGCATTTCTGGAAAAATGTATATTTGTTAATATATTGCCTTGTACTTTTGAATACTAAATTATCTTTTAATGTAGAGCTTCTGTAATAAATTACCAGGTGTTTTATTATAAGCTGATCTTCTATTTGCTATATGAGCATAGTGAAACCTTAAGTAAACACTTACTGGACTCCTGTTAAAATGCCAAGTGCGCTCAGATCTTTATGCAACAAAGGTAACGCTTACCCAGGAGAGTTTATAATCTGAAGAACTGGAAGAGCTAAAACAAGATCCCTGTTAAAATCTTAATTTCCTTTTCTTGCTGCACGCTTAAATAGTTAATTAGGAGATTCATTCCATGTAGGAGAAACATTACAGGCTTGTACAGGCTGTACAGCTTTTGCCATCCACCTCTGCCCTTCACTTTTCCTTCAAGGAGTCCAATACATACAAAAATGCTATTAGAGAAAACACGCTCACTCTTCCCCGATAACTCCTCATTACTCGCTGCTTTCTGCAGAGCTAGTAATTTGTTGAGGGTAAGAGTTGTCAAAGCAACATTTCCAGCCAGAGTTGTATGGCTGCCAAGTCTCACTTGTGCAGAGAGAGTTTGGATGCGTCGTCAGAAACGTCTCTCCTCCTGCCTGGGATGGGGATTTTCTCTCTTCCAGCCACAGTTAATGTGGTTTAGTTCAGAAACTGAAATGTTGAATTTCAAACAAATTTGCAGGGAGAGAAGCATCAGTATCCCACGTTTCTGACCTCCTTGAGACTATATCTTCACTTCAAAGGAACAACCTCAGCTACATATGCACATGGCAAGGGACAGGCACCGGTCCTAGGTAAATCCTGTGAAGCACTGAACAGGAATCATCTCCTACTCCTTTTCCTAATTCTCACTTCAAAGCAGGAGCATGGAAGCCCTTGTAAGTGTCTTATCTGCTCCTAATGCTCCTTGCAGCTGGCTGCTTTCACAGCAGCACTTTGGGTAGGTGGCTGTCTGACCCTCTGACTCGGAGCTACATCACAGAGGACGACACTGTTTTCCACATAATTGCAATACGAAGCCATAGTAACCTTATCAAGAAACCTTTTATCAGTGAAAAAAACCCAAGAAACTGTCTTCTTGCTTCAAGCTTATTTTCATCAGGCAGTGGGAATTCAGCACACAATGCAACAGTCTAATCTCAGCCAGTCGAGGTGTTTGTGAGCTTCAGAAAGAATCGGTAGCCCTCACGCCATTGAGTGAGTTAAAGGCCCCAGGACTTCACAACGAAGGACCTCAGCTCTGCACAGAGAGCGTCTTGTCACCACTGCTGTGAAACTCCAGCTGGGATGCATAAGCTGAACTCCTAATTGAGTTAGGAGAACTCAAGCACCTGTAAAATTTTAGGCAGAGATCAGAGATTCCTTTTCCTTGGAGAAGCCAGTTGGAGTTTGTTGATTTCTGATCACCGAATGCTTAACTGTGAACAGGAGAGGTTAGAGGAGTTCTTAGACAAATTCAGCAGGCCTGCCCCACACTTGCTCCCTCAGAGAAAGGAGCTCTTTTCTCTTCCCTCTATCCTTTTAAAAAAGGAGTGCAAATAAGTCAGATGTACCAGGAGTCTCGAGGGGAACATTTTTCAGGGTTTTCCAGTAGGGACTGCTGAGGAGTTACCTTTACAGTGTCCCAGCAAAACAAGGTGAAGAGAAGCAATAGACATTACCTTCTTTTCAAGGAGGTCAGGGCTTTAGGAATTCTTGATCCTGCCCCTCCCCCCCTTTTTTTCCATTTTGACTTCTGTCCCATATCATTATTTCTTATTATCTAATTAGAGAAACTAAATGGAGCTCATAACACACATGAGATATTTCCTAAAATTACCCCCAAAGGAGGTGATTCAGGAATGTCAAGGCCGTTTACTGGCAGGATACCCACTTCATTCTCAGGTGTTGCCTTTTTGAACTCTTAGCACTTCTTCATCATTTGCCTTTGCAAGAGCGTCCTCGACATAAAAAGCTAGGGACTCCTGCCTTACTCATAGTCTGGAGCTTTTATGGGAGGGGGGAAGTATGGAAGCTTATTGGAGTTTGTTCTTGTTAAATAAGTTTTTGCAGGAGCAGGTTCTTCCCATGAGCTTTCATGCTTTGCAGGATCTGTTCTCTAAGGGTAAGGAGTACATCAGTATTTGATTATCAGAGTGTGCCTCTCAAAATGTAAAATGAGATAGTCTCTGTTGCTTCTTAAAACCAACCCAAAGACAAGATAGAGTCACAGGAATCTGATTTATAGGTTAAGGCCCCTTTATAGGTCACCTGTTGCCTACTTCAGGAGGAGTCACTGAGACATATGTGCTTGCAGCAAGCCCAGTTTGAGTGATCAGCGGTTGCTGTGTAGCATGGATGCACGTATGTCCTTAGAGGGTATGTTGAGTGAATGCTTATAGAAAGATAAGCTGCTATTCAATGCTTATGTGAGCAGATAAGAAAGGTCTTTCTGCAAATCAAGAAGTCAAGAAGAAATCTGAGTGGAGAAGTATGTATAAAATGGTAAATCTGCTGTCTTCCTGAGGCTAGCTTAGGCACAACTCATATTCATTTTCTGGAATTTGTTATATTTGGAGGGGAGGGCTCTCTCCTTATAAGTGAGAAGTGTTAATGTTACCCTTGTGCAAGATGTTTGCTTGCTCAGTTCTAGCTAAAGACCATTGTAGGCTGTTACATTCTGCCTTGCTAAATTATTCTAGTGGTTACTGGTAGGTATAGAATTCATTTCTATTCTTTCTTCTAAGCTGTTTTATTGCCTTGTACTATAGCGGGCAGTTTCACAGCAGAAGTGGTTGTGTATGTCTTCCTTTCAATTGGCAAATGAAAAGATTCCTGTCTATGCTTTGTATATTAACTTTAACATGTTTGGAATACCGCAAGGTATAAGATGTCAGCATTACTGTGTTCTTGTTTTATTTTTTTTGAAAGATGTCTTCCAGCGATCAGTTAGCAGAGCAGATGAGGCAGTGCAAAGTGAGTTCCTCTGGACCTCTTGCTGGGAGCTCATAACACCGGAGACAAATAGCTTCTATTTTCTGTTCCCGTCTCCCTCCTTTATTTTACACTATTCCTTTTGTGTGTGTGTGTGACTGCACAGGGTAATGGTACCTAGAGCAACATGGAAGATGGGAGAGCAAGTAAACCAGGTATATAAAAATCAAACCAGCTAAAACTTGCTCATCTGGAATTCAGAGAACACTTTACTTAGTGAATTTTTGCCAAAGATGCTGGATAACAAGGAGGAAGTTTGGAATGAACTAAATCAAATATGCATGTCTACCCATTAAGGCCCACAGCTTGTGGCTGGAATCCTTCAAGGGCACTGGCTGCTCTCCTCTATCATTTATTTTAAAAAAAGATTTGTAAAGCTGTAATTCAAGCTTTGCTTATACAGCAAGTTTCAGACATCTAGCAACCAGGGCCCTAGAGACAGTCAACTCTGTGTAGGGATCTTCTAAACTGGTTTAAAAGAAGTTATGTTTCTCAATATAAATCTGGTTAATAAATGGAACTCGAAGGCTTCCTCTGCCCTTGACAAGAATGGCTTAATTAAGAAAGTATGTCTTAAAAGGAGCAACAGCTCTCTCGTTGCTTTTAATACTTTTGTGGTGGAAGAAGGCATGGAAGCAAAAGTCTTAAGTATTTTCTTTTCCATTAGAAATGTGCTAAAAAAGTTAATAAAGGCTTTAGGAAGCTAGTAAAATGACACCAAAAAATGATCAGAAGTTTAAGAATTAATGGCACGTACTTGTTGACAACAGTAGAAAATGCTGTTTCATTTGTAATGAAAATCTGCAAGACTGTGGCCCGAGTAGTGGAGTAATCTGCTGCAGTTATTTCAGTTAGTCCACATTTACCAATATGGTAAATGACAAACAGAATCTGGACGCTGGTAGTGAGGGCAACAAAAAACAAATGGGCTTGGGTGCTGGCCAAGCAGCTGGGTCTGCCTAGGAAAGACCCTGACTGTGGCTGCAGGACCAAGATAGAAAGGAGAAGGTTTGCTAACTATCACACAAATGTATTCAAGGGATGTGGTGTGGGGCAGACTGGTAAAGGAAGGGTGGGTTGTACTGCCATCCTGGACCTCCCTTTGGCTACAGGTAGAAAACATGGCATCAGGTGCTGTTTGACCTGAGCTTGCCAGTATCAAACTTTCTGTGGTTTTTTTCTGTTTTCTTTTTAAAGCTACACTGAAGAAGGCTGCTTTAGCACTACTTCTGGGAGCAGAAAAGGCTGCTGACTGTAAAGTTTCTGATGTTCCAATAAAGGAGACTTGGTATCATAGAATCAATTTTGCTGGTCCTCCACTGTTGATCAATCATTAGTCAGGGGACCCCAAACCCTGTGAACAGCTTAAAAATGACCAGAAACTTGTTCTTTTTATTAGTAGTTTTCAAGTGCCAGGGGCTGGGCTTCCCAGGTCTTCTGAGCATCAAAGACGGACCCAAACTTGCTGTTTTGTTTTGTTTTTTCTTTAACTGGAAGTGTTGTAATTTTTTGTTTGTTTTGTGAGGTTTTTGCATAACCTCACTACTGCTGATTCTTGATAAGAAATGCAAGACTAGGTAACATGGTTCAGCTCATCAGCAAGGCAGTTGTAGATATAATGAAACATCGCTGGAGTGACCTGAAACTTTCACCTAACTGGGAAAAAGCCAGGATGCCTCCACTGAGAATTTTGTTTGACTGAGACTGCCCCAAAGAGTGACTCTGTGGAGGAAGTTGCTTTTCTGTGAAGAGATGGATATTCTCTTCTCTTGCTTAGGGATAGTAGCTATGTGTCAGTCCCTGATGCTCCTTTTCAAGGTAAAGCTACAGTTGTGCTGCATCTGCTTGTTCTTTGGCTGGAGGCTTTTCTGAATTGGTTTGTTTTTTCTTTCCAAACTTAAGCAGAAAGGCATGTCAAATGCTTTTTATGACTCTCCAGCCATAAGCTGCAGGCATCTGACATCAAACCAAATGGAGACATGGGGGAAGTGGGTTTTCAGAAATAATTCCTATAAAAGCAAAGGCTGAGGCATGTGGAGCTTGATTCCCTGTAAAGTTCCCTTACTTTCCAGCATGTGCCAACTAAACAGGGAGACTTCATCTTGCTGGGTCCCAGCCAAGATCAGAGGAGTTCAGAGCAAAGCAGGGTGCAGCCTTCCTGCAAAAGGAGACTGAGCTTAGGGCTGCCTGCATGTGGTTCACAGGAAGGGAATTTCCATCCAGTTTTGTTTTTATTGACAATAGTGCAAAGTGCCAGATGAAATTATCTTTGGGTGAAGATGAGGCTAAGTCCTGCTTCATAAACACAGCATCCCAACTTGATTTTAACCTCACTGTGTCATCATTCAGGGGCCAAGCTATTCTTTCTCTGAAGTGCTGCTTCTGCCTTCAGTATTGCTTGTCTCTGTGTAGGATAATCTCCTTCTTCCTGTGTGAATTAGGAGCAGCAGCAGAGGGGCCCCTAGACCATCCTGACTCCAAACAAAACACCACTGCGAATAACCCTCTCTTCCCTCCCTACCCTGTTTTCTTTCCACTGCCACAGAACAAATGTTTTCATCTTGGAGAGTGCTTGAGTATCCAGTAACTGTGCAGAAGGAAGTTAGCACTACACATATCAAAATCCATTTCCAGGGTAGTTACCTGGGGGAAGGTAAGAGTGCTTTGCCAGGACCCAGAGGCATTAGAGAAAATATCCAGAGTGTTCTTTTTCTCAGCTGTTTGTCATCTTTTCCTAACAAGGCAAACACAACAGATTCCAATCTTATGTTTTGTTTCAGTAATCTCCCTGCTTTAACTTAAGGTGTTGTCTACAGTATGGAAATACCTTGCCAGGGCAAACCTCAAGGGAAGATGAAAGTAAGAGAGGAATTTTCCAGGTTTTTTGCAATTTGTTCTGGAGCAATTGATTGTAAATGGTTGCTAACTTGCTGGAATTAAAGAAAATTCCTGATGTAGGCAAGGCGGTAAAGAGCACTGAGTTCTTCCATACCTTTGTTGAAAACTGTTCTTTGATGCTGTAGGCTTGCAAATAACAGCTCTGTTCCACCTCAGAATTGGCCGCATTTCAGCAGCGGTGGGTGTTATGACATTCCTGCGTCTTTAAATCTGGTGTATATGCTGTTTTCCATCTAAAGATTTAGTTATTAGCTGAAATTGTAAGGATTGTGTTGTCAGTCTGTCGTATTCCAGGGAGTGTTTCCTGTTCAGGGTTGGGAATCTCTGGGCCAGCTGGAACTTGGGAAGTATTAATTTGAGCAAGTGATTCTCTGCAGAGATCTGCAGTGTGCAAGGGGGGGCCCTTCCAGAAGGTTTCTAACATTCCTGGGATTCCATGAGAGGGGTCACAGTAAAGAGAATTTCAGATTGTCATGAACAGGAACAGTCACAGCTGTGAGACTTGAAGAAAAATATTGGTTTCAACTCTATTTGAAAATCCAAAATTTACTTAAAAAAAAAAAAAAGAAAAGTTGATTTAGTAGAAGTTAAGTGTAATAAAGAGGATGCAAACATCCCCATTATCTTTGGAAAAGTTTCTCTACCAGTTCTCTGCCGGGCACCAGAATGTGATCAGATCTGCAGACTGCATCAGATGGAGTTACTCTGCAGGCTGAGCTGAGCTGTTCTCGTTAAGGGGAAAGCTGCTCAGTACACAATGGACCCCTCCTGAACTGGTGCAACCAGAAAGACTCATGGAGCAGTTGAAGGGGGAGGGGGTAGGATAGGGGAGATGGACAGGATGGGTATCTGATCTCCTTGTTGTTGCCAGTGTTTGGTACTCACTTCCAGCAGTACCACTGCTGGAAGACACATGAGTTCAATCTTTAAAAAGTGCTTGCATGACTATAAAAGCTAGTGTGATATTTTCAGGTGCAATGTGGGAGGTTTTTGTGCAGGTAGTATACTTCCCTTAAGGAAAGGGTGGGACTATACTGGGCCCAGTCGAACTTCTGTATATCGTTAGGTTAGAGACGTAAATTAAATGTGCCTCAGTTCCTTCAAATAACCTCAAAATGTGAAAATAAAGAAACAGACTCCCAAACTTCTGTTATGAAGGGAAGTAAAGTTAGTTTTTTGATTATATCTAGACAGGAGGGCTAGAAAAATTACTATTATAAAGGCCAGGACCTTGAATTCCTAAATATTCCTTCAGCTCCCTATGAAACCAGATATTGTCTGTGACAGGCTTGCATGAGCCCTGGCCTCATCCAGTCTACACTTCTTATGCCACAACTCGTGTGTGTGTGGGGACAGAATCACAAACAGGCTCCTGACCCTTTATCAGCCCTTAGTGCTACAAACTTGCTGGGTCTGTCTGACATGTTGATCTATTGTGATGGATTGGCGACGCTTCAGCTGAAACCAGTTGTGCTGGGCACTTTTCCTGATTGCTGTGGGTGTTTGATTGTTTATGAACATGTAGCCTCGAAAGTGCTCAGTGAGTGCCCATATGAAACCTTAAAGGCACAAGTAAATCAAAAGTATTTTTAGATTGCTGCCATCCCAAACTGCACAGCTGCTGAACATGTGTAGTTTTGTAACTGTCTGAAGCCAATTCGAGCCAGTGCTGCTGCCAAATGGTTGCCCTTGCCTGGCTTCTGTTTCTCTCCGCTCTGCCACTTGTGCACCAGTGTGGTGAGCTAGATGAGTGCACTTAAACCCATTGGTGGCAGCATGAGTATTGGAGCACACCAAAGGGTAGGCAGGGGAAATGTGGGACTGCTTTATTCAGCAGCAGCTTGGGTTTAAATCTCATGAGCCTGCCTATGCAATAAGGCCAGCCCAGAATTGACTTGTGGGAAAGTGAAGGATTTGAAGGCAGTGTCCTCCATGTATTTCTAAAATGCATAGAGAAACCTCTCGAAAAGCCTCTGTGCCTTGTGTCTCGTAGATGGCATCACCAGTCTAAAGGTGTTGAATCTGCAAGAAGGTGATGATTATAGGTTCTTCCTGAATTTTTGTAGCCTGCATAACTTTCTGGCAGATTTTTCTGACGTGATTTTGGCCTTTTTGGGTTGCAGGAGAGAAAATACAGGGAGCCTGAGAGAGAAAATACAGGGAGCCTGAAGTAATTTTCACTTTCTGTAGGACTCAATACTTGCCCCTTTCATATCAGTGGAATTATTGTCTCACTCTGTCCTATTCATCCATCTTAACTTCTGCCAGTGTTATTAGTGACCTGCTCCCATTTATTGGCTACCCTGCTCTGTTAATGATTCCTTGGGTCTTTGACCCTATCTCTTTCCCTTTTGTGTTGGGCCCTCTTAGTAAATCTCCTGCCTACTTTACATAACACTGCTCGGTTCTGCCAAGCTCGGAGAAGTATTTGACTGGCAGTAGATCAGGGCTGTGCTTTGTGATAACATTGTTCCTTTGGGAACAGATGATGGTAGGAGGAGGGTGGGAGAATAGGAAATTGGAGTAGAATAGAAATTACTGGGGTCTCTTCAAGATCAGCAGGCATAAACCAGAATAAATGGATGTTGCAAACTCGGTGTTTTTCCTTCATAATTTATACAGCTATGGTTTGTTAGCACTAAGTGTGCCCTTGGTATCTATACAGCGCTTAGCAGGTAAGATAATCTTGGTGGGATGTGTCAAGGACTAGCTAGACTGACGTATCGGAAGTCTGAGCTCTTTTTCTAGCTTTGACATCCATTACACCAAGCTATGGTGAGGAAAACTCTTCCAGTCGGTGCCTCGGTTTCCCTTGTGCCTCCTGACATCTCTCCTACATGCTACCACAAAAACCGTCTTACTCTCCCCTGCTTACCTACCAAACTCATGGTCTCTTATGTTGCACTGGGCAAGTGTGGTTGCTATGGTGGATGTGAGGCCTGGATCCTGACCTAACAGTCCACTTGAGATGCAGGTATTCAACTGTAATGCCCTACAGTTGCCTGGAAAGGGAGCTGTCCCAGGTCAGGCCCTCTTTCCAGGTGCTAGGAAAACAGACTTCACTCCTCTATCAGAGGAATATGCCCTTATTTATTTATTTATTTATTTATATTTTTGGGGGGAGGAAGATCTATTCCATTGGTGCCATGGGGCAGAGGTACTGGGGTAGCAGGCGGAGCACAAGTGAGCAGTCACCATGGGGTGAGCTAGTGCGGTGGGAGCAGCAGGGCCAGAGGGTGCCAGCTCTGGCAGAGCAGTGTCATGCTCACGCTCCTCTTGCCAGGAGCGTGATACCAGCAGATTGGAGCAAACTTGTTCCAACTAGCACCAGACCAGCCGCTCCAGGATCGGAGGTGCTTGGAAAATGACTCTGGCCTCGATAAAGGAGGCAAGGACTCGGGTTACAGTTCCTGGGTGGATCGTGTCTCCTGTCGGGCCGATGTGTGCGGCCTGGTAAGGCCCGCCTAGGGGAGGGCCCAAGGAGGGACGGGCTCTTCAGGGCTCTTGCAAACTTGCCTTTCAGCAGCAGTGTTTCAGAGCTGTCCGTGACACGCTCTGGGGCTGTAACTCTTGTCTTAAACTTTCCTCTAAAGCCCTTGGCTCTCTTGCTTGGAAAGCACCTTTGTCCTCCAGAAATGAGGATCTCCTTGCTGAATAGCTGCCCTGGTTTCCTGTGGTGGGGAGACCAATGCTAAATGTCAGGTTTGGATGCAGTGGTTGTGCTTTCAGGTAAGACTGCTATTCTTTAGAGTAAAACCTTTTACTGTTTATGGTTTAAACAAAAAGAAAAAAAAAAAGAAAAGGGAGCAGGAGCTTGAATGTCTGGCCATGTAAATTCATGTGCAGTGGGCAGTGGTTAAACAAGCTGGATTAGAGTCCTTATGAGCTGAATTAGCCTCTAGAGAGCCATTGTTCTGTTTTGATCAGCACTGATTGTGGTTATTAGTGGGAGACTAAATCGAGCCATTCATCCCTGTTCATTTCCACACTACATTGGCTGTCGGTCTGCTTACAAGTATTAAACATCTTCCCAGACCTCAGGCAGCTGAGTAGCATTTTCCACTTTTGCAAGCAAGAGGAAATAGAAAAAACAAGGCCACTTGCATCTTTACTTTCCATGTAGAAGGAGTCTGAACTTACTGTGAACCTATGCAGTAATTAACTGAGTAAGAAGGAAGATAGCCTGTGTATAGGGATAACAGCTCCGGCAAGGAGAAGAGATGCATGCTGCACTCATTTTGTGTGCTCGCACAAAGCAGTGGTTCCTATCCGGTACTGCTCTGCAGGCAGTGTTCGATTTCAAAGAGGAGACTTGAGCAGAGTTTGGAGTACTGTGGTTAGAGAGGAGCATGGATTTCTGTGTCCCTCAGGAAAAGGGGCCACTGAATTGTTGCTGTATGTAACTGGTATCTTATTTTGCCAAGTAAACAACCCTGCTAAAGAAAAATCTTGTGAGATCTCGTTGAAGACTGTGAGCCCTTGAAAGGGAGGTGCTCAAACACTGAACAATAGATTCATCCAGCTCCTTTGTGCATCATGGCACCAGCCTGACTTTCTATCTGCTTGCTGCTGTGGGTAGAGTGTTTATTTTCTCCAGCCTGTCTGTTAAATTTTGATATGTGACACTGTCTGCCCTTGATGCAGAGCTCCAAGGTCAGTTTTCTAATTGCAGAGTAGCACTGAAATGGCACACAAGCTCCCAGGACCAGTCACAGGCTTCTACCTGTCAGTACCTCCTGGACCCCACCCAGCTTAGTCTTGCGGAGGTTTACTTTGAAACCTCCACACATTTGGCAGGGATTTGCTAACTCTCAAACTTTTTCCTCCTCTCAAACTGGGTGTTGTCTAAAGTAGCATTGAAGACGCTGTCATTGGGATTAATGCTGGGGGACTGTTTCTCTAGATTTGAGTATTATATATGCAGAACACTGCTCCTTAGAGGGTTTATAAAGCTCATGAATCCCCACCCCCAATAAATGTACCATTGAACCAATACTTGTATAGTGTTTTGAACAAATGTTCACAATTTGCAAATAAGCATGCGGTTCTACGTAGGAAGTTTATGGGGCCTATCATAGCTGCTGGATCCTTAATTTTCACAAAAAAATAAGTTTGCCCTCCATAATTTTAGGTATTAAATGTAGTTCTTATCCAGGTTTAGTTTGTTGTGATGTTGGCTTAAAAATGGCTGAGACTAGAAAGCCAGATCCATCAACAAGTTATTTCATCTTGATATTTCAATACTTATTTAAAAAAAAAAAAAAAGCATGGTATAAGCTATCTTTGTGCTACCTTGTGCCCTTGTGCACAGACGAGTGCCTGTTCCCTGATGATCTTCATTGTATCAGATAACTCTTTCTATAAACTGGGGGTGAGGGGAAGGAAGACACTTAATGCCACTCCACAGCAAAAACATGAACAAGGGCTAAATGGCATTTGAAACCTGCTTCCTGTTTATACAGCTGGATAATGCATGGGGTGCTCTGTACCCAGATGGCACCTTAGTCTCTCCTCCTCCAGCCTTCCCTCCCCTGCTGCCCTACTTTCCTCCCTAGGCATCCATGTGTGTAATCTTAAAAAGGTGAAGTGATTCATCTCACTTCATCATCAATTTCCTTCTTGATTTGGAGTTTAAACTTTCAAAAGTTGTTAGAGGAAGCCGTTTGGTAATACGAATGGTATAGTCTTGGCTGTCATATCTCTATATGAATGGAGATCTGACCATTGCCACCTCAGAAATGCCCTATGCTGGTGATCATCTACCTGCCTGTGATTATTAGTGGTTGTGTTCCTCCTACTCCTAAACTTCCCTTCCTTCCTTTTTCCATCACTTTTTGTTGTTCAACTCTAGTCATCTGCCAACTTGCCCCCACTAAGTCTGCAGAACCTATTTGGTTGCTTTTATCCCCTGAGCTGCGCTTGGACCGTGTTGCTCTCCTAAGCAGTTCTATAGCTTGGGATCTATAGACATCCTATTACCTATTGAGGGCTCGAAGGAGAGGAAGGGTGGATGTGTCATTACAGTACTAGTTTATGACTGCCCACAAAGCAGGTTGATTATTCTATCTCCTTTTTCTTTTTTCTACTAGTATTTGTAAGAATAATAGTATTTCCCTAATCTGCAGCAGGGATGGGTTTTTAGAGTAAATTAGTTCATGGCTGTATAGCTTTCTCATCTCATGGTAAAGACAGCCATATGCTAAAGCAGGCTGATAAAGAACCCACTAAGCAGCTGAGATCAAAAGTTCAGCTGCAGGTATGATATGCTTTGCAGGCCCAGCCATCTTGTTTGCACAAGCAGGCATGTGTGCAGGCAGAGGTGGGTGCGGTGCAGGTGATAATAAGCAGGCCTGCCTGTGATGACCTCACCTGCTTGTTACTAACACCCATGTTGCTGTTGCACCAAGAGTTGCTGCTCAAGTGTCCAGGAAAACTGAGCAGCTGCTGTCTAGCGAATGGGAGGAAGGCACAACTAATTAAGATTTCTGAGCAATAGTCTGAGTTTTGCGTTCAACAGCAATTAAAGTGAATTACAAGTCAGAAAGCTTGTCATTTCTTCCTGTCTGAAGAGGATGGTACTCTTGCTGCATGGCCTCAGTTATGCTTTCTCTAAAATGAGAATGACAGTTGAGCTCATGAAAGGACATGGAGAACCAATGACTTAATGTGCAGAACACACTGGAGTAAGGAAAAAATGTGTCATATTACAGCACCTCACAGTGTTGCGAGGAGGGAGGCTCAGAACTGAGTTTGCCTTTTCTAGCAGGGATTGCAGCCAGCCCTGACTTGAGGTTTCCAAGCTCTTGGTTAGGAAAGGAACATGAATTTCTGGTATGTTGCAGGGTGTAATAATCAGGGTTCTTCTCATCCCTCTAGTTTATTCATGGTGCTGTTTTTTTTATGGTTATACAAGATTAGTCTGCTCAATAAACTCGATTATTTTTTTCATGACTCATGTGGCAGGGGAAACTCCTGCAGCCAGCCAGGTGGCAGGGAGTTCTTTGATTGCAGAACACAGTCACCAGCTCTAAGAAAGCAAATGCTGTGTACCTGCTGAGTGTCCTGAAGCTGTAATTGGGCCCACTGTCCCCTTGCAGTTCCATTTCTTGGGCTGCAGAAGGAGACATTGTAATTGTGTGCAGTTGCAACTCCACACATATATTTGCATTTAAAACAGATTAGGAGGTTGAAAGGAGATAGACATGAAGTGATTTAGGTTTGAGCAAAAATTGTTTGAGTTCTTTGGGGGAGTTTTTTTGGCAGGGAGGACTGGGAAACAAAAGGGCAGAAAAGGGGGTAGCTCTGGAGTAGTAGTTGCATATATGCAAGTTCTTTATCCACAGAAGAAAGAGGGAAATCCAGCCCCAGAAAAGAAGAGGCATGCCGTGATGAACTGATTCTTCCTTCTACAGAATCCTGATCACTTTGTTTTGCTTGGTATGGTAGGGTAACTTCACAAAATGTATTTCTGGACAAGTAACACAAGTATCAATTATCATGTTTAGGTTCTGACTGTGAATCTGTAAGCTAAAGCATCCTCTAACTTACTATTACTTCATGTTTGGTCCTCCACAGGACAGGAAGCTAGATTATCAGAGAGGTATATGAGCTTTGAAAATTAAGACTTAACATTCTGATAGAGACAGATAGCTCATCTGGTCTTGTTTCCAGCAGTGCCTAGTGCTTCAAAGAAATGTGAGGAGCCCTTTTTGATACTAATGCATCTTTTCCTATCAAGCTTTTCCACTGAGTTCAATGAGTCCTGAACTGCAGCTTTGCAATGCCTTCCAGACCTGGAAGGGAAGGAGGGAGTTGCTTTCTGCCCAAGTGATTTACCAGCTGATACACTGAAGCATGGGGGGGCAGACCCCTGCCCTGTTGTGTAGCCTGGGATTGCTGCAGATGTTAGAGACTATCCAGCTTTTCCAGAGATCCGGTATGGCAGTATGTGCTGACTTCTTCCTACTGTTTACTATTGTGGGCTAAGGAGTGTTTTCCAGCCCAGCTCTAGGTAATGTCTGCCTCTTGGTCCTGACTTCGAGAAGTACTTGTCTATTTTGGTAGGATCAGCAAGCGCTGCAAGTAGAGCAGTGTTAAGAAGTGGTTGTGAGTTGCATTAGACTTTAAGATAAAATTACCCCAAGCAATGTAAGATGTGCTCACTGAACCAGGAGCAGCAGTCCTGGGGACTGCAACAGCTGCAAAGACTCATAGTCTTCATCAGAGTGGTACTTAGTGATTGACTATCTGATAAAACTTCTCTGCTACTGCTTTGTTTTTACATTCCTGAAGTAGGACAGCTGGGACAACAGTAATAGTTATGTCTATCACCCACACAAAACTAGTTGGACTGGGGCAGGGATAATCTCTTATCAGATTGGGACAAACCTCCTATTCCTCCAGAGCATTCAGGGTTTCACTGCGTCCTCAGTACAACTTTGAGGACGGAGGAGGAGTCTGCCTATGAGATGTATAGTTCTGCCACAAGCACAGAAATGTTTTTTTGTGGTTCCTGCTGATGTTTCTGTATGCTTCAAGCTCCAGCCCCCCCCCACCACCACCTCCATCTGTGTCAAAGGCACTGTTCTATTGCTCTGCATCTCCCTGGGTTGTAATAGCTGAGTTTGTGTGTATATGGACACAACAAGCTAAAGAGACTCTGTTCCTTCTTTAGGACAGCAGCAATGAAGCACTGTTTCTACAATGAGACTGTGGGGTTCTTCTACAACAACAGCCGCAAAGAGCTGACCACATACTGGAGGACAAAGGATGTCTTGGTGGTTGCCCTGGGCTTGACAGTGAGTGTCATTGTGCTCCTGACCAACCTGCTGGTCATCACTGCTATTGTCATCAACCGGCGGTTCCACTATCCCATCTACTACCTGCTGGGGAACTTGGCAGCTGCTGACCTCTTTGCTGGCATTGCATACATGTTTCTCATGTTCCACACGGGGCCCAGGACAGCAGAGCTCTCCCTGAAGACCTGGTTCATCCGCCAGAGCCTACTGGACACCAGCCTGACCGCCTCTGTGGTGAACCTGCTGGCAATTGCTGTAGAAAGGCATCAGACTGTTTTTACCATGCAGTTACATAGCAAAATGTCCAACCAGCGTGTGATGATCCTGATCTTCTGTATTTGGGTCACAGCCCTGCTACTGGGGCTCATCCCATCCTATGGCTGGCACTGCCTCTGTGCCCTGGAGAAGTGTTCCAGCATGGCACCACTCTACAGCAGAAGCTACCTGACCTTCTGGGCCATCTCCAACTTGGTCATCTTCCTGATCATGGTGGTTGTGTACACACACATTTTCATCTATGTCAAAAGGAAGATGACACGGATGTCCAAGCACACCAGCTTCCACCCCCGCTACAAGGAGACCATGATCAGCCTTGTCAAGACAGTCACTATTATACTCAGTAAGTCCACTTGCTTTGGTTAATCTACTTGCTTTGGTTAATCTAAGTGATGGCTCGTGCAGGGCTGGAGCGGTGAAGGTGCTCTGGACAGCCGGGATGATTGGGGAGTGACTTTCTGCTTTGCTGGCGTCTGAAGCTACTGGGGTGTGGTTTGGTTCGGCTGTTGGGTAACTGAACAGTTTCAGGACTGCTCTAGCCCATGGGTGGAAGCAGTAGCTCCTAATGGAAGTGTCTTGTGGAATACTGGCTGCCAGCACTTCCCTGGATTCTTTCCTAATGCCTCCATCCTACCCATGGTGTCATCTACAGTGACACAGGGGTTATGAAGGTGACCAGTTGTGCTGCAGGGGACACTTCCAGTCTAGACAAACACTTAGCTAGTCAGGCTGCTCGCTTCTGAGTCTTTGCACTATGGGGGATCCTTTTTCTCAGGAAGAGCAAGAGATGTTCTGGATCAGCGTTGCAAGTGGGTACTGTAGGACATACGCAGCAGCTCCAGGGTTGTAAGTTGCTTGCTGGGATAAGAAAGTGGTTATCTATCTGTTTCTACTGTAGATTTGTTAGTATTGGAAACTGTTAGTGCACTGCTAGTCCATCCTAGTACTTTCTTGTCATCGGGGAAATTATCATTGCATGGTCTTCTCTTCACCACTTGTCAGGTCTTATTTCTTAAAGGAAGCTGAGCTAAAAACGTTGTTGACTTAACTATCTTGAATTTGGTGTGATCTGTAACTGGAGCAACTGTGCAGTTAGAGGGGAGTGCAAGCCCCTGAATCTCTATTCCTCTGATATGGCTGTGCTCAGGAGCTGCTCCTCTGGTAAGCAGAGACAAGAGGGACTGTTACTACTTTGATTTCTTAATGTCTCTTGCTACCGAAGTGCAGATGCTTTGGACAAACAAGAGGCTCTTTTATGTGTTCTACTCTTACATGGAGGAGGCATGCTAAAGGTTTGTGTGGAATTAGGCACTATAATCAGACATTATAAAGAAGCAGCACTTGGTACATTCTTTAAAGGATAGAAAGCATGATGCGCAGAGGGCAGAGATTACAAGGTGACAGGAAAAGAATATGGGAGTTGTGTCCAAATTCCATAGACTGTTTACTGGAATAGAGCACTAAACTTAGTACAGGGTCTCATTCTGCTCTGGTCGACGTCACTGAAAGCTCTAAACTCTTAGTCAAAGCAACTCTCCGTGAACACTGGATCTCCAGTAGAGTGCTAACTGCCTGTGAGTTACTCTTGTCTACATTAGCAGTTCATAGTGCAATAGGAGTAGATCAGTAACTGGAAGTGGTTTGAGGTTCTGTCTTCCCGGGATGTTTAGCTTTGTTCAGATATATGTTGTTCTGCCCAGTGCTGTGCATCTTAGTAAACCAGCTAAGCTACTGATATAAATTGGTAAAGCTGCTTTGAAACAAACAGTTCTGCTCCATGTATCTGAGGAGTCTGGCCCCATTTTTTGTCCTTATTTTATAGGCTCTTTGTGTAGAGGCTTCTGCTCTTTAACCCACAAGCAGCAGCATGTCAGTGTAAAGAGCTTGCGGGTGTCTCTGAAAGACACCATATGTCTGTGAAATAGTAGCAATCTCATAACAACAGAGGCTGCCATGCTCCTGCATTGTGCTTTCAGCAGCATATCATTCATGATTTTTCTTAACTGCTTTTGTCTCATACTTAATATATAAAGTTTTTGGTGAAAGAAATCAGTGTGTTCAGATCTTCTGCAACCCAACTCGACTCCGGGCTTATGGTCACAACCCTTTGCTTGCAAATCTTTTCTGATAAGTGCAGAATTTGCTCCGTCAGGGAAACCTCGTAGCTGCAAACAAAGACTGCTACTCCCTTGCAAACTCCCGCTGGCAGAGCTGGGCTCGGCGGGGGAGGGGAGAGGCGGGGGCAGCAGGGAAAGAGCTGTCTGGCTCCTCCGTGTGTCCCTGTTGGGGGGGCACATGAGCTTGCTTGCGTGTCTTATTGCAACTTGTGAAGAGTGAAACCGGGATATTTTGCCCGTTCCTATCTGTGTGATGTCCTCTTCCCTTCCTTACAATTGCTCCATCTCTCTTGTGGTCGGCAGGGAGTTCAATAGCTGCTGTGGAGCTGATCAGATGCAGCACAGAGGTTCAGCAGAGCTCTAAGAATTAGTACTTCATTTTTTTGTACAGTCAAGAGCAAAGGAAAGCTTGTTTTGTTTCCCCTTCCTTCCTGAACAGTATTGGAGGGTCACCCAGTGGGGTCAGCAGGACTGCTTAATTAATTTTATGGGACCTCGCAATATCAACGGGGAGGAGAGGGTCAGCAGGACGGGAATACTGGCCAGGAAGAAAAATAAAATGCATCTCCTTGTTCTGGGACATCTGTTTCTTCTCCATGCCTGTGCTCCTGACTTGGCCTGTCTTTGTCTTCTGCCTTGAGCTAGGAAAAGGGTCCGGTCAGAGGAGGATCAGAACAGCTGCTGTGGTTTTTACAGGGAATCTAGGACTGGTGGCTGTGGATGGACAGAGCAGGCAGGTACCTGATGTGGAAAGTGGTGAAGGACAATGAGGGGTGGTGATCAGGCCCTTGAGATTCTTGTAATGTAATCCAAGCATTTTTCTTCCTCAATGGGGCAGTGTCAGAAGTGGTAGTGAATTGTGTACAAATCATTTTGCAGGAGGAAATGCAGGCAGAGGGAGCAAGCGAGAAGGTTTAATTGCTCAACTTGGGAAAATACCTTTCAGTTCAGACTTGGAGTACAGACGATTGTGACTGCAGAGTTTTTTTTCCTCCCTATGAAAGCCCTGGTATAATTATTCCTCCACCCTAGATCCCTGGCCTTCTGCAAAGTTGGATTCTGCACAGAGAAATACTTTGAACCTTATGCATCAGAGGGTGTAGCTGCTGGTGAGCGTATGAGGAAGCAGAGGGAGCAGTAGAAGTTGTGTATGTGTGTCACTTCATTGGAAGGCAAGGTACCTGCAGCTTATCATCCTGTAGGTCATGAGCATTAAGAATAGGTACAGAAGCCTACCTGAAAACCATTAATAAGAAGTCCAAGGTACATCTAGAAACCAACAGCAAATTTTCCCACAGACTAGTTGTGCAGGACAGGATCTAATGATGAGCAAATAGCACAGCTGAGTCACTACTGACCACACTGGGCATAGATTATTCAGAATTTGGATTTCTTTCTGACTACTGTATTTCCCATTAGGAGCAAAGAAAACAGCTCCCAACTTTGATATATCGCCAGCTTCACCTACTGCTGCTGGGAGCCAGTCTCTGTACAGAATCTGGTTTTCATGGTGGATGCTGAAAACCTGTCTCTAAGCATTACATCACTAAGCAAGGAGGTCCCTTTTCTGCAGGCCCATTCAAATTACAAGAACAAGTATCAGGATCTCCCTTTATGACAGCCAGAAGTCCATATTTTTGCTAAATTTAAAAGGGGAGAAGGCAAAGTCATGTCTGCAAGTGCAGAGAAAGCTGCCTGGCCCAGATGCAGTGGCTGCTGTGCGGACCCTCTGGGGGTGTGGTAAAAAGGATTACATGATACAGTTGCCTGTAATCAGTGCGGAACATACCTGGAAATTTAGGAGATCCTTTCTGTGTGTTTCTTTGACTTTTCACCAGTACAGCACTTAATGTAACGAGAGCCTTAAATTCAGCCTCTCATTTTGGTGCAACTCTTCTGGCTGTTTTTCTTTCCTGTCAGCTGTTTTTCAGTAAAGGGGCAAAGTTCCTAGTGAGTCTGTTCTTTTTCCACCCTTTCCCAGGAGGCACAGCAGGGTGCAGCTCCCTTGCTTTAAGATAGAACTTTATGCATGAGTTTCAGGAGCGCTGATGGGTGAGTGCTCCATTTACGTCAGCCTTGAAGTTAAAATCGTGACCGTAAAAAGCAGGGTTTTAGGAACTGCAGGCACCTCCCACTCCATCATGCAAATTAGCAATTATCCTTTTGCTAAAGAGCTTTGCAGGTGGTGGCAAGAACGAAGTATTAGCCTGACTGAATCAGTCATGGAGCCTGTCCAGCTCAGTCTTCCTGTTGGCCAGCCCATTGTTTGGTTGCTTTCTGCCCGGCATGCAGTGGTATGAAATAGACTTAATTGAACTGCCCTAAATGTTGGCTAGGCTTCTTCTGAACTTATACTATTAACTGAGAGCCCCATAAACTGTGTGAACTGGAGAGATGTTTCCCTTCCAAATGTACTACTTTATGACCCAAAGTTAAGAGTCATTCCCCTTTTTGGAGGGAGTAGCATATGAGTAGGAAATATAGATGCTTTATCTTTCACTTTGTAAATGGAATAATGGGGACAAAGGGAGGTAAGCGAAGCAACTTGAAACTTTTGTTGTTGCTTTTTCTCTGAGAGTAGTTTAGACCAAAGAATCAGTGCCTCCATTTTCAATATTTTCTGGCTGAATCCTCTGTCTTCCTCCCAAGCATGAAGCAAAAATTTAGAGGGAAACAAATTTTTTTTTTTTTCCAGTTTCCAAATGGTGTTTCAATTTCCATTGGTGTTTCCAAACAGCAGCAATTCCCTTGAGCATTGCCAAGGTGAGTGGCCATGCAGGGCCAAGAACCTGCTTTTTCTCTAACAAGGGTTCTTCTCTTCCCAGGTGCCTTTGTTATCTGCTGGACTCCAGGACAAGTTGTGCTCCTACTGGATGGCTTGGGCTGCAAGAGCTGCAATGTTCTAGCTGTGGAGAAATACGTCCTTTTGCTGGCAGAGATCAATTCGTTGATAAATGCTATTGTCTACTCTTACAGGGACAATGAGATGCGCAGCACCTTCCGGAGGATCCTCTGCTTCATCTGTTATAGGAATTCCAAATACACCCCTACAGTAGTGAAGTTAAACACTACAGACCGCAGAACGCTTTCGCAAAATGGGCACTTTACTGTGGACTCCTCTATTTAGTTCCTCGGTGCCATGCTTGTCTCCACTGGTCAACAGCAATCCTTTTCTGACCAGAAGAGCAGAGACTGAGTGACCTGCTTCCAAAGCAGTACTGACTTCTTTTATGTTCTCAAGCATAAATATTTGTATAAAATACTTGTCATCCATTTGGGGACAAGAAGCTTTTAAGGAACTGAATGGTGCGTTATTTAGGACAAACATACTTTGAGTAGTGTTCTTATTAAAGACTGCTATTTTTAATGCAAAATTGATTTAATTTAGCAGCATCTAGAAGTATGCTACATGCAACAAGAATCTCGTGTGACTTTCCTCTCCGTGAGCAAGGTATTTTCTTGGTACTTCAGTATTACTGCCTTCAGAAATAGTCATGTGGTAGCATATTCCAGAGTCAAAGCCCAAAGCTCTTAAGCTCTACTCATTGCTTCCTAGACAGAGCTGCTTTCTGTTTCCCAAGGGAGTCTTGTTCAGGCTGTGTTCTACGACTTTAAGAAGTCACCTTCTTCTAAAGGCCTCTTAGGAGGGGGAAATCTGTGAATTACTTCCTGAGAAGCAGGTTGTTGCCTTCCGAAGCGTCTGTTACTGAATTTCAAAGTATTTTGGGCTTCTGTAAGATGTATGAGGAGCACTTTCCTAAAATGTTGAGTGGTGCCTCAACTAACTGCAGTTGTTTGTTCTGCTAAGTGATACTAGGTGGTATTCATAAATTGATTGCCTATTCATAAATGTTGGAGTCATAGTCCCATGAAAACATCTTTCTACTCTCTGAAAGCCCTTTGGGACAGGTTTACAGTAGATTCCAAGGCAAATGGTATTTTGCCTTAGATATTAATGTGCAGTTCGTACCTTAACACTCAACTGTCCAAATAACGTGTTAACAGTCTATTCAAATGTAATCTTTCTCTCGGCAAAGCATCATAAGAAATTAGCAGTATTTTTAACATTAGTGTATGTAGGACGTAGTTCTCTGAGTAAATCCACTTACTGCACCTGCCATACAGTGTAAACTGTTGCTCTTGCTTTTGAGATCATGACTGGAGAACAGATGCTTTGCTGGCAAGAGAATATTCATAACTTGACCAAGAAACTGTAAATATTTTTCCAGGTTCCTTTTACCCTAGTGCTTTGTTAAGAATGTGAAAGTACCTGCATCAGTCCAGTCTTTTACCACAGGCTCCAGTGGGAGCAGAGAGGCCAACAGGAAGCAGTTCTTTAAAATTCTAAATTTAAAGGCTTCAGTATAAAATTTTCGGTGTTTAAAAAAAACAAAAAACAAAAAACCAAAAGCCTGGTTCAGGGAGCTGATCATCTGACAGAAAGATCACCTCAGCTGACTTTGCAGAAAGGACACATGGTTTACCTGAGGGATTGTTGGGTCAATGTGGACTTCTATTCATATATGTCTGCAGACTATTTCTTGCAGAATGTGGTCAGGAAGTGACTATGTTAAGGTGACGGTACCCTGGACTGACTAAAACAGTTCTGGAATATGGTCCATGTTTTGTTGTCCCAGAGATTTTTTCATTCTTCTCTTCCCCCACCAAATCTCCCTACTGTCAAGGCCTGGCTTTGGGGAAGTACCACTTCCCAGTCTTGTGTTGTGATGCTGGAAGGGAGAGATACTGGCCTTGTTGCTTGTGCCCATTGTGACTTGCTGTGGAGAGGCCTGCTGTGCTGCTGATCTACCCTCTGTGTAGGTTGTCCGTGATGCCATATCACAGGCCAGCAGGAATGTGCGTGCATATCTGGGGGGGTGTTAGCCTCTGGGAAGAGGTAGTGAAGAGAGGCAAAAGAGAAACTGGAGGCGGTAATTCTTTCAATCAGCTATTTGCAGCCAGAGGAGGGTATATCACCATAGCCTTGGTCAGCTGTTTTCAAACAATAGACCCAGCTGGTTTTGGAAAATTTCTCACCATTAAAACATATAAGGTGGTAGAGCTAAGAGAACAGTTAACGTTTTCTTTTATTGCCAAAGATTCCTAAATATAAATATTTTACAGTGAAAATGAATACTCGGGTATCAGGTAATGTGTACACGCTGCAGCTGAAGCAGGGGGTACTGTCTGCTGTAACAGGGGGAAGACTATTGTGGACACCTGGAAAATCATTACTGTGTGGAGTGGTGAAGCTGGCACAGAACAAACCTAGACCTTTTCTTACTGTCTTCATGAACATCCGCAAAGCGTGAAATGCCTAAGTCATACTTTATGCAAAGTTTATTTTACAAGTGAATACATGCCAAGTTTTGTCTCACTTATTAACAAAGGGAAGGAGGGGGATGTGACAGTTCATACTCTCTGGGTGTGGGATCAGTACCAGCATGATTTAAGGATGGTGGTGGGGAGATCTGACTATGCTGCATTTGGTTGTGAATGAATACTTGTAGTGGGTGAGATGACACACGGCTCGCAAAAGAACTCCAATTGGCTTTTATGCCCAATTGGGCCTTTAATAAGCTGTACACATTCTTCCCAGAGGGCTCTGGTAACTAGCCTGACCTCACTGGTCTGCTGGGTTGCAGCTGTTGAGCTGTGTTACAACAATATCATCCTACCCTTGCAAGTGTTTTTATGTAGGTACCCTCAACATAAGCAGGCTTTAAGTCACTAAAAACCAGCTTCTGGTGTTTTATGATCACCATGTACAGGTGATCTTTGAGGGGTTTGGGGGTATTTTAAATGGTTTATTTAAATTTATCCTGGTTATCAAACTAGTGTGAATACTAAATAACTCTTGTAATGCAACTTTGCTGGAAAGCTTATCAATGATTTGACCAGTTTGTACCAAGCAGACACTTTCCTGGGAATGTCCTGACTTCCCAGAGGATGTCCATACTTCCTATATAAAAATGGAGTCTGTAACTGAATGTGCAAATGCAGCTTGTAGTCTAGCCAACTTCAAAATGCATGTTTTTGCAAGTGAAAATAGCAACTGATGAGAGTAAGGAAAAGAAAAATCCCAAACCTTTAGTGGAGCTGCCTCCAAGTGATAGCTGCCACCCATGAGGAATGCAGAGAGGTTGCCTGGAATTCTTAAACACGATTTCTCTTCCTGAGTGACTGTGACCCTTAGAATGCTAGCTGCTTCCAGCTGGCTGTAATAGATGAGAGCGCAGGAAATGAGGAGGCATAGAAACTAGCCTGAGAAATGCTGTTTTCAGTGAGATTTGAAGAGATGGTGAATCAATGAAGCAGAAGAGATAGGAGGAGGATTTTAACAAGCCTCCCAATGATGAAAATGGGGGAAGGGAGAGGGAGAGGCATAAATGGTTATATAGAATATGCATCACAAAATGACATGACTTTAAGTTGTTCAGTATTCCACATGACACCTTTCCAAAAAACCCTAAAAAGTAAACACAAATCCTTATCTAACTATATGGAAGGAGAAATCATGTTGCAGTATGCTTTCCACTCACTTTTTGGTGTACTAAGCAAGACACTTTGCAGAAAAGGGTGTGGTATTATCAGATTACATGTTAGCTTTCCAAAACAACTTAGAAGACCTTAAATATAACTTTATCATTGCATAAAGAGTTGGATGCTGTCAAGTTTATGGAATTTCTGGTCTTTTTTTGTTGTTTTAATCATGATGTACAACCTGTAATGCAGCTTAGCTTAGTGTGGAAGACGCAATGTGGCCATATCCCTCTTTCTGTTCAGTTTGAGAAGGAAAAAAACTCTTTTAATCACAGTATGACACTGCCTTTGAAGGTTCACTGCTGGTTTCATCAACCTTCTTTTAATGTGCAAATTTCTCTGCAGATTGAAATTATTATTTTAATAGCGGAGAGGCATATGATTGTTCTAGATTTGCTGTGTGTTGGGTGGGAGGAGGGGAGAGACACCTAGGAACTATTTTTAAGGGATCAAACATGGGACAAGTGAGAACACACAACTTGATCAAAGATAGGCTGCATGGTTCCAGGAATGAGAGGTCATGCCTTGCTGACTGGTTGAAATTCCTTAAGCAAGCTGCTGCCAAAAGTAATATGGGTTTTGGTGTGTTTTTGGGGAGGGTAACACTTTAGAGATTAATACTGTAGGGACTGATGGGCTTTAAAAGCTTGTTTTATTGAGAGAAGAAAAACCGCTGGAAGGAAGGAGACAGAATAAGGGGAAAAAGTGAAATTAGTAGAGGGAAGTTGATGGTAGGGTTTTTGTTTTTAAATTTCATCATTATTCTAACCTTCTGAGACATGGAAAATGGAAACTGAAGTGGCTGATACTGTAAGCGGAGCCAATGTAAAAGATGATTTCTTTGGAGGCAGTTGTGCTCTTGTGGGTCTCAAGCAATATTGGAATATCAGGACTAAGAGTTTATTTTTAATGTGCAAGGATGACTGGCATGACACCTGGGGCCTCTGGTCTGCATGATTATGATAGTTTAGTAGGCTGCTCATCCATTTGAATTGGGCTTCCCCCAGTTTGAAGCCAGAAAGAGTCTAGAAGCTTACGGTATGAGTAATTCTTCATGGCTTGGGACACATGTTAATGCAGTGGTGAAGTGAAGCCTGGTGGTTCCCCCTGTCCTGCAGTGGATGGCATGTGTAGCTGAGCTAATTTAGGAAAGAAAGGTCACACTGATGGTACGATACGTACTTCCTATGGTATTTTTGTGAAAAGCTTTTCTGCAAAAACGTTGTACTAGTAGCAGAGAGCATTTGGGTTTGAGTCGGTCATTTCATGGTCTGCTCTTCTTCAAAATATGTGAATATGACTTCTGTGCTGTGAGCAGAAGCGAGAACCCAAGTGTCATTTCATGTGAAAACTGTTGTAGCTCTGAGTGCAGCTTCAAACTAAGTTTCTAGAAGATGCTTCTTCCTCTTGAACTGTTTGGTCTTGACCAGCTTTTGTCCTTATGCTGTGAGTGTCACAGGAGAAAATCTTAATTACACTGTGACAGTCAGAGATAGGTCTCCAAGTTGGAGCACTTTCACGCTAGCTTGAGATCTTTGCTAAATTGAGAATTAGTCTCAGGGTTAATTACCACATTCGGCTCCAGTCATTGACTGGACTCAGTGTTCAATGTTTTGTGTGTTCAGCAGCTCTGAAAACTAGGCTGCTTTATTGAGTCCATGGCTGTTTTGCAATCATTAGAGTTAGTAATCATATGTGAATGCTGTATCACAGGTTTTTAGCCAGTTATTTTCATCCTTCTTGGCATAAGCTGATTTCCTTCAGCTATTGGGATGTTGAAGGGAAATGCATTGTTTCCAGGTGATCCTATTAAAAAAAAAAAAAAAAAAAAAAAAAAAAGCTGCAGAATGTCTGGGCCTTTCTGGACTGTTGATGTTAGTACAGTTTTTTGGTCTTAATACCACTTCCTTCTGAACATGAGTGTCTCTTGCATCATCCTCAGAGTGTTCATCAGGGCCAGGCAGCTGGTTCTTCTGCAGATGTTGCCAGACACTGATTCCAAAACTAAATGTTCCCTTTGTGAATACCGTAACCAGTATTGCTTGCCCCACCCAGGTGGGGAATGACATAGCAAGAGGACCGATAATTTTAGGGTGAACAGAACAAGATTAAACAAGATTACAGCAGGCACCAGGGAGAAGTGGTAAGGAGGAGCTCCAATTTGCCTGCATTCCCCAGCAGGGAAAATAACTGTCCTTTAGTAATGCCCACTTGCTGATAAATTTCAGCTGACAGTCTCCTCAGAGAAACTTGTACTGGTGACAGAGAGCATTTGCCTGACTTCTGTTTGGCTTGTGCCACAAAAGGAGCATACGGTTGTGTCCCATGGCCCCCCAGTCTTACTCTACAGGGTTTTTCTTCCTCACTGAAAGCAAGGAATACAAATTTGGGGGGTGGGGGGAGAGAAACGTGCCTATGGCTCCTCAGAAAGATTTGCCTCATATTATGCTAGGATGTTCCTGTAAATGTCTCTAATACTGTGAAGTGTCCCAGTCACACCCTTGATGTCCTGAGCACTATGTGGAAAGAAAGTCCAAAGGTAGCAGGAGAATATATTTCTCCTAAGTTTCATAGATCATGTGGTCATCTGGATTTAAGTGCCAACAACCAGGGTGTGAGGGGCTTGCATGTTGAATTTTGTCCTGCTCTCGTCACTGTCACAAAATGGTTTTTCAGTGCTACCCAACTCCCATTTTGAGCGCTTACCACCCACTTTTGACCTAGTATGAAAAACATAGCAAGGCAGAGCTGTGGGATCTGGAGATGCCAATAGCTGACTGAGTTCTGTGCTATATGGTGGCATAGAAAGATGCGCTTTTGGCACAGCTGCTCTTCTATTCTCCTTGCTTTCTCCAAAGCTTGGGGACTTCCTCTGAAGTGTGTGTTCTCTCTCTCTCTCTCTCTCTCTCTCTCTCTCTCATTTATTTTTATCCCTTCCCTTCTCTGGCTATTTGAACTGTTCAAGGCAATTGCACTCTTTATTACAAATAGAGTTCAGAGATGCGTCCTTTTATCTTGATGCTTTCTGCTATGGGCTGTAGGGAGTGTAATGCAGCTTTCAGTTCTAGAACAGTTTTAATTGACCATTTTCTTAATCTAGATGTTAAAAGCAATTTAGTTCACAGCCTATAACAAAGTAAAACCCAGCAGCACTTGGAAATGTTTCTGCCAAAAACACTGACAGATCACTGCAAGCCCAGGAGGCGCTTCAGAAGTGTGAAGGCTAAAGCCAGAGAACTAGGAGGAAGCTGTAAACCTAGCATGGATGGGATATCCTCAGGGTGCTGAGGGTTAACTGTGCCTTCTGTCACGCTGCCAGGAGACTCTGTGCTTTGTCTGACTTAAAGCACAGAACTGGCTTGAATAGTGAACAAGGCTGCTCAAGAGCTGGCTTAGGCTGCAAACTCTTGTTAACCTCTTGCATTATCAGCAGCATGGCTTAGTGCTGCCTGTGGTCTGAGGTACGGACTGCAGCCACCTTCATCCACACTGTAACTGTTTGGCACTACTGAGGCTGTTGCAGAAGCAGCAAAGGAATATATAAGCAATTTGAAGTTGGGGCTTCAGGACACATTCGTGAATTAACTACAAGCAGAAGTTGGGAACAGGGTGACAGTATGCATGATGGGATGAAGCTCTCCAGAGCCCGCAGAGATTTTTGCAAACAGCACTTTTAAATGGTGAGTGTAAGATCCGGCTTGGAATTAGTCTGGCAGTCTCCTTGCTGGCAGGAAGATCTTAGCAGCTGCTGTTCTGCAGTGTGGTGTAGCATGTGTCCACTGGGAGGCGATACAGGTCAGTTTTTCTTTCACTGTATGTCTTCCTCTTCTTTGCCTGGTGCTTGGTGCCCCCTTCTTCCCTGAGAAGATGATGTACAATCTCCCCCTAGGAGGCTGCCCTTGAAGTGGGTATGGACAAAGTCAGTGGAGTTCGGCAGCTTTCATCTTACCTACATGGGTGTTTTCCTGAAACAAGCCCCTGTTACTAGAAATGCTGGAGTAAAGAGCCTATGGGCTGGATTTTATAACATAGTAGTGTAATTGCTGGCACTGCTGCTACTGGCCATACGCTTGCCACCTTGTCTGGTGGCAGGTCAGGGGGAAGGCTACTGCAGGCTATCAGAGCCCAGGCCCTACAGGGAATTGGCTGTGCTCTTACAAAACAACAGACCTTGTTCAATGCCATCCATGAGAAGAACCTAACACTGTTCAGCTCCAGCTGAGTGAGGTAGTAAGCAGAGCTGTCTTTAATGCCATCACCAAACACACAGGACTTTCCCAGGACCAGAGACAGATTTTTATGGAACGGAAGGGACTGTTGTGATCATCTGATGTGACCTGCTGCATAGCACAGGCCATTGATTTCCATCTGATGAGTCTTTCCACAAATCTGCACCTGCTGCTGGAGTTAGAGCATCTCTGTTGGAGAGATGCATAGCCTTGACTTAAGGTGATGCAGGTCTAGTTCACTGCTCCACTTCCATTAACCCTAACTCCCGGCCATCCGCTCTCACTTCGCCTTTGTCTGCCTAGATTAAGCAGGTTTCTCCTATCATACATCATCATCCTATTTTAGTACTTACACAATGTGCTCAAGCTGCTTTTTAGCCTCAACTTTAAGGAGGTAAATAGGACCAGGATCTCTGAACCTTTGCCAGAAGGCTGAGACTTGTGAATTGATGTAACTAAATGACATACACCTCAATGGGAGACAGAGACATGTCGCTCATTTGCCAACACAGCATTTACATGATTTTTGTATGCTACCACCTTGGACTGCAAACAGTGATCGCTGGTCCAGCGGCTAATCTAATCCCATCACAACACAAATTTATTTGAGCTGTAGCTCTTGCTATGGGAAGTCCTACTGATAAGGCATGGATCACAATGGGGGTGAATCTTCGTGAGAGTTTATGCTCTGTGAGCTTCAGTCTCAGCTTATATCTTGTCAGTTGGCATCTGAAGTCCTGGCTTTAGCTTTCAAATGAACTCCCCCCCCTCCCCAACACACAATTTTTTGTGCTGACAGGAGAGAATTCACTTGCCAATTATACCGTAGTCTATTTCCTATCGAAACATGTAGGGTGATTTATCAGAGGGCTGGCGACAGCTCTCCCTCTTCCCTTGGCTGCATCAGCAAGAGCTTTTGCGAGACAATTTAATTTCTTGTCATCTTTTAATCCAGCTCCCTTTTCCTTTACAGTCAGTTTGTGAATGAGAAAAGATGGTTTATTAATCATTTTACCAAAAGGCTGGAAAATACAGCATCTCATCAGTCAGCACTCCCAGAGTACTCAAGAGGGCGGCAGGGTCGTAAATGCTCAACCCTTGACATGGGAAAATTAGCTCCCTCGTTGTGAAAACCTGACAAGTGTAAATGCATGGAGCCAGATTTTTGCTTTCAGTACCTTCTTTGGGATTTTAACGCATGTTACTAGGAATTGGATTAGGCACACACTTTTTATGAAAGATGCTGCTTAAAGAATCTGAAAAGACTTAGTTGTGTGCTCAGCTTCACAAAGTAGGGGTCACTACCTTGCTGAGTTCAGTGGGACTAGTTAGAGCTCATAAAGCCTAGGCACAGGCCTAGGTGAAGGCTCCAAATCTGTGCTATAACTTTGTAATAGATGGAAGATTCTAGGATGTTACAGAACTTCTCCACTAAACGTTTATGAACTAGAATCCTGCCTAAAGCTGCAGGATAAATACTACTGGCATTATCAATTTACTGATGAGCAGGACAATTTTGCTGATTTCAGCTAGGATGATAAAGGGGGAGGGGTTGATTCATCTGAGCCAAGTCACGATGGAGGGACTCGCAGTGTTTATCTGTTTCCTCTGCCACTGTCATTTTCTTCCTTGCCTCACTCTGTATCTCCTGTCTTAATTTTCCCCTCTTCCAGTATGGTGCCTTTCCAAATAAGCCGTCCTTTATTTATGAAACTATTTTTTGTATTATTGCTTAGTAATTTTATCCAGAAATTCTTACCTGAAATAACTAAGGCAAGACATGTAAATCTGAAATCAAGAACCTAAGTAGATTTTGTTATTCCTTGCATGTAGCTGTTAGAGCTCAGTTTTAATTATTCATATTTGGAAATCTTAACAAAAAAGCTACCAAAAAAAGATACAAATCATATTGCTTTTGGAGCTGATAAAAGCTAAAGGGTCAAAGTTAATGGCATGGACAAGACTTTGAAAAATTTGTGAAGAAACACCCTCTTCATCTCATCCCCATTAATTTTACAGAAATGAAATCTTTCATTGCAACGCAGGGCTGAGTAGAACGTGGTCATCCATCCTGCTTCTGCTAAACCAATTAGACCAACTTCCCTAAGAGGGAGAGGAGTGAAGTTGCTGCCAAACAAGATTAAGACTGGATGCAAAATACTTGTCACGATTCCTGTATCTTTTCTGGAGTTATCTGGTGAAAGAGGATCACTATGTGAGGTCCCTTATTTTAAAAAGGGGGAGGTGGGGGGGGGGGGCACAACAAAGCAATTGCTGCACAAGAGTTATACTCATTCTGCTTAACTCCAAGAATAAAAAGTCTAAACTGGAGACTGATGTAGAAATAAAACTATGTCACTATCTTTGAAGGCTTAGACAGTCGAGGCGTGGTGGACTCTGGACTTGCAGCAGGGTGATAAGGAGGAACCCCCCCCCCCCCCACCCATGTTACCACAGTTGCCACTTTATTAATAAACTTTTTGCTCAAGAACTTCCATGACTACATGGCTACAGAAAATGGAAAAGGTGTTTTAACGGTATCGGAGCACAGTTACTTCAACTAAACAATTGCCCATACGCTGTGCTCGTTCTGTGTGGAACACCCCCGGAGGGTAAGCTCCATATCCCTTTGCAGCACGTTCATCGTTCATCATCTTGTCTAGGAGGGAGCGTCTTGCTTTATAAAGATTTTGCTGAGCAGCCAGAGAGGCTGATGTGTCTGGCTGATGCGGAGGAGACCTGGACACCAAAAGTCTAGGAGGGGGATCAAACCTGAATTTTGCGTCTGAAGCAGATGATGAATGTTGTACACCTGCTTTGGAATATGAATGCGCAAAATAGTTTTTGCAGTGTTTATATCATTGTCATGGTAAACAATGCTAAAACTGCAATACTGGATGTTATGTTGCCTTTGCCTAAGAGGTGAAGATTCAAGTGTTGTGTCATTAGCAATCGAGCATAGAGGATGCTTCTACTTGAGATGCAGCTGAAAAGAAGTCTAAATTTTATAAGCGTGTTATACTCTTGGAAAGTAAAACTTTGAAAGAGAGAAACAAACAGTGACTGATGCGGTCAGAGAGAGCACTGTGTTTCCACATAGGCATGGAAACTCATAAAATAAATGTGCTTTTCTCCTTTTAAAATTATATCTCTTCTCAACTATAGGTCTAGCTATATTGCAATAATTTAAAAGTAGCAGCTTAGGAAGCAATCCAAACTTTGTATGAAGCTGTCTGGAGACCCTCCATAATAAGTAACTTTTTCTATCTGCGTTGTAGCTGCAAACCTTTTTTTCTCGTGCATTTGCAGCTGAGTAGAGTCTTCTAATGTTTGCAATGAATGAACTTGGCCTCTGGTGGAGCAGAAAGGCGGTTTTACCGACAAGGACACCTCTCAAACAATGGCTGCAGACAACTCCTTTGCTCTTTAAGCTGGTTATTGATATACTGCTTAATCACCTGCACTCTGCATTAGCTTTGGTTTTGAAACCTCTGCAAGTGTAGGGCCACGTACCATCTCATAAAGCATTATTTCCAAGGTGATAAAGCGAAGACTGAACGCAACACAGTACAAATGGAGAACGTTTGCCCTCCGTGCTCTCTGCAGATGGAATAAAGCACCCTGCGCGTGGCAGTTATACTGCCGTTTGGTGTTTGTGGCGTCTCAGACGATTTGTAGCTCAGGTAGCTTCGCTGAGCTGCGGCTGGGTGGAATAAAGCAGTTCAAGGTGAGGCAATTTCCTCGAGTTACTCAAAAAAGGGAGTAGCTGAATGTTGGCAGGTAACGAAGAAATAGTCTGGTTCTTCCCTCACTGGTGTTTCTTACAGATGACACTCTATTAACCTTGATCAGAATTAGGCTGATCGACGTGAGCTTAAGAAGCCTAGAATCGGGCTGAGGCATTGGATCTTTCAATGTTTGGCTTGACATCAGGTAGCTCTAGAAAAAGACAGCGGCGGGGCGAGGAGGAGAACCCTTGCAGCTCGTTTACAGGAGGCCTGGCATGTGGCGATTGTTACTTTTCTAGACAATTGGAAGACTGGAGAATCCCGAAGCCGATTTGAATACAGCCTCATGCAGTTATTTACTGCAGCGACATTACCCCGCACGACACCGAATTTACTCCTGCCCGGTCCTCGCGCGTCTCGGGCCGGGAAGAAGCCACGGATGCTCAAGGCGTTAGGGCACAGGGCCGCGGCGGGGAGAGCGCGGAGGAGCTCGGGCAGGGTCGGCGGGCCCGGGCACGGCGCACCGGAGGGCCGCGGGCCGCCGCGCCGGGAGCGCCACCCCGGAGCAGGCACCGACCCCCCGAGGGGCGCCCGGGCGGCTCCGGGCACGGAGCGGCAGCGCGCGCGCCGCCGTCGCCGCCGAGGGCGGTCGGAGGCGGCGGGGGGCGGAGCCTGGCGGCGGCGGCGGCGGCGGCAGCGGCGGGGGGGGCGGGTCACGTCGCGGCGCGCGGGGCGGGCCGGGCCGGGCCGGCGCGGGGGTGGGGCTGCGCGGCGCCGGGCCCTGTTGTGTGGCAGCCGCTCGGGCCGCGCCGGGTGCCCCCGAGAGGCGGCCGGGCCCCGCCGCCGCCCGCCCGCCATGGAGGACCCGTCGCGGCTGCTGGCGGCGGCGCACGGCGCCGGGGTCGCCCTGCCCGGGGGAATCCCGCCGCCTCCCGCCGCCGGCGACCCGGCCGCCGCCCCCCCAGCTCCCCCCCCGCACCCGCCGGGGCCGCCGCCGCCGGGGCACCACGACACCGGGGACGTCCTGCAGCAGATCATGGCCATCACCGACCAGAGCCTGGACGAGGCGCAGGCCAGGTAGCGGCGGGGCGGCGGGCCCGGGGAGGGGGCTCGGCCCGGCTCCGCCAGAGCCGCCCCGGGGCGGCAGGGCCGCGGGGGAGCCCGCTGCAAGGCGCGGGTCGGGCTCGGCCGGGGCGCGGGGGGCTCCGGGCGGCGGCGGGGGGGCTGGGCCGGGCCGGGCCTGGCCGCCCCCGTCCGGGCCGCGCGGCGGCGGGAGCCCGGCCGCCGGGCTGGTGCTGCCCGGCGCCGTGACTCAGCGCCGCGCCGCGCCGGGGGACCCTGGGCCCCGCTCGGCGGGTCGCGCCGCGCTTCGGCGGTTGTTCGGCCCCCGCCGGAGCTCCAGGAGCGGCGGCGGCGGAGGGCTGGGCGCAGCTACGGCTCAGGCCACCGCTCCCACCGGTAACTCGCGCGTGTCTGCTGGGAATGACTTTTTGCTCGTGGGTTGTGGTTGCGGGAGAACTAATAATCTTGGGGTGAAAAGTTTCAAATTCCTTTTTTTTTTTTTTTGTGGGTTTCTGTATCATCCTTTTTCTTCAACTGGGGTAGACTTAAGTAGTTAGCCAGAAGGATGTGTTGGTTCTTTACAATTAATTTTCAGACTTTCCTTCCTTTTTAATACAGCGCACTAACAAATTGTCCAGGCTCTCTAAATATAGATTCAAATTTTAACCACTGTTGTCCTGAGTAAAAGTGATATTGTTTCTGTGTAACGTGACCTAGAACTAGAATCACAAAATAGCGGCCGTCCCTGAGGACTGAAGTGCTTGGCATTTAGACTGGTGTTTGCTTGGCAGAGAAAGAGATGAATTAGATGTCTGTTTAACCCGTTACAGTTCAGGTATGAGATGCCTGGGATGCAGCTGTGTGAAAACATTTCTCATTTCTCACAACACTGCTAGCATTATGCTAGATTCCTGCCTGTGCTACCACCTACTTACTGCTTTAAGAACTAAGTTTCCCTATAATCATGTTAAAAGGAAAAAGTTTAATGGCTACATTCACTTTTTTTTTTTCCCCTGGACATGGTGTAAATGGGGACTTTATGGGGATATAAATAATTGTAGTGAATAACATAACCTGATGCAAAGATATCAACACAATTCAGCATCTTTTAGTTTATTCTTTTTGGCCTAGCCCCGATTGGTTCTGTGTAATTACATGCTTTGCTTACTTGGCACGTGCTGATTACAAGAGGCGGGCAGCCCAGAGGATGAGGCAGTTTGGAAAAAAAAGTGGAGGCTGCAATAGAGTGGGTTTATAAAGTCAGCTAAATGATTTTCTAGCCTTCATGTTCTGGTTAGTGATGTGCGACTTTGGTCGAGCGCCTCTTTGACTTTCTACTGTAAAACCCCTCAAGGGGGTGTTTTGCACAGATAACCCCTCCCTGCCTACCCCCCAAGTCCCCTAGCATATCAGATTGGCACGGTTTTATTGGCGCCGTTACAATGTGGCTTTTTTTTTTTTTTTTTTAATCTTTGCCCAAAGTTTAGCCATGTTCAGGTACACCTGTTGCTGTCATATGCTGTCAGTGGCTCAAAAAGTGAGTGAAGTAGCCAAAGCAGTAAAATGCCTCTGAGGAATTTCTGAGGATAAATGCTATAAGGACATCATAAGGATTGGGTAGGTTATGTAAATACAAGGAAAAACTGTAACTGTGTATTCCAAAAACGTAATAATTCATTTTTAAATAAAACTCTTCCAGGTAACTTTCAAATATCATTTGTAGGGAAATTAAATCCGTAGACAGGACTTGCTTGGGGTAAAGTATATGATGGACCTATAGAATGTTTTCTGGATGGTCTTCTGTTGTGGAAGATTAATTCAGAGATTCCCCCCCCCCCCCCCCCAAACTGTAATTCACCATGTGTCATTACTCTAGAACGATTTTTATGTATTAGTGTAAAAATTCTAGGACCTGTTAGGCTGCTTAATATTTTCACTTACTGGTGGTGCAGTAAGTCTTCCCAACACTGAGGTATTTTTTATTTTCTACCTGGCACTATATCTCAGAAATAACTGTCTGCAGTTCCTGTATAGTTTGTATAGGAATAGACTTGCCTGTAAGTTGCATAAGATAAAAAAACAAATGCAGGTCTTAAAGTGAAAACAAGCTTTCCAGGAACTTCAGTTTCAAATAATAGTTGAATAATGGGTTTTGAAAAATGGCTTGAACTTGGTTTAAGCTAAATTACTTTAACTGTGCACATTGTCTTAAATTGCTGTTAAAATCTATTCAAAGCACAGCAGACTGAAGGCCTCAAAATTTTAAAGCACTTTTACAATATTTTTGTGTATATATACATTAAATAAGTTCTGTATTCTAGACAAGAAGTTTGTCTGTTTGGTTTACTTTAAAAAACACCTCATTACAAAGGCTTACTGCTGAGAAAGTAAAGCTCAGCCTGGTTTAACAAATAGCACAAATGATTCAGCAACATGGATAGGGATTCAGTGACTTCCCACCCCTCAGTAAAATGGCATTACTACAATTAACTGCTTTATTTGTTGGGGGTTGGTCTTAATCTTTTGTATAAATAAATAGTCTGCATATTGAATATTGGAGGGTTTCTTTGAGTTCCAAGATTTTCTTTTTTAGTGCACATAGCTAAAATTTTTAAATTACAACCTGAAAATATGTTGGGTGAAGGTGAAAGTTTTATTTAAAGGAAAGTAATCCATCAAGGATTAGTTTAACATTACTATTAGCATGCTACATCAGCTTACTGTTCTTGACAAAAATAAGTGGCCATATTAATTATGGAATTATTTCTGGGAAGCTAGCTTTTTAGGACTAGAATCTCTAGCCTACTGCTTTATACATAAAGAACCACTTTTCAAACCCAGGTTGAGAGTATAGTTTTAAGGCTTGCAATTCATTCATTCTTGTCTGTCTGTCTGTCTCCTTCCCCCCCCCCCCTTCCTCTTCCCCTCATCAGGCAAGGACAATAGACTCCACTAGGCTGTCTTCTCAGCTGCCTTTGTTCTCAGGCTGTTTGTCTTTGGGTTGATATTATCAAACATCTAAGTAGATGAATTGCTTTTTTACCCCTTTTGGCTGTGTACTGAAAGAAAATGGCCAACTGACTTCAACTTCTGCTGCTGCTGTTAAAATCTAGTATTCTGATGTTCGCTGGCAGTTCAGCCCTTGCTGTAAATGTTACTGGAAAGCTTGTAAGGAAACTGAACACCTGTATATGAGCGTTTCTCAATCGCTGGAGAACTGACTGGTATGTAAGAACAGAGGCCAATTTGTATTTATATAAAAATAGTCCAAGTATTGAAACCTAGCTATGAAAATGATTTAAGTATTATTTTTTAATTACAGAAGAGGTCGCAAGAAGCAAAGAGGCTTTTTTGAGGCATACGTTACAGCTAGATACTTCTTTCCATTGGAAGTCAGTGGAAGTTAGGCGCTTAACTACTAGCTGCCATTGAAAATTGATGGTGGCTAGGTATCTTTGGAAAACAGTGCCCACCTTCTTTGAGAAATATGAGCTTTTTCATTTATACATTGCTTACCACACTTCAAGTGTGTTTTCAGCTAAGCAAAATATATTATTCTCAAAACTTATTTCCGTATTTTGATTATAGATATTAAGATGGACTCTATAAATAGCTACTTGTGCAATTTACATTGTTTCTTCCCGGAGGAAAAGAAAAAGCAACAAACTAAAAGAGCTTCAAAAACGCATTATTAGCAAACGTTGCAAAACTTGTAATAAAATGTAGTTAAATATAGTCTATGCTTTGCATTTGTACTACAGAATGTATGATGGTAAATGAGAAATTCTGGCATTACATTAATCTTCTTGCACGACAGTCAAATCTGACTTCAACTGCCTTCCCTCCCTCTCCAAGATTCCTCTTTGAAAAATGTTCTTATTCTTGTTTTGCTGTCAGAAGTACCTGAATAACTTTTTGGTGTTAATTGGTAGGAGTCCCTTAGTTCTGTCTCAGAGGAAAGAGATGCTCTTAATCAGGTGACTGCTAGTTGTTTTAGTTTGGCAAATCAGTGGTACTTGTATTCTACTTTGTTTCTACTGTTCAGGATCTATACGCTATAAAAATACTGATGTTTTTCTCTTTTTAGATGGATTACATTGTTAGATTATATAGAAGAGTGCTAAATCAAGGAGCTTTTTATCTCCATATATAAAATATGCTTTCAATAACACTTAAGTGGCTTATAGTTAGTATAAGCTACGCGGAACTTTGAATTTAAGGCCTGCATGTTTTTATGACAGTTTGCTATTCGTGGTAACTGATTATAGCACTTAAATGAAATAGTTCACTAGAACTTGCAAATGTATTTCTTCATCTTAAGCACTAACCTGCTATTCCTGAAGCATGTGCCAGTTCTGTGCAAGTTTTGTTGTCTTTCTGTCTTCCCAGTTGGCATTCACTCATTCTTTCTTCTTTAATTTCAGAAAACATGCCTTGAATTGTCACAGAATGAAGCCTGCTCTTTTCAGTGTGCTGTGTGAGATCAAGGAAAAAACAGGTTTGTTGATGTCTTTTCTGATTTCAACTTTCCAAAGAAACATTGTGATAAGCTTGACTTTCATGTAATGTGGCCCATGTCTTCCCTTATATGTTCTACAACTTATGGCTATTTTTTGGCTTAATATTCTTCTGTAGGCTGCAAATTGTTTTGATTTGCTTTCTACAATACTGTGCTGATTTGGAGAAGGTGTTTTGGTTTGGGGAAGGGGGGAAAGAAAACTTTCTTTTTTCATGTCTGGCTAGACATCTAGAATGACTGGAGTAATGTTGCTATATTGTTTTGGTTCTCCTTCGTTTGATTTGGTTTGTTTTTTGAGTTGGTATCAAAACTATGGTGGTAGTAAGAGTTTAAAGTTGGCAAACAACTATATTATAGAGAAAAACGGCCAATAAGGAGAAAGTATGGGGGAAATGGAAAAGATAGAAGTAGCAGGAAATAGAGTTGGCAGACAGATGGTGCAACTTGCTTGCTTTTTAAAAAGCAAAAGTATTGGAGGCAAATGGATTTTGATTTTTAACACCCTGTATATGCTCATATATAAACTCTTAAGCAGTATTATTTGAATGTCTCATTTATATAAATTTTAGTGAATTTGGATTTTATTTTATTTTTTAGAGAATAGCTACCTTTCATTATCTGTAACTAAAACTTTATACTTTTAGCTTGATTAATGTTTGACATCCTAAACACTTTTTTTTTTTTAATGTATTGAAACTTACAATACTTTCATCATATTGCCAAGTGAATGACCATAGTTGTGTCCTCGGTGGTGCCCTTGTCATCAAAAGCAGCTTTGAGGTAGACGTGACATTTTCCCTTTCTGGAGGGTTTGGCTGCATCTATTGCATTCTCATGACAGCAGTTTGCTTGTGAAGAAAAATGTTGTGGTAATAAAAGTCTGCGTGTGCTGTTCGGGTATGCCTTCATGCCTGTCTTTCCTTCAAGCACTTGTATACTTAAAGAGGGTCCTTCAGCTGTTTTCTTTTCTACACTGAAAGCTACTTTCTGTGCTTTATAGATTGAAAACGTAACTTCTCTGAACTAAATATGCTTGCAGGAACAGATTCTGATATCTTGGTTATGCTGGATTTGTTTTGGTCTCATAGGTTTTTGAATGTCTGATGGTCTGTCTATTCCTTATTTAAATTATGGGGAGCAGATGTTATGGCTTCAAGCAAACAAAAGCCTGGACGTACTGTAGCACAAGGTTTTGGGCTTTCTTTGTGACCCAGGCACACAAGCTTCTTTTCTAGCTCTGAATCGGTTTAAAACATGTGTATGTCCGTTGTCCTCCCCCCCCAAATCTTTCTTTCCTTCTCTTTGTTGGAGTGTTAGTGTCATTCACAATAGCTTAGGATAAGCTGTATGCCTTTGCAATGGGCAGCCAGCTGAAAGGTGCAGAAAATTCTGCCCACAAAGTGTTTATTAATTAAAAAGGAATTACAAGTGACTCTTTGTAATTTAAATGAATTTAGCCACATCTAATATTTTATCAAGATACTGTTCAAGTTCTGGATTTTTTTCATAGAAATGTATTTTCATTTTTGACATAAACCATTCTGTTATGGGAAAATGGATATTTTCTAGTAAATCTTAAATATATGCCTGGAGCATATGTAACTGTTTGAAGGTACACTTAACCCAGTAATGCCTGCTTAGGTTTTGGAGAACTCATGGAAGTATTTGTGGTGTTTTTAATCTGCAGCAATTACAGGTTTGGTATGCTGCTGATTGAGTTATGCTTCAGATAACGATTCAAACAATATGAATTCAAGCGGGGTGTAATTCTGTATTAAAATCAAAATTAAACATCTGTAGCGTTAAAGATGCGTGTGCTTGGTGCTGAATATTAAATTCCAGAGTTTTTCTTTTCAGTTGATTATACTATGCTAAGAAAATACTGGGTCCTGATGGGTTTCAAGTTCCTTGGGCCAGGGAAGGCGTACTCCTACATATTTTGTGGAGCGTTCTACACAGAGTGACTCAGATCTTGATTCTAGATTTCTGGCATGTAGTATGGTATATGTTTGTAGGAGCATCGTAACATGGAGTACCATATTTATGTCATTGCTAGCTGCAGTCCACTCTTCTTCCTTTAATGTGCTGACACTCGGCTAGGTTAATTCAGTGGGTACCTTTTCATTTGGTTACAAAACTTGGCAAGTGCTGTGGCCGAAGAACATGCTTTCTCTTCGTTGCTGTTTGTTGACATTCTTACGTAGCTGTGTCTTATTCCTCAGTGCTCAGAGCCCTGCTGGCTTTTCTTTTCCACTTCAGTTAGTTTTTTTTTTTTTTTTCTCCTCTTTCTCTGAATGTACAAGATTGTCAGTCTTGAATTTTAAGAAAGCTCTCTCCTGTTACAGTGCTTTGAGACCAGCTGACCCAATGGTGGTGTCATTCTCTGTAGTGGGACTCTTGGGAAGCTGGTGGATTGCTAACTGAAAAATGTGATCCCTCAAGTGGGTAAGGATAGCTCTTGTGGCTCCTGGGTGAAAAATCTGTTTGGTAGTGCACCTATGAAGGTTTTATTTTGGTAACATTGAGAAGTAAGTTAGAAGGGGTTCATGGTTGCTTTAAGCCAGTCTAAAGGTGGCTTGCTACTCAAATAATCGTCCTGCCTTCTCACTTAATTGTGTGATTTCCTGCATGGACTGCCAAATTCAGGGAACCCTTCTATCTGACAAAGCATCACAAAAGTCAGTATTTTGCGCTCATTAGATGATAAATACTTGGCAGCACAACGTAGGTGACAAGATTCCTACTTGGGAAAGCTCAGCTGTAGTTGAGGGATGTGGGTCCACGGAACTGTCTGCATACAGCGTTAGTACAAACTATTGTATTGTCTACTTGCACTACCAGTGCTCTGATGGTGAGATGTTTTAGTATACTTTGAGGTTTTTTTAAAAAAAAAAAAAAAAAAAAAAAAGGAAAAAAGAAAAAGCTAATGTTCATATTGGCCAACACAGTACCCAGCTTTACTTCCTTGTGTTTTGTGTAGGTGTTTTATACTTAATGAAATATGGGCTGTTGGCCCTAAGCGTGCACTTTTTGGTTCTAACTTTGTATGTTCTTCTAACTTATGGATGGATTTATCTTGCTCTTCTGCACTATTTGCCTTATGAAGGAAAATCTGGAAAGGACAGCAAGTCTAAGCAAAATTTGCATCACTTATTTTGGTACCAGTGATCTTGTACAGTTCATTACAGAACTGCAAATCTTTAATTAATGATATGTAAATATATTGTAATGATCACATTTGCATACTGAGTGAAGCTTCAGTACCTTAGGTTGTGATGTATTTTAATTAAAGATTAATTAGAAATGATGGGAATTTCACTTTGCTTAGTATAATTATTTTACATATTTGATGAATATCTTGTAGCTGATGTGCCAGGAAATGCACAATATTATATTAGTACATCTGACAGGGGTGGCTTTTAAGGCTTTTTGATCCACAGTAAGGTTTTTTTAAGCTTTCATAAAAGTGATGGATTGTGAAAGATTTAAGCATACCGTTAAGCAAGGGCTTTCTAAATCATGCTTAAAACGTTGACTATGCTGTAACTGTTTTAGTGGAAGAGCAAGCACTTATTCAGTGTTTAGCTGTCCTTTCAACAGGTAGGAAATAAAATGGATAATTTAGTCTTAATTTGTATTTTCTTGAAGCTTGTATTAAAAACAGCCAAAGAATTGCACAGTTAATGAGTTTCTATAATTCTGTGTGTGAACTGTTGGGAGTAGCTGTATTTTTTCCCCTGATGGTTTTACTGTACCCACACTTCAGTGCCTTAGCGTCTTGACTCAAAGCCTAGAATGTTAATTGAGAGTCATCATATGTTACGTTTCTTAGACTATGGTGGGAATTTCAAAAATTTGATTACTCTTCCCTCCCACCCCCCTCACCCCATAATTAGGGACATGGTCAAAAGGCTACCAAGAGGTATGCTTTCTGGAGAAGCGTTCTTTCTGGCCTTCCTCTGAGTATAGTGAGCCAGTAGGTGTTAAACAGTGCTTAAGGGTAGGCGTATGTAATGTGTTGGCATTAGTTCAGGTGCTTTTTTTTTAATCTTGGTAACTCTTTTCTTTTGGAATCCTTTTTGTTTAGTGAAATCTAGTTCTGACAGAGGCCGCGTAGACTGCAAACTCCTGCTGGCGTAATTATCAGGACTGTATGCAGAAATGTGATGCCTGACCCAGAGAGCATGCCAAAAATTCGTAGGGTAAATGCAGCTACCTCCACAACATTTGTACCAGTACAGCACGTATTTCTGGAATCGTTTTTACTAGACTGTCAGAATGCAGTTTTCTGGTATCCTTTGATGGTGCACGTTCTTGTTTCTTTGCTTAACAGCGTATACGTTAGGTGGGTCAGTAAGATTAGGAAAACTGCAGCCAAAACTTCTAAGCTCTTGATTGGTCTCCAGGGTAAAACACATACAGTAAGGCCTCTTCAATAAACTACTTTTATTTCGGTGAGAAACTCGGGGAGCTTTAAATATTCTTTTGTTCATTTGTGGATTTTCCTAACCTGAGGTGGAGGAGATTGCATTGACCAGCGGATTTTTTGTGATGTTTCCATTGAGTGCTGTCCTACAAAGTCTTGAATGCTGACACTGCCTTGAGGCACATTGGACAAATAAATGTGTGTGGCAAGCCCTGGGGGCAGGGAGTGAGACTGGCCTACGTTTAAGCAACAACAAAAAAGAAAATGACCTGCTGCTTAACAAATAACAGCAAAGGGAACAAGCACTGCCAATATTTTGGTAGTTTTGTTTAGAAGAATTTCTGAATTCTGTACTAACAAATGGACCGTTTGTTACATCCAGACGGCATCACTGACCAAAGGGACTCAAAGGTTGTAGCTAGCTAAATAGCCTTGCACGATCTGCTTTGAACATAGCACTCCTCAGTGGCTATAGTTTTGCCCTCCCATTTTGTCATCTTCTGAGATTATCAACTCTGGAAGGTTGGTAAAGAAATGAATATAGCTCTTGTCCTTGAAAATTTGAACCAGATACTAGTTACAGCAAAGAAAACTTCGTATTCATTGAAAGAGGTAGCTGTAAGTGAATCTGTAACTTATGATCTGTACAAATACTGTTATTAGCTGAAAAGAAGATACAAGGAGTAAAAATAAAGTTCAAGCAAAAGTATCCTTCAAGTAGTTGATGGCTTTAGTTAAAAAATATCATCTGTAACAGTGATTCCTATAGAACTTGTATTTTAACTGCAATGTAAATTAAGGTATAATTATGCCAAAAAATGTTTAAAATCAACCTGATGCAGTCAGTTAAAAATACTGAGCTGCTTATAGTCATTGATTCTTAGATCTGTTCATCTTGATAGTGTTCCACAAAATAAACATTTGAACTACTAGGGTGGAATGCAGTCTACAAGATGTTAACAATAGTTAACTCCTCTTCAGTTACTTGTGGCTAACTAGAGCTAGCCAACCAGATTCTTGCCTCGAGATGGTAAAAGTGTTTTTATACGTGCTTTTCAACAGTCAACTTGAGATGAGCTTATGTGTAATTGATGATAACTAATGTCTAATTACCATAATTAGACAAGTGACATAAAATTAAGCTGCAGCTGGGAGCTTGACTTCAACATGAGGTACTCTGATATGCATCATAATGTGCATAAAAAGAGGGTTGGCAGAAGTGCATCCAAATAAGAATGTGACACAAAAATATCTGTTCCACTGAATATACTTGCCAGTCCAAACAGTTTAATGTCAATTTTATTAGAAAGACTAAGCAGCAAATGACCTCTGGCATGCTCTTTAATGGGTCAAGGCCTTTTGGAAAAAATGGCAACTGCCAATTTAAGAAGTCAAACATTTTCTACGTTTGTTTCCTGAAATGTTCATTCACTAAGGTATCATCAGAGGTATGGTATTTTAAAAGATGTATTAGTTTTAATTCTGTAAGGACTTAGAAAAGCCACTAACTTTTTAAATACTCAACTGCTCCCTTATTGTTACCTTAGCTTGAGTTCAACAGTGACGCATAATGGAGATCCCATTTTACATTGTACCTACCTTTGCTTTACCTTTTTCTGCTTGCAATAAGACTGGGGATGTTTTGGAGAAGACCTTGATTACTGTGACAGAGCAGAAGTCTGTAGCTGTCCCAAATTACCTCTTCAGAACTTTGTAGCGACTTCTGTATAGCCTGCAAAATGTCAGAGTTCAACAATGTGATTGTAAGTCTAGTCTGTGTGTTCAAAATTGTGTATCTGGTGAATTACTTCTTAGATGAGCTATTCTTTTGTCTATAAAATGCTGAAATTTGTTATAAATGTACATGTTAAGTGTCTCTGTACATACACATTGTTTTCCTGCCCTCATACTAGAATCTATACATGGAAAAAGATGTTTTATGCTTATCTTTGTAGGGAATAAAATATCCTGTTAACTTGATAATTAAAATTTGAAGGAGGTCATTGGAACTTTGTGGCTTCACAAGATTAAAACCAACTGTTCCTCAAACTGGAACTGTCTAGCAATTAAAATCAAATTAAAAAGCTGAAAAGCTTTTGGCTTTTTTTTGTATAACTGAATATCTTGTTCTTTTTTTCCTTTTTTTTTAAAGAGAGTTCATAATAAATTGGCTAAAGCAAGGATTAATTTGGAAAACAACATTTTAAAAACAAATTTACTTGGAATCAAATGTGAATAATCTGAGCATACGAGCTGTAGCGGACTTATTGTTGGGTATAAGCATAAGAAAGGCAGCTTTGGGGACATTTTTCAAAGCCTATTGTTTAGATTTTAATAGGTTTGGTGTATATTGCTATATAGTATAGTTGTTTTCTCAGCATATAAAGCAGACTAGGTCAAATCCATCTCTTTGTAGAGATTGCACTGAAATCTCTACAATAGCGTGTTGTTCCTTTTAGTTCCTGGACGCTTAGAAGTATAGCAGTTGGCGTGGTAGATCAGACCTTTTGTCTGTCTACTGTAGACTGTCTTTGCAATCTGGTACTGATTACTGTTGAGGACCATGCAGAAGCCACGTAGTAGGCTGATATGTGGTAATCTCCTCTGTAAGAAATCTTGTTCTAATCTTTGCAGACCGCCTGGAGCGCCAGCGTGAGGTTTAAAATCTCTTCTAAACTTGTATGTAGTGTAAACTATAGTGACTCTGAGTAGTCATTTTATCAGTATGCATTTGAAAACTCTCCTTGCGTTTTGGTGTTTCTTTTGATGCATTGTCCTACGGCTTTATTAACCCTTTTTCTTGACCTCAAGGCAGAACTCTGCTAAAGCCTATGAAGGGCACTTAAATGCTTTATCAGAATTAAAGTTGATGTTCTTTCCTGTTTTCAGAAATAATCTCTTGATTCCCTCTTTATATTCATCTAGTGTTAAGTATTCGCGGTATTCAGGAAGAAGATCCCCCAGATGCTCAACTAATGAGACTAGATAACATGTTGCTGGCAGAGGGTGTCTCCGGGCCCGAGAAAAGAGGAAGAGGAGGACCAATGGCTGTAGCAGCAACATCAGGTGGCTGTCCAAATGACAATAGCATTGAACACTCTGACTACAGGGCCAAGCTGTCACAGATCCGACAGATATACCACTCTGAGCTAGAGAAATATGAACAGGTGATCTTTCTGCATGGAAGAGTTTTTATCATCTCAATTAAAAATAACCGTTTTTTCCTTTGGTGTTGGTTTTAAGAACAGAACAGGAAGTATAATCAATTCAGATGAATGTAAGGATATCAAATTCAATTAAAAACTTAGCCTTATAGAAGTAAGGTGAAGCCAGAGGGACTTGGCATCAAACTGAAGATAACGAATGTCTGATTTATCTTTGTTGCAGTATTTTAAGAGTAAATAGAGTAAAGCTGAAACATGGGAACTCCTAAAATTTTTGGGGTATATATTCTTGTTGGGGAAATTAATTCTGGGGTGTTTTATTGTTTGTCGATACAAATGTATGTATTTTCAGGCCTGTAGTGAGTTCACTACCCACGTTATGAACCTGCTTAGGGAACAGAGTAGAACAAGACCAATTTCACCAAAAGAAATAGAGCGCATGGTGAACATAATCCATGGTAAATTCAGCACCATCCAGATGCAACTGAAACAGAGTACGTGTGAGGCAGTAATGATCCTGCGTTCACGATTTCTTGATGCAAGGTACTAAGAAAACACAATCTAGCGATAACAGCTGTTAAGTCTGAACTCTTTGTTGCTTGATGCCAGTGACTACATAAGAAAACTAAGTCCTGCCATTCCCAGTGTTGATCTAGTTTAAATATTTAGAACTCGCACCTGTTATGCTTGCTAAAGCATGCTAATTTTGTCATCAACATCTATTTAATGCCATTCAATTCTTATGTTCTCCTTAAAACCAAATACATCTTAGAGGAGAAAGAGAAGCCCATGGTGTACTCTCTCTGGTGTTCTCTATAACATTGTATAAGTAGGAACAACTGTTATGTTTTTATAGGCGTAAACGACGTAATTTCAGCAAGCAGGCAACAGAAGTACTGAATGAGTATTTCTATTCACACCTGAGCAATCCGTACCCCAGCGAAGAGGCCAAAGAAGAGCTAGCAAAGAAAGGTGGTATCACAGTTTCACAGGTATGAAGTGTTTTATCTGAAACTACTTTAAGTAACATTTTTTTTAACAACATTGTTTGGCCCCTATAATTAGCAGTAGGCTTCAGTTGCTGGTTCTTGAAACTAAACAGGCTTTCGTTTATTTTTGAAGAGTTTTAGTAGTGGATATTTTCCGCTTGAAGACTAGTTTAAAAAGTACTTCTGCTAGAAACTGCAGAATATAGTAGAAAATGGTAATAGTTTGACCAAGTACTAACAAGGATATCCTTCTGTAGGTTTCCAACTGGTTTGGTAACAAAAGAATTCGATACAAAAAGAACATGGGGAAATTCCAAGAAGAAGCCAATATTTATGCTGCAAAAACTGCAGTGGATGCAACAAATGTAGTGGCTCAAGGCAACCAGGCAAATTCTCCATCTACGCCAAATTCAGGCAAGCGAGGATGCCAGCGAAAAGCGACTGAACTTGAAAGCTCAGTCTCAAATTATCTCTTGTAACAATATGTAACCAACTTGTTCTTTCTTTTTCAGCTTCCTCTGGCTCTTTTAAGATGACAAATTCTGGAGACTCGTTTATAAACTTGCAGTCATTGACCTCCTACCAGAGCTCTCCAGTGGGAGCCAATGTGCAGTCACAGGTAAGTATTGTAAGAAGAAAATACATACTTTCAACAATGAGATAAATGTTGAAATCCCACCTCTGTACTGTTACTGTACTTCATATGTGAGGAACAGGTTGCCCAGTAGAGGTTGTGGAGTCTCCATCCTTGGAGGTACTCGAAACCAAGCTGGACACAGTCCTGAGCATCCTGCTCTAATTGACCCTACTTTGGGCAGGGAGGTTGGATTAGGCATTCTCCAGGGATCCTTTCCAACATTCACAGAATGGTTAAGGTTATTGGTGGGGGGACGACAAACAATTGTTTAAAGTAGATTCTATTAATACGAGATAGGGATGATTTTCCTGTCTTCAGTGTGTGCTGGCAAGGTTGCAAGGGATGGATGGAGTCAAATTTCTTCAACTAGATTCTAGAAACAAACTGACTCAACTGTATGTTTTCTCTTGGAACTGGAGTCTTAAATGGAGTGAGCCACCTAAATTAACCTACGGGTATTCTTCTATGGCTTCAGTTTACATTAATGAATCTTTTTCTTTTTTCCCCTCATTTTAGAGTAAGTCTTGCTCTGTGTAAGTAGAACTTTGCTTAGGATTTGTGGTTAACAGTCAAACACATTTTAAGCTTTCTGCTGAATTTCTAAACGCATCTAAACTGCATAGAATCCGTTCCTCTACAATAAGAGCTATATGCTACGGTAGGCTTGAGACTAGGTTCTAATGCTGTTTGATAATGAACTGGTTAAGCATAGCTCAGTTAATAGTGAGTAGTCATAAGTAACTCTGCTTATATAAAAGATTAAATCTACTCAGCTTTAAGGCTTCCTGGATAAATATCTTAAACATTTCTAAACGCCAGAGAATTATCTCTGCAAAAAGGACCTGCTAGTATTTTTCTGTGGAGAAAATATTCAGAGCCATTAAAAAACAAACAAAAAAAAACTTCCTACAAGAAAACCTGCCCCTTGTTTAAAGAATTTTTGGCCGAATAGATATGTACCACTCATACTACCTCATTTTTAACTTGACTTTTTCCCTTATCCTTCTCATTCTGTGGGATCTTGTTATAGATGGATTCCTTACATCATGTCATACACCAGACAGGAAGATATGACACAATTGTGGGGAATCCTTTGTATACGACGCAGCGCATAGATGTAAGATGTACTGAGGTATTACTTTACTAGCAACAAAAGTTCTGCCTGAGATGGGTTAATGATCTGTGAATAAATGTCAGATTTTTTTTTTCCCCTGAAATGTTTGATGTGGGGGCAGGAAAAAGTTAGAAAAAAAAAAAAAGAAGTTAATATATCAGCCTTTCACTCCTGGAGACCTGATTAAAACCTTGTCTTCAGTCACCAAAGAAATTTTGTATGTCTTCAGTGTATTCTTGGCATAAGTCGATGCTACTAGGAGCAAGGGTGTTACCATAAAATCTGTGGAAGAGGAAGTTTTACAGTATGTTCCTGGACTGTGCTTTCCTAGAGCTGATATCTAGTTATTTGCTTTCATAAGCACTGTCACTTGTAATGTGTGTACACGTAAACACAGGCTTTATTGTCTGCAAGTAGTTTCTTAAAGATTTAATGAAATGATATATTTATTCTCCCTTCAGGCTAATGGCAGCTGGCAGGATGCTACCACCCCTTCATCAATCACTTCACCTGCTGGAGACCCAGGAAGTGTTAATTCAGATGCGTCTAATTAAGTTTTTAGGACCTATTGATGAGAGGAAAGAGGTCATTAGTGTAATTTGTCAATGTTGCTCTTTTGCCAATACTATTGTTTATACAACTTGACACACAGCTAATTACCTCAGAAAATCCCTGGAACCAATAGAAGATTGTGATTACAATGATACCTCTCTACCTCTCAGCCTCACACAGTTGAGTTCTTTTTACTTATGCCCATTGGGATGTGAAATTGTTTTAAAAGAACTTGCTTCATTTTCCTAACCAAATTCATTTTTTTAAATATCGATTTTATGGTAAGAATCTGAGAGTGTCTCTTCTAGAACTTGGCATTTGTCTCAAGTTTTACGGTTAAAAAGAATTGACTTATTTTAATTTCCATGAAGTTTTTTACTATGAAATTTCTGTTCTAGTTGCTAGATACTAACAATTAAACCCCCTGTATTGTAATTGTATGCGTTCTCTGTATTGTAATTTTGTATAGGAAAATAAGCTTTTCTTAACTAGAGTTCATTCTGAGCTAATTAATCAGAACATTGCTTTACCAAAACTTTCATTGGACTTTGCTCTTGGATAGGATCTCCTATCCCGTGTCATTTCACGTGATTCTAATTTAATGTCTAGTGTAAAACTGACTTCCCCACGGATAGATTTTTTTTTTTGTGCATTTATGGAACTGTTAATACAAAGCCCACCGTTTTCAGTTGAGATTTTATCAAAGACAATAAACTTCCAAAGCCTTTTTTCCTTCCTGCCTTCCCGTGAGCCTGTCGCGGCCCCAGGGCACTTACGCGGCGGTAGCGGAGCGCGGGAGGCGCTGAGGGAGCGCGCGCGGGCGGCGCTGCCTCTCCGTGAGGCGCTGAGGGAGCGCGCGGCCGCGCTGAGGGGAGCCCTGACGCGGGAAGCGGGGGGGGGGGGGGGGGCAGCTACGCATGCGCAGGCGGGCCGCCCGGGCCTAAACTACGCTTCCCGGCGTGCCCCGCGCAGCGGCGGCCTTGGCGCGCGGCGGTTTGAGCGCGGCGCGGGCCGCCATGGAGGCGGGCGGGCGAGGGGGCGGCGGGCCGGGCCCGGCCGCCGCGACCCGCCCGCCGCTGTCTCGCAGGCCCGAGGAGCGGCAGGAGGCGAGCGGCGCGGGGGAGCCGCGGCGGGAGCGGCCCGGCCCCGCCGGGGAGGCCGTGGGGCCTGCGAGCTCCGTGGCGCGGGCTCCGGACCCGGTTTCCTGGCGGAGCGGCGCCGGCGCGGCCCCCGCTGCCGCCGCGGGTGGACGGCCAGGTAGGGGTGGCCGAGTGGCTCGGCCCGGCGCGGGGGGGAGGGAGGACGGAGAAGGCTCCGACCCTCGCGCCTTTGCCCTGCTGTCGCGCTGAGCCGGCCGGCGAAGCACCGGCTTTGAGCCCCTGAGAAAGCCCATCGTCTCCTCTGTTTTCCCCTCCTGCCAGAGCGTTACCCATATGTCCGCTGCGTGCGTTTTTTCTTAGAACCTGACCTTGGAGAAAAGAAAGCAGAGGCTGAGCTGTTTCTGAAGCCCACTGCCATAACTCCGGCCAGCAAGAAAAGCGCCAGTCCCTGTGGCAAGACTGGAGGGGCTACGAGGAAAAGATCCCACAGAAGCCCTAGCCCCAAGAAGAGCCCCCTTGGGCCTAGTCCCGAGAGGATATCTCCATGCAAAAGCAGTCCCAGGAAAGACCATACATCAAGTTCTTTTAACTTGTCCCCGAGACCACTGATCATCAGTCCTCAAGCCAGGCGTCGCTCTTGGCGTCGTTCAAGCCTAAAGGGGACAAAACGCCGGAAATCGCTGCCCCCTTTTCACCAAGATGTCACCGGTAAGCACTGTACTTTTTCCCTTAACCAAACTCTCTTGAGAAACTTGCATGACAAGGGGAAATTTGATTTCATGGCACAATCTTTAGTATACGGTGTAATTGCATTGTTCCAAACCTCTAGCCATTGATGTCCATCTTGGCAGCTGCCTCCGAGGTCCAGGTGCTTGAGACTAAAAGGAGGTGCTGTGTTAACATGTGCCGTACGCCAGTGGTATGCGGTATTTGTGTCTTTACTTTCATGTTTGAGGCTTAAGTGTGGCTTTTCTTGTTATGAAGTCTCTTTCTCCCTCTCTTCCCTGCTCCCATCAAATCCTGGAAACAGCTCTCATGTACAAAAACATGAGCTTTTAGTGTCTTTCAAGAACACTTCAACTGTTTGTAATTTGGTATAAGAAGTTTATTTGTTTTTAAATAATTTTGTTTTGGCTTTTCAGAATTAAGCAAATCAATTAGCCTAGATCTGCCAGAGACAGACAGGCTTTCCATGCTGCTCCTGTCCAGTTTCCAGGTAAGGTACTCGGTTGTAAAAGTGAACTATTTTTCTCTTATTTTTCTTCTGACATTAAATGTGTGTTATACATGTAGTTAAATGAGTGAAAAAAGCAATCATATGGCATGTAGAGTTTAGGGAGTGACATGTTTATCTTTGTCATATAATTCAAGAAGGGGTGATGAGACCTTCTTTCCTATATTCTCTTAGTATTCTGCCCAAAAGCTTGAATACTTCTTGAAGCAGACTGATGGCTTTAGCCCTGAGGCTTTCAAAGCTAATGGTAAGTTGCATTATATGTCTCACAAAACAAAGATAAGGCTATAACTTAAAATTATTGATCCTTCACTGTCATCCTTTCAAGATGAAACCAGCTGTATTGTAGAAAAAGGAGCTGCGGCTTCCAAAAATATTTGCATGTTGGAATAATGTTTTTAAGAGCCTGTTCATGATCACAATTTCTGGGAGGAAGAACAAATAAACGCACTAAACTAAACCTTGGTCACAGAGGTGGTCCCTCCTTCAGAGACAGTATAAACTAGAATGCCATCTGATAAGGAATCAAACTGGTATTCTGTTGGTTAGATAACATCTTTGTTTGTCAGTATTAGTAATCTTGCAGGCAGCTGGCACAAGCATTATTTTATCCTCTTTTGTCTTCGTCTCCAGTAAACTCGGTTTCAGAAGAGCTGAAGCGATACGTGCAGAAATTGAAACTAGATGGAACGCTAAAGAACTGTGTAGAAGAGCCTAAAGGGTAAGGACTTGTCTCACCCATTGCTTGCGGAGTGAAGGTTTATTATTTTTCTATTTCTCCTTTATGGCCTGTCCAGTCATCTAAATTTGCAAGCGGTAAAACATGCGTCCTGTGGGTCCAATGCTTTAATAGCTAATGGCATTGTTGGACAAATGGTAGAGTGAATACTTGGAGGGGCATTATTTTTATGAATGCTGAGGACCTCAGAAATGACTTCGCTTTCAAATGCTGCAATTCTAAGCATTTACCCAGCATTGTTGCATAAGTACTGAGCAGTTATCAGAGCGCGATGTGACATATAAATGGTACAGGAATGCTACATGGAGTCTCATTGATGTTCTGCTTCTGTGTTTTAGGATTTTACTGGACTCTGCTTTAGATGAGTCATTGGCCCAAATTAAGGAGTATATAGCCAGGTGAGATTGTGTGTGTGGTCTGAGAGTGTCTAAGATCAGTAGGGGTTTGGACCCTTATTGTTTTTATAGAGGGTTAGCGTGCATTTGTGGTGGACATGGGGCAGAGCTTCTGATATAGTTTCTTCTGGAAGTAATTTTATTTGCACAAATTCTGTGTGAGGTAAGTAGGAATAACAGGGAATTTGCTTTAGAACTGTTACTCCTGCTTTGAACCAAAATGCTTAGCCGTATGAGAATAACTGCATCCAACTCAGACCTTACTTCACAGAGGGCTTGGTCCTTTGCGCTTTTGTCTGTAAATCATAAAGAAGAAGTCTGACCCACAATAAAAGTAGATACTTGGCTCTTTCTTTTGCTATGAGCTTTTACTGTGGTTTAGCGTTGGAGAGGTAATGCCTCTCACCACATCCTAACAGGGCTGTTCTTTGATCTTTCTGTAGGTTTACTACTGAATGTCGGTCTTGGGATCAACTTTTACTGGGCTACCAGAAAAGTGCTGAAGAAATGTCCAGGTGTAGATTGTTATCCTATGTCTTATGTCTGTTTCGTTTTTGAAAACTTTCCAAGAGAAAAGAAAAGTAAAAGTCTGCTTCAAATGATGCCTTGAGCTATGCATAATAGTTAAATGCCGTTTGTCTTGCAGACAACTAGAGGAATGCAAGACTAATCAAGGCCATGCGGAGCCGCAGAATTATCTAGGAACATCTCAGGCCAAAGTTCTTGGCAGCAAGCCCAACTATCAGAAGATACTAGATGACCAGGGGGAAGTCTTTACCTGCATGGAGCTTGTGGTGAGCTAGTTTTAGGAAAGAAACGTTCTCTACAACGTTACGGATTTTTAATTAAATTGAATTTATAAATTAATTATCACTTAATTAAAGCAGAATTATCTGCTTTTTCTGGTGCTGAAGACGTTCATCTTCACAGTATGGGAGCTAGCTTGTATCACTCACGGAAGAAGGCATAAGGAAAAGATGATACTGGATCTGATATGTTGTTTACAGACAAGTTTTGTGGGGGTGAAAATGAAGACGTGCCTGTAATCTCAGTAGTCGTTTTACAGCATTGCATGTCCTAAGACCCCAGAGAGAGAGAGCTCTTAAGAGAAACAATCGCTAGTGCTTTGGCAGCAACTCCTCGTTCCCTCGGTTTGCTCCCCAAGCATTTGCGTTTCTTTTCTTCCAATTTTTCATGACATCTTTGCCTTGTAGCTGGATGAACTACAGCAAGCAGTGAAGTTGCTGCAGGCTTTCGCCGAAGACGGGACGCAGTACCTCCGGGGCCTGTCGGAGAGGCTCGGTAAGCGTGCTGCCCCGCGCCCCGGGGGCTTCCTCCGGGGCCGAAACCTGCCGCGCAGAGCCCCGGCGCGCCGCCGGCTCCTGGGGCTGACGGGGGCTCTGCCACCTTCCTTCCAGCCGCCAGGACTTTCCGCCAGCTGGAGAACTCCCCGGTCCGCAAGCTCCTCGGGGCTCCGCAGAGGACGACGCCTCCCGACGGCTGAGCGCGGCGGCCGGGCCGGGCCCTCGCTGCGGCCCGCGGGGCTCCGGCGGCGGGGGCGCGCGCGGGGCTCGTGCGCGCGCGCTGCTAATAAAGGCGCGGCCCCGGGCGCCCGGGGAAAGTGCGCACGCGCAGAGCCGTCTCCCGCTTCCGCGTTTGAACGCGATCGCCGGCCTCGGGAGCGGCAGTTTCTCATTGGCCGGAGCGCCCGTTGCTCAGAGCGCAGCAGCGAATCGGAAGAGCCGCGGCGGCGCGGGGCGGCGGCCGAGCTGCGCTCCGGAAGCGGGGAGTATGGCGGCGGCGGAGGAGCCCCCGCCGCTGACCGGCGTGGCCTGGGCCTCCGCCCCCGGCGCGGCCCCCGCCGGCTGGACCGTGGTGAGCGCCGCGCGGGGGCTCCCGGCCCGGCCCGGCCCGGCCCGCCCGCGGCACCGCCTCACGCTGCCTCGTGCCCGCAGATCGCCACCACCGTGGAGGGCGCCGCGGCCAACCTGGGCCGGGGCTTCGGGCTCAAGGGCGGCGCGTTCCTGTGCCTCAGCGCCAGCGCCCAGGTGGGTGCCCGGCGGCGGCGGCGGCGGCGGCGGCGGCGGGGCGGCCCCGGCGGCGGGCCGGCGCTGAGCCCTGCGCTGCGCAGGCGGCGCCCGGGGCCGTGGTGGCCGACGTGCAGGTGCTGAGCGACCGGAGCCCGCTGCCCGCCGGCTACGTCCGCGCCCGCGAGTTCCCGGAGTCGCGTAAGTGGCGGGCGGGGGCGGCGGCGGGCGAGGCCGCGCGGGGGGGGGAGGGGGGCGGCGGGGTCCGGCCCGGCCCGGCCCCGAGCGCCCCCTCCGGCCGCCCGCAGGCCCCGCCGCCCCCCGCCGCAAGCGCGTGTGCGTGAAGCTGCTGCCGCGCGGCGCCGCCGCCACGGCCGTGCTGGACCTGAAGCTGAGCGGCAGGAGCGGAGCGGTGCCGGGCTACCAGCGCCTCGGGTAGGGCGGTCCCGGCCCCCCCTTCCTTCCCCCCCCCCCCCCCCCCCTCCCCGGCAACGCTCCTCTTCTTCTCCTCCTAGGGAAATCGGCAGCTTCGCTGTTTGGTGTAAAAAAGGGCAAGTTCCGCACTCCACCCCCCCGCCCCTTCCCAGCCCAAGGACGGTTAGTCTGGGCCTGAAGCAGCTTTCATTGCAGCCTGCTGACACAGACCACAAGTATGTATGCGTTAACCTGCTCGGCCTTACCTGAACCGGCCTGGGGCTGTGGACGAGTCCTGCTGGCGCTGGTGCCACCTCGCGGTTTCTGCTCCGTGTCGCCGGGGCTGCGGTTTATCGCCTGTTACACAAGGAGCAGCTGCATCCAAAAAGGACGGGCACTACCCCGCCTCCGCCTTCCTAAAACCTTATGGAGGGATGGAGCCGCTTGGTCAATTTTGATGGATGCTGCTAATGTGTAATGCGCTGTTCGCAGACAGGAGTAGCCAGGTGAAAGGCATTAACTAATGCTGATGTGCTACAGGTCACCAGAGAAGTCTGGGCCTCCATTTGGCTCAAAACATGCATCTCTCACCCAGCATGAATCTGTATATGATACTTCCAACATCTACGGGCTCTCAGGTAACTTATTTCATTTGTCAAAAAATAAGGAAGCTGTATAAAGCAACCCTATCCCTATTTTATAGTCAAAAATGTAAGTTAGGTTGGTTCATTCAAAACTGTTTCTCTACAGGTGCTCCCTTTAAATAGTGACCTAAGTTTTTAGAGGGAGATTTTTCCCTTGAAAGTTATTTCTTGCTTACTTTAAAGGAAGCCATTGGCCTCTTGGTCAGACTCTTTCTTCTCTAGGTGCTAAAACGTCCCCTTCTGCTCATCTGCTACTTGTAGGAATTAAGTACTCGTGTTTTCAGAGTAGCTCCTTTGACATTATCAAAGCATCTGACACTCACTTCTCTCTTCAGCTATGGATGGAGTACCTTTTACGCTACATCCCAGATTTGAAGGCAACATCAATTCTGGCAGTAACGTGAGTGTTCCTCTAGGCTGCTGCCATGCTGATTTTCTTAGTCTCAACTCATAACTAGTCTTAATTGGAAACGTTTCATGCCTTTTTTAGACCATCCTTGCAGACCTGAATGTTAAGTCTCTTGCTGAGATTGAGGAAGAGGTAGGCAATTCTGCCCTTGTCCTACTCATTTTGGGTGGATAATAGCAGGAGTCTGAATTTCTATGATAGCAGTGTCTTGTCTTGACTGATTGTTTTCTGTTTTCAGTACAACTATGCTTTTGTAATTGAAAGGACTGCAGCTGCCAGACTCCCACCCAGCATTTGTTAGCACTGGAGCCTAACCTTCCCCTTGAGGATGTAAACTACCGACCCGCATCCCCCTGGTCTTTCATAGATTAAAGTTCAGGGTACCTGAAGAAATGTAATCAATATATGAGTACTGGAGTTGCCCAGGGAGAAAATAAACGTTTCTCTTCTCACCTGCCAAAATATTTTTGTAACGTTTCTGAAATACAGAGCTTCAACTTGGCACGTACAGCAGCATAAGTCAATGCATAGGTGTTTTTGGCAGTGTTTGTTCTTCTCTGCTTTGTCAACACTACAGCTCTGTTCTGAGCATTACCTCCTGCTAGAACATTCAGTGTTTCAGTCATGTAAGAACTCCTGTCAGCCTAGGCTTTAGTTCGTTGCTTTTCTACTGCGCTTAAGTCTCATTGCCTATTAAAACATCACAAAGCTTTTAACCCCACAAAGGAAGTTCCAAACATGTTTTAAAATGCATTGATTCTGATTTAGTTACTAAACTCTGTAAACGCTTCCTCAAGCGTAGGGCAGTACAAAACTCCCAACAGGTGGTGGTGTGTCCTGGAAACATTGAAAAATCAGTGGCCTTGATTGTTACACAGAGGTGGTTTCCATGGGATAAGGAGGAACACTTCCCCATGCCTGTTCCTGCACAGGATCGGAGTAATTGTCAAAAAGATAAAGATGATTCTTGTGATGCGGAAACATGGCTCTGGGTGCTGTCCTTGTAGCACTGCTGGGGTCAAGGACCTTGGAATTGGTTTCAGGAAGGCACTTTAAGTTTTGCACTCCCCAGCAGAAACTGAAGAATTCGGTCCACTAACAAGGCGAGGAAGAAGTCAGCCAGCAACACTTGAGTGATCACAATCTTAAACTAGAAAACAAACACAACTGGTTAGTCCCTCTTCTCCCTCCCTTCTATTATGCTCTCCCAGCAGAACAAAGCCTCTGTCGTGTTAGGCGCTCAGTTGCTGTATATGACACTGCTAAGCTAGGGACCTAGCTGCCTTGCTTTCACAGCTTGCTACAGTTACCTCAGTGCTTCAGCAGGATTGCTGCTATATACTCTCCTTTAGGTAGTTAGTGTTCCTGTGTGAGTTTTTGTGTGTCTTACATTCTGCTTGAAAGCCTTGAGATTCCACCAGATTTCCTCAGGACAGACTTATTCCTGTTCTCCCAGTAGAAACACAGCATGTAATTCAGTGGGCCCACACGGGTAACGTTTCATACCGTGATCCCAGAGAAATGCTGCCTGCTCACCTCAGTAGGGATTTCTACCAAGCCAAACTGTTCATTGAATTCTGGCGAAGAGCCTGTGAGAAGGGCCACGATGGCAAGTCCTGAAAGGATGATGCTCCACAGCAGAGGCTTGTTCTCCTGTAGACTCTCCATAAAGGGGTGGCCCTGAAACACACAAGGGAGAAACTGTGAGCAGAGGCGCTGCTGTACACATGCTCAGGAGGCACGTTTGGACTAGAGATCGTGTAGCCCTATTCATGAAACAGTTGGGGACGTTTGTCTCAGCTCATTCCAACCTGGTGCAGAAAGAGGAAGTTCTCTATAGAGCCCTGACAAACTGAACTTTGGTATTAGGGAAGAACTTCTGTTTAGTGCTACTGCATCTTAAGTGTAAAATTGCTTCTCTAGTCCCATTGGAAGTGTGACTTAAAACACGTCTTGCCTTGTAGTTGATAGCAAACGTAGCCATCTGCATTGCCATTGACATGATGTAAACGGTGCTGTTCACAAGGCTGGGCTCAAACTCCTTGTACAGATCCACAAACTCTTCCCGCCTGGAAAGGAACAGAGCTGGAGATCAGTAGACCAGAGACAAGATCATCAGGAAAGTTTAGCTTACCTTGCATAACCCCCCCCAACCCTTACTGAAGCTACACGCAAGTTCTGTTGGGCAACAGCAGCTGTTCCCAAACTTTTGTGTCTGCTATCAGCAGCAGCCCTGCCTCTGACAAAAGTAGCATGCTTGTACAGGTAGTAGTAGAGCTGCAGATGTTGCAAGAATAGGTAAATGTACTCATTGGGCTTTGTCACAAAATAAAAAATAAGTGAAAAATTAGGCCCTCTTTTTTTAAAAAAGAGCATCCAGTAGTCTGTCTCCTTGGTGTTATAGTTATTTCCCCTTCTCGCACAGTTTGGGGGACAGCAGACCATTAGAACTGCAGCACATCACAGACCAAGTCCAGGATTCCCACTAGTTCTCTCCATTACGTTCTTACCACAGTGGGCTGCCTGCCAATACATTTCATGTATAGTTCAAACGCTTTCCTTGTGCCTGTCTAACATCTTAATGCTTAGTGCACTCGAGAGCGTTCAGAGGAAGAGCACAGCGGTGAGGGAGGACTCTCCACTATCCCGCTTAGCAGCAACTGGAGAAAATGTGTTAATGTGTTGGAGGGACAGACACTTACTTGGAATCGCTGCGCACCTGAGCACCATGGTACAGATAAACCAGGCTGAGGAAATGGACAAGGAACTGCAGCAGCACTGTCAGGACTGTGTAGAGGTTAAAGATGTTTGGCAGTGGGCGCTCCTTCGAAAGTGTCTTCAAAGGCTGGGAACAAAAAGCAAGCAGGATTGACTAGAATGGAAAAGTGTAGAGATGGTTAAAAAAAAAAAAGCAATAAAAATATTGCTATTGCTAGGGGAATAAAAATAATCTTCTGGTATACTGTTAGTTTAGTAAAACAAAGAGCTTTTTTGGAGAGGGGCCGTCCTTCAGTAATCCCATTATGATGGGCATTGACCAGCAACTGTGCCAATGCACTTCCCTCCCCTTACCTTTGACCTGGAGATGAAAAGGAAGCAGCCAGCCAACAAGAGACCCTGCAGAGTTGCCTGAAAATCACTGAACTTCACCCCTTCCAAGTAGAGGACGCTCTGGCTGTAGGCAAGGATCAGGGCGTTCAGGGCAAGGATCTTGAACATTTGGAGTGTTGTCACTAGCGTGCAACGACCTTGCTTGATCACGTGGCAGACTGAGGAACAAGAGGAAGCAGCATTTGGAAACCAACCAAACAGGTTCTGGGGCTTTGTCCCTCAGTCCTCTCCTTTTCAGAAATAGTATAGAGGGAGTATAACCCTGCACTGTGCAACTCCTCCCCAGCTGAGAAACCCACAGTTTCCACACGCAAACATCTGACAAAGCTGTGGGTTTGGGAGCATTTCTCAACATCCCGAGCCCTCTGTCTTGGCTTCTTTTGGATCTAGACTGATCCATTTGAGAATCTGGACATGTGCAGAGCCACAATAACTGTTCAACTCCCACCATGCACTTACTGCACTGAATGGAGGAGAGCTTGGAGGTAAAGGGGGCTGCAATGCTGGCATCACCCAGCTTCACAACTGGCACACGCTCCTCTTCCAAATCCTTCAGCACCTGACTGATCCGCTCCTGCAAGCCAGTAAGAGATAGACAGACATGCACACTTGGTTATCACAACGTGAACTCCGAGAACGTTGCGCTATCTTCTCCCACACCACTGTTCCAAGATGGGACGGAGAAGCCTTCATGCTTGCAGCATCGGCTTGATGGCTGTCTGAAAAAGCAGCACCTCCTCTGATCAAATCCATTCGGTCACTTCAGGATAACAAGCAATAAGGCTTGTCTTGTCCCAGTACATCCTGCCATTTCCAGTTCTCATGAATTCCCAGAGGAAGAAAGAAGAGCAAGGATAAGTTAAATGGCTTTTAAACCCTCAAAACCCCAAGAACGAGCACCGGCAGATCTAGTTACCAACCCTCTGGATGGCCAGTTGTTCCTCTCTTTGGGACATGACTCTGTGCTTTGCACCACGGGAGGTGGGCTTCACAGTCCCACTTCCCATTGGCAGCAAAGCAGGCCTGCCATCGCTGGGTCCATCTCGAGGTCTCTTCTTCCGTTCAGGCAGTCTCTCGGGAGCATTTGCCAGCAGTGCCACTCCTGTAAGACCAAAACATTAGCTGCAGGGCAAAGTGCTGTAATCCCTTTGCTGGCAGAGCACTCTCACCAAGTAGGAATCCCAGCTGCCAGCTACTCCTGGAGCCAAATGGGAGTTCAGACGTGTTACGCTTCCCAAGGCAAAGCTTAGGAGAATTAGGAAGAATCTCTCTACTAGGAGAACGTGTTGGCAGCCAATTCACGCTGCCTGCTGGTGCACACACCCAGTATTCCACCAGCATAGACATCCTTCTGCTCTATGTTAGTTTCTGCCACCAGATGAAGCTAGTTAGATCAATCCTAATCAATTCTAGTCCCAAAATCACCAGAGAAATGAACACTGACTTTCCATTTAGGAACACTAACCAAACTTGGATAGGGGCACATGTGAGCATCCTGCATTTGGACTCACCCACATCTGCATGCTTCAGAGCTCCAACATCATTGGTTCCATCCCCACACATCAGTGTGATGTAGCCCAGACTCTTCAAAGTAGTGATCACAAACTCCTGCAACAAAAATTGTCTAGTCAGAATTTACAGTCTTTGCGCTCTGATACGCTGCACTCTGGACATAAGAACCTGCAGGTGGCAAAACTACACTGGTCTTCAGCCCAGCACGTCACTGGAGACCGAGTACCGGGTCATGTGTCTCGGTCAAGTGCTTCTTTTCTGTAAGAACTCATTGGCCTGACACCCAGGCCTCCAGAAGGTTCACCTTCAGGCTCTGTTTTAGGAAGGCTGAGCCAGAATAGCCACCAAGCTCAGGATGCTTTAGGATAACAGTGTGGCACACCCTGAGCTCTGGTTCTCGCTGCCTGCTAGCTTGGCTATCAGAAGAGGTTACGCTGGTTTGTTGAGAACAGCCCTAGCATTAATCACATGCTAGCATCTCTGCTGCTCCCAGACCCAGGTGAGCCCTGCTGGAAGCCTGCAAAGGCTGGGTTTTACCAGTAGCTGAAATCTCTCACCTTTTGCTTTGGGACCACTCTGGCAAACACCTGGATGTGTGGAATAAGCTTCAACATCTGCTGTCTGTTCATAGACTGAAGGTGAGAGAGACCTTCCCCAGTAACACACAGGTCGTATTGCTGCGTCAGCTCTTGCAAGGTAGTTGGAAAGATGGGGAGCATGACAGCACCATCGATAGACTGCCATTGCCAGCTGGAGTCTGGAAAGAGCAGCATGAGCTTAACATGAACACGCCTGTGAGGTGCCTGGCTGTGAGACATGCTCCCAGCCACACAGCATACACTAAGCCTGCAGTTTGCAGCCCCTCACCATTATGGACACAAGGCCCCCATTTAGCATGACAGTGACAGCAGACCGGTGTCTGTGACACCCTCACCTCCCATCTAGTTATAGTCTTTATGTGGACTCTCGTCCTTTCAGCTTTGCAGGCCCTGGCGGTCTGTGACACTACTCTACCATCCAGGGAAGCTGAGAGCACTGCACTATGGTTTACACTGAACAGATCGATGATCACACTTGCACTGCGTCAGCTCCGGCCTCTGGTCCTGCACAGGGAGGAGGCCTTGAAGCTGTTGTTATTTTGGTGCTCATATGGCTTGGTTACGAGTTGGCAGAGGAATGTACATAGCTCTCTCAGTACTCAAAGCCAGAGAAGAGAGGGGCAGAGGACAGAGGGTTAGCCAGGATGCTGGAAAGCAGGTGAGTCACTTCCATTATCAGCATCAAACAGCCATGCTAATGGCGAGCAGCTGGCTTTGATGCAGAGCCCTAGTAGGACTAGGAGCCCTAGTCTTGGCTGCTCTCTTCCAAGATACAGAACCTGCTTGCTGCCTGGGATCAGTTACCTTTGCTTACAGGAGGCTGTAGAATGAGGGTACGCTCCCGCTGGAGGAAGTGGAGCTCCCGGGCCACGTGGCAGGCCGTGAGAGGATTGTCTCCTGTTATCATCACTACCTGAGAGGGAAGCAAGAGATGTCAAATCAGTTCTGGGCAGGCAAGCGTCACATCATAGTGCACCTCCTTTGCACTACAAAGAGAAAATTATTCTTAGCCTGGGTGCTGCTGACATCCCCTATAAGATGCAGCTCTGTGCAGCACATTGTTCAGAAAGGCTTTCTCTCTGGGCCAAGGCAAATCCCACTGCAAAAATAACATCACATCTGAAAGGCCTCACCATCTTTACTATGGGGAAGCCTTTCACCCTTGCTCTACAAAGGCTCCTGGTACTGAAATTCCACGTTCCTAATGCAATAGTTGCCAGAGGCTAAGATGCCGCTGACACTTACATGGTGTGATGCATTCTGGATCTCCCTGATGACAGCTTTGGAGTCAGCTTTGAGAGGACAGGAAACCACGATGAACCCAACAAATCTAAGATCACACTCCAAAGCTTCACGCTTCATCTCTCGCACCTGCCAAAGCAAAGCAGTACACTGGAGTGTTACCTGCTTCTTCATAGCAAAAATCTTGCCTTCCAGCGGATGCATCCCTGCAGTCAAAGCATCAACTGGAAACACAATCGGTGCTTTGAGATGCACAGAACAATTCTGGACTGTCCCCAGCTGCTCTAGAAGAAAAGCTTCTTTGGGACAAAGCTCCACAGAGACAGACTATTTAGAATATTTACGCTTCCCCATCCCCAAGAACAAACACTTTCACAGCTAAGTTCAATGCTAAGCCTCTTCAGCTGCTGCAAGGGAAGAGCTGACTCTGCTTTACAAACGGAGAAACAGAAGTATCTATCAGTGCAGCACAGCTGGGGGCAGAACACAGAGGCTGCAATCTTCCCAGAAGATTTGGGTTTAAAAGTAACATAGTGATTGCCAAAAGCTGCAATAACTATCTGAAAAAGATTCCCTCTCTCCCTGAGCCCTGCTCACACCACCCTCATTTCCTTTAACAGGTGCTGAATGTCAAGGCTTAGACAGGTTTACCTGCTGGTGCGTGAGGTGCCCCAGTTCTTTGTAGCCAAGGGCCAGTACTCTTGCCCCCTCGTGTGAAATTTCTGTGTGGACAGTGTGATAGTTGCTCGGGCACTGGGACAACTAGAGAATGGGTGGGGAGAAGTGTCATATTAATACAATTCCAAACACAATTCAGTAGCACATTCCAGTATTTCCCATTAAATATGCTGATGGGGGGAAGAAGCATCTTTGGGAGGGTCCCTCACCATTAAAGGCAAAAGAGCAGATCCATCATATCCATCCTTCTGCTGTCAGCAGAAGCAACAGGGCTGGAACCCATACAGTGAAATATTCAGATCTCCCTGGGATTAAACTGAAAATCCTCAGTGGAGTCCGTTTTCAGGCATAGGTTGGTGGCGCTCTTTGGTAGGAAAAAATCCCCATGTCATCCAGACTCCAGACTCGGGAATGACGAGCAGAGGTTTGGGGGCATAAGCACACACGTTAGAGAACGCCCTTCACCTCCCAGAGAGCCACGCTCACCATTTTGTGCAGTGTCTCTGGGGCCCCTTTCACAGCTGCAATGTAACAGAGATCAGTCGAGCCGATCTTCTCGTACGATGCCAAGACAGACATTCTTTTCAGGGCACTGGCAAAATGAAAGCGCTGGTGAATTTTCAGTCCCTGAGTTTTAATACTTCTGGGGAAAACTTTCTCATCTGGAAACAAACAGATCAGGAAATCCTGAAAGGTTTCTCGGTATCAAAAGCCACATCACTCCCTTTGGGTCACAAGGAACCCACAGGTCACCGAGATTATATGAATTTCCTCTCCTTAGATACAAGCACACAAAGCTGAAAGTTCTCTTACCGAGAACTAAGGGACATAACTGATCGGGCAGCCTGTGTGCATCAGCATGAATAGCTATGCAGCAGGCTGAAGGTACATTTATAGCATGTATTATCCAGCAAAAACCCAGAGCCAAAAACACAACAGCATGAGTTTCAGTGGGATATGTATTCGACACCTTTGGAAGACTGCACCTGCTAAAGCCAAGCAAGCAGAGCAGAAACCCTCCAGAGAGACTGTGCATGGACCATGCTAAAACCTACGCTGTCATGTTTCCACTACTGCAGCTTGCACTAGCTAGTCACACCCTATTTTTACTCAGCCTGCATAATCAGAACCAGAAGATACCAACCTTAGCATGCCAGTTGCAGAATGCAGTATCTGCAGCTCTGAGAATAGATTTTTACTATTTATTGTCCCACAGAATCCAGTGCAAGCGTTTCTGCTGCCCCAAACCAGTTCTGGGTTGTACTAGATGAAATTCAGTCCTTGCAAAAAGCTGGCACGAGGCACAGAATATCTCCATAGCACAGATAATTTCATGCTCAGAAGAACTGACAAAAGCAGTGTTATCATCATCAAAAAAATCCAGATGCATAACAGTTCAGGAACCAACTTGTGCGTAACAGCAGGGAGGAGCTGGAAACTGCTTTTACCTTTGGTTAGGGTCCAGTCCACAGCTGTCAACATTGCCTTCTCTAGTGGATCTCCCACCAACGTCCCATCATCCAACTGTACAAGTGAGTGGCAAGTAGCAATCGCTCGGTGGGTTTCTACAGGAATGTCAGATACGGGTGTCACTTCTTTCCCATCCCTGCAGCACAAAAAGACCGCCCATGTTAACAGGCCCAGGGACGCCATTCACATTACCTCAGACAAATTTTGGATATTTTCCTAGGGGAAAAAAAAAAATTGTTCTACTATAGTAACAGCGGAGCTTCTCATGGCAACATCAAAGCTATAGGAAACCTGGCACTGTCTCAACTGCAAACAGAGCCAAAGCCAATATTTTTTGCCAGTCCTCCAGAGCAAACTTGATTCAAGCTGAACGCTCGAAGTAGAGGCTTTAAGTAACAGACTGTAGCATCAAACAGCCATGAGATCTCTCTGCTATGGCATATACCATTCAAGCCAGTTCATTACAGTAGTGGAACAAGAAGGCAAGATGCTACCGCACAGGGAGGCAACAAAGATCTCATATACATGAAAACTCTCTGTAAGAATCCCCCAAGACAGTTAAAGTCAGAAGTGCTGCAGCCATAAACTCTTTTTCTAAGTGCTGTTGCTACAGAGACTAATGAACCTTTCCTCTTCCAGTTCAGTCCACTTCTTTCACACTCTCAATCGCTGGTTATCTCCTCTTCCCCACTGGACTGCCATTTCACTTGCATCTAAAGAGTTCCCACAGTGCCCAAAGCCCAGAACACGGCAAATCATTGAATATGGTGAAAATACCCCAGGACCTACCCTAGTCCAGCTACTCCTCTCACTACAAGGTGATCACTGGTTAATGTGCCAGTTTTGTCAAAACAGCAAACTTCAACTTTGCCAGCAAAGGGGATTCGGAAGGGTTCTGTACAGTACACGTCTAAAAGAGAGGAGAGGAAATCCCATGACAGATCAGCTATGACAAAACAAGGACAGACTGCTCAGTGACCTTTATCACAACACGGAAGCTATAAGCGTGGTGCTCAGCTAGAGTAGTTTATTTAATGAACCCTAAACCCTCCAGTCTGAACTTTTGTGGCATTTGAAGCCAGAAAGGACACCAAAGCGTAGCAGTGAACTAATCAAGCACAGAAGCCATTGACCTCCCTAGTCCACAGTTCGGAATCTACTCGCTGTAGAACTGTATGACTGTTGAGCAGGCAGGCTTTCATGCCAAAATCTTGGTTTAGCTATCTTCCCTCATACACTTGATTTAGGACTCACTTCAAAGTGCACGTCTTTTATGTTCTTGCATTTGGGGTTTACATCCCCCTCGCACACCCCAACTCCACCACCCATGTCAATTACTGTTACTGCGTAGAAATAAAGGCGACTGCAGTAATTTTGCACGCTTTTCCACAGCCAATGTCTCCACAGTTCCAGATGCAAGAAAACATTCCTACTTTTGTTTCTGTGTTTAGGCTTGCTACTTACAGAGCTTGGCCAAGGCAATGAGAGAGGTGTTGACAGCCAGAGAGAGTTCAATGGGAAGTTCAGGTGGAACAACTGAAGTCAGTATTAAAGTACACTCCAGGAAGAGCTTGTAACGATTCCTGCTTGGATCCTTGGTGCCTACAGAATGAGACAGGAGACCTGTACCTTCTCATCCTTAGACTGCATGCTCCGCAGAACTAAGATGAGTAATGCAAAGGGGTACACCCACTACCTAAGAAGAGCTGTGGGAGGGCAAGAAAAGCATCCAGAATGCAGCGTGGGGACCCTATGCTGAAACACTGGAGCAGCCCAACCCAGCTATTGAAACTCTCACAAATTAGGTCAACTGTCCTTCCACAATCTTTGGTACCAGTCCTGTAGAGAGAGCTAGAAGAGGTGAGAAGAAAGCTCACCTTCAATCCAGACATACGCTGCAGCAGCAATGGCAAAGACCAGCAGGAACAGGATGAAAATGAAGGTCTCTAAGTTATTGGCTGTCACTCTCTTCACTCCAAAGAGGATTGTACGTAGCAATTTTCCCTGAGGAGAAGAGCTTTCAGTGCAAGAATCTCTGTAGCACGCAGCGTTTTGTTAAAAACAACTAAGAAAGCCCAATTTTCAAGTTATATTCTGCTGCTTTGATGCCACAGCCTTCAATTTATTCTCATTTATTTGATCCTTTTAATGGCTAGCAGCCTAGAGCCACCCATGATTAGTCTCTTTTTAAGTAGTTTTGAGCTTTCAACTGGCTTTCAAAAAGGTAACGTTCACATCTCTAGCGCATACTAAGACACTCTATCACTTTTTCTCACAATTATTATTACACAAACAGGAATAACTAGGAGCTGAAGTATATTCACAGCAGGGCCAGTCACAATGGGAATCCTGAATCCCAACTCTCAGGCTTCTGCATCAAGCATCAGACTGTTCATCTGACACAGAGAACAGAATGCCAGAAACTAACCTCAGAATTACTTGATAGTTTGGAAGAGGAAAAAATGATGCCCCAAATTATCAAATACAGCAGTGAGAAAATATAAGAATTTCCTTACAGCAAAGCACTAAACAACGCAACCAACATCATTTACAAGACAGAAGTGAGAAAGCATGTTCATATCTCACCTGAGATGTGTTGAAACCAGTCCTCAGAGCATATGCCACACATCCATTATCGACAGCTGGAATGGGAGCAGGAATGAGGTCAGCAAGCTTACTACAAATCTTTTATGGGCTTATCAAAGACAGAATACACTTGAGGCTACATCCTCCTTTCACTTACAAGACAGCGAGACGGTCACCTTTGGTAGGAGATCACACAGTCTAATAATCACAGCAAACTCTTAGCAACAGAGCCAAGGAGATTGACTCAATGAACCCATGCAAAAGTTGCATCAAGCGATCTAAAATGAATCTGTGAGCGTACGGCATGTCCTCCCAGAGTAAACTCGAACAAGTACGTACGTTTCAGTCCCGTGCTGGCTTTCTGGGGTGGAATGTGCTGCACCACTTTTGTTCCCCCAAATATGATGTGTAGTCGGGAATCTGTCTGCATGTCCAAGATGTGCTCTGGACTGAGATCCTCCACAGGCTCCTGCATGACAATGTTCAGGTCTCAGATTCACAGCCTGTGTACAGTCAGCTGTCAACAAGTAAACTTCAAGCGTTCCTTTCTGTTCTTATTCCACATGAGATGCTCTCAGCTCCACTTCAGCCAAAGGTGGCCTGAACTGAATCTAGATGTTAACATGCCATTCAGCTCCTGATCAGCCTGGGTTTAAAGCCTGGCACCTGTGAAAATTCTGGTTTCAGGGGACTTGTTCACCCTTGGCACACTGAGTTCAGCAAGGGAGGCTCTGTAGGTATTACTTTATGATTTTTAAGTCACCCACCAACACAAAAACAAATGAGATTCAGGGTTTTGAAGTACTTTACGCTTGTTCCTCCCATGTCTGACCAGCCAAAGGAACCCAGACTGGGGAATGTGTAGGAGGGCAACGCCATGCCCACACGATGCAGTCCAGGCCCAAAGGCTGTAGACACAGCCAGGCAAAACAGACATTCTGTTTCTCATTTACCAGAGACCATCACTCACTGGTAGGGAGCCAATAACAGACAGGTCAGGTTCCCTGGGCCAGCATTTATAGAGAGATTAATTTCCACTTGCAAATGCTGCAGTGGCTTGCATGTTTTCACTTTTCCAGGTTGCTATGAAGGGACAGCATAGAGGACATTTCACACAGACCTTCATCTGTGGTACAGACTCTCCTGTCAGCATAGCTTCATCTACAATACACCTCCCACGTAACAGCAGCACATCGCATGGCACTAGGTTTTCATGAGGAGATCGGCCTGCAATTAAGAGATTAAAACTCAGAAGATACTCAGAGGCAGAAGTGACTATTGCTTGGCTAGTTGTCTGGCAGGGCACAGTTCGCCTTCAGTTTAGCTGAATACAGAAAATTCCTGAAGGGCAATTCTCTCATGGGCTCCTGAATCTATCACATGACTCCACAGCATATATCCACTAAAAGACCAGCATTGCTGAGAACTAAAGGAGCTTGAAGGTTATCAGGACTCTGCTGAAACCAGGAAAGTTTCAAAATCAAGTCACTCAGTTCACATTGCCATTCAGACTTGAAAGACTAAGATTACATCCTGGGACAACACAACCTAAAAAACGAGAACAGAGTTAAGACAGAGACCTGCCTTTCCCCCTTTCACTCTAAGAAGATATTGTCAGGAGGAAGAGAACTCTTCATCTTCAAAATCCTAAGCTGAAGTAGGAATCTGAGGCTGATTTATCTAGGCATTTACGTGTTTTCAAGACAGTTAGAAGATCCAAGAGGTCCACCTCGAGGATCAGTTCCTTGGACCCTTAAATTGTGACATCTATGAATCAAATGAAGTCCTCAAAAGCACCCAATCAAGACCTTTGGAATTTAATACCTTACTCAACTCACTGCGCAAATTAACACACTAGAAGGAATTTGATTTTAAAAGAGCATTCATTCACGAACATCACGCAAGCCATTACCAATGGAAACGATATCCCCCGGAATAATCTCATCACTTGAAATGGGGCGCCACTTTCGGTTTCTGTAAACCTGTGGACAAAAGCACTTTGAGAAGTCTTGCACGTGGCAACGTAGTAGAAAAGGATCAGAGGAAAAAAGAGGGGGAAAAATGACAGCACACCAGCCAAAAAGACTGCTCTACCAAAAACTTTATGCAAAAGAAGCTAATGCCAAAAAACACCACAAAAAAGATAATAGAAAATACAGTTAGAACTATAAGAATTACTGGAAGAGATCAAAAACTTAGAATTAAGCAAGCAAGAATTTATTAAGTGCATACTGGACAGAACGGCCGAATTTGAAAGAAAGGGACAGGGAAAAGCCCAAAGTCTCTTTTCCTCTACTTTCCCAACTCCATACCTTTTCAAGTTTTGCCCCTTTTAGAAAGAAGATTCTGCGTCCTTTGACGGCCAGTGTAAAGGTATCTTTCTCATTCCTAGGCTCTCTTGTCAAGCATTGCTAACTACTCAATTTCTCAGACAGCATTACGTTTATGACTCTTTCCTCTCTGATTCTGATTACCTGGATCATGTAAGGCTTGTTGCCCATCTTTCGAATCTCTGACATGTTCCGCATTTGCTGCTGGACCAGAGAAGCTTCAAATGCCACTAACATGGAGAGGGTGAAGACACTGTAATACCAGTATTCATCCAGGCACCACAAACCCACGCAGAACACCTGGTAAGGAGAACATGATGTGGAAGTCATTCTAACATCTACCTCGCTCAGAAAACAAAAGCCCTCAATTTTCAGGGATGTTTTCTGCTGGATTGGTACATATTCAATTGTATCAAGCTGTAAAAACAGAAAGTCACAATAACCTATTGGGGGGAAGCAAGGTCGCTCTTGCAACAATCAGCTAAAACACCAACATGACACTGAAAGAGCAGCAACCACTCTTGGTTTTAGAAGCTGATTTCTGACTCTCAAACCAGGACTGTAAGGAATTCTTATCAGGGAAGAGTATTTACAGTTCTTTTTGTTTGTTTGTGTTACCTGAAAGACGAAGAACGGAGCTGTGGCTCTCTCTTTAAAGAGTTCCAAGAACTCTGGCACCACCATCTCAGCCCTGGGAAAGAATTGAATCCTTGTTAACCTGAGAGTTCAGTCTTCTCAGCAACTACCCAACCCAAAAACATCTACAGCCTCTGGTGTAAGACCAGGTTTTATTCCAGAATATCTACACGCAGTCTCGCTCTTCTTTTCAAATACTGTAAGAAGCAATTGCTTCTAAGCAATTGTAATCTAAGCCCACTCTGGAGAAACTGCCCTGCCCTGGTACTCTTCTTTGTTCTTAGAGGAGGGACTCTGATATCTGGGAAGCAAGTCCTGGGAGTAAGCATTTAAAAAACAGAGCATTGATTGCCATTCACTTCTACGGCCCTTGTAGCTGACACATTGGGCCGCTTTGGACCTCTCCCACTCTGGCAAACAGAGACCTGTGCCTGGAAAACTTACTTGTTTGTACCGTATTTCTTCTCAGCTGCTCGGATATCTTTGTCCTCCTGATAGCCCCGGGCATTCTGGTAGTAAGAAAGGGGATGCTCCACAGGAAAAGCTACAGGAAGGAACTGTTTCTTGCCATCTACTTCATACGAGTATTTGATTTTCTGAAATTCAAATGACAGAGCCTCCTGCCCATCCTCACCCTGCGGGGGGGGGGGGGGGGGAAGAGAGATTAAAAAAAAAAAAACACAGCAACTGAATGCATGTCAAAGACCTCACTTCACACATAATCTGTCCTGAAGGAAAAAAAAAAAAACTAGAGGAACCAACCAACCACTTACATCTCTAGCTCTTTTATCATTCTGCCCATGATAACATGCAATAGGAAACATCGTACCATCTCTAACATCCCCATCTGTGACTGACTGCAGCTGACTTTTCCTAAATATTGAAGTTAAAAACTAAGAAACTGCATGGTAAAGATCTGTGTGTTTGACATGAAGCAGCAGTTCCCAGGCATGTGACAGGGATGTAGCATGTTTGTAGCGGCCACGTCCTTACCTGATCTCTATGGAGCGGCACTAGTTCTACAGATCCGTTATTTGGGGTTGGCACAACTTTAGCCAACGTGGCTTTCTTAGGGCTGGGTTCCTGAAACACAAACAGCACGTGCAAGGTGAAGCAGATCACAGACGCTGGCGTTCAGCAAGAGCCGAGAGGAAGCCTTGCCGGAGCGCACCGAGACACGGGAGCGAGGGGCTGGGGCTCCTGGGGAGCCACTGCGAGAGGCAAGGCTGCCCTGCCTGGCAGACCCCGTCGGCAAACGGGGACCGCCGCGAGCAGAGGAGCCGCGGGGCGACGCGGGCCAGGACGCGCCCGGCTGCCGGCGGGACGAGCCGCCGCCGCGGCTTCCCAGGGCGAGGCCCGGGGGCGGCCCCGCCGCGCCGCCCGCCGCCCGCCGCCGCCGCACTCACCCGCACGCAGGTGAGCGCGCAGTGCGCGTGCACCGACCACAGCCCCGAGAGCGCCGTCAGCAGCTGCGCGGCGCCGATGGCGGCGAGCGCCAGCAGCGCGGCCTCGGGGGCGGCGCGGCCCGCGCCCGCCTCCCCCCAGGCGGCCCACACGCGCGGCCCCCACAGCCACAGCCAGGCCGGGTAGAGCCCGGCCACGAACGGCAGCACGGTGCCGTGCAGGAGCCGCGGCCGCCGCCGGTACAGCGTCACCGTCGAGACCAGCTCGTCCGCGGCGCCCGGAGCCCGGCCGGCCGCCGCCATCTTCCGGCAGACCGCCTGCCCGCAGCCCGCTTCCGCTTCCGGGTGGCGCGGGGCCCGCGGCGGCTGTGCGCCTGCGCGGTAGCCGGCGGGTGGGCCCAGGGGTGGCGGCGCCTGCGTGGCGGGACGCCGGCGGCCGCGCATGCGCACAGCGGCGGCGGCAGGGCCGGCGGGGCGGCGGGCGCCATGTGAGTAAGGGGCAGCGGCGGGGGGGAGGGGGCGGACCGGACCGGACCGGACCGGATCGCGCCACCGCGCTTCCTTGCTGTCGTCCCGCAGGCAGGCGGCCCTGGAGATCACGGCGCGCTACTGCCGCAGCGAGATGGAGCAGTACGGGCGGTGCGTGGCCGCCAGCCCGGCCTCCTGGCAGCGCGACTGCCACCGCCTCCGCCTCAGCATGTCGCGCTGCGCCGCCGCCCAGTGAGTGCGGGCGGGCGGGCGGGCGGGCGGGGGCCGCTCTGCGCCCGGGGGGCGGCGGCGGCGGACGAGGGGGGGGGCTGCAGGCCGCGGTGCAGGTGGGGCCGGGCGGCCCGCGGGGTCGGCCGCGGAGCTGAGGGCCCTGCCCTGTCCCGCAGCCCCATCGTGCAGCAGATCCGCCAGGACTGCGCCGAGCCCTTCGCCGCCTTCGAGCAGTGCCTCAAGGAGAACCAGGCCTCCGTGGTGAACTGCACTGAGCACGTCAACCGGTTTCTGCTCTGCGCCGATCAGGTGAAGCTCTCCGCATGAGGTGAGCAGCAGGTCGTTTGCAGCCCGGAACTGTTGTCCGGAGCCTTCGTGTTCACAGATGCCCTCCACGCACCACACCTGCTTGCGAGCTGCTGGTTTAATCACCTGGAATGGGGACATTATAGCCTGGAATACACATAGGCCTGTGTTTCTTGCCCCTCTCCTCCTCCTCCTGTCTTCATAAATTCTGCCCTAATCTCCTCACACAAAGATGTCAAGCACAGCCACTAAGTACATGTGCTAAAAGCGTGGCGCTCCATGGACATGGACTGTCAGGGGAAGTATTTCACATGTGTGTAGCCGTTATGGAAGTGAATGCAACATCTTTTTTCTCCGAGGCCTCTAAACGCGTGTCTGAGGGTAACTGCTGGGTCATTTTTAGTATTGGCTCGAGCTGATAACCATGTGGTAAATTGTTCTGGATGAAAGCGGTCATGCTGACTTACAGTCATAATTTTCATCCAACTCTGTTAACTAACCTGATCATCTGTTTTTTATAGTAATACATGCAGGATGAGTTTGTTGAGGTAGGTCAGCTTGTGGCACTCAACACTGCTGAATGTCTTATCAACTGCTATGAAGCAACGCTAACATAAATAACATGTTACTAAGCATGTGACAGACTCCCATCACCGGAAGTAGTAATCTACTGTACCTCATAGTTAGGGTGCTGCATACACACAGAGCCTACCTGATTCTTTTATTTTTGCTGTTTTTTCATAGGGGATCCTTGGAATTAAAATTCATCTTCAGGAATGAATGAAAAGTTTTTCTGTATTCTGGAGTATCATTCCCATGCTCGCTTTGTTTCTTTTTCCTCTGAGAAATGGAGCACAGCCCATGCCCAGGGATGTGGTTCTCTTGGTTCTGTTCACACTTGTCTTAAGCAAGCAGCTGGATTCTGATCAGGGTGTCAGAACATCCCTGATCTGTCAGCACTTTTACACTCGGTTTTGCCTGCTGGTGCCCCATGCTCTTAACAGCATCATAAGTGAATAAATGACAGAACTGTGTTGAAGTACTACTAAAGGATCAGCAGCAACCTGTAGATGTGCTTGAATAGGAACAGAAAGCTGAAATCAGACTTTGTCTCTGTTTCTGCCGCCTGTATTCTTCAACAATTTCTTTGATAATTAATTGCAATGTTTTTCTTCATCCCAGTTAGAAAAAAACACTTTCTGAAGCTCAAAAGCCAGGTCTGGCTTTGCCTGCTGATGATGGGAGCTGCTTTCTGACCTGGGCCAACTAGAGTGAAAGTTCTTGATGGGATTCATGAAGGTCCCAGCTTGACCCACCTGAAAACTTGTTGTGCTGGGAGGTGCTATGAGGGACTGGCTGTAGCCCAGTGCCTTGTGCTGTTTTAAGACCAGCAGAGGGAGTCTTTCTGTCAGCGGAGAGAGCAGAATAACTGAACTGCAGAGTGCTGCACAAGACCTGACTGCTCTATCAACAGCACAACAAACAGGGATCTTTAAATGCCAGGTGGGGGGTGACCACCACTCTTCTTACACAGGGAAACAAAGAACCCAGGTAGAAGGAGAGATTGCTTCTGGACTGTAACTAATGGAAGAAGAATTAAAACAATATGAGAAACGTTGGATTGTCTTAAGAGGAATGAATTAAGAACAAGGACTCATGAGACCTATGAGCATCTCCAACTGCATGCACTGATGGCAGAGGGAGAGCTGCAAGGCACTGCAAACTAGGTCTATTCCTGTCTGCCAACGTCTGAAAATCTCTATAGTTCTGTTTAATGTGCTGTATGTGTAAGTGGGACCAAGAACAACCGGGAGAAGTTGGGTCTTCATAAACTCTGAAGAATCCTGTGGGATACTTGCAGGCCAGGTTATAAAGAAGGAGAGATGAGCCGTCTCTATTCTTATACAAACACAGCATCTGCTAAGCTTGAGAGCGAAGGCTTTGCTGCTGCTGAGAATAGGCACTTTGACTTTCAGAACAGTGATGGGGGACCATAAACCAAGCCTTTTCCAAAATGTGCAGCACCAAACCACATGCAGAAACTATATTGTGTACAGCACCAGCAGAGTCTTTGTCTGAAAGTTTAGCATAGTTTTGATGCGTTTTTAGTATGAGGCTTTTGTGCTTCTAAGAGAGGGTGAGGCCTCTCTTAGACCAAGAAACTTGACTTTAACCTGGTTCGCAAGGGGTTCACACCCCCTGCCCAGGCTGCATTGATCCTTATTCGTGTTTCAGCCAGGCGCAAGTCCAGGCTTTTGCCTTTGAGCATGTGGTGTTTGGCAAACATTACTCTGCTTTCTGCAGTTGGGCAGAGTTTAACGCCTCTGGGGAGAGGGGCAACAGATTGAAGTTTATCTGTTCCAGCTTCTAGCAGAGCTTGAAGCATGAAGCTGGCTGTCAGTGCTGCTGTCATCTGTCTCACAGAGGTGGCTGCATTTCAGCAGTGATGGGATTTGCTGCATACCTAGATGCTGGGGTCATGTCTAACAACACATGTGCCCTTGCAGAAAACACTTTACTTCTCTCTTTCTGTAAAATTCTGTGCATTGAAACATGTAAAGAGCTGTTTCATCTACTGGCAGGAAAGTTGGGGGGAAAAGACAGCGGTAGCTTTGCTTCAAAGTGAATTTAGAGAGGAGGCACCTGCTACGAGAACAAGAGGGGAAATCTATTTTTAGTCTGTCTCTTGAGATTATTTATACCAGGCAGCACCTGATTAGTCATAAATGTCTGTGGTGTGAATAGCTTTATTAAGGATGCCATTATACAGGAGTGAAGGTGCTTTACATGTTGTTGACATTGTATTGAAATGTCAGCCTGTCAGCAGAAAAGCCATTTTTCATTATGTTTAAGGTGCACTGGGCCTCCTCTTAAGCCCAGTTATGTCTCTTCCTTCTCAGGAGCCTGAGCCACTCTGTTATTACTTGCTCAGTCTAACACATTAACCACTGAGCTGCCAGGCACTTGCTGTTGCCATTGATGAGCCAACTCTCACAGGGTTCAGTTAACTTGTTACTAGGGAGAGGTGGGAGAGGTAGATGTTGCTCTACTCTGTTTCCATGTGCAGTCAAGGACAGAAATTACTTGTGCAGGTGTAATTCTGAATAAAGAATGTTCTCATACATCTTTTCACTAGACAAATGTAGCATAACTTCATGTGGCAGAGAATCAGGACAGAACCTTCCCTTATAGGGAATTATTGTGGTGATGGCCACTACTTGAAATTGTTGCCTTCCTCAGTTTACCAGGTCTTCTGGACTAGATCAACTTGTAGCCTTATCAAGTTTGGCAAGTACCTTTGTGAAAAGTGGAAGAAAATGCTCTTATACTGTGAAGGAAACACTAGCAATCTTCTTTCCTTAGACTGGATCTGCCAGATAATGGCTGGCAGGAGCCAAGGAGTGTTCTCTTGCTCTCCTCTTAGCCTCGAAGGAATCCATGGCTATATCGTGCAGAACTGCCTGATTAATCACAGCTGAGGGGCTAAGACCTCCTCCAAGTGAGAAGCGTGTTAACAGCAGCAGTTTTGCAGCTATTTTTCCTTTTCTTTCTAGCTTCCTGGGCTACCTGTTCCTGCTTTTTGCTGGGATAAAGTTGGAGTGGCAATTACAGCGATTGCTGACATTGACAAATATGAGGGAAGGGCTGCTGTGTATCTGATTGCTTGGATGCATGTTAGCAGCTGGAAATAAGGCAAAGCCAGATACCCAGGGCCAACAAGTGCCCTGAAGCATAAGCTATCGGCTCCTGTGAGTGTTAGAGATCTAGATTAGACAGCCTAGCGCTCTGATCTGGCAATGCAAAGCTTTTATTTCCAAATCCAGCTGTTGTTTCTTGGTCCTGTCATTGGAAACATATTCAGTGATAAAAGCATTTCCTAAAAGGAGCACTGATTGCTCCAGTATCTTTCACAAAGTGTAAATTGGCAAGGGAGACCTCTGAAAACCTGAGAATCAGACAAGTATTAAAAACCAGGAAGTGTTCTCTTCATTCCTGTACCACGGAATTATGATACTGTTGCACGCGTATTCAGAGCCAATGTACAGGATACGTATAATTCAATTAGGACAGGCTCGTAGAAGTAAATGCAAAAAGCTGTTAGAAGTAGGATGGTTACTGGCATCAGGCTGAACAAGGGAAAAAGTCCTCAGGCAGTCAATCGAACTGGTAGGTTCAGCGTTATCTCCAAAGGCTGCAGAGAGATTCAGCTAAATTAATGCCAAGTGGCTGAAATCAATAAGTGAATAAGCTTACGTTTCCTGGAGAGGGAGACTCAGGAAAAAAAAAAAAAAAGATTTAGACCAGGATTCAGATAGATTGGTGTTCTCACCTCCTCACAAACACAAAGCAGACCAGAAATAAACACTCAAGCCCTGCAGTATCAAGAAGAACCCAAAGGACCAAGTTCTAAGATGCTTGAGAACTGTTAAGAAAGCAGGCTCATAAACCTTTATAAGTGTTCTCGCTCGGGGGTTAATTGGTCTAAGGTATCCTTCATCCACACAAAAGTCTTTTTGTGTCACTGTAGTAGTTTTGTTTCAAATCACTTGGCTTCTAGCATGGGCTTGCCTACTCTCTGCTAGGTAAAAATCTGTGTTCTATGTTTTCTCCTCTTTTTAATTGCTCTGGACTCCGTTTTCAGTCGTATGTGCATTTTGGCTGGTAGTTAAGCAAACTGGATGTTAGTTTTTCTGTTCTGACTTCTCCATTGTCTGTCTGTGTGGCCTTAGAAAGCTAGTCATTCTGTGTTCTCTGTCTCTGCCTACTCTCTGAAACAAACAACACCTAATTGTATGGAGAGTAATGAGGGATAATTAATTAATGCATGCAAGGAGTTCTGAGATCCTTAACTAAGAGAAAGCCATGGATCATTAGTTTAGGTAATTCTCTGCTTTGTTTTTCCTCCATTTTTTTGGTGTAGGTCTCTCAGAATATGAAGTTAAACATGTCAGGATTTTGTTCAGCCTGTTTCTTTAACTTCTGTTGATGTCACTTTTCCTTTCAAGTGGAACTTTAAAACCAATAAGGTAAATTACACATGATCTTAGAATGAGGAACGAACAAAAACATCTCTTTAATTTTTCATCCAGAAAATGCTCTCATTTTACACTCTGCTTCTCTTACTTAAAGGAACCATAAATCAGCATGTTTCTTTGGTGTTTGCAGTCACAGGGAGAGATTTAGTGCTGCTGGCAGGCCCAGGTCTGAAATGGGCAACTGTAGAGGGCAGAGAGCTGTGCAGAACCACATTCCATTCACACACACACACACACACACACGTTTGCTTTATTTGGCTGTTGTCCAGATGATTTTGAGTCACTTGTAAGCATGGGGGAAGTTGCATGGACAAAAGGGAGCGCTTTTCATCTCGTGGTCAGTCTAGCACCTCTATTTGCTGTTATTGACCTTTATTCTCCTTTCTGGAGAGACGAGAGAAACACGTCTGGGCATTTCAGTGTGCAACGGGGATTCCCAAACCCTCATTCTCAGCAAATATATTGGTATGTCCCAGCCAAGAACCTGCATTTCCCTGCTTGATGAGAACAATGTAGAGCAAAATGGGAACGCTAAAAAGTGAGTGTTGGCCACAGTGCCTACGATTCTGTGTTCCTACCTCCGCTGCTGAGCGGGCTTTGCCCGTTTGTGGTAGTATTTCCTAACAGGCATACTTTCTCCAAGTCCTGTGATAGCCATGTGACTTAACTCGCTGATGTCCATTGGTACTTTGGGGTACAGCTTGTTATCCCTTGGGTGCAAAAGGGTCGGATCCCTTTTGCACCATGACATGCAAAGGATTATGTAGCACACACTCACAAAGCTACTTCTGCTTCTTCCCATTTATCAGAGCTGCTGCTCAGTGACGCTCCTGTCAGTATCTGCCCCAAGTCTGTTGTCACTGCAAGAACAGAAGACCTACTGATGCAAAATAAAGTGGGGAATAGATTTGCCTGCAGTCACTGAACTGATACCTGGTTATGATGTTGATGTTAAAAGCCTCTCTGTCCCTCTGAAATGATGTTTCTCTTCTAAGAGAAGCAGCAGGACTTGCTTGTCAAGCCTGTTAGTTTTCCAGGCTCTCACAATGTCAGCTGTGGTTCTGGTGCCTGCTGTTCTGATTTCTCTATCCCTGTTTCAAGCAGTATCTGGGCTCAACTGGAGAGTAACTGTAACCTAAGAGGTGCTCATTTCCTTCCTTAGTTACAGGAAACAAATCTCATAAGTGGCTTCTGTACTTGAACTGTACTTGAACATCAGCCTCTTTTGCATCAGTAGCTCCATGTCTAGCATAGGTCTTCACAAAAGTTACCATATTTAATTATTTATACATGTTGGGATTCCTGTTTCTCTTGCAACTAACTGTAACTCCTTCTGAGTTCGCTGACTCTGTATTAAAGGATGAACAGCTGCCAACACTAGTTCCTCAATTGCTCCAGGATACCTAGTTCCTGGGAAAGGTAACGGTCTGATGGGCTCTCCTCCTGAGGAGCCTGGGCCAAGTTTCACTGCAACTGCACAGAGTTAGATGGACCTGCTTGCATGGGTGTGGTTTGCGCTGGCCACTCGTGCATGCAGTTTGTCTGACTGTGCTGAGGCAAGCTTTAGAATTTCCACTTCAAGTTTGCTTTTTATTTTCAAATGTACATGCAAAAAACATTGGCACATCACAGCACTAGATCACAATGAAGAGAGGGTAGGGTTTCAGTGGGTGAAGCTGGCTCCAGTATTTGGAAGAAACATAAATTTGTACATAGTTCACTGTAACATTCTCTTAAAACTTAATCTAAACGGAGACCATCTCTAGTGCAAGAGCCACCAAAAGAAACGTACAGCTTTAGGAGTTTTCAGTCTCGTTTCTTATGGATGGATGACCACACAACAAAGGTGGAAATCAACCAACTGCAGCAGCTTGGTCTGGAATGAATGGGTAAAACCTACCTTAGAACTCATATATCTGGGTAAATAGATGTCATAAATTGCTGTTTCTGCAAGAGGCTCCCCCTTCCCTCTGGAAAAGAAATGTCAAAGTGTCTAAACTACACAACTGCCATCTGGGGAAAAACATCTGATACTGACAGCAAAGGAAAGTCCAGCTACAGAATTCGGCTCTGTAAACACAAGGGCAAGTGACTGCACATCAGCAAGTGTCACATTCACACAGCTTTATTAAAGGTGAAGCAGTGGTGGAGTAAGCTTTATAGGGGTTGCAGGTCTGTTACACATCATTCTTTATGTCAGTTCTCTATGAGTTGTCATGAGAAGGCGAAGAATTCCTGATAAAAAGCAAAATGTATCAGGATTGTGTGTCCTTTCATCCAAAATCCAGTATTATATAGTTCCTGGGTATCTTCCTCCATAACCACAGTAACAACAGTAATTAGCCATTTCTTCCTTTTCATTTGAGAGGATGCACATCTTTAAAATCAGACTGACAAGCCTGTGGAGGCTTAGAAGTAAACACCACATACAGAAACATCAGTCAGCCAGCTTCTCTGGTTTCAATGCTGGACTCGCATCTCTTGAGATCCAGATTTAAAAATAGGTCATTATTTCCTTTTGGCGTTGTCTGCCAGTCATTCAGTCTGTTCAAACAGACAAGGGAACTTAGTTCTGGAGGACCTTATTCCTTCAGCTGGCATGCTTAAGTAGGCTCATGGGAACACCTGCCCTTTTTAGGAATACCAGCTTTCCTTCATATATATAAAGAACCAAATCCCAGGCTTGGGTCCTGGGCAGGAGAATAAAGAATTTCCTTTTTGGTGATAATTCAGACGTCCATTCTCTGCTCTCTCTTTCCTGTTTTACCTTTTATGGGTACTCACATTGGTACCCATCTACTTGTAACGCTCAGCTGCACCATGCAGAAAGACATCATGATGGGTGGAGAAAAGGTATTGTTTCTTTCTACCCACAGAGGAGGCATGCCTTTCTCTTAGCTGAAGTCTGCTGTCACCAGTGAGTTGCCCTCAAAGCAAAAACCAAGTGTAGTGAATGAGTGAAATGACTTGGCATGGACACATCCTGAGATAATGCAATTCCATTTCCTTCTCTCATCACTTGTTGGAGGGAAGAAAACTGCTAGGATGCCTTCAATGAACTGAAAGCAGAGTCGGGGTGGGAAACCCTACTGAAGACAGAAATATAGAAGAAGGCTTTTCTAGTAGGAATATTTTTAGATTAAAATTGTTTCACTCTGCTATTTTGAAAAAGAAACAAGCAGAAACTAGCGTAGCTGGAAACTGTGGTTTTGTGAAGATAAGTCTTTGTTCCATCCACAAAGGGAGTAAAATTGCCCCTTTAGAGAAAGAAGGACATAAAGGCAATCGAGAGCACGCTCTGGATGTGTTGCACTTGTCTTGACATCCTTGAATAAGACAGAGGATAAATATTCTTTTGTTCCTTTAAGTGGATACCCAAGCACAGCCATTTCATTCAAGGGCCAAACTATCACGCATTTCTGAGGTGTCAAACATTAAAAAAAATCATCCTATGCCAACTAATTGACAACCTTGAAGAAGGTCTCTGAGGCAACAGTGGCATCCTTTAGAGATGCCTCAGGACTTTGGCCTTTACTGTTGGAAATGAACCTTGTCCCATGAAGTCTGCATCTGGATTGGGAAAAGGGGCAAAACAGCACAGCAAACAGCTCAGCTGCAGTCAAGACTTAAATAAACATAGTTGGCAGAGGAAGGGGACCTGCTACTTCTAGGGGCAACTCTGGTTAGCTTGGCCAGTCTTTGTTTGAAGGCCATATGCTCAAAAGCTTAAACGCTGGACAAACTGCTAAAGTTACAGCTAAGCAACATCATACCATCCATCTACTTGTGGCTAGAAAAAAAAGGAGAGAAGCATTCCAAAGTCCTCCAGGCTATGTGGAAGGTCTCTATGAATTAGTGCTTATACGCTTGGCAAACTCAGTTGCATCCTCCATTGTGCAGTATTCAATGAGTGTCTCTGAAGGTCTCAGTCTTGTTTCTTCTCCCTCACCCTTATTCGGAATTTGGAGCAGCGTTTATCCAAGATGCTCATGAAGAGCTGGGAGCTTTTCTATGGTCAGGATGTGAAGTAGGAGCTCTGCATGGAGTAGAGTCGGTCAATGGGATTACCTACTCGAGCCTGGAGGAGGTTGGCTTCAGCTGTTGACAGCAGGCAGTCTCCCAGGTGGCTGATGCTGTCACTGTCCATGTCGTGAAAAACTCCTTCTGAGTCTAGAAGAGGAAAAGGGAAATTAGTGTGAACGTAACAAGAGCATGTCTAGTGAGGAGCGGTTGTGTCACTGTTGCACAGAGAAAGAATGACCATAGGGCCATGTTTAACCTGGAGTGACAGTTATCCTGAGCAGGGCCCAGCATGAGGCGAGCCCCACGCACAGGGCTAGCAGTAGCCATAACCGTTTCTTCCCTCAGCAAGACATTTCACCTTGGACAGAAGTAAGACCAGAGCCTCACTCCTCAGCCCTTAGCAGAGCTCAGTCTGAGGCCTAGGCCTCACCCAGCTTCCTCTGACAAAGGCTTTGCACAAAGCCCAAGTCCATGAACTGTTCACTACCATTGGCTTCATCATCAGCAGTAACAGTTGAGTTGGATTTTCATGACTTGGACTGTTTAAATGCAGCCTTGACGCAGAGACATGACAATCTCCACACGACTCTCCTACCGTAGGGGTGCAGATGGTCTCCTGGCAGCTGGGGTGGCGTAAGCCCTTGTCTGTACAAGTCTGTGCTGTAGCCATTCTGATCCAGGGGCAGCAGCTGCTGCTGGGGGATCCTGGGATAGGGGACCATGAGCCCATCCAGGCCATGAACACTCGCACCATCTAAAGACACAATCAGTGGGATGGGTTGAAGCAGAGGATGCACAGCATGAGGTGGGCCCCAGCAGTATTGCAATAACTTATTCACATTGCTGCAGCAGTGTCTGCCAGTCTAAATCTGGATCAGCACTGCACTGTTCTGGGCTCTGTGCAAACACGCAACAGGAAAAAAATCATCTTCCCAAGAAGAGGAGATCTGTGCTGCATCATGAGTACCCATGAATCTTGCTGAACACAATCTAGTTATTCCAGCTTGCTGTTACCCCAACGTATAGACAGTCTGCGCGTCAATTCAGGTACAGCCTGCATCCTTTTCACTAATCTGTTCATGTGCACATTCTCTCTCAAACACATACAACTCCCACCAATCCCTTCCATCCCAGCCTGCAGCCCCTAGAGCTGCCACAGTGCACAGCTGCTCCTCACCTTCGCTATCATCATTACTCTGCCTGCTGCTGCGACCAGTCCCTCTCCCAGTCCCTAAGCGAGGGTTGCCCAGCTGGTCTTGCTCCTGCTGTTGCTGTTGCTGCTGCTGCTGCCTGCGAGCAATCTTCTTCATCTGCAAGGAGAATGAGACCCCAGATTTGCTCTTAGGCTCTGACTTTGAGAGGAACGGGCTGCATTTAATACAGCTGCAGACATCTGTCACCTGCCTTTCCCAGTGACCCAGCACTTCCACGATATAATACTGCTTAGACTCCTCTGGGCAACTCTTCATGCAGCACCTGCAGTCACTGTTCCCTGAAGTTGGCCAGTACAAACCACATGAGAAGTGGGGGTGACAGGAAAAGTTGTATTTTCTTTGTGGAGGATGCCATTTGCAATTTGGAAATGAACTTAATTTACTACCAAGTGAAGTTTTTCAAAGCCACACTTTTTGTGTTTTCACTCTTTGAATTCTGCAAAATTATAAATGGTTTTCCCTGCAACTTCTAAAAGAAAGAAGTGGCAAATGCTTCTAATCTCTGTGATCTCACACAGTGAGAGGAGGGGAAAAAAGCAAGTGGGAAAAATAATTAAAAATCAACACATGAAACAATTTAAACTCTGCAAACTTCTATACATAACTGGTTTCTTATATTCCTCCCTAAGCTTGCGCTACTATTAGACAAAGATTATAGGACTAGATGGACCTGTGGTTTGAACCTGTATAGCTGTTCTATTCCTCTAACCATTTTCTCGTTTTCTAAGTTTGTGCGATATCCCACATGAATCCAGAGCTCAGCTGTGGGGTGGGAACTGTCACTCACCTTGGCTCTTTGATTCTGGAACCAGACCTGTACCACCCGCACAGTCAGGCCTGTCTCAGCCGCAAGGGTCTCTCTCACCTGCCCACAAAATGAAGAGGGGATGGAGAACTGGATTAGAACTTAGTTACACTCAAAAGGATTCAGGCCAGTGGTTGTGCTGAGTTGCCTCCTTATACCTTTCTGCAAGGTTTTGAGGAAACCTCAAATGAGGCCTTGAATGCCCGCCGCTGCTGTGTGGTAAGGATGGTGCGTGGACGCTTGGAGCGCTTGTGGTCTTTGTTCTCCTCGCTGCCTTTGCTGTGTGAATGGCTACCATCTTCATCCTCACTTTTTACTGCAATGGAAGATCAGTAGCAGTGATTCAGCAAATAGTGGCCTTTCTGGGCCAGCACCCGGGGCAAGGATTCAGAGAAACTGTGGGAATTTTGTTCCTTCCAGGTGCGACTTAGACCAGAAGCACAGAATGAAGCCAGGAGAGTTCCTATACAGAGCTGTGGCTCAGGGGGAGCACTCTGTCACTTTGGAGACAGCACTGATGGGCCTACCTGGCCCTGTATCTTCCATTCTATAATGTCTCAAGTCAGCCCATCCAAACCTCCCCATGTCAGGCGAATGGATGTACGCAGCCTGGTACCCTCTTCCCTGCCAACCGAAGAGCCACCCCTTGCCTACCTATCACCAAAGGGAAAGGATGCTACAACCCCCCGCCTGACCACATCTCCTGTCTCTGAAGCCTGCCCTGTGGTCCTTGTGGACCAGGCAGTACCTGCCCTCTGCAAGGCCCACCCTGCCTGCCTGGTTGCCCACCCTCAGCACCATTCCAGCCCCAGCCCCTCACCAGACTCAGTGGGTGCAGGGCTGATAGCACTCAGCATCTCCTTCTCCTTCTCATAGTCGCTGCGGCACAGCAGCTGCCCCTCCTTGAGTACAAACTCATCTCCCCGCTGCAGACGGCGCTCACACTCGCAGCAGTAGAAGCAGTGAACATGGTAGACGTTCTCCAGCACCCGCATGATGAGCTCAGAGGGGGCGATGGCCTTCAAGCAGCTACTGCACTTGGTCTGGAACAGCCTGCAAAGAAGCTCCCTGCAGTTAGGCAGTTGGACAGGGCTCACAGGGCAGCACGAAGCCCAGCCTTGGGCTGGGGCTCAGGGAGCCAAGGGAAGAGGGAGGTGGATATGTGGAGCTAGGCTAGCACATCCCAGCAAGAGGTGTATAACTATGCTCCAGTGCTTTCAGACCTTCTGTAGCCCGGGGAGGAACACAAACTTGCCTGGCCCAACAGTACAGAGCTCTAGGTCTCCCCTTTTTGGCTAGGGCTGTTCACTTCTTGGCCTTATGTTAGGTTGGTCTTAGTGACAGGACTTTCTTTATGACTCCTCCAGGACAGTCCCCAGGGCCTGAATGGGCCTTGAACAGGGAATCCCATGAGGGAGGCTAATTGTGCCCCACACCATGTCCAGAGAGAGAAATAAACAACTGCTGAGCGCCCAGCGTACAGAGCAGATGGTTCTGATGAAGTAATTTGGGATCTAAACAAATGTGAGCGGTGGTGGCTGCCGGCTGACAGCTTCTATTTAGCCACTTGACAAGAGAAAGTAATAAAATGGGGATTAATTAGGCTGTTGTTTAAACACACAGGATCTTCCCCACCAGCAGGGAACTCATAAACTGGGATTGAGAACAAGACTAGGTTAATCCTCCTGGCAAACTCTGTGGAGCAGGATGAAGAGGCTTACAGGGGTGGGCTCATCCCTTCCAAATACCACCATGGATTTGTGCTGTGCAGTGGCTTTCGGTTGAAGTGTCTGGGACATTCCAACTGGAATGGTGTGGGATTTCTCTCTCCTTTGTGTGAGTGTGTGTGTTTGCATGCATGTCCCTCTCTCTCCTTCTCTCCCCCCCCCCCCCCTTTGTCTTTCTGTAATTCACACTTGGAAAATAATAATTGAATTTGAGATGAAAAAGCTGCGAGTAAAAAGCAACCTTTTAGCCACAACCTCTCACTATCTCATCAAGGAGCAAACTGGAAGCATGTTCCAGGCACAGTCCCAGTCCAAATCTGGGCTGAGTCCAAATCTGTTCCTTTCCTAACACCAACATCCTTCTGTTACAGCAAAAGTAGGGGAGGAAAAAAAAAAAGCCGTTCCATAATCATGACTATCTGCAATCAGTCAGGAATATGTGACTTATTACTAAGTATTAGGTTATTAATGTTCCTAAACTTTAAGCCCAGATGGAACATAATTTTGTCATTTTGTCTGACCTCCTGTTCATTGCAACCCAGAGAATCTCACCCAGGGATTCCTATCTCAAGCCCATTTGCTGGAAGTGGAGATACAGCAACCTGCTTAGGCAGAGACAGCTGGTCGCAGTTTGAAGGCTCCAAGTGAAGGAGAATCCGTCACATCCATTTGGAAGAGGTTCCAGAGGCTAACTACCAGCTAATTTCTTATTTCTAATTTGAATTTTCCTAAACTCAGTGCCCAGCAACTGGACTTTGTCATGCCTATTTTTTTAAATAACTACTTCTTATTAGTTATGCCAGTTGTGGGAAATCACATTGTTCTTTCAAAGTTTCTGTCCTTTATCCTCCAAACAATAAGTTTAAAAGTAAGTATTGAATTTTCTTTTCATCTTGGCTGGGATAATTACTGTCCCCAAAAGAAGGTCTATCTTGCTTCTTTATACGTTACTGTGTAGCTGAATCTACTGACATGAATATCATTTGACTTAGAGACAAGCTGGCCCCAAATTCCCATCTGGTCTTACTTTTTTTTTTTTTTTTTTCCTGAGACATGTTTACTCCTGTAACACACCCAGGCCGAGCTGGTTCAGCACCAGAGCCACAATTCCAGAGACCGAAACATTAAGAACGTAGGCCTGTCAGACAGAAGCTTTACTTAATTCAGTATCCTGACCCAACTGTTTCCAAGTAAGGAACAGGATGCTTTAGGAAGACACTGATAGGAAAACTCCCTGTCTTATTTCACACTTCCTTTACAAGTGTTTAGATCTACTACCAAACTTTGCCATTTTATTAATTCTTTTTATCCATATAAATGCCTAAGCCTTCCTCGGGCCTTTTTATATTTCTAGCCTCAATAATATTGTTGGCTGCTTGAGCAAAATATCCAGAATGCTGCTTAGGCAGGGCAGATAAAGAAAGGCTTTGAGTGTGGTATCTGGCAGAGACTAGTACAGAGGCAGGTGACATCTGAGCGTGTGTACTGGGGGGGCTGCAGTGGGCATGCCGATAGTGAGAAGTATGGAGCAGAACAAGGAAACTTGGAAACAGATTGTGGAGCTGGGAAAAGAGAGCTGTTCACTTGCAAAGCAACGAGCCTATTCATCCCGCTGCTGTTAGGACGAGGCAGTTAGCAAGCCTTTTTTTAAAGATCCTGGCATATGCCAGATTTCCATGAAAAGGGCTTCTTTGCAGCTATCAGGTGAGGGAAGCACAGTTGCAGCATAACTCAATAATGCTTTTGGCATTGCAAGGCCCACACCCTCCATCTCCCAGCTAAGCCCCGAAAACAAATCCACTCTGCTTTGTACTAATTGAAGAAAACATTCAGCAAGCAGCTCATAAACACGGTGTCAGCTCGCATTACACAAAATTAAAATTCTCAGCCCCTCCAACACCAGGAATTCCTAAAGAGGCTGGTTTTAATATTGCCTGAATCCGTTTAAGTCAAGGTAATATTGTTTGGGTTGCCATAGGAACAAAATACATCTCAGTTGCTGGTAGTGGGTTACAAGGAGGCTTGGGAGACTATGCTGTGAACACAGTTACATGATGTCTAGAAGCAGTTGCCTAAAGAAACTACACTGAGAGACAATCTAAAAACTAACTGTGTTCCCAGGTTCATAATGACAAGTGTTTTTCGTGCCAGCAGTGACACAAGTAAGATCTCTGTGTGCCCATGGAGAAGAGAACAGCCTAGGCAGCAGTAGGAGCACTTCTAAATGCCTGTTACTCACTACAAATATATCTGACTTCCTTTGGAAGGACCCCTCTGCAGCTTAAGCTCCACATTTCATGTGCCTCCATTTCCCCTGGAATCCCACAGTTGACCCAACGTTTTGACCAAGTCCCCACACTCCCACATCCTTACCTAACACCCTTCTTTTCTCTAGATCCCAGCTGAATTTGATTTTTGTTACAGGCTTCCTTACAGGCGTTGTGATAAGGCCATCAACTTTTATTCCTGCAAAAGTTCAGAAGCCATGCAGCAAGCAGATGGAGGTGCATACGCAGAGCATTCATAATATGAATACAGATATATCTCCCACACCCTTCATATCAGCTTGCCTCAAATTAATTACTTTTGCAAATGATAGAATTCAGTTTTCCTGCTGGAGAAGGGCTCAGCTTGGTGGAACACGTGTCAGTAGAAGGAAGGCAGATGGGCTTGTAAGTGGGAACATCTTTGGGAATTGCAAAGAACCCAGCTCTGGAGCAAGCTAAGCAACTGCTCACAAGTCAGCATCATGAGAGAGGCTTGGGACCACAGGCATAGCTTTCATTAGCCTTTTCCTCATGCTGTGGGACACTGCAACACAAGAGGACCAGTGCTGCAGGCAGAATAGCAGCTTGGCAACTGCCCAATAAAGGGCAAGCACATCTGTACCACTTGCCGACTCTGAGGCAACACGTGTCACCCAAGCAAGGATGACGATATACCCTATCTTGAGAGTAACTTTAATGCTGGGCTGGAGGCCAAATTCACTGACTGCCTACCCTATTTCTGACAGGAGGCATTTGAGGCCAACTCTGGGGCCAAATGGCTGGTACACCTGCAGAGAATGCTGAATGCTACCTACCTACCATACACAACAATGTGCTTATTTTCAGTGTGGAAAGTCCCAGTACTGTTTCTTTATGGCTACTTTTATGCCTGGACACTACTGCAGACTATAGCAATAGGCTTGCTAAATCTTTGTCCCAACAGTATCTTGTAGCAAGGAGTTATGCACTTTGTGAAAAATTTACTTCTTTCCATTATTCTATTCCCTCACTCTACCTACAGCTTCACTCAAGTGTCCTCACTCTCTTTTTTACCATTAACATTTTTCTTCTATTTTAATAACAATATTCACCAGTGAAACAGTTGGGAAGGGCCCAGCATGTAATTCATTTTTTCCCCTAGAAGTTCAGTAAAGTTTCTAACTGTGGAGCAGTAGGAGGAGGAATCACAGCTAAGTGTACATCTGTGACTGTCTCTGACTTTTGCACACAGAGTGCTGAGGAGCTAGGGACTTGGTCTGAGTTCCTTGTACTTCTTTTCAGACATTTCATGGACTTCATCTATCAGATTCAAGTCCTGTTAAAACACCCCAACTCCTAATTCTTCATTAATCCTTGCAGAGCCGTCCTGTCACAGCTCAGGGCACCACTCTCCCTACAGATGGCTTTGCAGGAGGAATTGCAGCCCAGCGAGGGGCTCTGCCCCTCCCAGCTCTCCAGATGGGGATGAGCTGAGCAGCAAGTTGTTTGGGAACTTCTCTGACCTGTAGTGGCAGCACAGCGGACCCTGACCCAAACCCGGGAAGGGTAATGTGGAGCGCATACAATTGTACCGATGGGATTAAAAGGTGTTAATGAAGCAAGGAATAAGCTGGGAGGCCTGTGCCTCATGCAACTGGCTTATTTAGTTAGGATTTAGTCAAAATGAAGCAGTCCAGGCTTAAGCAAGGTCTGTTTACTTAACATTGAGCTGCAAAATCCATTGTAGCTGTCTGAAATATTGAAGTGGAACTTGCAAAGCCTCTTTCTACATTTCAGGCCAGGGCTGGGCACTAGGGGTGTGATGGGGATGGGGACACACAAGGGAAATGAGGTAGTCACAACACAGTATGCTCTTTCATTCCCTACCACCATAGCCAGTTCCCCCAATTCAGTGATATAGAGTGGCACCAGGGGGTTAATGGGAAGTTTTTCCTTCTGCTTAATTTCTGACTTCTTCCAGCAACATTTAGGTCAGAGTGAGGGGGTGATTTTGGGGGGCAACAGTTATCTTTGCTTTCAGTTCCCTCCAAAGCTCTTTGTAGGTTACAGGAATAGATTCACCTCCAGAAAGTAACTTCCACATCCTCTTTACAACTAGGGACATTGGGGTGTGCAAGCTACAGGCTTTCTCACAAAACAGTCAGAGCTATTAGGATGCTCAGCTACCAGGGCCCAGGGTGGCCACGAGTCAACAACTCCAGAAGGAAGTTCAGGGTCAACCCATTTTCCTCCCACCTCTGTGTAATCTTCCGCAGAATTCTACCTGTTGTCAGAGATGGCCAGGGCTCAGGCATACTCAAACCATCCAAATGCCTTGCATCCTCTAACGTGAACGGAAGGGAGCAGGTACATTGGAAAAAAAAATCTTCAAAACTAAAAGCTTACCAAAGCCAAACTCTGCTGCATGCAGATTTCTCCCCTGGGGAGAGGAGAAACAAATCTGAAATAACAGGTGTTGGCCATCTCACTTAAATGCTTCACTAAAAGGCACAAGGGCAGGATAAGAATCAGCGAAGAGCCACCATCAGACTATTTCTGTTGAATCGTCACAGTCACATTGAATTTATGCTGCTAGAGGAATGACCCTCTACATCCATTGCTAGAAATAATTACTTATAAAAATGAAGGCAACACCACATTCTTGCAGAACAGAAGAACTTTGGGACAGGGGCAGGGCACACAGCAGAGAGGTCTCGCCAGGGCTTTGCATCTAGTACCACCAGCAGCATTAAATGTGACTGTCCCCGGTTATTAAAAGTAACCAACAACGGCACCTTGCAAGTGTGGTCCTGCTTGGCTGGACTCTGTAAATGCCCTTGGCATCCATCCAGAATGTAAGAGGTGTTACAAGCTCTGCTACCTGGACTTGTTTCTGTTAATGTCAGAGATGAAAACTGATGCTGAAAAAAACACTGCCAAAAACCCAAACTACCAGCAAAACAAAAAAAAACCCCAAACAAAACAACACCAAAGAGGTTCCCAAAGCCACAGAGATTCATAAATATTAAAGTGACACGAGTGAAATGCTACTGAAAGATTTAATACTGTGCTGCTGCTCTGTCCCTCAAGGGGTTAAACCCCCCACTGTGAGGATATTACTGCCAGCGAGGTGGCACTGAGCCATCACCATATAATCTGATGAACTCTTTTATTAAATTTCACAGGCCTGTCTTCTTTATTAAAATCTCCCAGAATTCATAGGGTGCCTGTCATATCACTGCTGAATGCTAACAAAAAATGTATGTTTTTTTCTCTTTGAGTACTGCCAGCGAGGGATTGTGTTGCAGTGAGTATCTCTGTCAGGTGAAGGAGAGGTGGGTGGGAAGGTGCTACTGGCTAAAGAGCAGTGGGAAAAGTGGGAAATGTGCCTTTGCAAGCAGGACTGAGGGAGATGCAGCGTCCAGAGACTGGAACATGGTACAGCCTAAAACTCATCTGAGGTCTTCAGTGCCCTCAAAAATCATATGTTGAAGACTGTTCCAGAGCCCTTCCTGTGACTAAAGCCCAGAGAAGCAGGCTAGTACACTGCTCTCCCAAACCTTTTCCCTACACACCCCACAGCAACCTCCTGCAGGTGTAGCATAATGGCAGGGAAAACTGGTCCCAAAAATGAGTTTTACCTGCAAGAGGTTTCCATGCGTCTCTGTACAGACCGCCCTCAGGCTGCTCATGTACCTGCACATGCCTCCTTTCCTCTCTGGGAGCCTGGAGGGGCAGCCCCAGCTCACGCCGAGGTGCAGCACTTCCTGAGCCGTGCTGTGACTCAGGCATGCTGCCTGGCATGCTTGCAGGACAGCTGCAGCCGTGGAAGGGGGACTGCAGATCCACACCTTGCCAAGTAGCTTGGTTCTTACAGGAGCCAGCATTAACTGCTGCTTCTGAGGAAGACGGTGAGAAAACTCCTTCTAAACAGATACCGTGCAGAGGGATGACAGCAGTATCTGCACCTCAAATAGTTCCCTCCTGCCCTTCAGTTTGAGCTGCTAACACCCCGTTTAACATCCAAGCTGCCTTGCACTCACGGCTGTGCAAGAGCTATCCTGAGCTGAAAACACTCCTTGTCACCAGGGGACTGTGGTGAAGGGGAATTCAGCTGGTCTTGAGCTTCCACAATCACTCTCACCTCTGCAAAGCAGAGGCAAAAATGTTCCTGCTCTGCTTTAATCCCACATTATGCTGTCTGTGAGCTGTAGGAAGGTGGGATTCATCTGTCGAATCTCAACAGACCTGGGCTGGATTGGAACTAGCCTGCAGCTTTGCCTTTATGTTCTTTAGAGTATATTGTAAATGGTTTTTAATATTTCCAATAGGAAATTGTGGGACCTCTGCCCTGAGATGACTAGGGACAGGCACAGCAGACTATTGGACACACAGAGGTACCATGAGCAGGTGCAGCATTTATTTTTCTTTAGCCTATTTGAAGTTCTCTCTGTAATTCCGATGCTCTTGTGGGGTCCTGTGCTTGGTGCTTTTTAAAGGACGCTCTGCAAGCTGTCAGGAATGAAAGAGCAAAGCCTGTTGCTATTGCAGCGTAGTGGAGAAAAGGTGCAACCAGCCCCAGGCCAGCCACCTTTGCACACCTGCCCAGAGAAGGGAATTGTCCTCACCCTTTTGAAATTACTTTCTATTCCAATTGAAAAGAGCGGGCATAGGGCCTAGGCAATCTGCCCCACTTTTGGACTCAAGGTGGCTCTCACTCAACACCAATCTCTAAGGATGCTCTGATCCCTGGTTCAGAAAACATTGGAACTGCACCCCTTTTTATGGGAACTCTCCCTCTGAGAAAAGACAAAGGGTCCCATACCTGCATGGCCAAGACAACACTTCTCTGTTCTTTCTCCTGTCCCTTGAGAAGGGAACCTTCAACTGGTTACTCCCTCCTCCTGTTTTCCCCTCTCCACTCTCTTGCCAGTCAACAAAGCAGAGACCAACAGCTTGCTCCAGGTATGTGAATTTAAAGTTGGAGTTACCAATTCATATTGATTTTGTGCTGCCTTATTGCATGGTTCTGTGAAGCCTCCGCAGCTCCATTAGTATGCCTGGCAGGAGAAGGGTTTCTTCTCTAGTAGCTAGGGGTGATATTACCAATCCAGATAGTATCCAAACTCAATATCCTGTTTCTCCTTTTCTCATTTCCTGTTTGCAGGTCTGAATGCCAGCGTTGTCACAGTAAGAGGGGGGGGAAGACAGGGAAAGAGAGAGACAGCAGGACAGTGTGTATACGAGAGAGGGAGGGGTGACAGTAGGGGTATTAATGGGGGAAGTAAGGGGGAGGGAGGTAGGGGGGCTGCAGACACTTTTTTATTACAGATTTAATAATGACAAAAGAAGATCATTAAACATTCATTAGAATTATTTAATTAAATTTTACTTTGGAGAAAAAAAAGAGATTAGATATGATGTAAAAAGCAATATTGATTGAGAAAAGAACAAGCTTGGGAGATGTGATTTAAATTAAACTCCATGCACTCTCCCTCTTCTCTCAGTTTTAAACAAGGAAGGGGGCATGCAGTGGCACAGAGGAAGATTCAGTAGCATGCAGCAATAATGTGGCACTGTGTCTGTTGGCTGTGTCATTGGGTAAGGCTACTGCCTGCCTGCCACCAGGAGTGACATTTGGCTTTGCACCCTAACATGGTGACTTTAGCCAACTTTCCTGGCAAAATGCCTCTGTTACCTCTGAATAGTTTAAGAGCTCTGCACCCTGTGGCTGAGTTAGCTGTCACTAGGTGACAAGCAGGAGATAGACAAGTGGCAATTAGAAACGATAGTTGACATCCATGCCTTGCTAGACTTTGTGTGTAGCTCTGGGCATATCCCGTAACCACGCTGTGCCATGGCTCCCTTTGTGGACTAGGGATAGCAGAACTGCCCCTCCACAAGGGCTGAGAATAAGTACCTTAAAGCAGGACTAATTCTGGAAGGAATGAAAACACTTATACAAAGCAGCCATGGCCCAAGAAATGGTCAGGGCAGTACTTCAGCAGAAAACTAAGCCTGCCTTAAGGACTGAGAAGAGAAAAGGTACGTGTTTACTAATGGCTGCATTAAATAGGAAAACTTTTTAATGTAAAACTGTTGTAATGAGTGATCTACTACAGAGATCATGCCAAACTAATGCAGTCAATTTCTGAATCCCTTTCACTGCATGCACTTAAGTGGCAGATACCAGTTAAACATAATATAGCTTGTATCAGACATCTAAAAGGGATTTTTTTAAACCGTGAAAGCTGTTAAGTTGTCACATGTTAGGAACCCAGCTGTTTAACTCGCAAAACTGACTTATTTACAGTGAGGGAGATCTCCATATACAGATCAGCCTGACTTATGATGTAGGGGACAGAAAGAAAGAAAAAGGAATATAAAAGTTATGAGAAGAAAGAAAAGAAAAGAAAAGGCAGGCCAAAGCCCCAGGGAACAGGTCACAAACTGCAGCATAGACTCTCCTGATCCACAAGGGCACTAGCAAGCTGTACACAAGCGGACTGTGATCCAAAAGTAGTGTAGTAGTTTTACTGCATTTCCAAGACTAACCGTTTCTCCTCTGGGATTATTGGTTTGAGCCCCAGTCTAAATTAACTGTGCAGCTTCCATTTTGGCAGGAGCCTAGCAAGGGCTACATGGCTATGCACGAGCTCATTAAACTGGTGCAAGGCTGTATGGCTGCTCTTAAGTCTACTTAAACTGGTTATTAATGGCTTGGGCTGTGGCCCTAAATTTGCCAGGGTGTTAACAGTGGATTACACTTCTTTGTTTAGAGTGGATGAACATAACCAGTTTAAAAGCATACTGTTTAGTTAAACTTGTGGATCTTTTGTATAGGTCAGGCTTCCTTCTAGCTTCACCTTTCCCCTTGTATCAGCAAAAACCACACCTAGGAATTAGGAAAGGGATTTTGGATGGTGCTTCTTGGCATAGGGCTGAGTAACTCTGATATTACCATGGCTGTCAGCAAGACCCCAGTACTGGAAAAACTGCATGAACAGTCAAAGATGTGTGAAGCTGCCACCAAGCTAGTTAGAATAAACTTTAATTAACCACATTTAAGCTTAATTGCATTAAAGAGGGGGGAGAGTGAAAGCTGGAAGCAGTTTATGGATCTAGTTTATAATTCAATTTGTGTATCAGCTAGGAAAGAAGTGGCCATGTTCTCCAGCAGCGTGTTAGCAATGCGTGAGGCTTAGAGCTGCCAGGCCTCTAGAGAAGACGAGCGAGCAGAAATAGCAGAGTAAAAGAGAGTGGGGACTGGAAAACAGGAGGCAGGAGAATACTGACCTTGGAAGAAGCAAGAGAGAAGCAGCAACATAACCCATGCATGCATGCATGATGTGGCCTCCTCTGGGCCCAATCTACAAAGCATGAGAATCTGCTATGATGCTCACTAAGGACTTTGTGATAGCTCGTGGTCTTAGCTCCATATATCCCTGGTGCGGTCCCTGTATTTTAGACAGGATGAAAAACATTGGCCGTTTGGGCTGAAGAGCTGAGTAAAGACCTGTCGAGTGGAAGAGGACTGGAAGCCCAGGGAGGACAGGCCAGTGGATCTCATTTTCAGGGTACTTTATGACAACAGCACTCATTCAACATTGCCAGCTGTCACCCATGTTTCTTTAGCATCTTGTTTCACATAGACTTTCCAAAGAAGGAAATACAGCATGAAGAGAGTGCATGATAGATTGTCAGTGCTACGTTTCCCGTGTTTTCCTTATTGCAGCCAAATTTAGAAATGAAAGGAATGCAGTAATGCAAGGACAGTAGCACCTCTACATTTCACAGATCACTTTCCCTTAAATGCTTGCAATCAGTCTCACCAGCCCTGGCTCTCCAGGTTAATGCAAAGTCTTTGCTGAGCCTGAGTGCCCTGTAACTACCTTCTAGTGAATCCTCTCTAAATCACTGCTGATTGTAAGAGAGAAGGACCAGGACCAAGCTCCCCTTGCCCGGCTCTGCTGCAGCTGTTGGGAGTTCCGGATCACGGAGGAATCTGGTTTCTCAAAGAACAAACAGACATTTCATTCAGGACTCCCCTTTGTCCACGAGGAGGTTCGTGCGGCGTTGGAACAGCTCCTGCCCACCTGTCTGCCTGCTGTTTCCACTGCTGCAGCCCCTGGCACTGCTAGAAGCTGGCTTTCACTTCTGGCTACTCATGAGTTTGTTTCTGGCACACCTTTGCCTTCGCGGCTGCCCTCTGGTGGTCCCTGGATAAGGACTGAGGGAGATGCAGCGTCCGGAGACTGGAACATGGTACGGCCTAAAACTCATCTGAGGTTTTCAGTGCCCTCAAAAATCATATGTTGAAGACTGTTCCAGAGCCCTTCCTGTGACTAAAGCCCAGAGAAGCAGGCTAGTGCACTGCTTTAGGAGCTGACACTAGGAAAGTCAATGGAGCAGTGCAGTGCCTTTCCTGCAAATGAGCTGCAGCAGTGCTCAGGGTATACATGTAACATTGTGACTCTCCCACCTTGTGCTATGCACACCTGCTGCGTGGGGCAAGTGGTATTCCAGGGAGTGCAGGACAGGGAATGAGGGCACTGTTAGGGAAATGGATGTGCCAAGGTGAGAATAGCACCAGCATCCAGGACTCTAATCCAACTCCTTGCCTACTAGCCCAACCTTGTAGACCTGCAGCCATCACGCTGCTCTGCACCCAGACTACAGTTTTCTCAGGGTGAGAGCCTTCAGGCCCAGCTGGAACTGTACTATGTCTCAACCCAATTCGTCTCGGGAAATACTGCCAGCTATGCTGTCAGAATACAACCAGGTAAAGCTGTGTCCCATACCTCCTCTCCCTTACAGCCAGCACCGACCTGAGTGAAATTTTCCTGACACAACCCTCCTCCTTCCCCAGCCGAGTGAACTGCAGCCAACCTTAGAGGCAGCCTTGGGAAGGCTGCAAGCAAGACTATAAGGATATAAGCATGGAACGACAGAGCTGTAGCATATCTTTCAGCACTACCTTAATAAGCTTAGCCCTGAAGCAGAGTCTGTCTAACTCTGCTGCTCTGAGATTGCCTGCCTGCTGGACCATGTCCACCTCCCAAAACCCAGGTGCCATGGGATAGCATCCTCAAAGGGAAGAAATGTCTGCCTCATGCCTCTGAAGTCACCTGCAGCCTGAAAGGGATAAGAAGTGTCTCTCTCACTGGAAGTGCCAAGGAGCCAAGGCATTTACAACGGCACATGTTAAGGTACATCTGTGCTCTGTGCTGTGGGGGGCTGCTACCTTGAATTATTGTTATTTATGTTCTGATTTCAAAGTCCTTATGGGTTCATGTTTCCCTTTTCTCATCAGGCAGAAAGGGAAAGAAAATTATTTTTACAAGCAGGGGTAGCTGACTATGGTCACAGGGCTCCAGGAGCTGGGTATTTAAGTAAACTGTGTCCAGTAATTGTATGAAAGTTGGCAATATGGGTCCAAGAGAGACTCAAAGCCAGAGGACACAAAGAAAAGAAGGAAAAAACAGCCCAAAAGAGAGAGAGATCTATCAAAGTAAATTACATTTAATTAAACTAGAAAAATAATGTGCCGTGCAAAAAAAAAAAAAAAACAAAGTTCTTCCTCCCCCATGTATTCCCCCATTAGAAAAGCAATCCAACAGCAATTGGGAACAGACAACACGTGGTGGCTGGTTTCTTAATCATGCTCAAGGCACATCTGCATATTTCTTTCATTTTGCAGTGATTATAGAGTTAGTGTTTAATTTCCTGGGCCCTGTGAACAAACCAATGCAAGGAACAGTGAGAACTGGGGTAGGAATAGCTCTGTGTAATTAACATCATTAATCATGACACAGGCTTCTCTCTCAGTGGGAGACAGGGCCCAGCTACCCACCTGACTAGGAAGGATGAAATGTTTGGGACAAGGAAAAGACACAAGTTGGAATCCTGCTATTGCAATTGTGGACAAGAGTCCCGCCTGTTGCTTGGGCCATTTACTTAAGCTTTGGGGAATCAGTTCTGCTTAACAGCAAAAGTCACAACCTGCAAAACAGACACATAAGGCCGCAAACACACCATGAGCTCTGGTGTTCTAAAAACAGGCCTGGGAGCAGATTCCCTTGCAGGTTTGTGCTGCTGAGTCTCTGCAGAGCCACCTGAGTTCCCACTAGTGCTGCAGTTTACTCACTGGTAGAATGGGAATAGCTGCAATGACCTCCCCAGCATGGGCCTGTTGGGAGGAGAAAAGTGTCTCAAGACAACAGCTGTGGCTGCATCTCTGAGGCCCAGTGAAGGTGGTTAATAAGCGCAAGTCAGCATCAACTCTATGAACACTAATTGAGGGTGTCCAGACTTGCTCCCCTGACCCAGCCTAGGGAAGCTGGAAGGTGTTGCAGGATGTTTCCTTTCCACCTCCCTCACCTCATCTCCCTTTGTGCTTACTGGTGGAGGTACCCGCAGGGTCTCTCAGCTGGTAACGTGGGCTCCATTCATCACTGCCTTGTCAAGGGTGCTCATTATCTCATTTGTTTGCTCACTTTTCAGAGCACTGTCACTTTTCATTACCTCCCTCCAGCCTGACAGGCAGCGAGGAGGTAAGGGACAGGAGAAGACATGAGTTGGGGGGGGTGGGGGGGGACCCTGTTGCTCAGCAGACAGAGAAGCGGGACTTGGCTGAATGGGGTGGGAGCACTGGAGTCCTTGCCTCCTGCAGCGCTGGGGATGCTCTGTGCATTCACAGCAACAGGATTGGGAAGCACAGCACAGTCAGAATCAGCGGCACTTGGTGAAGCAAGGTTGGACAGACAACCAGAAGCCCATTTTCAAGAGCAGCCACAATCATCAGCTCTTGCAGTTTGTCACATTTTGGCCCTGTTTTGTCCTTGGGTGCCTGTTCATTGGGTTGTGTCTTATAAGTATATCTCAAATATCGTTTTTTAACTTCCTTGTACCTAGGAAGGGCAGTAATAATTTCTGAGCTGAGGGTAACCAAACGGCCCAAATCCAGCAAAGGGAAAAATCCAGCAAAGGGAAAAAAGGGAAAATAGTTTTTATGTTTAAAACCCTAAAAAGCCCCCCCCAACAAAAAATCCCAAACCTTTCGGGTTTTAGCACCAATTTCATCAATTTTAGGACCTGACTCCTGAGTCTGGAATGCGTGTGGTTTGCACAGAGTGTCTGGGCTCATTCTGCTTTCAAACTCCTGTCCTGGCTTCTCCTACCCAGGAGATTTTTGCTTAGAGGAGAGTCCTCCCACATGGTTTTAAACATTAACCAGCCTGCTCAGAAGAGTTGCCAAGGCGCTCAGCCTGGGTCAGTCACCTATAGTCAGGCAGGGAGGGTCACTGTATCGCTCCAAGCCTGTTCTGCAGGGAGGAGCAGCGCTGCTGCCATGGTGCATGTGTTGCTGGCTAACTCCTCACCTGCACTGTGCTGCTTCTCTGGACACACAACACAGCTTTCAGTCCCTTCTGCCCTCCCTCCACATGCCAGCCATCTCCTGAGCACAGGAAGCTGCACACATTTTTAACCTGGTTATTCTACCTGATGAAAAAAATCAGCTCACTGTCACTCAAAGCAGATTTGCTCTCCCTGAGAGTGCACTGCAGATCCTATTTCCCAGGCAATTCGGTTCTTATCATACCTGTCACCATGGCTGCTGGACTTTTCCTAACCTGCACTATCCAGAAAATTGCCCCAAGTGGCAACAGTTCACAACAGAACTATGGCAATGCTGGATGTTCCTGCAGAGTACCAAAATAGCTGTTTAGTAGATGTGCACCAAACACTCTGGCCTCAGAGTTACCATTACTGCAAAGCACAAGTTTCCTATCTCTGCTCTCACAGTGTCCCTACCTGACACTCACAGGTACTTGCAGTTTTCTGTAGTGGATTTTAAAAGGACAAATGAGCAGTTGTTGCTCTCAGTTCAAAAGGATCTCCCTCAACAAGGCTGGATGTACACAGCTCCATAAAGCCTTCTGAGGGGTAGCCTGCTTCCAAGCAGCCCTTTTGAAAGCTTTCAAAACCTTGTGGCTATGAATATTATCTAGACTTATCAGAAGTGCAACACAAGGTGGGGAAGAGGCTGGGTAAGGCAGCGGAGATTGGATCATCTGTCGAAACAAAGGTTGATGTGAAGAAGATTGAGAGGAGGAAATTTTGGAATGCAGAAAAAGATAAACATGTTCAACTGCTGGAAGATACCAGGGTCTCAGAAGGGCCAAAGAGCTCGTCCATAAGGTGGGATAGGGCTGTGCTGGTGGCCTCTGGCTGCCCTGCCCCAGCACCAGGCCAGTTGCATGATGCCCTGCAAGGATGAGAATAGCTCAGAGAAGAATCCAAGAGGGGATCCAGGCAGAACCAATGGCTGGAATGTGCTATCAACCCCTCCTCAAACCTCTCACCTTTACAGCCAGCTGGAGAAACCACAGAGATGCATGCAAAGACTAGGGACTGCAAGGGCACTCAGAGTACTTGGTCTGTGCTCAGCTGCACTGGTCACGTGGTAGCAGCCACTCAGCAATGGAGAGCCTGCAAGTCAGGTTCGAGCCGAGTTCACCCCGTATCTCTGCAGAGGACGAGCAAATCATCTCCACATGGGCAAAAGGAGAGTGTGGAGGAGAGGGGAAGGCTGCCAGCGCAAGGCTGCGGTTCAGATCCCTCTTGACAGCTCCCCAGCAGCCCCCGCATTGCCTGTCATTCCACAAAACAAACTTCAAAGTAAACAAGGCGCCCAGGACTGGGCCGTTGCAGCCACTCTATCATCGTTCAGGAGTATTTTCCTTCCTCCCCCCTCCTGAGCCATTGCTGTTTGATAGCATTTACACGAGCTGCCCAGAGCAGGATTTACAGGGCAGGTGCCTGAGCAAAGCACAGGAGAGCTGGCTGGGCCCCAGGCAAAAGGGGAAGAGGAGAGTTTCACAAAAGCCTTCAGATTGTGGTTTTATATGATAGGGACCGCAGAGCAACATCCATCTTCAGGCTTAACATTTCATCTCTAGATCAACAGTCCGTTCCTTCCCCCACGTTCAGCTGCAGCTGCTGGCTTATCTCTCCATTAAAGCATTTTCCTCTTATTGCGCAGTTCACATGAGGAGGAATAAATGCCAGATGGGTCTCCCCTCCAGGTCACCATGCTGCAGCCACGATCTAAGCTGCGGCCCAGGACGACACTGAATTCTGCAGTCTTGGATTAATCACTGGCCAAAAACAGGAACTTTGGGAGAGTCAAGGCCAAGAATGTATACTCTGGGGGACAAAATTTCCAAACAGGAGGACTGAGAGTATGCCTCCCTGGAAATTCCCATCCTGGAAGCAGAAAGGTGCTGAGGGCAGAAGCCTTCAAAAGCGCCTGCAGGACCACCTCTCAAAAGCACTTAAGAAACCAGACACCCTAAGGCGTGTTTTCAAAATTGGCTAGGGTACTTAGGCGCACAGTGCTAAAGTGAAACAGAGTAGACAGGGTCCTACAGACCAGCTCTGAACAGTGTCTGCACGGCTGAATTCAGCACTTCCCCAGAGAAAGCAGTGTGTTCATGTTATCCTGCTGCTGTGCTAAGAAGGCTGCACAGCCTCCATTTCTGGAGAAGTTTGGGGACTGTTCATCATGTAGATACAACCTCTGGAGCCTAAGGGTCTAGGGCAGTTCTGAATATGGCCCTGCATTTCCAGACATCCTTAGAGGCTTGTTGGATTGGCTAAAAACAATGCCTAAGGCTGAGGTCTCCCCAGCACTTATTCCAAAGTCCCATCATTAGCTTTTGTTCAAGCAGCCAACTCCAGCTGTCTAGAGGAGGAGAAGGTGCTCTTTATAGATCAGTTTTGAAAACATGTTTGTATCTGAATACACATAATTACACTGGTCAAATCCACTCCAACGACTGACTCCTGTCGGTCTGCACAGCAACCAAAGTCAAGACCTTGCTAAGGTCCATCTTGTTTGGTTTGGTAGCTGCTACAAAGCATCCTGTGATGCTCACCCTCACGAAGGGGTGGTGTGCACCCATGCTATGGTCACATTGCCTGTCCTTCCTTCCCCCGCCAAGCTGTGGCTGTGCCTGCCTGGCTCTTTGTTCGTGCCCCTCTCAGCTACCCTGGGGAAGCGGGCAAGCCCTGGTATTTTTATTACCATTCCCAATGCTGCCAAGTGCTTGCGTCACAGGCAGGGAGGAGGCTGCGCTCTCTCTTATGAAACACAGAGAAGATAAGATTGGACAGTTAAGAAAAGTCTTTAGAGGATTCTGCCAAACTTCAGGAAACTGGTGGAGCGCCTTCCCAGCAGCTTCCTTGGATGCCTGTGTACTCTGTCACCACCACTTGCTTGTCCCAGCGGCACCAGCCACAAGAGGTCACGACCAGACGCACAGATCCTAGCAGTACTGTGCCCCCAGCCCCAGGCATGAACCAGACACCCCAAACGTTATGTCATGTGTTCATATTGCAGTGGAGGTCTCAGCATGGGAAGGCTGAGCCAGGAGTGTGTGTAGGAAGTATTCGGTGTTGTGCCGACAGGCGGTCCCTATCAGGACCAGGGAATCATCCACATCGGCATCAGCCCTTCCTGCAGACACCAGCTGACCCGCCTGTGTCACCTAGTTCCTCATGCCTGTCCTGGCTGCCTGGCAGCAATGGCATTGCTAGTTGCTATGGTGACAAGCAGGAAGTCACCAAGGCCAGGCAGAGCTGGCCAGCTCCAGAGAGCTGCCCACCACAGACAGGGCAAGGAGAAGCTCGCAGCATCTTCTGGTGTGTCTGAAGTTTGCCAGAGTGTCACTGTGGTTATTTAACTCTCTTGTTAGAGGCAAAAAGCAACTGTGCAGCCTTTGAGCCATCCCTTGCCATGCTGCAAGGCAGGGGGAGCCAGCAGTCAGTGTGGAGCAATTTCAGTTGTTACAGACAGGATCAAAGGGCTTCATGCTGGGAGAAAACCTCCTGCAGGATCTACCCTGACCCGCTCTGTGGAGCTGTGCCACTTGGCCAGTGCAGTAAGACACGAGGCTGCGGTGCTGGCTAATCATTCAAAGTCTTGCTAGAATGAGCAAACCATGCACTCCCTTCAGGCTCTTCCAGCTTATCTCTGTTCCTGATATAGTGAAGGAAATGCACGAAGGGGATGGCCAGAGGAGGGATCCCTCACCACTCAAGCTCAGAGCTGTCAGGGCCAGGGATCAGCCTTGGGGAAACCAGTGGCCTCTTGTACCGCATTATTCAAAAAGGAGCTGGCCATCTGCAACCTGGGTGCACAGTGGCTGCCAGGGGAAAGCAGAATTGGGGAGATAAGGCTGTCCTCACTGGGCAGCCCCTCTCCTGGTCCTCCCCACCTCATTTCCAGCTGCAAGGCTGTGCTTCCGGGCTGCAAGAAATGTGAATTTACAAAAAGCAGCCCATTGGCAAGGCCAGCAGCCAAGAGCTGGGAGATGGGGTCACAGGCTCCCTAGACTTCCTGATGCCCGCTCTGAAAAGGAAATCACCATCATTTGGACAGAAGCAAAGGGCAAAGGCTCAATTTTTCCATCAGAGGGAGTTAGAGTGGAGGGGAAAGGATTTGCCCGAGGTCACAGAGCCAGTCAGTGGTAGAGGAATGAGATTTTCAATCCTGTGTTTACCTCCCAACGCTGTCCTGATAGTGTGAGAAAAGCTAACAGAAGTATCAGTGTGGCTTGTTAATGAAAGTACGTTTATGACCAGACAGTGTTTCTAAAAGGCAAGAAAAGCTTCGCTACTTCAGTGTTGGGGCAGGGTGCTACCACATTGCCATCTAAGGCATTGCTGAAATTCAGGGATGTCTCCTCAACAGTGCAGGAGACATTGTACTTCGAGTCTTGCAGGCAATACTGAGTTTGGGGTAATTACAACGCCCTTGAAAACATGGCCGAGATAGATGTCTTTACTTGCTAATTGCAGAGCCTGCACCCTTTCGTTGACTCCGTTTTTCTCTCTTTCTGTTTCTGTGCTCTTTTTAATATTGTGGGTACAATATGTCTAATGAGGTGGAGTAATCATTTTGGCTGTGATGTTGTTACGCTCAATGACAAAAGCAGAAATGGGTGTAAGCAGGCTATCCAGGGACTGCCAGGCACATAGACATTTACAGGTGACAAAGCATGACTCATGATCTCTACATCCCATTTTAGCATCTACTCCAGCTGATCAAGTCAACCTAAAAAACTGTTTTTCAATCTATATTTTTCTGAGGATTTAACAATGGCTAAATTTTGTCAAATCACATAGCACAGAGCGTAGTCCAGCGATACACAGCTGGTTCACCAGCTATCCTACAGTCCCTCCAGGGACCTTCCATACTGTAATTTTAGGGATGTCTTCTTCCATATTGCACAACTACAACTGAGCTTTACACTTACAAAATGCCTTTAGTGCTACCAGCTACACAGGCCACTTCCCTGTGTTCAGGTCTGTCCAGATTCACTGACATTTAGACACCTAATTTGATCTATACAACTAAAATCATACAAGAACCAGAGGAGCAGAGCAGCCCAGTCTTCTTTTCCTGAAAGTACTAGTGAGCTGCTCAAAAGCCACAACTCAGGGGTGTACACTCCTGTTGAGAGTATATGACCACAACCACAAGCAAAGCAGAGCGGAAGTCCAGCGCCCTGGACGCAGCAAGAAGCCTGTGCAAAGACAGGCACAGCCACCTAGCATATCCACAGACTTCTGCTCCCTTGCACCAAAGAGTGGGAGCTGGCTCATGAGCTCTGAAACATCCAGATGCAACAGCACACATTGCTTTCTAGCAACTCGCAGTGTCATCTTTATAGGACAGCATGCCCACTTCTGTCCCCACACGTTCTGTTCTTCTTGAGCCACTCTGTGTTCAGGGACTTTGCTGCAAAGTGTCCAAGCTCCCTGCTGACAGCTGCTCCTCCTCAGTTTAAATCTCACTATCTGCTGGACTGCGTGTCCTATGCTGATGTGAGACAAGGCAATGAGCTGGGTGCTGTCACCGTCTGGCTGCCCAGGCAGTCTCTAAGGCTCTGACTTCCCTCATTTCTTGAAAAGGTGTCCCAATAGCCCAGGAAAGCTGTGAGCTACTTTCTTCCTCTGCCCCTTCCATGTCACTGAGTTAAGTCAAGGATAATATTTCGATCCCTGTGTTTGGGCAGCCTCTCCTTCTAGGACACCTCTGCGATACACCTGGCGCTTTCCAGTCTACGTGACACTGATACCATGGTGCCCTTTCTCAGTCCACCCTTCCAGGAACCCACCTTGCAACTGCTCTCTCTCTACCTCAAACATGAAAAGCCGGAGCTGAGCCAAGCGGAAAGCAAAAATCAGAGAAAGTCGGAGGGCACTTACTTTTCATAGTCGTGTTTGCAGTACAGCTGCCGGTTGCGACAGTAGCAGGTGCCAGAAAGCGGCTGCAGGCAGACAGCACATTTCACACAGCCTTCGTGCCAGGAGCGCTCATTGACTCGCAGGAGGAACCGGTCAGAGATGGGGGTGTCACAGCCAGCACACACCTCCCGCATTTTGGAGTCTGAACCTGGGCAGCAGTGAAAAGATGGCTTGAGAAGGAGGTTTCCTTTGCCCAGGGGCATGTTCTGAAGGAATGGTGTCTGCCTTTGGGGAGGGGGCTACGCTCAGCCTCACACAACTGTTTGCTTGCAATTATCTACTGTTTTTTTTAAAGCCACGTGGTGTTAGTGTCAGTCATCAAGCATGCACAGGAGAGTAAAAAGGGAGGCTCTGCATGGAGTTCATTGTAACAACCTTGAAAATAAATGTAAAAGTTTGCTCTGCAAAACATGAAAAAGCAGCATGTTCTGGGCTTCTCTGCGGTTTCCAGGTGGTAAATTACAGATGAATCAAAAGTCCACAGCTATCGCATTATTTAAATTGCAGAGGATGTGGATAGGCAGATTTTAGAGAGCACGCATGCGCATGCTTGGGAACTGGGGAAAAATGTGAAGCAGATCCATTTATGTGTGTCTCAGCAGGACACGGTGGGTGCTGAGCTGCTTGGATCAGGTCAGAGGACAGATCTGGATCTGAATTCTACCCAATTGCTCCCTGGACCTGGTGCTAAGCTGCTTAAAACAGAAAAAGCTCCAGAGATTTGGGATTTTTTTCCCCTCAATGTTATCAACATGCAAATCTATGGCTGCCCTTCAAAGGCTTCTTGATGATAACTTCAAGGTAAAGGAGTGAGTAATAAACACACTATCTGGTGCACTGGATCTAGGTTATGGGCTGAGCCAGGTAGAGACACCGTCGTCGATCTCTACGACCATTGTGCCAAGTTCCTGGGGTTTTATGAGTGCTTACCTCTGTCCTCTCCCTCTGCAGCCTCTCGATTCTTTTATCCTTATGTAAGCGTGTGGGTCCTGGGGTAACACCTGCCCAGGCCCTCTTGCAGGGCTAGGAAGGATGATGGCTGGTTACATGGGTGAAGCTTAGGTGTATTTTAAAAGGCAGGGTCAGGTGTAGGGCTCCAGCAGCTCCGTGCCTGGCAGTGAACTATCCAGGGAAGCTAGTTGAGCTGAGCCTTTGAAGAATGGGGGACTGACGGGCCCAGGCCCTTGGGGAACGCTAAGCCTAGCCCTAACGGTGGTCAGTGTCCCAGTGCAGAGGGTCAGGAAGGCTTGTGCTGGCCTCTGCCCAAACAGGAATTCATCTGCATCAAAAACAACAAGCGACTGTGGCAGATCTACATGGCAGAAGGCACGTTCCAAGTGGAGAGCTTTGTACCCCTACACAAGGCTGGAAGACACACAGGAGCCCTGCCCCAGTAGGATCTCTGTAGAGACCACAGTAGCAAAGGGAATTTCCCGCTTCTACAGCAACGTATGCAGCATACAGAGGCTTCCCAGGCCTGCAGAACTCATGTCCAAGGCTCAGCGAGGCAGCCCTTACACCTGACCACAGTCCTCCAGTGATTAAGAGCCCATGCAGACCCCAAATCAGCCCATCAGCAACTTGCCTTCAGGCTTCTTGGACTCAGCAAGTTCAAATCGTCTGCCACAGGTGACAGGAGGACTGCAGGCTGGCATCAAACAGGCAGGACTACCACAGTGATGCAAGATGCAGGGAGTCAGAAGGGCTCCACTAATAAGAAGCTTTCTAAACACCTGCCTTGTCCAAGTTTAGCTGCAGCCAAAGACAGACAACTTCGCAATGCCCTGAGTTCATTCGAAACCATAGCAAACGTAAGTGAGAGTAGCCCCAAGAAGTTTGGATAAAGGCAGGTGGTCCTCTCTGTCTTTAAGGGCACTGCTGTTACCTCAAAGCAGGAGGAACTGTATGCAGTAAGCAAATTTGGCTAATCTGGGCTTGCTATTCTAGCAAGTGCCTCGGACAACTGGACTGTCTTGCATGAAGGCAGCTCTTGCCACGTTTTACTGCTGCACTTGGGTTTGGGCTCTGCATCACCAGGATCCCAGCCAACTCCCCCAACTAAACCTGCAGATATGCTGCCTGGGTAGCGCAGCGAGGAACAAGGTTGCCTGCTTGGCTGCTCAGCATCATTGCCAAAGGCAGCTTGCACTTAGTGGCAAGCTAGGCCCTTTGCAGTTTCCAGATTCAGCACAGGTTGTTAACTAAATGCTGGGGCCTGGAAATCAGAGGGCAGCATCAGCTGGAGAGGAGCAGACCCAAGGGGAATGGCTGAGGCTGCATGGCCAGAGCCGGGGCTCCAGGCATGGGCTGGCAGTGCACAGCAGCCATGGGGAGAACATGGTGAGAGTCGCACTTGAGCAAGTGTGGAAACAGAAACAAACACCAGCCACAACTGCTGCGTGACCCTGTGCGAGTCACTTTGTGATTAGTTCTTGTTTTTTTCCATTTTATCTGGACAGTCTGAGGCATTTTTGACAAAATCAGTTCTATTCGCAGTGTTTTTTGCCAGTGTAACCGTTGGTGAACAGAGCAGGGTTTTATCCATGTAGTTATAAAAGCCTTGCACTACCTGAGAAAGGAAGGACGATAAACGTATCTTGTTGTTTTAAGGGAACTTGGTGTGGGTCCCCCACCAGCATCATTCTCATCAGAATCCTTCACCTTCAGACAAGTCAATTCAGTCCTAGCAACTCCAAGCCAGATCAAAACTGCGAAACCCTAGCAGCTGGGAGAAGATTCCCTGGAAGGGCAGTTTTCAAATGAGGGAGCTTATAAAGAAAGTAATATTTTAAGAGGTTTATTTGTTTTGCATTCCTCTAATGCAAAGGCACCAATTTTTTCCTTATTAAAGAGCAGCAACGGCAAGCTTTTCATGAGAGGAAACGGGGATTTTAGCACAGTAACAAGAAAAAAGAATGTGACCCAGCCCTGGACCTGTCTATTCAGCTAACTTTCTCCAAGCTGCAGGAGGCTGTGCCTGCCATTCATGTACGACTGTTTGTGCTAGAGCAGCAGCACCCTGGTACCAGAGCTATTACAAGAGAGCTGCAATTGTACAGCGTGTAACGGGACAGCTTAAATGTCCAAGGTAATAAGCAGTCAAGTCCTGGCTTAGCGGTGAGCATGTGCAGAAGTTCTCTGCAGAAGGTGGATGCTTTCCCACCTTAGTCAAACCTCCACTTTTAACTTTTTCAATCATTTTCACCCTGCTTGACTTTTACCCCATGGGCTACATAACATCACAGGACCAATCAAACTTCCAGTGGGTGAGTTTAGGGGCATCTGTAGCTCTAACAACCCAAAACTCCTCTTTAAAAAAAAAAAAAGTAGGGAATAATTTAATACCAAATTAGTCTGACAGCAGAAAACAGATATTGAGATAGCCAAGGAAGAGGGAGGTCTGTAAATGTGGGATAATTTTAAAAGCTTTAGGAAGAGTCACAAAACCTCAGACCCAGGGAGGTTCCCCCCTCTCAAGCCTCCCCCCCCCATTCAAAACACACTTTACGTTATATTCAGTAACCAGGCGAGGTGGTTGCCAGGGATTATGGCTTGTGGAATGCAACAGAATCCTGCCCAGTGCCAGCGCATATTGTGACTTGCCAGCACGGGATGCACCGGCAGCGCCTGGGCCTAGGGCCCAGGTTTATTGCTGGACAGTAATTCACACCTGGAGTCTTGCTCAGCACAAGGCCAAGAACACAGCAATTTGTTAACGAAATGCAAGACGAGTGAATGATGCTGTCAGTCCAGGGATGTGAAAAGTCCTGGGAAAACTGCCGATTTGCACGACATCCTACCACAACTAGCTCAGCAAAAAGACTTGAAACTGAAAGTAAAGGAGGTTCTGCCTAACGCTGGCCAAAAGACATCGGGCTTTGGAATCGATCTTAAAAAATACAATAGCTGGAACTAGCAAATATACTAAGAAGAGCAATTTCAACCAACCATGTTGCAGCTCTCCAAGAAAGGGAAAAGGCATGAAGAGGGGGCTAAGAATCAGTGAGTCGCGCAGCATCGATATGGAAGGGAGTTTGCTTTAGAGGCTTCATTTCAGTATTGTTCTAAATCAAACCGTCACTGAGTTGCACTACCCCACAGCCAGACCCACCCAGCGCTCACGTACACCAGAGCAGCCTGCCCCAGCGCAGCCTTGGTGCGGCAACTTCACAACTGGTCTGCAGACAGATATCCCCACTCTAGTTTACAACGTGGGTCAGCAGTCCCAGCTATCATCCATATTCGTGTTGGTCGAAGGCCTACAAACAACAGCCTCACCGTGCGCGGTGGCACTGCATAAAAAGAGCAAAAGGGAACAGGATGAACTGAGGCACAGAGGAGCAAAAGGGACTCGTCCAGGAGGTCCAGGCAGACTAGGGATTGGAGCGTCGGCCTTCCCTGTCCCTTCACTCAGGGCTCCGTGCCCCGTGTCCTGCTAAATCCAGACACTGCGTGCTGTAAGGACAGCCCCAGCCCACATAGCCCCAGCTGCTCTGAGGTTGCAAGATGGCACTTTGCAGCATGCCAGTATCTTGCCATAGCTTTATACGGCTCAAAACTGACAACACGGAGCCAATCTGGCCGAGATGGTGATCCCTGTCCCTTTGTCACATGGACAAGGCCAGGAGAAGGAATCGCCTTCCCAAGCCGGGAAGAAAGAAGGTAGAGGAGCAGGGAGTGCAGCTCACTGCAAACAGGGTCATCCAGGCAGCACAGGGAGCGCTCGGGCAGGACCGAGGGGTCCCAGAGCTACTAGCGGGCACAGAGAAACCCCCGGAGCAGAGCGGACGTAACAACGACAGAGACTGACGAGCAGCCCCGGGCGTTGCCTGGTGGCCCCGGGCTGGAACCAAGCCTGAGGGCTTGGTGCCCGTGCCCCGGGGGGCTCCAACGGCCGGGCCCGGCGTGAGCGCCCTGCTGCCGGGCCCCGCTCCCCCTCTCTCCGGCACTCACCGAAGCCCAGGACCGGCGTAGCCTGCTGCAGGCAGGACGGAGCCTCTTCCGTCTTCATGCTGGCGGCCAGCGCGGGGGCTGCGGGGCGGAGAGGCGCGTTAGAGCTGGCCGCGGCGCCCGGCGGGGCGAGAGCCGAGCCGCCGGGTCCTGCACCGGCCGGCCCCGGGGTCCCTCCGGCGGCTCGGAGCTGCCCGGGGTCCCTCGGCGCCGCGGGCGCTTTCCGCGTGCCGGAGCGCCGGCGAGCCCCGGCTAGCGAACGGCAACGAAATCGCCGCGGTGGCGGCGTGCATCCGCCCCGCTCCGCCCGCTCCCGCTGGGGGAGACACCGACCTCGCACCCGGCACCCGCCCCGGGCGCCGTACCCACGCGGAGCCGCGACGGCGGCGCCGGGAGTCGCCCCGCCGCCCGGGGACGCGGCTCCGGCCGCGCCGCCCCCGTCCCGTCGGGCCGCCGCGTCCCCACGGGCCGCCCCGGTCCCGCGCGCCCGCCGCCGGCTCGGGGCAGGCTCGGCGCGGGCGGACGGGGCGCCCGCAGGCTGAGTGCCGCGCTCCCGTGCGGGGCAGCCCCGCCGGCGGGGCACCGGCACCGGCACCGCGTCCCCGCCCGCCCCGTCCGCGCGCGGCACCTACCGGGGGCGCGGCAGCCCCGCGCCGGCAGCGGCGGCACCGGCACCGGCACCGGCGCGGCGGGGAGCGGAGCGGGGCGCGACTGTGCGCGGGGCAGAGCGCGCAGCCCCCGCCCGTGCCCGCGCCCGCGAGCGCCGCCGCCCCCCGCCTCCCCCGGGAGCGCGCCTGAGCCGGGAGCGCGTCGGGGGCCCCATCAAGGCGGGACCCCCTCGGGCGCGGTCCCCCCCCCGCCCCCGCGCTGCCGCGGCGGAGCCCGGTGCGCGAAGAGCCCCTGGAGAGGCGATACCGACGGCGCCCCGGCAGCGGCGGGGCTGTCTCGGCAGGACGACGCGGGAGGCTCGGCGGCGAGGACGGGGAGGGGGCGGCCCGGGAGGCTCCGTGGGGTCCGGGCCGTCGTGGGGCTCCGCGTCGCCGGCGCCGTTAACCCGCCGCCGGTTTAGCGGGCGCCGCCACGACAGCCGAGGGTTTACCGTGTCGCCGGCAGGGCGGGCGGCGGCGCGTCCTCCGGCCGTCGGGGAGGCCGCGGCCCCGCTCGGCTCCGGCAGCTCGTCCCGCGGCGGCGGCAGCGGCCCCGGCACGGCGCGACCGGCCCCGGCGGCGAGCGGCCGGAGCCCCCCGGCCCCGGGCTCGGCCCGGTTCGATGCCTTTGCCTCTCGCTGGGTTTCGCAAACGAATCTGCCCGAGGCATCGTCCGGGGAGCGGGCAGAAAACGGGGGGGCGCGGGCGGGAGCGCCCCCCAGGTCTGGGCGGCCGGGTTAGCTGCTGCGAGCCGAACCGGGCCGGGCCGGGCCGCCCCGCTGCCCCGCTTCCCGGGACGGGCCCGGGGGGAAGCGCGTCCGGGCCCGTGCTGCGGGCGGCCCCGGGGGGGCCAGGGGCCGCGGCGCAGGAGCGCCCGGTTCGGGCGGCTGCGGTGCATGTGCAGCCGGAGCACGCCCGCAGCCAGTGTCGCAGCCGGTGGCCGCGCTCTTTGCGCGTGGGCTCGTGCTCTGGCCCAGCGCAGCCCGGCCGCGCGACTCTGCCCGCCCTGAGTGTAATGGTGGGAAAGGCCGAGGCTGCCCGCGGGCAGGGGTGCAGCCGGGCACCCCGGTAGCACATGGGCTCCCTGCAGTGCACGCACCCGTGCACATGCCTCGCACACCTTGCAGGGTGTGCACGCGTACGTACACCCGCTCCCTGCAGCATGCGTGCACCCGTACGCGTGCACACGCGCACACACGCTCGCTCTCTGGCTTCTTGAGACCAGGGGCCCGTCAAAGCTCTCCAGCTCCCAGCATGGTTCAAGCAGAGCCGCAGAAGAGCCTGTGCCTGAAACACATTTGACAGCGCTTTATGCAGCAGCACGTCTGAGCCGGGACGCCCCACGCACCGTGCGCAAGCGGGCACACCGCTGGGATGGCCAGTGGGGACTGGGAGGGGAGCGCCCTTCGCCACAGGCTCGCTGGCATCCGTATCAGGGAGAGGGGACGTGGGTGGCCAGCTCGGGGTCAGGACCCGGGTGCCAGGGACATGGGTGTCTCACTCAGGCATCTCCGTATGGTCCTTCCCCAGCATTTGCTGTACCTTTGCCAGTCACCAGCAAAGTGACGAGTTGAACGATGATCAAGTTTTATCTAGTGACAAACAAGTACCGGGCAATTTTGTAATGTGAAATCCAAACTGAAAAAAAGGAAAAGCTATGAAAATGATTTTTTTTTTCTCTGCAGGAAAACCGAATCGCATTTCCTGTCCAGCTGCTCCTGTCACCACCTCCCCAGAGACAGCGTTTACTGACGAACCCTCGGTGTCCCACGGCTGCCTGGCCTGGACACTTTGCTTGGCAGCAGGGACCCGAGCCGGGAGGGAGCAGTGTCTGTGGCTATGAGCAGCCCCAGCTCCAAGGGAGGCGACCGCAGGCAGCGGAGCCAGGGCCGGCAGAGGAGTTGCAGTTAGAGATGCAGATCTGCCGCTAGCACCAAACCCCTGCCGGAGCAGGAAGGGTTCATGGTGGAGGCACCTCTGCTGTCTCCCCTCAGATGTGGTTCGGCAACGCCGCAGCCTGTTCCAAGCTGCCAGTCCCTGATGCTACCAAGGGAGAGCTGCCCCCGGCCTGCCCCAAGGGCGCTGCGTGGGGTGACACCCCCCCACGCCCACGCTTTGCCCCACTCGCGCCCAGCCTGCTGCGTGCTCCTGCTAATGGTGCTGTCCTTCGGCTTGGAGCCGACGTGCGTGACATCCATCTGCTGCAGTCCGGCTCTCCCCCACCCCCCTCACACATGCAAGCACACCTAGAGACAGAGAGGCCATTTTAACCAGTGCTCCAGAGCAATAATTGTCCTTTATTAAGCTGAGCTCCTTGTGGAGAACCAGGACTCCTCCGATGTTGCTTAGGACTGTTAAAGTCCTTTTCTGTCCTTCCTCAGGACAGTGTGGTTCCCAATGGCTGAGAGGAACCAGCAAAAAATGGACACTTGGATAGCATAAATTAAGAAGAGCAAGGAACATTCGCGTTGTCGGAGCACAGGATGTTGCCTTCACGCGCAGCTCGGGTTGGGTGCAGCATGCTGGCGTTGCTCAGTACCGTTCAGGTGGGCACAGGCTTTTCACAGATGTAGTAGCACTCATACGTGCAGTAGACATCGTTCCATTGCCCGAAGCTCCAGAGGTGGGCACAGTCCTCGTTGCCACTGTTGTTGGGCTCTCCTTCCTTCCAGAATCTGGGGAGAGAGGGAACGATGGGGAGCAGGGGCACACAGCCCAGAGCTTGGCCTGAATGGTGTTGCTTTTCCTGCCGCTGGGAGGACGGCGGGTACTAGCTAAAACAATGCAATTTTAGATGGCTTTAGATGCTAGTTCATGTCTCTGATGCCATGTTAGACCTGGTGCTGGTGTAAGTGCCCATCCCACGCTGCTTCCCAAGGCTTCCCTTGGTGGGTACAGAGCAAAGCAGGGAAACCCAGGCTGCAGGTGCCTTTGAGCTGATATAGAGGTGCGCGCAGGTGGGGAAGGTACCTGCTCCTCTAGGGCTGTGGGATGACAGAGTGGGTCAGGCTGGCACTCACGTGAATGTGGTTTTGTAGTCAGTCCCGTCGATCCATTCCCATTCCCCTTCCAAGTTCTCATCTGTGAGCCCAATCCAGAAGCGTTCATTCCTTGTCCTGAACATGACAAAATTCTGCAGCAGGGAGATGGATCAGGAGGGAAAGCACCAGGAAACAGTTCCTCAGGTGAACAGGCTCAGGGCAGTGGGAGCTCTGCATTTGGCTTATTCATTTGCAATGTGGAGGAGCAGGACAGGTACCGGCGGGGCAGGATCTTTGCTGCGTCTAAGCATCCCGCACACGAGAGAAACCCTGGACGCCTAAGCCGGGCATGCAGCAGGCAGGCGGAGCGAGTTGTGCCTGCTCTCTGCTGGCTGGTGCAGAGGATAACAGCAGGCACCTGCTGTGGGCTGCTCCGGCTGCCCAGCGAGAGGCTGAGGCCGGTGCGTGCAAGGTGAGAGCACCAGACAAGGATGGTACTGGGGGCGTTTTGCAGGAGGCCAGGGCTGCAGACAGGACTCAGGCGAGCCTGGGCCTTCTTGGCTAATGCTGGGGTCTTTACCTGCTTGGCGTAGCTGTCAATGATAGCCAGTTGTGAGTGCATCTCTTCACACTGAGCCTTTGCCTTGTGCCAGCTCATTCTACGCAGGGAGAAGTAGTAACATTTTCTGTCAAAGTACTCCCACTCCCTGGATCCAGGTCCACAGGGAAATACTGGCAAAAGGAAGGAGTGAGGGAATTCAGAGAGACTGCTGCAGGCAGTTGTTTCAATCCCCACCAGACTCACCCCAGCACGGGGGTTTTCCTAGCAGTGTTGCAGTGCCAAATGCTGACTGGTGTAGACACAACGGCATGACCATGAAGCCTGATGTATATTGGATTCCCATGAATGTGGCACCTGGCACCAAAAAAGGCTCCTACTACAGGGAACATTTGCTTTTTTTCTGAAATACAATAGTATAAGATTTCTGGAAACCAGACTCTAAAGCAAATAAACATAGCTGAAGCCAGGATCCTTTGTGCTGGTCTGTGAGGCCAGGCAAATCAGAAGAGATGATGCCATCTTAGCAACTGCTAGAAGACCTCTCAGCAAGGGAGCCTGAGGACATCGCAAGACAGCACAGGTGAGACTTGGCACCAGCGAATCCAGAAGGGGACAAGCACTGTGCAAAGCCTTAGCAAAGGAAATGCAGAGCAGGAACACTTCATGGATGATTTAGGGAGATTGCAGAGGGGGAAAAAGCTTGGGAGAAGCAGATTGTAAGCAGGAGCCCTTTGTGGTCTTGGATAGCAGTCAGGACTTACACAGGAAATCCATGCCAGAATGGTTCTGTTTCCGTTCCAGGTGCATCTCATGGAGTTTAGAAGAAAGGGCAGAAACTATTACAAGAGAGAGATGCTGGGTTACTGGTTGCATTGTTTGCCATTACCCATGCATCGTTACCTGCAAGCACATCACCCATCAAGACTAAAGACATGTTCTGTTCTGGCTTGTTTAACCTGCTGGGGATGCCCCTTTCCAGCAGGCTGCAGGGCAAAGGAGTCCCAGGAGACAGTTCACTGGCTGTAGCCTGGCATAGCTTGAGACCGCAGCATGGACTTCAGCAGTCCCTCCATGGGACAGTCTGGGTGTCCCTCTCTTTACTCCACCCTCTCCTATCTGAGCTAAGGCATACGCTGCCTCGCTGCAAATCCACGGACGCCCTTGTGGGGCTGTGCTCGAATGACCCGACGTCTGAGCCTCGACCTGGCAGCTGTCCACTCTGTGCACCTCCTTGCTCAGGTCTCAGCAAAGCCTGTACGCCCCTGTCCGGCGGTGATAGCACCACGTGTGTGCACGAGGCTGGTCTCCCAGCCTTCAGGGGAGGCTCTCTCCAACCACAGGCCCATACAGAGTCAGTGCACAGCGATTCCTGCTTTAGGCTGTTACAATATGGGTTACGAGGACCTACAGAGATCTATAGTGAGTGAGTGTGCACTGAAACCTCATATATCTTTTGGTCCTACCTGTCTAATTAATTAGCACGAGATATAGACCCTTTCAAAGATGTCACAGTACCTCTGGAGAGTGACACAGCAAACAGGGTGATGATCAGCAAGAAGGAGAGTGCCAGTAGCAAGTATACCGTGAAAAAGGATCTCAGCTTCTGCTGGAAAAAGTTTCTGTCTTTAAAACAAACACAGAAATAGATGTGAAAATATTCCCTCTGATAAGTGGATTAGTTTGAGTTTCATAGCTTCTTTGGTTCCATTTGTAAGAGGGTTAATAAATAACCTGCAATGGTTTACTGTTTGCTATAGAAACCAAGAATTTGGTTATAATGCTCAAAACCATCTATGGCACAGCTAATTGACAGCCATCATGGACTTGCACTGTATTAGCACTGATGTGGCCTCGTTAAAGGGCAGGGCAGATGATCTGCCGATCGCCACACAAACAAAACAAAAAGCCAAAGCTTTCTCCAAAGAAATTGTAACCTTACATCACATATTTCAAAACAACATGTTTCTAAACTCTTTTCAAAAGGGAGAACTCTTCCCTATCCCTAGCTGATGTCAGGTGTTCTCCTCTCCCCTCGGGGGGGGGGGGGGGTGGGGGGGAGGCGCTAAACCTTGGACCCACCCTTGAAAGATTTGCAAGGGTGCTGGATCACTCAATATAGGGATCTCAACCTGAGAAGCCTCCAGGAGGAGCCCAGTTTTACTCTGGCCCAGGACGCTTCTGGGCTGAACAGCTATTGCTTGTTGGGCTTCCAAATCACCAACAGCTTTACAGCAGCTGCAGACCTTCATATCAGTAACACCCTACACCTGCAGCAAAGCCCCCTTCATCCATCTTCTGTCTGAGTCTTTACCCCAGGGGCAATCCTACAGCTCTTGCAGGGTGGGGTTCCTCATCCCAACCAATCAACCCCATTGTAGTTAATTAGCCAAGTTGCCTAAGCAGACAAGGACTCAGGTAGGTGGGAGTAGCAAGACCTTCCTTTCATCTGGAAGTTAAGTACATGGGCAGATCAGGAAAGAAAGTGTGCTAGAGAGTCTGGCTTTGCTGTCCTCCTTGCTCCTGGCTCTCTCCCGGAGGCAGTGGCTGGAAGGGATAGCTTGGCAGAAATTTACCTTTAAAGATATGCAGCTCGTCATGAAGGTGCTCCTCATCCATCCTGGTGAACTGGCTGGGAGAGATGGAGGCAATTTTGTTTAGCCTTGGGATGCAGAGTGAGTAAGTGGAACCTTGTTTGCTAGAATATCTAGAATAAAAAATTTGCAATATCTCTAGAGGTGCTCCCTCCAAAAGTTATAATTTAACCAGCAGTTTTTACACTGTATCCCATTGGCTTGTCTTCTCAAATCACTGTTTTGGATTGTGTCAACTTCCAGTAATTCACCTGTCTGGAAGTTCTTGTCTGGCCAGACCGAATGTCCTCTTTGCTTGTAACGCTTCTGGTCGCTTTGGAGTACAAAGTGCAAATTCCCAGTTTCTGAACCTGTTCCCTCAAGTATAAAAGAACAAAAATACAACTTTGGAAACAAGTAGATTTGGAAAATGAGAAGTAGTCTTCTGTTTGGGCAAACAGCTGCTCAGCAACTGCTGAAGGCAAAACAACTCTCCCTATAGATACACTTGCACAAGAAAACAAAAAGGATTCAGGGCTGATAAAGCATCTGCATTAATGTGCCTTAAATGTATGCATGATGGATGTGCAGTATCAACTTTTTAATTAAGTGGAGCTCCCTGAACTAATTGATAATCCATGGAGTTCCACAAACCTCTCAAAGTTTTCTGTATGATAGAAACAGCTTTTCACTTTGGCAGTTGTGAATTTTCACTCCTCTCAACTCCAATATGACTTTGAGACCTATCTTATATACTAGTTTCACTGCAAGACACGCAGGTTTTAGCCGTTTTTTTCTAAGTATTTTTTTCTGTATTTAAAAAAAAAAAACAAGCAAACAAGCAACAATAACAACAAAACCTCTGGGCTTTGATTTCATGATGTGTAAATAGACAGCAGTAAGACAGGGTTGGGAGAAGAGCCCCTTATGTTAAAGGGTAATGCTGGCAAAAGATGAAATGGGGATAAACAGTCCAGAAAACTGTTTAGGCTGGGAACTAGAAGCAATAAGGCTCTAGAACAGTCCTCTGAAAACTGCCAAAATAAAATCCTTTGGTAAATGTGTGAAAGTAGGGACAGAAACAGAACTGATGTTTTAAGAGGACCCTTTCCATCCTTTATTCTTATAATTTGCCCAAGGTCATCCGATATTGAAGTTTGTAACTTGCAGTACCCAGATTCCGAAACTCAGTGCAAGGAGAAGCCCACTTTATGGCATATAGGACTTGTAATTGCTGCTTCATGCTATTCCATGTTTAGTAATTACATGCTCTGCAGAGACAGTGGAAAACTGGCAAGTTGGGATCAGCAGATATTAAATTACGTTGTTTGGTACACTGTGCTATCAAGCTCGCAAACATCCCACTGCAAACATTGAAAGAGAACATTTAGATTCTTGCTGCATCAGACTGCATTTTGATTGACTGAGTGATTTTGCTGTGTTTTTAACTTCTGCTGATTTGCCTTCACTCTCTGAGCCCAGAGAGTGCTGGGACAGATAGTGCTGAAGTTCTAATAATGATAATTACTCCAGCATAAACCTCTGTACCTGTGGTAAACGTGTAGCAGTAGTTATTAAGCCAGCAGCCTTGGGATGCTTTCCAAAGCAGAGCTGAGGCATTTACCATTGTTTATTTGCCCCAGAGCTACACTGAGGTTGTTTGCATATAGGAACAGCAAGCCAGAATGAGGCCAGGGCACAAAGACCAGCTGTTAACGAGATGCACAGCATTTCGTCACAGAGGGTCACTGCCATCCGGATCTGTTTGAAACCCAAGCGCTTATTGCATAACCTGCAGTTGAATGGAAGGCACGGGGTGAGGCCAGGTGAAAACGGCCATGTCCAGAAACGGAGCCTGGGAGAGGACAGGGGACTCGGCGAGACAGTAATGCTGCTGCTGCATGGACTCGGCGAGACAGTAATGCTGCTGCTGCATCGCCTGGGAGAATGCTCTCTGCAGTCTCCACTAGCTCCTGGGGAAACAAGGCCGAGCAGCTACGGTGCTGCGGGAATCATCGCACCTCCCTGTCAATCTGGATTAGGGAGGAAGCAAATGGCATGAAAGAATCTCTTGGGTAGGAGACTAGGATTCAGGACTTGTGTTTTAGTGCTTTTTAACTCCACATGTGTCTTCAATAATGGAAAAGCTTTGCTAGGACAAAAGGGTCAACCAAACTGGAAGACAAAATCCATGGGTTTCCCTGAGGGAGTCTTGCAGTCCTGCGCCAAGCTTTCCAGTGGGTCTGTATCACTGCATTTTGATTCGTGTGCAACTCTTCCCTTCTGCTTTACCGCAGGGCAGCAGGTCTTCAGCTGTTAACACCTGAGCACACCGACTGTGCAGTGACAAAGGTTGCCTGACTTGCATATTCTAACAAAGACACTTATGACAGTTCAGTCAAAATATTCCAATAGCATGAGGAAGGCTAACAGTCAAAAACACTTTTATTTAATAAATACAGTATTTGATTAAAAACAGCATCCTTGGGTAACCCAACAGTCCAGAACAGCAATGTCACAAAGCTTCAGTTGCAATGTCAGGTAAGTTTTTTCTGTCACGTCCCTGCTGTTACAACATCTTGAGTAAGAGCAGTATGTGAACAATACAAGACAATAAGGCAATGTGGCTGCTCGCGGTAGCACAGCCCAGCAAAACAAGGAGAGGTAACAGCAGCCCCCTCTGATGCCCAGGAGCACGTATGGGTGCCCTTTCTCTCCACAAATGGAATGTGATGCTTTTGGGAACAAGCAATTAGGAAGATCTGCAACCAAACTTTTCTGCATTTTGAAAAATAACTTTCAGGACTAAACTTGGCAGGAAGATAAAAGCAAGAAGACAGCCCAAACTATGAAAACACTCGGTGTCTGGGCAGCAGGTCACCCGAACTGTTCCGAGAACAAACCAACTCTGGCAGCACGTGTCTGAAGCGCAGCCTTTTAAGTGTTTCTTCCTAGGCATAGTTAGGAACGTACACACAGGGTGGTTGAGCAATCAAAGTTAGATATTAACTGGAGTTCTAGGTTTTGGGCAGCTTTTTTTTTTTTTTTTGGTAGTTTGTTTTTGGTGGGGGGCAGTAGGGCATCTCACTTCATCTCTTGAATTCTGTGCTGGTTGAACTGCTGCCTGATGCTCAGCACAGGGGTGAAACAGGGCACAGGAAGAGGTTAAATATGGACACACACGTGTGCTCACTCGCTTGCTCACTCTCTGAAACCTCTGTCAGCCCTTGGTCAATTCACTGCTGGGGTTCCCAAACGTAAACAGCTGCGTATTCACTGACTTTCCAATTTGCCTGATCCATGGAGGGATCCCACCAGAAGCAAGTTCTCACCAAGCTATTTACATGACTTTGCAATGTGAAAATTGGCTCTTTTCACAGCACTGTTTTAGCCTGAGTGGGAGCATACAACTGTTACCAGGAAAAAAAAAATCATTACCCAAAAAAGCACATTTGAAGCTTGGTGATGAAGGGCGAGCGTCCTGCCACTTTAAACTGTTAACATCTTGCTTCAGAATCTGTATCAAGGAGTATGTGAAAAGCTGCAGTTAGGCAAACTCGCCTGAATTTTATGTATTGCCTCATCTTCAAAATGAGCCCCATCTAAATTGAGATTCCTCAGCTGGGGGAGTGCTTGGCACAAAGCAACAATGGCATCAGGGGAGAACTTATCACAGAGGTCAAGGCAGAGCGTTTCCAGGCACTTCAGGGTCGCTAGGCAAGCCAAACCTGCATTTGTCAAGGAATAAGCATTGCTGATCTCCAGCAGTCGGAGACATTTCATATGGCGCCCAATGAAACGAACAGCGGAGTCGGTAATGACGCAGTGGCGCAGCACAAGGCGCTCCAGCCCCCCCAAGTACACCGCTGCTCTCTGAATCCCTGCGTCTGTTACCCGGTAGGTCCCAGACAGGGTCAGCGTCTTCAGATGAGTCTGGGAGGAGACGTTTAGCAGATGCTGGTCGCAAAAGGCAGGGACGTTCCGGACGATGAGATGCTGCAGCTGGGGCAGGGCGCTCGCGGCAGGGCCCTGGAACCAGGCAGCAGGGATTTCGCAGTGACTCAGCTCCAGCGTCCTCAGGGAAGCAGGCATGCTCTGGTAGGGGAGCGGGCGGAGGTCGGCCTCGGCCAGGCACAGCCGGCCCAGGCGGGGACACTGCCTCCCGAGGGCGGCCAGCAGCGCGGGAGAGAGGATCTCGTGCTTCCTCGCCGAGCACAGCGCGCCCTTCACCTTCAGTGTCCGCAGGCCGTCGCGCAGGTGCCGCCGCAGCAGGTGCCACAGGGTCCTGGAGCTGACCTGAGCGAGAAGGGAGTCAGGCCTCGCGCGGTGGCCCCCAGTCCCTACCGGGCATCCTCCAGCCCCTGGCAGCCCCCAGTCCCTACCGGGCATCCTCCAGCCCCTGGCAGCCCCCAGTCCCTGCTGGGCAACCCCAGCCCTCACCAGGCAGGCCCTGGTCCCCACCGGGTGGCCCCCGGCCCTGTGCAGCCCCCGGTCCCTGGCAGTCCCCAGTCCCCACCGAGCATCCCCCAGACCCCGGCTCCAGCCCCCACCGGGCAGCCCCCAGCCCCCGGGCAGCTCCCGTCCCCACCGGGCAGCCCCGGGCCCCGTACAGCCCCCGGCCCCCATCAGCCCCCACAGAGCAGCCCCCGGCCCTGGGCAGCCCCGGTCCACCCCGGTCCCCGGGAACCCCTAGTCCCTACCGAGCAGCCCCCGGCCCCGGGCAGCCCCCAGCCCCCGGCTGCAGCCCCCGGTCCCCCACCCGGTGCGCGCTCAGGTCCACGTGTCTCCAGAGCGCCCGGTCCTGCCCCAGGCGCCGCCACCGCCGACAGACCCTGTGGGGAGAGAGGAGGCCGGTCACCGCCGGAACCGGGACCGAGACCCGGCCCCGGCCCGGCCCGGCCGCACCTGCCCGCGCGCAGCCGGTCCCGCAGCGGCAGCAGCGCCAGGACCTCCAGGAGCACCGAGTCGGGCAGCGCCGCCAGCCCGGCGCCCGGCGCCCCCTCCGCCATGGCAACGGGCCGCTTCCGCTTCCGGCGGCCGCGCTTCCGCTTCCGGGGCGCGAGGGCACCCGCGACTTCCGCTTCCGGCGCGGCGACTTCCGCTTCCGGCGGGGCAGTCGTCAGCGGCGGCGGAGTGGCCTGCTCGGGTCTCCTCTGCGCGGCCCCCCCCTCGCAGCCCCCGCTGCCGGCGGCGCCTCTCTTCCCTCAGGAACGATGATCGAAGTCGTCTGCAACGACCGCCTGGGCAAGAAGGTGCGGGTGAAATGCAAGTATCCCCGGGCTGGGGCCGGGGGGCGGCGGGTGAGGGGGGTGGCGGCGGCTCCTCCCGGTCCCGCTTTCCTTAACGGCGCCGCCAGCACCGAGGACTCCATCCGCGACCTGAAGAAGCTGATCGCAGCGCAGACTGGGACCCGCTGGGACAAGATCGTGCTCAAGAAGTGGTGAGCGGGGCGGGCGGCGGCCGCCGCTCCTCGGCCAACGGCCCCCTCGGCGCCTGGCCCGGGCTGGGGTGCGGCCGAGCGGCCCCCGGCTGCGCCCTAGCGCTGGGGGAGCCGGGAGGGGAATCCCGGCCCGTTTTGGGGTAGCGTTGCTTGGCCGGGCTGTCACGGGCGGCTTCAAAACCACGCTAGGTCTCCGCTGCTGCCCCTCCATGAGGGGGCTGATGGGAGCAGGGCTGTTGGGGAGGCTGAGGCTGCACCGCTCCCAGGGCGTCTTCCTTTGCTTTAACCTGTGGGGGGGTCACGTGTGCCAGACTGATCTCCGTTTCACGATAACTGCAGGTACACGATCTTCAAGGACCATGTCACGCTGGGAGACTGTATCCTTCTTGCTGTGGTAGTCTCAGTAAGGTTTCTCTGGGGAAACTTCCCAGTTAAATAAGAGATCGAGAACATTTACCGGACGCGCAGCCGGAACGCTGGAACAACGCGCGCGTCAAACCCAAGCAGGCAGCGTGAGCAGAGAGGAAGCGGCTGGGCGCATGCAGCGCTCGCCCTCCTTCCCCGCTGCTGGCAGCCCTGGGGGTGGAGCACGTCCCTGACAAGTGTTGTTTGGTTTGGGACGTTGTACAGCAAGCCAAAGGCAGCGTGGGGTGCAGCTTAGCGCTGGGGGAAGCTTGTCGGGGGCCCTGCGCCAGAACCACCTTAACTTGCTGCTTCAGATGAGATCCACGACGGCATGAACCTGGAGCTCTACTACCAGTAGCGGCGGCTGCCGCGCCGTCCCCACTCCCCGCCTGGCCTGGCTGATGCCTTCCCTCTGTTCCCCTCGCGCGGCCAGCGCGCCGAGCGCCCCGCATTCGTGCATGGAGGCAGTAGATGTGCTGTAGCCTCTCGGGAGTGTTTTGGCTAGTTTGTAATAAACATGTCCCTCGACGTGTCCCTCTTGTCGTGCTGCGGCTCGAGGGGCCGGTGCGGGCGGGCGCCGGGGGGGGGGGGGGGGGAAGCGGGCGCGCTCTGGGATCTTTTGTGCGTCGGCGGCCGCCGTCCGGCCTCCTGTCACGTGCCCCGCGATCGCTTCCGGGAGCAATGCGGCCTCCCGCCCGCAGCCAATCAGTGCCGGAATGGTGCGTGCTTCCGCCAATGGCGCTGAGGACTCGCGCACGAAGGAGGGACGTAGCCCACGGCTGGGCCAATGGGAGCAGAGCGGGGACGGGGCGTGCCCGCCCCCCGCGCCAATGGGGGCCGGGCCGGGAGAGGTCGGTGCGGGAGGCGCAGCTGCCGCGGCCGAGGGAAGATGGCGGAGGAGGAGAAGCTGCCCGCGGGCTGGGAGAAGCGCATGAGCCGCAGCTCCGGTACGGGCGGCGGCAGCGGCGGCGCTGAGCCCCCGCGGGGCGGGGGGGCCTTGGGGGTGGCGAGGGCCTGGCCGGGGCGGGGGGGGGCTGGGTGTCTGAGGGGGGTCTGGCCGGGGGGGGCGGGGTTTTTGGGGGTGTTGAGGGCTGGTTGGGGGCTATGAGGGTAGCCGGGCGGGGGGGATTTTGGGGGTGTTGAGGGCCTGGTCATTGGGTCTGAGGCGGCCTGGTTGGGGGGGGTGGATTTTGGGGGTGTTGAGGGCCTGGTCATTGGGTCTGAGGCGGCCTGGTTGGGGGGGGTGGATTTTGGGGGTGTTGAGGGTGTAGTCTGGGCTGTGGGGGGGGATGGTTGAGAGATGGGGGCTCTGGGGCAGGTGCTGTGAGCTGGACTTTGGGGTGGGTCTCGAGAGGTTCTCGAGGGGTTGAAGTTCAGGCTTTTGGGGGGGGGGTCCTGAAGGGTGCCTGACTCTGGGGCTGCTTTGACTAAGATGGTGCCTGACCTGGGGGGAGGGTTTGGGCTTTTGGGGGTGAGGGGCAGCTCCTATGTCCAGTGGGATGTTGATCTACAAGGGGAGATGGAGCGTGATTTCTGGGAGCTGGGTTGGGGTGAGGGATGTGCTGGCCCTGCACCCCTGGGGGGAGGGTGGTGCTGGCAGCTGCTCCGTCCCTGTGTAACTGGCGGGGAGGCCTGGGGATGGGGGGATTGAGCCCAGCGAGACCCTTGTCTGAGAGCCCCCATCGGAACATGCAGGATGTCTTGCCTTCAGTGTGGCTGCTGTGACTTTGTAGCTCGAGAGCAGAAGTCCTTGGTCAGGATGGCGTTTTCAGCAGAGTTTTTGTCCTTTCTAGTTAGAGCTTTCCATGTTATGGGACCTAATGGCTCAAAAGCAGTTTTTAGGATGCTGTGTTCTCATGCTTGACTGTGGGGGAGATGAGTCCAGGGAGGCAAAGCGTGGAAAGGGAAGAGGTGTCTGTGTGACGCCTTCTTTGTTAAAACTGCGATGGTTGAAGTGCCCTGGCGATAGGGAGCTTTGTGATTGTGTGGAGTTGTCAAGTCTGGGTTGTTAGTGGCCTCCTGGAGGGAGAAACACGGATGACTGTATGGCACTGGTTGGGATTGCAACCGGGGAATTGGGCCCTTTGTCACTACAGCATGACTTCCTACTGCATAGTAAGTTAACCACTGCTGTTGCATTCCCCCTCCCTCGATTTCCTGGCAGAATGGGCTTTTTTTGTGAGTCTTCTGTGGCTCTGGTTTCACTGGAATGCTTTAAGATGAATGCTGCAATAGAAGTTGGAAATCATCTTGATTACAGTTGTGAATTATTGCAGATAAATGAACATGTAGCTCTGAGCCAACACTGGAAGGCCTTTAAGCAAGTGGTGCATCCCTGTCACTGGATGACAGTATTAACTGGCTTTGTTTTAGTGCTGAACGTGGTGTTTTCATAGATGATTTAATCAGAACTTTACTTTCTGCTATGAGGGGGAAGGCATGAGCGTTTTGTGTGGGGAGGTCTTGTTTTCTGGTAGAAACAAAAAGTGATTTTGGAATTGGGCTTTTCTGAGCAATACAAAGACAGGACCTTTGGTAAGGGTAATTTATTGCATTTGCTGCAGCCTGTGCTAAATGATGCACTTAACCGAGAGGCTTTACCTTGTTTCACCATTGCAGATAGTGCTAGAGTGAAATACAACCTTATATCCGCACACCAGAGACCTAGCACCGATCCCTAGCTGCGCAGGGGCAAAAGGGCAGGGTTCCACCGTGTTACCGCGTGCCTCCTTAGAGGATGTGTTGCCATCGCGTGACTGGGAGCTGACTGCGCTCCTTGCTTTCTTAAGAATAATCAACACTTCACATAGGCGAACTTGTGGTCTAACCCTGGCCGCAGCGGCAGGGTGTTGTGTGGGAACGTTTGTTGTTCTGACTGGAGCAGTGGGTGCTTTTGGCCCTGATCTATGGGAGCTTCATGACTTGCCCTAAATTGGAAGAGCTGCTGGAGTCTGCTTCTGCGCAGAGCTGTTGCTTTGACTAAACTCGTGTTTCCATTTGTGTAGGAAATGATGTATACAGAGCTATAAACTACTGTGTGCGATACCATGTTTTTACTGCGCTGGCATTGATAATCTGAACACGGCCGACCACAGTCTCACCTACTTGCAGAAATCTGGTCTTATCTGTCTAGTGGGCCTTGAAAGAAGCTAGTTCTAGGGGTCTGACAGGAGCTTTTTATAACCCTGACGCTCTCTTTCTGTCTGCAGGCCGCGTTTATTACTTCAACCACATCACAAATGCCAGCCAGTGGGAACGTCCCAGCGGCAGCGGAAAGAATGGCCAAGGGGAGCCCACCAAAGTGCGATGTTCACATCTCTTGGTGAAACACAACCAGTCCAGAAGACCCTCATCGTGGAGGCAGGAAAAGATCACGCGGACCAAAGATGAGGCACTGGAGCTTATAAATGGCAAGTAAATGCAGGAGAGAGAGAAAGAGTGATACTATTGTAGGGGAAAAGTCATTTTAAGGCTTAGAACTGAACCCTGAGATGAATGGTTCAGTGTGTCGTGAACTCTCTAAAGCAAAGTTTTTGAGCCAAGTGGTTTGAACATGGACTTTCGTGTAGCATAGCCACTTGGAGAAACAATTTTGCTGTATGATTTGCTGGCTGTGATTAAATGACATAGTCCTACCCCATGTGCCTTCTTCCCCTTATGTTTTTTGTAATGTTGTTTCAGAGGTTTGCTTGTATTTTATTTGTAAATGTGTATTTTTATATTAAAAATAAAGTAATTATTTAAAGCTAAAACAAATGTTCTTTAAACATCTCTTTTTGTTTAATATGTCATTTGACTCTTTGCACTAATGGCAGTTACTGTAAGTTCTGATTAACCTCTGCTTAAAATCAAGTTGCTTGTATAGGCATCTTGCACAAAGCTGTACAGACGACCTGATCAGCCCAGACTTTTCCCCCCATGTTGTGGCTTGTAGTCTGGTCTGTGAGCAGGGGAACTGCATGCCTTCCACCAGGTGCATTGTGACTTCTCGCAGCGTAGACCTTTCTTTGCAACCCTGGCAGTAGAATTGAAATGATGTCATGTTTCTTGAACATTGAGGTTTTGGTCATGAGGAAATAAGCTCAAAATCCAGCTGTTACTACTGACTTTTTCCTCTTAGAATAAGGAATTCAGGGCTTGATCTATTTTAAACCAGTCCCACTGATTAATTAATGAAATCAGGACTGTGTCCTTTAAGAGGCAGTTCTGTCCTTCCTGGCAGTGCTGGTGCACAGGCTAGCTGCCGTGCTGTCCGGGACCCGTGAGCGCGCACAGATACGTGCTCCTGATCTGGAACGGTGTTATTGTCTTTATGGCCTCGGCCATGAGGGAGAGAGGATAGGAAGCGCGCGCCTGGCAATTGCCTCGATCCTGACCAACAAACTTAAGGCCTATCTTTTTTGAAAAAGCTGGGAGGAGAAATCTCTTCACCGCGTAGTTGGAAGCGCTTAGGTAGTGACCAGCAGGTGGTGTGCAGGCCTTTTGGAAGGGAAGTGGAATTAATTGGTCCAAACTGGCCTTTTCTCGGGGGCCTGTCTTGTTTAGCTTAGGATGGGTAGGTAAGAAGGACTGGGGGCCTGAAAGCAGGAGGTGTGCTTAGTGTGGCGCTCTTGTGCCGGGAGAGTTGAAAATGGCGTAAAGATAAATAGATTGACGTATTTCAATCAAGTTGCAGGGTTTCTTCAAAGACAATTTGCAAGACTGTGGTGGAACCATCTCTTGGAGCGATGTTCGTCCTCAAAAGGCCAGCACAGAATTCCCTGCAGGCCAGAGCTTAAACGATACGTGAAGCTTGTCCTGGTCTCTTGTGTAGGAACGAAATGTTGAGGAAAAAGCCTAGCCGCTTCCATCTGAGAGCAGAGCCCGAGCGGGTTGGAGAATTTCATGCCGTTGCTGTCGGAGGAATGGCCTGCTGTAGCAGTAGCGTTCCTAGTTCCCAGTGCTAAAGCAGGAGGGCGATGCTGCTGGCGTTCTTTAGGCAGACGTTGATAAACTTGGACCTACATAAGAGGGAATCATTTACATTTTAGAAGGGAAAGTTCTCTTGGGCAGAATTATCAGCGAAGAGGTGTTTCTGGAGCTTGTGACCTGGGAGGCTCTTTGCTATTCACGAGTTCTGCAAACTGGTTGTCTTTAGAAGCCTGAATAACGTTATTTGGACTAAGCAAATGCCATCTTTTTTTATTTTGTTCAGGTGCTTTTCTTTATCTCAGGTGCCAGAGGTGTTTGTTACCTGGTAAGGCTATGGAGAGAAACGTTTTAATCTGTTCTTTCTCAAAGTAGTAAGTCAAAACGATTTTTTTTTTTCCTTAGCTGGAAAGTATGCAATTAAGATTGACAGTTTCAGAGCCCCCTTGCTATCAGATAACTTTTATGTTTAGTAATTTCTCTGTGGTGTCTGAGGAGGAGAAAGCTGTGATTAGAACTTACATCATGTAAATGGCCTGTTGTGTTCTTGATAAAGGCCTTTAGTGATTTATTCTTCTGCCACTTTTGTTATCTCTTTTTTTTTTCTTCTTGGTCTTCCTAAGAATAAAATACCATTATCAAAAAAAAAAAACCTTTCTGTCAACATCCCCACTTGTCCTTGATAAACACTGTTCCTGGGAAGGTCATAGGAACACTAACTTATGATTCATTATTTTGTGGTGGCTCTCTTGCACCAGAGAGGTGATGCTGCTGATCGGGGATTATCTTCTTGAAAATTGTAAAAATTTTTAAAAATAGCTAAAGTTTATTGCATGGATGCACAGCTTAGTTCCAGTACAATTTCTGACAGTCAGGCAACTTCTCTGAACCAGAGGTACTGTACCTGATGAATGCGATTGTGGCGTAGAATTGTCTAAGTAGATCTCTGGGGAGGAATCAGTTTGACAGCCGTAGTACAATTTTTCACGTTTCGTTTAGAAATTGGTTCTGTTTGGGATATTTCCTTCAGAATCAAACTCTGGTGTTCATTCTTAGATTTTTTTTTGTTGTTGTTTTTGATTGCGTAAAGCATTAAATTTGTTTAGGGAGTTCTTAGTTATGCTCCCACAGGAGGGAAGGCTTTACTAAAGATGAACAATTCAGTACATTTTGGTTCACTGTTAATCTTTGGTTAGTTGCAGGTACTCCATTTGATGGCTTTTTTCCAATAATAAGGGAGGAGATTCAAGACAGCTGGAGGAGTGTGTTGTCCACGAACAATGTTTAATTTATTAAGGAAGTTGCAGTGGAGGATTTAAAGTAGGTTAGCTCTTGCTTTGTGTTACAGCACGATTTGGGTGACCTGGCTTGCCATGTGCTGCTCTGATAGGTGATGACGTTGTAGGGAACATAGGACTGGAAAGAAATTCCTGATCTGAGTCTAACCCCCGCTATTAAAGGCAGCGATACCTCTTAATCCCTTTTGTGAAACTGATTGCTCTCCATCTAAAAGGAGGTTAGGGGTTTGTTTCTCCTCACTGTATTTGTTGTGAAGGCTTTTCCAGAACATCTCTGGTCTGATGTGGAGAAACCCAGTTTCAAGCTAAATGCTGCTCATGGCTAGTTTCTATACGTTGTTTTGTCCGTTAATGTTATTTAAGTGATTTTTCTGTCTGATGTTGACCTCCCAGTGAATTTATAGAGAGTCCTGCTCTTTCCCAGCCTTTTTTGTAGATTAAACCAACCAGGCTTTTAGTTTCTAGTAATGTAGGTCATCCTTTCTGCTGCTTCTACTCTTAGCCCTTCTTTGCACTTACTTCAGTTTCTATTAATCTTTCTTGAGCATTGGTTCATTGTGGTGTACAGTATTCCAGATTAGCTCTTGGCAGTGCCTTATACCAGAGCATTTACTGTTATTCTTCTCTCTACTGAAGATAGCATGACTTCTCAGTTCTGCATTTCTCACTTGAAAAGTCATACTGTCCATTTTGTAGCCATTTCTAATTTCACACTGGTGTCTCTCATTTTCCAGTTGAGCTCTCAGCATATAGAAGGCGTTCTTGTTGGTTTTGTAAATGCATGTAAGTGACTTCACTTGATGTTATTTAACTCTTTTCTTCACTTCTTGGTCATCTAGTTCATGTTCAATATTCTGATCTTCCTTTCCCTGCCCGTGCTTCCAAGTTATTTGCACATTTCATTGGTATATCCAAGTTTCTTATAGCGGAGTCATCTTATGAAATACTAAGATTCATCTCAAAGTTCAGTCCCGAAACCTTTTATCTTCCCTGATATTCCCCATTTCAGCACAACCCACTGCCATTTTTCATCTTACTATTTTTGTATTAATCTCCCATTATTTAATTTCACTTATGTCTGGAGACTTTACAGGTGGTTTATTAAAATCTGGACAGTATCTGCACTGAATAATTTGCTCTAAGTAGTTGAGATCATTGGGGAAAAGGCTTATTAATCCCGCTTCACAGAGCCAAAGTTCAGACACTCAGTGCAAATGCCTTGTTCTCGAGTAGGTGACTTGAAACAATTATCTCAGTCCTAGGTCTTATCCGTAAAACATTCATCTAGTTGACAAGCAGATTTTGCTCTTGGGCTGGTCGTTGTCATAAAATTAGAAAGTTTTAGTGACCGAATTGTATTTCAGCATGTTGTTGATTGATTCACTTTGCAAGCTTGTAAAACCTTTTTTTACCTCTAGGAACCCTGTTGATGTGACTAGTGCAGGCAATTTAGGACATAAAGGTAAACAGTTTGATCCTTAATTTGGATGCTTTGTTACCTTAACATCTGTGTATCTTAAAGCTGTAATTCCTGATACTTCTAGATGTGATGTGTACCAATGCGACAGGTACTTGCTAGGGGCTGGCAGCTATGTGTAATTAGATGTGCACTTATCATGATGCAAATATGTATTTTAGGATAAACTCTGTTTTGTCAGCAAATAGACTGTTTATGCTCAAGCAGCTTAGTTTAATCAGATGAACGCTATCTGCTCCTGTTCTAAAACATGCATATGTGAATGCTATGAACAGTCTTCTACCCAGATGCACAATTTTTTTCCAGATTACTGCAAGATAAGTAGCTGTTTTCTTAAGTTTTATAGAACTTCAGAATGTTATGTAGTCTTCTGACTTTCTCCACCTGTACTCAGTAAGCAGAAGGTAGGATAAGTGTGTATAATCTTACTTATGTAACAATATTGCTGATGATGTTTTCTATTAAAGCAGGTTAAGTATTTTAGGAATTAAGATACCTTTATATGGCTTTTGAGTTATATTCAGAATTCCTTTAAAAAAATAATAATATTTCTAGAACCAGATGTAATCTCCTACTCCCCTTTTTAGTAGTCTTTCTCCTGGCCTGGTTCATACAGTAGTTCCGTTCAGCTGAAAATGCAAACCAAACTGTCATGAACTCCGTGCTGAATTGCAGAGATCCAGGTTAGTGGCAGCTGATCTAAAAACATATGACTGACTGGGGAAGGAAAAGTGGGCTGTAGGGTAGAAGACCAATTTGAAGACTTAAAATCACTTAGCTTAATTTGCTAGAATTAAACTGCAATAACGGTATTCACCTAAAAATTGGTAGCCTGCTTTTTCAGTTGCTGCTGCTTCCTGTCTTGAAAAAGTGGGTTTGTGAACTCCTAAGAAGCAAGCCAGGCTGTGCTTTAGTAACGTGGTGCTCCATTTGACCTCTTTCAGGCAGAGATAAGGTAGAGGTTAGTTCTGTCACCTAACATCCTTTCTGGTGATGAGCAAAATTGATCATAAGTATTTTTTGACATTTCAGCCTAACCGTATCTAGGAGCAGTTTTCAGAAAAGTCATTGCAATTATCTGGTCTTCTGTAGTGATTTGGAAAACATCGTACACTTTGCAATTATGCCATAAAGTCACAGATTTAATTTGCAGATGAACTTCACCTAAGTTTCCCCATTAAGAAGTATTTTCTTATCTTTTGGGGGCTGGTATTTCCTCAGGTATGTCGAGGTATAGAGCATTAAAACTAACTTGGGACTACTTATTTCCTCCCACTTTGCATCAGAAACTGCCTCCTTCCATTTCTGAGAGCATCCCTCAAATTTATGAGATTTAATTCTTTACTTATGCACGTGACATGCTCAGCTAAGGCTCTTCCACTGCTTGTGGCTAGAATAAACCATGCCCAGCATTTTTTTTTTTTTTTTTTAAGGCTTATCTAGCAAAATCCAAGCCCATACATTCAGGCTACAGTGCTTAAATGGAAGTGACCTTCACTAGGAAGTTCAGTTGTTGAAACCAGGAGACTTAGTAGCTTTAGTGTGAAAAACATCTCCTTTCACTTGATTTCTCTGAGCATGTAGAGAAGATCAGCTGCTATTACTGTCTTGTTCAGGGACAAGTTCCAGACTTGGTTCGCTTTAATGCAGCCAGAATTTCAGCAAACGGTGCTGGTACAGGGTGCGCACGTGATCCAGCCATTATCAGCCCTCGCAGCTCTTCCTGCAGTGGGGATTTCTCTTTGAAGATGTAAGACCGCTGTGTTTTAAAACGGAGGACAGTCAGGCTTTGATTCTTTCCAAAGCTGAGAGGAGGTTTCTGGAAAGAGTGATTTCACAGTTAGATGACCAGAGCTCTGATAAGTTTACCTCAATTTGTTCTTGGCCTTGTAAGCGTTGTGGTCCCCTGCTCATCGGCCGAGGAGAGCGGCTTTGGTTGGGGAGCGTTGCTGGCGGAAGGCTCCAGGTGAGGCGCGGGCGAAGTCCTCCAGGAGATGCTCCCTCGCTTAAAGTGGGTGGATGAATATGATTCTCTCCATGTAATTTAGACTTAATCAGCCTTCTGTGGCCCAAGGGTTGGCCAGGGGTGTCTCCAGCGCACCTCAGGGACCATAGGCAGACTTGCCCCACCGAGCGAGCTGCCCGTCTTGGCGATCTTGCAGGGCACCCACTACTTCTCGCCCCAGGACGAGCACGGAAGTGGGCCTGCGGTGCTGCAGAAAACCCTCGCCCTCTTCTGCTTCGAGCCGGCTTCTCGGCCAGGTCGCGCTCTTGCGCGCCAGGCTTAGCTGGCTTTTCTGGGCAGAAGACAAGCTCCCGCTGGTGGGAGCGGGCCATTTCCCAGGCGGTGGGAGCGTGGTGGGTCGCTGGCGGCTGGACCTGCAGCAGGAGCGTGGCTGCGTCCAGAGGTGCCCTGGTGTTCGCAGGCTTTGAGTTGAGCTTTTACAACCCTCCTTCTGCAGATCTGCTACTGGCATTAAATTACAGTTTGGTGGGAGGTGGCTGCTGGTTGGGAGCCAGTGACTGCTGGGGATTTTGATCAGTGGTTACGCTTCTGTTAGTGAATGAGCGAAAAAGAAAACCTGGATAAGATACTTGCATTAAACTGTCCGCATCAAATTTTCTAGTTGTCTCGGGGATCCAGGCAAAGCTGCCTCGTGGTATTGAGAGATGCATCAGTGATGTTTGCAATTTTGCTCGTCTCTAAGAGCCATCAATATCCATCATTAGTGGCTACCTTGTTCCCCCATCCCCAATCATGTTATCAAGTTGTTGACTGGAAAATATGATCTAAAAGATGAGCTATCTTCTGGATTTTCTTGTTAGGCAGCTTCAGGAGTTAGCTGGAGATAGTCTGCTCGTGCAAAAGAAGGTCCAGAACAGTGAGGCAGAACTCTTGGTTAAGACTGTGAATATTTCTTCACTGACCTTTTAAAAAGCTGTCTTAATAAATAATTCACTTGTCTGGGATTCTTCATGCTTGGTTGTCTACCAAGGTGAATCCTTCTGCAGTCAGAGACTCCTATATTTTGAAGCCCAACGATAAATCTCCATACTTCAGGAGTACCAATAGGTGAAATCAGCCTTTTTTAACTTCTAATTTTAGAAACTTAAATAGAAATGGCACAAAGATTGAAATTACATGATCCATGATGATTATATGATCTTCGCCTGCATGGCGAGGCCAGGGTGCCGTGGGGCAGTCAGCCCCACATGAGCTGTTGGTGGATTCAGGCTGGAGCTGGGCCCTGGTTTTGGTGGGAGAGCTGGTAAAGAGTACAAGTTTGGACTGCTGTGCTTATGTTCTAGGTCCATGCAATGGTATTTGTGCCCTTTTTGTTGTGGGATGTAATGCTTAAGACATCGCTTGAAATGTGATGACTTGCTCCCCCTTATTCATCTTTCCCTTTTGCTGGGACCGTTCCCCTTGCGAGGCACTGTTCTTGATCTGTGGACTTTTTTTTTCTTTCTTTTTGCCTCTCCTCTCCTGACTGTGAATTATTCTGTGTATCTACAGGCTACATCCAGAAGATAAAATCAGGGGAAGAGGATTTTGAATCTCTTGCTTCCCAGTTTAGCGACTGCAGCTCGGCAAAAGCGGGAGGTGATCTGGGTGCGTTTGGAAGAGGTAAGTCAAGCCCCGCATGGCAACGTGACCACGAGATCAAGATTACAGAGCTGATGCTGATGTTCTTGGCAGGGGGTGGGGTTTAGTAATGCACCCTGCTGTTGGGGGAATGAATATGAAAATAGGTTTGTGTGCTAGGCAGCCTGCTGTGCGGGAAATGTAATTTGCTGCCTAGAAGTTAAACCAATTAAGAATGCAACCATAATATTATTCGAGGCAGAGAGGATGTTGTGCAAGCACCCTTCATGAAATTGGCTTTTCCCTCTGGAAAAGGATTTTCCAGCTACACTGAATGGAAATCCAGTTGCACAATGTAATGGACCGTGAATAAGGAAGAACTGGATAATGGCGCACCAAATAAATGATTTGGCATTCTAATCTTAAATCACAAAGCTATTAACAAGTTGTAGAAATAGGAGCAATTTACAGCCCACCAAAATAATGTTGCTGGTGAGAGAATTTGTTACAGAATTATTGATCAGTGCAGTGAGGGATTAACAACAAGCTTTTGGATGCTTCCTCATTAATGAGATTTGCTAGGACATTAGGAAGAACCTTTGAGATGGGAAAGTGAGAGAGAAACCTGGTTTACGTTGTCTCACAAATACTTTCTGGAATAGCTTAATTTCCAACTAGGAGCAAAATATAAAGCAATGATGTCATATGAGTGCGGCTACAGTATTTAAAGAACAAACCAAAATCTTAATAGCAAGGGTGCACATGCATATTTTATTTGAAGATGGTCAAGAAAGGCTCCTTTCAGAGAGAGAGTGCTATATTTATCTTTATAGTCTGTGCTCCAAAGTCATAGGAATGTGCCGCAAACTCAAAGGAAATGTGTAGTGAGAGCTGCCTATGTCTGAAACAGTGAGAAGCAGTCTGGCTTGCTTAAGCCTGTCGGTTTTAGTGGAAATGTTTTTCCTAAACTCATGCTTGGGGTTGTTGGAAGCAGACTGAAGTGTTCAAGAGCTCGTCTCGGGATGCAGGCGTTCACCCTGCAGCAAATATACAACTTTTGTAGTAGAAACCTGTGCAGCTGCCTAAACGTACAAGGATGTTAGAGCAGGCAGCGTGAAGGCCATCTGCACGGTTGTGAATTGCAGGGCTGCTTCTGATTGATTTTGGTAGGATGTTTCTGGAATAAATAAAACAATAGTTGGCTTGATGCTACAGGCATAACTGTGGAAGGGGCCACTGAGTCACTGCTTTTGCTCCTGCTAGCTGGAGGCCACCAGGCTTTGGCTGCTGAAACTGCCTTCAGCAATGTAGTTTGTGATCTTTCACCAAGATACTGTTTTTAATTACTGTTCCTTTTTAGGGTCTAATTTTGCTACAGTTAAAGCAACAGTTGCTTCCTCAGGTATCTCGTTTCAGACAGCACTGAACAGTGATATTTTATGGATTCCTATATAATGAAACATTAATCTTAAGATGCTGTGACTGCTATTTTGGGTTCATTAGAAGCTGTGAGTTTTACTGTGGTCTTTGGAGACTTGTGGAAAGTGCTTTCTCCTGGCTGTAGCAAAAAGTAAAGAAATGTTGCAAGAACCAGTCTCCACTAGATGACACTAGAGCTATGAGTGGTGGCCCTACTCCTGAGCTGTCACTCTCCATCTCCATCTCGGCCTCTTTTCTTATTGGGCTGAAAATGTAATTTATTAGAACTTGGAGCACTGGTTGCTTTGGAGGTGAAGTTGTTAAAACATTTCGATTTATCTTCATGAAAAACTTCAAATAAGTCATGTCTTTGTTTGAGGAAGACCACTGCGGTGGAGCAGAGAGACTGTTCCTCCTCTGAAGTAAAGAATTTGGGTCCTAGCAGAAAAAAACTGAAAACTAAGGTGAAAGGTTTTCACAGCGCGGTTCTGTCTGACAGTGAATGACACTGGCTGTGTAATTGGAGCTTGTGAGCCAGGCAAGCACTTTGCCTCTCCTAGCAATTAATCTAAATGCTAAAGTGAGAGAAATGAAACTCTGGAAAGTCCTATGTATCAGGTCACTTCAGTAATAAAACATTTTTTTTTTGGAAGGGGAAAATATCAAGCTGAAGCTATTGGGACTAATCTCGAAAGAGAGGAATTGAGCTTTGTGACATCTAACTGCCTTGCTAGAGAAATGGGTACGGATGGATTTAGATCCTAAAGTAAAATATAAATTCTGGAGATGCTGCTTAGCTACATGTGATGCATCCGGGATGTATGGTCTTTGAAAGGGCTGGGCAGCTTAGGTCCCGAAGCCATTAGTATATCACTGCAATGTCTGCTGATGATCCATCTGTCACACTGCCTATACGCTCTCTGTAGCCATCTCCTAATGGGCTGTGGAGTCCAGAGCTACCGCCCGGTCTTGAAACCTGGAGACAAGGGTCGTAAACGTACAGGAGATTTACGTTGCGTTTTTGGCAAGACACCGATCTATGCATCTCCTCCGGCATCTCAAGGCGAACGCAGTCAGTGCGGAGAGGGAAGGCTGCCTGTGTGCGCAGGGCGCTGTCACCGCCTGGCCTTCCCTTGCAGGCAGCTCGTTCTTTGCTTGGGCTTTCGGTGGGAGTCCCGTAATGAGACTTTGACCTGTTGGTGATAGCAGAGCCTCGTTATTTCAGCTGGGGTTGGCAGTTTCTCTGCTCTAACTTCTGTCACGCTAAATTGGGCAAAAATACTGTCCCCTTTGAACCCTCTATAGCAGGCTGGTATCTTTCCTCTTGGCTCAAATTCTTCTGGCTGAGCACTTGTCATTGCTTATTCTTCATGGCCCATTGCAGAATTGCTTTAGTTCTGCTCATTATTCCCCATGCAGGGGAATAATGCACCTCTTAGCACCTCTGGCTTTCCTGAGCCTTGATTACTAAACCTCCTGGAACTCAGTGATTTGGAGACCAGAGCCTTAAGAGCAGTTCTTATCTAGGTCATGACATGAGCCACGTGTGCCTTGTAAATTATTTAGTGCAGCTTGTAATGCACACCACATCCATTGCCTCTGTGTACCTCGAGGGCACATGAGACTGAAAGACTAACATCCACTTGTGCCAGTGAATCTGCAGAACAGATTTCCTCTGCCTTTTGAGCCCACGGTCTTTCTTTGCTGCAGCGATGTTTGCAGGATCTGAACAAAATCTCTATTTAAAAAAAAAAAAAAGTTCATCTGTGTACACGCATGTGTGAATGAGTTGTTTTGGATTGTCTTCTGAGAATATTTGAAAACAAACACCTCCTGCAAGTTATTAATTGGTGACTTTGTTGTTTGCCTGGAAGCTGCTTTCGTTTGAGGCTTGCTTGCTCAGAAAGAGCTTCCACTCTTGCTGGGCTTAATTGAACTTTCTCATTGCTGCTCTCTGCAGGTCAGATGCAGAAACCTTTTGAAGATGCCTCATTTGCGCTGAGGGCTGGTGAGATGAGCGGACCAGTTTTCACAGAATCAGGGATCCACATCATCCTACGCACAGAGTGAAGTGCCTTGGTGACATGTAGAAAGGAAAGGGCGAGGGGAAGAAAGGAAAAAAAAAAAAAACCTACTCCAACCCTGCACTCTCCCAAATGAACTTCATATCCAGTTAAAAAAAAAAAAAAAAAGCTCATTTCATATCTCAATATCTTCTGTGGCACCTGACACAATGTTTTTCACCTGCAGAGATGCATGGTTAGCCAAGGGTGAGAACGTAATCAAAATAAGACAGTAGCATCTTTCATAAGCGGAGAGAATGTTAAAAACAAAATTTCTGGCATGCCACAGCTGCTTGAGTTATATTGACATGCCTCCTAAGCTGAGGAATTGTCGATGCTACAGGTCACACTTCAGTGCTTCCCACATCCACCTTGTTAGATAGAGATACAGAGTATTTATTGCAGTGCAGCGCTGACGATGGTGAAGTTGACTTGTGAACTCTGGTGCTATGATGGAATAAACTCCCAACCCTCTGCATGTTTGTTTAAATGCCATTTATTCCAGATGAAATGCATTTGCTCTGCAGCCCAGTTTGTTGGTTTGTAGAAATGATTTACTAAAGCCATTCATGAATTGACCGTAAGATATCAAACAACGAGCCGTCTTGGCATGGGGCATCTGTCGGTGCCTGCCTGTAGCTTCCCTTAATGCAGTTGTCTGGGCGAGGATTGTTACTCTGTCCTGTCGTGCAGTGGTGCGTGGAGCGCTCTCCACCTCGACCATTGCTTTGACTCCAAAACTTGAAGATGCCTTTTGGTTCTGAGTACAAACGAGAGAGGTTAACGGCCAGTAGTTCCCACTGCAGGAAGATCGGTAGCCAATTTAAGCTGTGTAGCGGTACGTAGGATGCTGTGTGTTATCCATTCCAGCGTGAGGTCACTCCATTATTTAGACTTGACAGTGCCATTCGGTAGGACGGCCTGTATTGTGGATTTTCAGTTTTAGCTAGAAGGCTGTTTTCTCAAGCTCCTCTCGATCCACTTGTGGTTTAAACACTGTAAGTCATTGTTTTCCAGTTACACTGCATTGCTTATGTTTAGTAAAATAAAACCAGAAAAAAATCCCAGCTTTCGTCCAATGCAAACAAGCTGTATAGTTCCAGTTCTCTTAAGCAGAAAATAAAGCCCTCTCCAATTAAACATTTCAAGAGCTCTGGTATTGATTATTTCTCCTCCTCCGACTGCAGAGGTCCTGTTGCTTCTATTAGAACAAACGAAAACCTCTGCAATATGTGCTGAGGCGGCTGTAGCTGATGTTCTTTTCATCGTAAAATGGAAGTGTGACTTGTATTAACAGAACGCTCTTTATTCTCAACATTTCTCTGTCTTAAGTTGTAACCTGGTATCCTTAATTCTCTTTTGTGGTTGGGTTTTCCTGCTTTGCATTGAGTTGATGCCTCATTCCATAAGTGTTATTTAAATTCTGGTATAAGGTGTTACTTCAGGTAAGGTAAAACCAGTACCTCTTGCCTTCTAGTGCAATTCAATAACTATTTCCTCCCTCTTTTCAGTTCTGCAAATTTGGTTGCTCCGTTTGTTGTGTGGAACCAGGCGTTACTGAGGGCGGCTCTGCAATGTGTGTTTTTTCTGAAAACTTCCATCTTTCTTAGAGCTGGGGAAAGGCAACATCTCTTGTATGCTCTCCACAATTAAGGTGATAGCCTAAAACAAAGAAACATCTGAATATTGCTTATGTTTCTGCTTTTGCTTTTACCCTTGCTAGTTATGCTGGGGAAATGGAAGGCTCTTGTGCATCAGATGAAAGTTGGTTTCCATAGCAACACATTGATTTTTTTTTTTTTTTTTTTAAAAAAAAACCCAGCTCTGGGGTGACAAGCAGGTGAGAACCTAGAAAAGGAAAATTACCTCAAATAACTGAATAGTGTCATGAAAGCAGGATCAAAGGTAAATAAAGGAAAGCAGAGATATCATCTCTGTCTTGAAACGCAGTGACGCAGGGAAAGCAGCGGCAGCCGAGGGCCCTGCTGCGACCGCGCAGCTTCCCGGTCGTCGGTGGCGCGGTCCCGGCACCGCGTTCGAGCCTGTGCCCGCGCCGAAAGGTCGCGAGCACCAGGGAAGCAGGCTGGGGGCAGCTGAGGGCCGCTAGTGCCGGACTTGGCGGGGGTGAAGACCCTGCAGCAGCAGTCCTGGGGGCTGCTGCCGGAAGCTGCTGCGGGTACGCGTGGGTGACTGTGGATGTCCCCTTTCTCACTTGCGACCACTGGAAGCCCCCGAAAGCGTAACGTTTGTGAATCTTCGGGGCTCTGCGCCGCTCGCGGAGCTCCAACTAGCCACCTAGTGAGGACTGGGAGAAAATAAATGCCCTTGAGGGCTCCTGCTGGTACTGCTCAAGGTGGAAAGTGCGTAGTAGGCCTAACGGTTCTTGGGTCTCAGTATCTCGGGCGGTGGTTGTGCCCTGACGTTGCTGAGGCCCGCGGGGTGCTGCCGGAGAGCTGGCCGTGCTGTTGCTGAGACTGCGCTGCCGCTTTGTCCAGTGATGCGGTGGGGGCTTGGTCCTGCCCTTTCCTGGCAGCCGGGCTCTGCCAAACCATTTAGCAGAGCCGGGGAGGGTGGGAACGTGCTCCGCGCAGCGGCAGGCCCGAGGCTCTGCTCGCGGGCGCACTGTCGGCGCTCCCGGAGCTCGGGGCCTGCTCCTGGAGCTTCTCCTGCTTCTCGGAAGCTCTGCTGCAGCAGGAGAGAACGAGGCTCGGAGCATGCTGGATGAAAGACATTTCCGCAGATGGGGCCGAGGTGACTCAAGTCTGTGTTTACACCACCAGGAGCCATATTATTTTCCCCGCTTGCAGAGATGACTCAAGGTTGAGAGCCCGGCGGGTCAGGCGTGCCTGCCTCTGCCTGTTGCTGGGCGGTAGAGCTCGAGGGACGCAGCCCTTGGTTCAACGAGCCCGGCTGTGCCGTCCCCCCCGCGGCAGCCGGCTCGCGCCGGGCTGGCGGCGGGTGGCCTCCCCTGCCCCGCTGCCGCCGCCGTCGCTGCTCCGCGTAAAGCAGCTGCTGTCTCAGACTGGCAGCATTTGGAAAGAGCTGATTGACGCCTGGATTATGGACTGCTCTCCTGCACCTCCGGGCGCAGGACTGACATTTCTGCTCTTCAGGGGTCTTACGACGAGGTGCGTTTTCCACGTTTGTTCCCTTTCAGTTGGTAGCGTCTCTTGCCTTTAAGAGCAGGGATCTTCAGAGCGGGAAGGCTGCGATGGGATTGGGAGGAGGGGTGTGCAACGGTGCAGACGTGCTAGTACAGCCGGATGAGCAGGTGAGCTAGGAAACTGCCTGTCTGAGCGCTTCTCTGCCAAAAACCCTGCTGATGCTGCTTTAGTGTTGCTGCTTCTCTTCTCTGTTATCTGGTCTCTCTCCCGTTACGGCCTCGGCTGAGAGAGAGAAGCCTGAGCGCTAGCGAGCGGCGCAGAAGCAAGGGGCTCACGTGGCTGCCCAGCTGCGGGCCAGCAGCCCCTTCCCGTGCAGGGGGACAGGGCCAGGTCCAGCCTGAAAGGCCGGGACAGCCCGTTTTGGGGAGGATTGGGTCCCGTTGTTCGCAGGCCCCGGCTGAGCTCGGGAGCGATGCGGGGACGCGCCTGGGGCCGAGGCGAGCGATGAGACTCTCCTGCCTTTCCCGCGGGTGGAGCGAGCGACTGCAGGGGAGGGTTAAAACAGGCTGCTGAACGCGTCTGCGTCCTCTGTCCCCTTTTCGCTCGGTCTTTTCTTCGTAGGGGTCATAAACCGAGAGCTTCATGGGTCTGCTGTCCTTTCGCGGGGGAACACGGGCTTGTTGCTGTGCTCAGCCAGCATCTGGGATAGAGTAACCTGATTTGGCATGTCATCATGGCCCAGATTCAGGTCCCTTCCCTTCCTCGTGCCGATCCCGGGCGAGTCCTGGGTTAGCAGCACTGTTCTCGGTCCTGCAGGGGACGCTGGCTCTGTGTTCGAAGCGCGTGTCAGCCCTTGGACTCGGTCTCTGAACCGGTGACACTAACATTAACCGCTTCTGACTGCATCGCGGTTGAAGCCTTCACTTCTCCAGAAGGATCATTTAAGGGATTTCTTCTGGTTCCTCTCCAGGCCTGAGGAGGAGGCTGTCACATCCTCGGAGATCAGGAGTCGGACTGGAGGCCGGTCTCGGGCTGTTCCCTCTTCCCGGGCGGCGAGGTCCCTTTCTGCTCCTGGGGTCCACGCCGAGTCCTGGAAGGAGAGTGGGACCTCTCCACTGGGGGGCCCAAAGCAGCAGACCCCCAGTCAGGCCTCCGGCTCCCATCTATGCCTTGTGCTTTCCGCACTGGCCTCCTTCCCTCTGGTCCGAATGAGACGTTGCCCGGCCCTTGGTCCCAGGTGTGGTCTGAGGGTTGATTTAGTTTCTCTGCTGCGTCCTTGTGCCATTCAGCAGCCTGCCAGGAAGCCCCTGGGAGTACCAACGACTTTTCTTTTCCATGGACGGGCTGTGCCGTGCGCGGGGATGAGCCCTTTCCTCGCTCTCTGCCTGCCACGGCTCTGTTCGGCGCGCAGCGAGCGATCCCGGGCACGTTTTGTGGCCGTGCCAGCCCCAGAGCCTCTGACCACAGCATGGCTTGTGGGGCTGGGGGCCGCTCTCGCTGCGTGCTCCGCAGCTGGGAGACCCCTGCGGACGTTTCGCTGTCGTCCAGGTCGGGCCGGTGCATCACCAGGCGCGGAGACGGAGCGGGTGGGCGCGGGGGCACCGGTTTGCCCAGCGCTGCTCCTCGCCTTCGCAGCCAGCAGAGCGAGGCGCTCACTGAGAGCTGCTCGGCCTCGTTCCCGAGCGATGCCCGGCAGGCGCTGCTGGCGGCTATCTTGTCCGCAGGCAGGGCAGCGCTTCGCGGTGGGCAGCTCTACTTCACCGTGGTGCTGACAAGCCACGAGAGAGAAAGGTAGGAAGAAAAAGGTTGTCCTTCAGGCAGTGGGATCTAGATAGGCAAATGGACATAGCAGCTTGGGTTTAACCGCTATTCCCACCAGAAAGCCTAGGGTGCAGGGTAGGATGCTGGCTCCGCTGGGGAACGCAAATCTTTTTTGGCTTCATCTACTCTCTGTTTTACTGAACTTCTTGATCCTTCAGACCCTTCTCTCCAGAGATGTCACAACTGCAGCGAAACCCCGTTAGCGTGGTCCCATCTTTGCCGCCCTGGAAGCCTGCTCTGCCCCTTTGTCATGCTGCCCGATGTCTCTCTGCGTTCAGTTAACGCTTACGCCAAGTTGTTTGACTAATCCCTTATGTTACGATTGCTGCTTGCGCTCTCCTGGCCTCGAATGCTTTTATCTCTTACCCCAACAAAGGCAGTGGCACAGGAAGACTTCTGAGGGAGGCAGTTGTCCTGGAGAGTCCAGCTGAAGTTGGAGCTTGCAGCACCGGGACCTGCACATGCTTGCACAGAGACAGCTGCCTGGTGCGATACATGCGTGCGTGCGAAGGCGCCTCTGTGAGCCACACCTGTGACAGATGAAGGAACAGGTTGCTCAGGCTGCAAATATTCCGGAAAGCAACGCTATCCCCCGTTAGATGTTTGCAGTTTTCTGCTCTGTGGGTGCCTGGACCTCTAGGTGCAGCTGTTGTACAGAGAGGAAAGGAGACGCGTCTTTCCCCCTCGTTCCCTGCAGGGCCATTTTGTGAAAGCTGCCACTCAGCGTGGCATCTGCCCAGGGACTCTCTTTTGCTTCCAAAAGTTCTGCAAACATAACCTTAATTGGATCATCAACTGGATCTAATTTGCAGAGTGTGCCTCCCCTCCGTGCTTCATTATGAGTTTGGGCAGCCGAGCGGCGTGCGCGCCGCTGCCAGCTGCAGGAGAGCTGCTGGCAGCTTCCAAGGACGACGCTGGAGCATTTAGCTCTGCTGTAATGAACTTTCCTGCTAATTATTTTTGGGCACTCCCAGCTTAAATAAGAGCCATCCGTGGCCCGGCTAGAAGGGGCCGGGCTGCTGAGTCTCTGCGGTGCAGAACTGGGGGCCGAGAGCTTGTCTCTGCCTGGAGCGGTTGGGGATGGGCGCGAGGGTTTGCGCGGGGTCCTCCCTGGGCGAGGGGACGGGGATGAAGTTGTCATGTTCCTTTGTGCGCTTTAGTGAGGTGTCTGACAAGGGTGCTACTGAGCCTGGGCAGGCCTGGGGAGTGCTGGGGTGTTCAGCAGGATCCTGTTCTCCCGGGGGTGATTTTGCAGACTGCTGGGAAGCCGGGAGCCGCGCTCGCAGGGCAGAGGCCCCCAAAGAGACCCCTGCCCCACCGTGCGATGGCTGGGGGCGTCTGTCGCCAGCGCGCCTCGCGCCCGGCAAGACCCGGCTGCATCCACCAGGGCGCAAGCCCGTCACGCTCTACAGCGTCCCGCAGTGCGGTGAACGGCTGCGCGAAGCCCGGGGCAGGGTCCTGGGCTTCGGGGGTCAACGTGCCCTCGAGCAGGGTGCTGTCTCCTGCTGGTCCCGGCTGTGGAGGCAGCCGAGGTCCCAGCGTGGCACTCGCTCTGGGCTGCCCTTTCCTGAGGAGGTCAGAGGAGAACAGCTTTTGTCCGTTCATCCTGGCGGAAGTTGCACTGAGCGACCGGTTCTGGGATAAATGAGCCCTTGATGCAGCGGAGCGGGGGCTTTCGTAGAGCTAGCGAGCGCTGGGCTTCTTGTTGTCCTGTTCCTGGCCGCATGACAGCCCTGCGAGACACTCCCTCCCCGGAGGACTTGCCCTGCCGGTTGTCCTCCTGCTGTGGCTCTGAAATGCAGATGGCCCCGATGGTCACCGTGTTGGGTCCCCGGGAGGTGGTGGTTCTATTCCCACCTGGCTCGTGACCTTGCTTCTCTCGCCCTCCACTTCTCTGCTGCTTTAAGTGGGACGTCCCAGTGTGCTGCCCTGCGTCTTGGGGACGTTTGCCTCTCTGCGGTAGCTTGTCCTCCTAACAGAGCAGCCATAGCAAGGCGGGTGCGTGTCAGAAGCCCGGCGCTAGGAGGGTTCAATGTTTATCTGCAGGAAGTCAAGGGGGGATGCGGGCAGACTTCAGCTTCATGGCAAATCCCAGCTGGTCCTGACTCTTCCAGGTCCGCTGTGCTTTCCTGTCTTCTGCAGTGGTGAACGACTGGAGAGCGAGGAAGTTGCAGGTGCTCCCGTGTGCAGGAAATAGAAATATTGGCTTCAAAATGCAGCTGAGGCAGGATCCCTTTGGGCATCGTCCATCTCTGAGCTTTGCCCACGTGAGCAGCGGGGGAGCCACCTGAGCGGGGAGCTTGCAGTGATCGGTGCCTCCCGGCTCCTCTATAATAGATGGGTGAGCATGCTGCTTCCCCTCGGCGGCGGCCAGCCGGCAGGGAGCAGCGCGGTCCTCTTCGTTACAGACAGACAAGTCCAAAGGTTTTCCAGCTTCCAGCAGATTTGCCTGGTGGACCGTTTATTTTTTCCCCCTTGTTCTTAAAGCGCTGGCTGTAAGGATGAATCACCGCTGGCTCTGCGCGGCTCCCCTCCTCGCCGGCCCCCGGGAGCTGCCAGGAGCGACGGGCGCCGCACGACGGCCGGCGGCAGGACGCTGCCGGCTTCGCTTCTCGCGCAGCCAATTAGCGCCCCGTTTTGTGGGGTTTTTTTTTCACTTGGCCCATTAAACCCGCTACCTTCAAGCAGATATTCCCAAATCTGCAGCGCTGGGGAGAAGCTGGGGAGGACCGTTCTCCGCGGGGAGGACCGAGCGGGCGCTGCCGGCCAGGCTGCCGGCCCTGTCCAGCGCGGAGGACGCGCGGGGTCGAACCGAGCAGCGTCGGGGCCGCCTGCCCCCGTGCCCGGCGCCGCGCTGAGCTGAGCTGAGCTGAGCGCAGGACCGCAGCTAGAAACGATGCGCAGACCCCTTCCAGGGGCTGGAAGCCGCAGCAAGAGAAACGCAAACTGGAAACGGTTGGTATCTAGCGGGGCTTCTCGCTCGCCCTGCAATAGCGCACCTGAAAGATGTGCCCTGGTCCGGCGTGTCTCAGCCTTTTTAAGTTGATGACCTCTTTATTCATGACTGACAGCTTATTTCAGCCCCTCACACGTTCGCTGTGAAAATAAGAGTGTTAACTAAATGCACGACAGTGATAAACTGCTGTAAGTCATCGGCGAGTTTTCCAGGAGCTTGACGTACAGTATCCGTCACGAAAGGCTCAGGTGCGTGAGGCTCGGCAGAGAAGGCTCCTGCTTGCTGCGGCTGCGATAACAGTTGAATTTCTTCCAGTTCCTTCTTTTCTTCTTTCATTCCCCTGGCCATTGTGCTGGGAAACCGCGAGCTGGAAATTTAGGGCAGAGCAAGGGCCAGTGATGGAAGCTGAGGTTAGACAAGCTGAGACCAGGAATACGGGACCTTTTCTTCTCTTCTTTTTTTTTCCCCCCTCCCTTTTTTTAGTAGCAGGGGTGGGTAACCACTGGCAGAGCTTCCAAAGGGTGCGGTGGGTCCCCAAACCTTCGCAGCTGCGCTTCCTTCTCGGCTGTTCGTCCTGGCCCAGCCGGCGGCTGCGGGCAGGACCGCTGCTGGGCTGCTCGGCACGAGCTCCTTTACGTCCTCTGCCTCTCGCCCCTTGCGGACGAGCAGCAGGAACTTTCCCTGAGCTGCTTTTGTCAAAACGTGGAGCCCCAGAAAAGTCGGCGTTGTGGGCTGGATTTTTCCCTCCTTGGGCTAATAACGCCGGGAGGAAAACGGGGCTGTTCTGGACAGGGCTTCCAGCCTGGACGCTTCCCGTGTCTCGGGTGCGGGCTTCTTGCTGCCTCGCTAACACCCTCTGCTGCTTCGCTCGATGGAAACCTGTTATTCCCTCATTCTCCTTCCCAAAATGACATGCAAATGCTGCTTTTGGAAGCTCAGAGCTGTATTCGCGGTACTGGCTTGCACGTGGCAGGACGAGGGAGGCAGGGGACGTGCGGGGGGAGTCGAGGCGGCCGAGAGCTCGCGCCACCCGGCCGGGACGCAGCCGGCCGATGCTCCGCTGCATCCCAGGGCGCGGGAGTCCTGGCAGCCCCAGCGGTTTCCATGGCAACTCCCGAACCGGCCGCGGAGGAGGAAGAGGAGGAGGAGGAGGAAGGCTGCATGCGGCGGGTCCCGCGCAGCGTTGCTGTCGCTCCCTTCCCTGCCTGCGCTCAGGGAGTTGTCAAAACCCCCAGATGTTTTGGCACTAGTTATTGATCCCGCGCGACTCGTGAAAAGCCTGGAAGGGCTGGCCGTGACGGGAGCAGGCGTCGCAGGGCTTGCGCGCCTGCAAGTCGGCGATACCTCGAGGACCCCAAAGGGCGGCAGCGGGAGGCTACGGGGACCCGCGGTGCTTCTGGCGTGAGCGGGCCCCGGCACGTGCGTGCGCATGATTCAGGCAAACGGAGCGAGTTTGGGGTGAGTTCACACACTCCTTAACCCCTCTGGAGTTCACTTCTCTAAACTTGCCCGTTAGAGTCCCATTAGAGCACTTGGCCCATCCTGGCTATTCTGCTCCAGTTGGGGACAATTAATAAGACTGAGCGTTGGAAATAGCCAGCAATTAGCTCACGAAGAGCCTGCAGCGAGGCCCCAAGCGCTTTGTCGGGAGCTGTGTGTCTGAACACGATGCTATCTGGCGCAAAAACTTAAACCCGGCCACCTGGCTCCCAGGCAGAGCTGAGCCCCTCTCCTGCTGAATGGCACTCAAAGGCAAATGATGACCATTATCCCAATCCATAGCAGCAAATGATGCATTTCCAGCCCTCCAAGTGCAGCCGCAATTAATCAGAGTCTATTTATGGCAGGCTATTCATCAAAAGGGAAGAAATCATCAACATTGTAATGGGAGGCTTTAATGTCCACACATTCAGAAGCGAATCTCAGCAAGCTGCTCCCAATCTGCACAAACATCTCGCTGCCGTGAAGCGGGAATACATTTCCATATTAATGACCTGAGGGGCTTTTATTACTTCCAGGGAATGTGCTGCTAATGCAGAATAAGCATGCTTGCTCCGTCAGGATGAGGCCCTGGGATTCTGGGTTGCGTGGGCAAAAGCGACGTTGCTCTGAACTTGGGCAGGTGTTTCTGCATCTCCACTTGACTCCCTTGAAGAAGGCGGCTGCAATTTAATGGCTTTTCAGCAACGTCCTGGGGCTTATTTTCAGCCTTGGGTATTGGTTTGGTTTGTGGTCTGACTGCGTCTACAACCACGAGTGCATAAATGGTTTGCCAGGGCAAAAAACTCATGACCTTCTTTCTGCACAATCCAGCTGCAGCAGTTGGTTGAGTAGGTTGATTTATCTGTTTGCTGGGTTTGGGCATGAGTAACATCTGTCGCGAGGCTGATTCTTTCTTGCATCTTCTCTTCGGAGAGAGCTGTTGTGCAGCGGAGCGTTTTATTGTGGTGGATGCTGTAGGTACCGGTACTGGAGAAGCAAGGGCCAAGAGCTGTGTGTGGCTTTTGGAGGAGAAGGCAGCAAACCTTGCGACAGTTCAGATCCCCCTCTGCCCGAGGGGAAACGGTCTGTTCCTCCCTGCCCTGCGTCTCCACTGAGTTATTTGGTAGGGAATCCCTTCTGCTCTCCGCTTTGCCCTGTTCCAGTGGAGGCATCTGAGTCCCCTGAGCCTTGGTCTGGGTGAAGGGGGTAAAAATTCCTTGCTTCTTCTGGTTTATTTATTATGCAAAGTGCTGAAAGAGCAGAACCAGCAGGAGGGGGGCCACTAGCGCGTGGATAACAAAATTACCCAAACATCAAGGCTTCCTACTGGGAGCACTTGGCGTCAAAGAAGCATTTTTATCCCTCTCCAGCAGCTGTAAATCTACAGAGCAGGAGCCAGGTTATGGTCCTCGGGGAAACCTTAATTTGAACAAAACAACTCTGATGATTGTTTCTGGGGATGGGCAGGGAGAGAGGGAAACCTGTGAATTACTGGAAGCGCCAGGGCCAGGTGGGGTTTACATCGTCCATAGAAGGCAAGACTGAAAATCGAGCTCGTAACGCAAAAACATGCAGCTGAGCGGGAGGTCAGGCAGCGCTGTCGTTTGGCTCCTTGGGATGGGTCAGTTCCTCCTCTTCCTCTCCGGCCCCATCCCGAGGAGCCAAACCCCATCCCTGGTTAGCTGCAGGGAGCCCGCGCGACCTTCTCTCCCCAAATCATTTCCTGTTCTCCTGTTTCCTCCTTGCCCTGAAACAAAAGGTTTGGCTTTGCCAGGCCCAGAGGGAGATGTGGGGAGTTGGGGAGAATTACATTTTTCTGTTCCTTTCGGTGTTTGTGCCTGCCTAACAGCGCTCGATCTGGAAACAAAACAGCTTATTTACAATTCTCAGTTTAAATGATCCCGTTTGGCCTCCGCAGAGATCTCGTCGGTTCCGGGGCTTCCCGTCCTTCCCCCGTCCCATCCTTCCCCGTCCGTTCCCCATCCCTTCCTGTCCGTTCCCCATCCCTTCCCATCCTTCCCGGTCCCTTCCCGTCCCTTCCCGGTCCCTTCCCGTCCCTTCCCGGTCCCTTCCCGTCCTTCCTGTCCCTTCCCGTCCGTTCCCCATCCCTTCCCGTCCTTCCCATCCCTTCCCAGTCCCTTCCCCATCCCTTCCCATCCGTCCTTTCCGTCCTTCCTTCCCGTCCCTTCCCATTCTTCCCATCCCTCCCGTCCCTTCCTGTCCTTCCTTTCCGTCCTTCCTCGTCCCTTCCCATCCCTTCCCGTCCCTTCCCGTCCCTTCCTGTCCTTCCTCCCCGTCCCTTCCCCGTCCCTTTCCCCCTCCGCCGCAGCGCCGCTCTCGTGCGCCTCCCCGCCTGCCCTTCTCCGCGGTAATTGCTCTCGACAATCGTTGATTCCAGCCCATTTTCTGCTGCTTGTTTCTGCTCCCTTCTGCGCTAGCCTTTGTCAGGTTTGCTCTGCACCGCTGTCTCCGCACGCGGATTCCTCTTGAGTATCCCAGATTTGACGATGTTATGATGGCTTGATCTTTGGTGCTCCCTGAATCCTCATTCGTCTGCCTTGGTTCCTTGCCTGGGACCCTGGACTGAAACAGCAAGCCTTTCAGCAGGCCTTTTTTGGGTTTTTCCGCTGTTGTGCCTTGTTGCGTGAGAGGCTCTGCTCCTATTCCAGCAAACGGTTCAGATAAACGAAATGACCATCTCCTTGGACCCAAACCCACCATTCTGGGTTCCCAGCCAGCCTTAAGTAGTTTGAGTAAAATAAGCGTGCTGCAGCCCCTGCAGGGAAGAGGCCGGGGTGGTGGAGAGGCGCGGGAGCTGCGAAGTCCGGCACTCCGCGCGGGTGCGCCGCTTGCCCAAATGCCTCAGAAGTAGCCACCAGCGTTTTGAAGCTGGTCTTTCCCCGTTTTACGGCCCGGGAAGCTGAAGCGGAGGAGGAAGCGGGGGAGGACCAGGCCGGGCTCCCCGCTCCCTGCCCTGCGGCGTCTCTTAGTGGCAGCGCTAAAGAAACCCTCGGCAGTCACCTACCCTGCCCGGGTGAGTCCTGGAGGCGCTTGCTGGTGGCTCTCTGGCACGCTCAGCCCCTCGACACGGCCTCGCGCAGGCGGTTCCTGCTTCTGCCGCCCGGTGGAGCGAGGGCCGGGATCTGCTCTTGTGAGTGAGGCGAGCAAACCTGTGCTTCACGGGTGCTGGCGTTTGGGAGAGCGCCGCATCTGAGCTCGCCGAGTCTCCTGCAGGCCCGAGCGAGCCGTTCGCTGAAGCCGGAGCTGGAGCCGCTAGCACGGACCAGCCAGGTAGGGTGAGCGGCAGCGTTGGTGCCACCCTGCGCTGGTGGCCCGGGCTGGCAGCCCCCTGGTCCCCATCTCGTCCCGTGACGTGCTTCTCGCGGCGCCCTCGTTCTCCAGCCGCTACTATGGGCAGCAAATTGGGAGGGTGCATACCCCTCTCAGTCATGTCTAAAGCCTTTATTTTGAAAGACAGCCTGCCATTAATCATTAACGAAGCATCCAGAGATGACGCTGGCTTCCTAGAAGGTTTTTATTCATCATGAGCTGCTATTAGAAAAGTTTGTCGTATTAACCCTGACGAACGGGTTACACTGACAGCTCTCGGACGCCATCTGTCCACTGGCCAGCAGGGCTTGCGCAAGCGCTGAAACACCTTTGGAGAGTTGGTATTTTACCTTTGGAGACGGCTGGAGCTGGTATTTGCAGCATCAGCGTCGCACGCCCTCTCCCCTGGTAAGAACGTGCTCAGGCCAAGGGCCAAAGGGAACGGCGGCGTGCGGCCGAGGTGCTGGCGAGCCCGTGGGGCTTCTGGCTGTGCTGCAGGTTCTCGCTGCGAACGTGAAGCAGCTGCACTTCGCAGGGCTGGATTTTTTGTGCTTTACACCCACAAAGAAAGCCAGGTCTTCAGAAGAGCCAGCAGCTGACGTAGGTTTGTGCGGCCTGCCCAAGACCAGAGGTCTTGTTGAACATGACCTCTCTGTGTCCCTCTCTTGTCATGCTGTAATGCAAAATGAGGTGAATCATCCCCGCCTGCAGTCCTGGAGCTGCCGTTTCCCGCCGCTCTGCTCCAGCCCCTGTTGGTCCCGCTCCCCCGGCGCTGGGTGCGGGACCTGCTGGGCAGCAGCGCAGGCAAGGGCTCCTCCACCAGCCCGGGTCTATCCATCCTGCTCTCGGATGTGAAATACGCTGCGATCTGGACTTGCTTAACGTTTTATTTCCTGCCTGAGATGAAGGCATGACCTCTTTAAATAGGGTCTTACTGCTGCCCCCGGAGAGGCAGGACAGCCCGGGCAGCTCCAGCTCGTTGGCTGCAGATCTAATTGCCTGATGGGAAGGAGGTGAGTCACTCCCAAGCTGCTCATTACTCCTGCCGCCAGGGAGCCAGGACCAGCCGAAACAGAGCCCTGTCTTTTCCGCGTCGCTGGGGTGGAGCTGCAGGGTGGGAGGAGGGATGGGGATGTCCTGGGGATGGAGGAGCACACAAGCGTGTGCCGGCCCCAAGATCTCCCCGCGCTGCTCGCGTCGCTTGTACTCGGCGGGACGAGACGTGCCGCCGGGGGAGCCCAACGTGGCTCCATGGGGGCCGGTGGCGGCTCGCTTGTCGTGGATGCTCGGGCCGCGGCCAGCCCTGCTGGACCTCCTCAGGCTTGGCAGGACTCTGGACACTGCTGCCGGCAGACCCTTGCGCTGGTCCTGGCGCGGGCTCAGCTGAACGGGGGGCGGGGGAGGCTGGATGGATGCGGCGAGAGCCTCGGAGGCCTGCCAGAGTACCTGCTCTTATATAAAATATTCCCTCTTGTGGGTTATAAATAGTGTGAGATGTGACTGCAGTGAAATCACTTTTAATATAAAGTAATGAGAAGAGGAGGGATGCAGGCAGGAAATATCACCGCTGCTGGATCAACCTGGATTTAGCTTTGAAATTAAACAGCCTTGGGGGATCCCAGGATAAATAAAGGCGAACAAATGGCTCCAAAGAAGAGATAACATCAAGGTTGGGCCCGTAGAGCAAGGTGGAGGGAGTCTGTTGGTCTGGCTGCCCTTTACATCAATAATCAGACTCTTTGGAGGGCAGCAGCTGAGCGCTTGCCCCTAAAACGGATTAAAATAATGCCCTCATTAGCTGCGTCACGCTGCAAGGTGCTTCTCTCCGCGCTGCTGGCTGCTGGCCTGGCGCTAGTTTGGGCTCCCAGCGGCAGACGGCGACGATCGGCGAAGGCAGAGCGCGGGCTCCCTCCCATCCGGGAGGCTGTCGCGCTCCTGCTGCCTGCTCCCCCCGACCAGCCTCGGGAGCCGTTGGCTTCTGAGCCCTCTGGGCTGGGAGGCTGGGGGGGCTTTGAGCTGCCACGAGGACGGGTAGCCCACCAGCAGCGGCGGAAATCGTACGCCTGGCTCAGCTGCGGCCTGGCGAGAGGAGCGAGGGGAGGCAGACGCGACCTGCGCGCGGCGGAAGAGTCCCGACTGCGGCTTTCAGCTGGGAAAGGCGAAGAGCTTCTGGTTATGGGTTGAATCACATCTGCCTGCCCGCAGCTGTCGTGTGGCAGAAATGCGTGTTTGACCTTCCGCCTGGGCTGGTTGGAGCATCACCCCGGTCTCCCCCCGCGGATGTTTAACCGGCGCAGTAGTGGAGCGTCTCAGTCTCAGCGTTAGAGGAGAATACTGAAAATCAGGTACTTCTCTGAAACCCAAATAAGACGTTGGAAAGGACAAGCTCTGGGTTGACCTCTTCTTTGGGACGTAGTGCTCCGAAGGACTCAGCTCCAGTGCTGTTTGTGCTAGTAGAAAGAGATGTTTGGACGTCCAGGCATCCCACGGGGCAGTGACCACTCAGCTACGAGAGCCTGAGCAAGCCACTTCTTGTAACTTGAATTTCCATGTTTTGAGATCTTGGTGCATCGCACAGGACCATCCAAACTCCAATTATAGCAACGAGGTGCAGAAAAACATTATTACAGGAGGGGAAGATTTAGAGGGAAGCTGACAGCTTAAGAGCTTTCATGAAGGACCTGACACCAGGAAGCAAACAATTGGAACCATTTAGCTACCTTCTTCATCACGTAAGATTCAAGTGACAATTATGAAACCTCCAGATGCAGCATTCCTGCAGGATGAGCAAAAAGAAATAAAATAAAAGGCGGACACTTCATGTAACAAGCGGCAGAATTTTGGATGGGGACAAAAAGCAGCCAAGGAAGCAGGACTAAGTGAGGGCTTAATCACCTCAATCTGGGGATGGATTCGTTATTATGGCTCTCATGGAAAACATCTATTCAAGGGCTAGACAAAGGAAACTGAATATAATCAGGAGCCAATGTGTTGAGCAGTGTTCCAACACAAACAGCATCTTCAGAGATGAAAGAACAATTTACAAAACAAAGATATGTCAATTCTTCCATCTGATAAGAGCCTAACAATAGATATTTACCCACTAATGAACACACAAAGCAGCTGTGAAGGGAATCTTAATGATAAGCAAAAAGGTAAAATCCTGCCCACCAGTGCACATGCCTCAGCTGCGGTCAGCAAATCTCAGTGCTCAGCAACATCTGGAAGGAGCGGGCTGCATCTTCGCCTGCTGCGCGCTGACTGCTGACCTCCGTCCGGGAGCAGGTGCCCGGACTCGCGCCCCGCTCAGCTGGGAGCGCGGTGGATTCGGGGGTGCTTGGGACCGGCAGCGTTGAAGGGGCCGGCGTGGGGGAGCAGGCACCTGAGTCTTGGGCCGTTGGTGGGCTGCCGATATGCAGTTGGCGCCCGTAGGTGCAGCCGGTGCCCGTGGACGCCGGCATGAACAGGCGAGCACGGTGCCGGGCTGTCTGGGCGGGCGGCAGCAGGCAGGGAAAAGGCCTCGTCTCGGGAAGGGTGGGAGAGGGATTCTCACCCCGTTCTCGGGTTAGGAACCCACCGCACCGGGGACTCAAGGGCAGTGATGGATCTCCCGTGTCCTGGCCTGAACATTTGGCTGCGGGACAGCCGCCTTCTCCGGGTCACCTGTGCGCTCTCGAGCGGAGACCCTTCCTGGCAGCAGGCATCACCTGCTTTGCATCCCCAGCGCATGCAAAAAGGTTGGAGCTGAAATGCTAAATCTCACCTTTCCCCTCGCTGCAGAGCCTGGTCGTTCCCTTTGATGTCCAAGGCTTGCTGCTTGCGCGCCGCTTCGGCTCCCCGGCTGCACCCGAGCAATCGTCTATTCCTTCACGTCGCCGCCGGTGGCGCAAAGGACGGGCCCGATGCTGAGCGGCGGAGCAGGGCTGGGCGAAGGCGGCGCGAGCGGCGCTAGGAAGCGAGGTTCAGCCCCGCGTTCCCGGGCCGGGGCTCTCGGTGAGGCTGCGCAGAGCGGGGCTGCCCAGGCCCGCTCGGCTCCAGGACCGTCCCGGCCGCTGGCCCCAAGCGCTTCATCTCTTCCTGCTTCAGGAACTGGAGTCATGCGCCCAAATCGCAGGGGTTGTTAGCGAAATGGGGGGGGGGGGGGAACGCGCTCAGCATTACAGCTGGCTCTTTCACACCAAAATATTGCTGGCCCCTGCTGGGAAAATTAGTTGCCGTGTAATTAACTTGGAATTATATTGGCGATAAATATGTGATTATATTTGTACTAATACGGGTGGCCTGTGCTTACAAATGGCATTTAGCAAAACAAACGCGTCAGTGAAAAGTCTGTCAACATCCTGTTTCCCGATGGCTGACACTTTTTAGGAATGTCTGAGATTAAATAAAACACGCGGCCGCCGTCGTTCAGCGTCCCTACTCGCGCGCTGGGGAGAGATGCTACTGCTGCACCGAGCGGCCGGTGCGGGCCGGGGCCGCAGGTGCCCGCAGGCAGCGATGCCCCAGCCCGGCAGTCCGGGGGGACCGGGCACTCGGTCCAGCCCGGCGCCCGCGAGCCGGTGGTGACGGGGCGAAGCGGCCGGTCCTCGGGGCAGGAGGAGCGTGGCTCCGGCTCTGGAGCATCCCGGCACAGCGCGGCGAAGCAGGCGCTGGGGCAGCCCGGTGGCAGGAACGAGGATTTCGGGAGTTTCCTAGCCGGGATCCTGGGAAAGAGGGCGAAGGGAGGGTAAGGATGATGAGCAGCCCAGGGTCTGCAGCCCGTCTAGGGAAAGGAGACGTGGTTTCAGGCAGCTTCTGTCGTTAAAAAGCCCTTTAATTCAGAGATGAAACGTCGGTCCCATCTGGTCGCATCCACACTACCCATCTGCTTCCTGACCCAAGGACAGGAGGGTTAATAGGGCTCTAAGCTCCCTTTAACCAGCGTCTCCCGGGAGGCTGAACACCGCTCGCAGGCTGACCGGCCCCTTCCCGAAGGGCATCCGGGCCAGGGCCGCGGCCCCGGATCAGCCGGGAGAGGCCGGCAGCGGCCCAGTGCCGGGGAGCGAGGGGTCATCCCCGACCGAGCCCGGGGGCTTTGCGGGAAAGCGGAGCAGCAGGGTGAGAAAAACCTTGCGGTGGGGGGGGAAGAGGAGCCTCGAGGGGCCTCCCCCCCGACCCCACTCACCGCCGGCAGGCGCCGGGGCTCTGGGAGCAGTGATGCCCCCGAGGAGCAGCAGCCCCGTGGGAGGGGAGGGATGCGCCCGAGCTCGCGTGAGCTCCCCCAGCGCGTCGGGGCCCAGCTCCGCCCAGCACGGCTGACACCCGGAGCTAATTTTGGAGCGTATTTATTAACATTTTATCATGAAACGTGCATGAAATACTCACCCGCTGTGACAATGCACTTTATCACAAGGGAAGCCTTAAATATTTAAGAGGTGTTTTGCAGTGTCAGTGGCAGGAAGCGTTTACATCTGACTCACAGCACAACACTAAAACCCGAGCGCAGCTAATCCCTGCTGCGGTTCTCAGCTACCTACCCCGTCCTCGCAGGGCGGCGAGGAGCTGCTGTCTACAGGAAGGTCCCCGGGAATGCACGGCTTTCCGGCTGCCTTTGCCCCATGCCTTTCCCCTTTCCACGCTGTTTGTGCCGCCCACCTCTGCGCCAAGGGTGGAGGGCAGCTCCATGCCCCATTAGGCGACCAGAGGAAATAGCCTCATCTTATTCTCTTTATTCTCAAGAGCACGGAAATTTAAGGAGCAACTAGAACAGACACGTGGCTTAACAAAAACCTAAACAGACCATGAAGCTCCTTATCCGCAATCCTATTAGGAGAGCGGAGTCATTTAGAAGGAGCCTAAGTTTTCAGTGCAGCCAGCCAGGAGAGGGATGATGGGCTACAAAGCCCTTCAGAAGGACCTGTTAGAAGAATAAGCTTCAAGTGGATCAGAGCACACCAGCACCGTTTTCTGCTGTGTTGTGAGAATAATTTGTGCCTAAAGCCGCAAGATTAAGGAGGTGCTGAGTGGAGTTTTTAGGCCATTACAACACTGAGTCCGTGGAGCTGCTGTCAGAGAGAAGGTAAGCTCTGACCCAGCCAAGCTGCTGGGCTTGGCCCACCTACGCCTCTCGCCACGCGTTTAAAGCTCCGGCTCACGGTTAGGGGAGGCACCTTCCCGATCTCGCCGTAACAGGACAGGCAGCCGCCAGGACGAGGCGTTGGCCGGCAGTTCACAGCCTAGCGGCCACTGGGTCACCAGAGGAACAGCTGCCGAACATCTCCTGGGAGGCGTAGGTCAAGTAGAGAAAGCCATCCTCGTCCTTGTTGTCACGGTACAGCTCCTGCATGGTGACCGTCATGTTCGGCAGCCCTTTGTTGTTCACCAGCAGGTAGAAGGTCTGGGAGGAGGCCAGGCACAGACGGGTCCTGGTGGGAGGAGGGCAAAGACAGCGCACAGGTGAACATCTCATGGGGCTGAAGGCAGCTGATGCAGCAGGGCCTTCTAGGAGGGCATCGCTGGGGCAGGCAAGCCTCCACGCTTTAGGTTGCACAGCAGGGATTTGCAAAGCCGGAGCAGCTGAGGCCCCTGCTCAGCACCTGGGGGCCGTCTGCAGGACTGCTGCCCGTTAGATTTAGCAAGCTGGGAGTTCCCGCTCCCGGCCCCTCGCCAAGATCGCTAGCCACTGCTGCGACCAAGTGCTGCTCGTTTGCATTGCTGCTAACAGCCTGGCTCTCATCAGCTGTTTGTCTGCGCTCGTGCCCACGGACAAGGCAGCGCAGCAGAGAGCCAAAGGCTCAGGAGCTGCTGCAGGCCCAGGAAGAGCTAATTGTCACCTTTTATCCCAGCAAGGGCAAGAGAGCCTTGCCATAAGGTACTCGGTGCGTTGGCAGGCAGCTGCTCTTCGCTGGCAGCCTGCTGCCCCAGGCTGGCTGCGTCAGTCTAAACGCTCGCCTACTGGCAGGGCAGATGTCTAAAGCAGCTTAAGCTGGTTTCCAAGCCAAGCTGGTTTAATGGACCAGCTGCAGGCGGACTAGGTGTTTGCACGGGGCTGGTGCGGCAGAGGGACAAGCCTTTCTGCGGGAGCGCGCTGGGAAGAGCCCCCTTCCCCGGCAAGCCTGGCTCCTTACCGCAGGGTGATGGCGAACTGGGACAGGGGCAGGTCCTGGGACACCAGAAACTTGGTCCTACTCAAGGCGGGCAAGGTCTTCTCCTTCTGGTAGCGCTCCACCACCACCTGCACCAGGGCGAACAGGCTGGAGGGAGCGGGGGGCCCCGGGGCGAGCCAGCCACGGCAGAGCCCCCAGCAAAGGGCAGGCGCTTCGTCCGGGCTGTCACCTTGTGGCTTCATCTCTTAACTTTTTTGGGGGAGGTGGCGCATTCTCCAGCTGCCGCGCCGCCGGGGCCGCTCTTGAGCGAGGGGGACATATCCCCCCACCCCGGCCACCAGCGGGGCAGGGCAGAGCCTTACCGGGATCTTGTTGGGGTATTTTATCCGGATCTCCGTCACTTCGTGCATCCTGGTGGCTGCAAAAGAGGAAGGCGGAGGGGTGAGCGGAGCCGGCCCCGCTGCCTCCCCGGCTCTCCTCCGCCCGGCAGGTACCGAGGCTCTTCCTCTGCTTGAAGGGCCGAGCACCACTCTCCTTCCGCTGCATTTCCAGCCGCCCGCAGGACCCCCGAGCTCAGCGAGGGGGCGGCCAGGGGCAGAGCTCCTCATATAGGCAGGTGCCCCCCACCTGGGCCGGGGAGGAGGAGCCTGGGATGCTGGGCCGTGTGAGGATGAGGGTGGCCGGCGGGTCCAGGGAGGAGGTGGGCCTTGGGGTGCTGCGTCCAGCCTGGGCTCCCGGGACCGGAGGGACGTGACGCTGCTGGAGAGAGTCCAGCGGAGGGCTATGAAGGTGGTGGGGGGCCGGGAGCACCTCTCCGAGGAGGAAGGGCTGAGGGAGCCGGGACCGGCCGGCCCGGAGCAGGGAAGGCGGCTCGGGAGGCCCGCTGCCTGCCCACGAGCATCCGAAAGGAGGGTGCCCAGAGGACGGGGCCAGACCCTCCTCGGTGGTGGCCAGAGACAGGATGAGAGGTGACAGGCACCACCTGAAGCATGGGCAGCTCCCTCTGAGCAGGAGGAAAAACTTCACCGCCGCCGTGAGGGTGCTGGGGGTGGTGATGGGTGGTGCTGGGGGTGGTGATGGGTGGTGCTGGGGGTGGGTGGTGGTGATGGGTGGTGGTGGCTCCTTCGCTGGAGACGTTCAGCAGCCGCCAGGACGCGGTGCTGGGCCACAGGGGGTTGGACTGGGCCATCTCCAGGGGTCCCTGCCCACCTCAACCGTGCTGCCGTCCCGCGCTGGCCGGGAGGGAGGCGGCTCGGGGAGGCGAGTTCGACCTGACGCCCACTAGGGCCCCGGTTGTCTCCTCGCTCCCCTCGGTTTTCGCCGGAGCCGCTTGGCGGGCGCCTTCCCCTCGGCGCCGTGGCGAGAGGCAGCCGAGCTGGCGCTGGGCACCCTGACAGCGTCCTCATCCCTGTCCTCGTCCCCAGCCCTGTCCTTGTCCCCACCCCAGCCCCATCCCGTCCCTGTCCTGTCCTGGTCCCATCCCATCCCCATCCTTGTCCCCGTCCTGGGCCCATCCTGGGCCCATCCTGTCCCTATCCTGTCCCCGTCCCCATCCCATCCCCATCCTTGTCCCCGTCCCATTGCTATTCCCATCCCATCCCCGACCTCATCCCTATCCTTGTCCCCATCCCGTCCCCATCCAGTCCCCATTCCCATCCTGTCCTCATCCCCGTCCTCATCCTTGTCCCCATCCAGTCCCCATTCCCATCCTGTCCCCATCCTTGTCCCTGTCCCATCCCCATCCTGTCCCCATCCCATCCTCATCCCAGCCCAGCCCCGTCCCCATCCCGTCCTCGTCCCCATCCCGTCCCCGTCCTGGCCCGTCGGAGCCGTGCAACCGCCGTCCGGGCAGGATGGAGCCGGGAGCCACCGTGCGCCTGGCCCGCGCGACGTTCCCTGTGACGGACGGCCCCGGCACCGCAGCACCCGACGCAGCAGAGGACGATCTGTCATCCCTTTTTTTATTATTTTTTATTTTTTTGATGCATTTCATATACATATTTAATATATTTTGCTGTTCGGCAATATATTAAACTGCATTACTTTGCCATAAAAAAATCCCTCAGACACGCTCATCACTGGTTTGGAAAATTACATTAGCACTATATATTCCATCTGTGTAGCAAGTTAGGCCATTATAAATTTATACCCCTAATAAATTTAATTCTTGAAACTGTGTGGGATTCGAAGTGGAGGCTTGCAGAGGAAAGGGGCATTTTCATTCCAGATGATTTCTGAACAATAAACTGATAAATATTGAAGGGTCTCTCAGCTTGCTAATAAAACAAATCGATTACTATTCACTGACTTAATTCTGTTTCCAAGCTAATTGCTTTCCTGAGAGCAAAAGAAGTTGTGAATTTAAAAAAAAAAAGTCTATCTCCATTTTAAATTAGTTCATTAACAGCAGACATTTATTATTTATCAGTTTAATTTTCAGATATTGCTGCGATATTGGGCTGGACTCTGGAATCGCAGGTCTTCGTGGAACCGTGATGCTTTCTTTAGCATCAGCTGATTAATTAAAGATGAAGGGAAATTGGTTTTCCTGATGGGCCGGCAGCTTTTTAAGGCGGAGCAGGGAAGGGGCTTCATCCGCCGGGCCCGGCCTTCACCGCGGTGCGGCCCCCGCGCCGCCACGGGGCTCGAGCCTCCAGAACCGTGCGTTTCCTCCGAGAGCAAACGTCGCCCGGATAATCCAAATAAGCCAAAAATGAAAAAGGCAGGCAGCGGCGCGGGGAGGCGGCGGGAGGCGGAATTTCTGCCGGCAGCTTCCCCAGCTGCCGGCTGGGGCTGCGGGAAGCAGGATCGCATCTGCATTCCTGCTTCCCCGCTCGGGGCCCTCCCGCCGCAGCTTTCGGCTGAAACTCATAAATAAATGCTCTTCTGCGCAAGTTAAGTTTTATTCATAGCTCATTTTGTGATACACTGGAATAAAAAATGTATGCATATATACATCACCCCAGATTTATCTGTAATCACAGGGGGATTTAAAGGGGGGGGAGCTCCGTCCCCAGCCCCGGGGGGCGCGGGAAAGCTGCTGCGCCGGGGGGGAGCGGGGCCAGGGGCTCCGGGCCCCTCGGGGGGCGACGGCGGCCGGGGCTGAGCTGTCCATATATATGGGCTATGTGTCCATATATACACATAGACAGACACACACACGCATATATGCATGCATATATATACACACACATATAAAATGTGTGCCTATATGTATATACACAAACACACATATACATGCATGCATATATATAAGTGTGTGCACACATGCATGTATTGACAGCCCAGCTGTGCAGGGGCTGCTGCAGGCCCTGGCCGGGCTGGGGCGTGACCCCCCCCGCCTCCCCCCCGCGAGGAGCCGAGGCTGTTGGCGGGATGCTCCCGGATGGGGTCCGCCCAACAGCAGTGATTCTGCCCCCGAAGGGGCCCGAAACCATGAATTATCCGTCGCCGGTGAGCCGGCACTGGGGGTCAATGCAGCCATTCAGCGTGGGGGGGGGGGGGCCCATTCTGGCCGCCCGGCGCAGCGGGTGCCGCCGGCTCGGGGTGCAGCCCCGGTAGCTGGTCTTGGCCTCTCGGGGGGGGGTCGGGGGCACCTGGAAGCCTCTGGGGGTTTCGTGATGGGGGGGAGGGTTTTGGGCCAGGCTGAAGCGTTTGGAGCCCTTGCCCCTCCGCCGAGGGCCCCCAGCGCTGCCGTCCGCCGCCTGCCCGCTCGGCGCCCTCGCGGGAATGCCAATGAGCTGGAAAAACCCAGCCTGCAGCGTGAGCGAGCGCAGGCAGGGGGACGGGCTGCTTTCCAGAAGCGCTTCTACATGCGTGAGGCTGCTCAGTGCCCTGGGTTGTCCCCCCCCCCCCCCCCCGGCAGCCCCCTCCCGCTTGCAGCCGGCTGCTCAGGCCAATGAGCGGCAGCCTGGAGGCGAGCACACCGGCTGGCCGCCGGCGGCAGCTGCACTGCAGCACTTGGGGCGGCCCAGCGTTGCGGCTGCCCGCGCTGCGCTGCGTGGTGTTGTGCCGCGCCATGCTGCACCGGGCTGGGCAGGGCATGCCACCCCCCCCCCATGCCACACTGCACTGCACCGTGCCATGCTGGGCCAGGGCATGCCACCCCACGCCACGCCACGCTGCACTGCACCATGCCATGCTGCGCCATGCTGGGCCAGGGCATGGCACACCACACCATACTGCTCCATGCCATGCTGCGCCGGGCTGGGCAGGGCATGCCACCCCCCCCATGCCACACTGCACTGCACCGTGCCATGCTGGGCCAGGGCATGCCACCCCACGTCACACCACGCTGCACTGCACCATGCCATGCTGTGCCATGCTGGGCCAGGGCATGCCACCCCACGTCACACCACGCTGCACTGCACCATGCCATGCTGCGCCATGCTGGGCCAGGGCATGCCACGCCACGCCACGCTGCACTGCACCATGCCATGCTGCGCCATGCTGGGCCAGGGCATGCCACCCCACGCCACGCTGCTCCATGCCATGCTGCGCCATGCTGGGCCAGGGCATGCCACCCCCCCCCCCCATGCCACACTGCACTGCATCATGCCATGCTGGGCCAGGGCATGCCACCCCACGTCACGCCACGCTGCACTGCACCATGCCATGCTGCGCCATGCTGGGCCAGGGCATGCCACGCCACGCCACGCTGCACTGCACCATGCCATGCTGCGCCATGCTGGGCCAGGGCATGCCACCCCACGCCACGCTGCTCCATGCCATGCTGCGCCATGCTGGGCCAGGGCATGCCACCCCCCCCCCCATGCCACACTGCACTGCATCATGCCATGCTGGGCCAGGGCATGCCACCCCACGTCACGCCACGCTGCACTGCACCATGCCATGCTGCGCCATGCTGGGCCAGGGCATGCCACGCCACGCCACACTGCTCCATGCCATGCTGCGCCATGCTGGGCCAGGGCATGCCACCCCACGCCACGCTGCACTGCACCATGCCATGCTGCACCGGGCTGGGCAGGGCATGCCACCCCACGCCACGCTGCTCCATGCCATGCTGCGCCATGCTGGGCCAGGGCATGCCACCCCCCCCCCCCCATGCCACACTGCACTGCATCATGCCATGCTGGGCCAGGGCATGCCACCCCACGTCACGCCACGCTGCACTGCACCATGCCATGCTGCGCCATGCTGGGCCAGGGCATGCCACGCCACGCCACACTGCTCCATGCCATGCTGCGCCATGCTGGGCCAGGGCATGCCACCCCACGCCACGCTGCACTGCACCATGCCATGCTGCACCGGGCTGGGCAGGGCATGCCACCCCATGCCATGCCGCACTGCACCATGCCATGCTGCACCGGGCTGGGCAGGGCATGCCACCCCACGCCACACTGCACTGCACCATGCCATGCTGCACCGGGCTGGGCAGGGCATGCCACCCCCCACGCCACGCTGCACTGCACCATGCCATGCTGCACCGGGCTGGGCAGGGCATGCCACCCCCACGCCACACCATGCTGCACCATGCCCTGCTGCACCGTGCTGTGCCAGGGCATGCCACACCATGCCATGCTGTTCTGCACTGTGCCATGCTGCGCTGTGCCACACCATGCCATGCCACACTATGCTGCACTGTGCCATACCATGCCATGCCATGCTGCACCGTGCTACAGCATGCCATGCTGCACCATGCAATGCCATGCCATGCCATGTCATGCTTCTCCATCCTGCACCATGCTGGACCGTGCTGTGCCATGCTGCACTGTGCTGTGCTGTGTCACGCCGAGCCATGCCATGCCCTGCCGCACCGTGCTGTGCTGCACCATGCCACACTGTGCTGTGCCATGCCACACTGCATCATGCTGTACTGTGCCACCAGCCCGGAGAGGGCCAGCTGCTGTCGGGAGCTGTGGGGACACCAGCAGCCGAGCCAGCAGGGGCACTGGGGCTTCCCGGCCGGGGTTCCCGTGGGCTCTGTGAGTCCGGGCTGCCCCCATCCGCCGGGAACCCCTCGTTCCTGGCAGCTCTCCGCACCCCTGGGCCCGAGCCCAGCCCAGCTCCGGTTTGGAGGCAGGAGGACGTTGCCCGCCCGGAGGCGCTGGCCGGGCAGGGGAGCTGGCACGGCGCCATGGCCACAGACGCTCTCTTGGCAGCTGATAATTAGAAGCGCAGCTGGGGGTTAATTGCCTTGCCGCGACGGCAGCCCTGCCGGGCCGGGCAGCAGGCCGCCGGAGCGGTGCGGCCAGGGAGGCCGCTCGCTCGGGCTGCAGGATGCTCCGCCGGGCCAGGCAGCCCGGCGCCCCCAGCCCCTCCAGCGCCCCAATTTCGTGACCCCGGCCCGGCCGCGGGGCCAGGAGCACGCCGAGCTCCCGGGGCCCCGGCGCAGAGGCGGCTAATGGGACTAGCAGGATGGTCCTCCTGGTCCCGCACGCCTTTCCCGAGACAAGGTGCTTCGAGCTGCTCCGCACTGCTGCGCTCTCAGGCACCGCGGTGCAGCCCTGGGGCAGCGGGGACACGCGGGCGCTAATGCCCCCTACTGAGCCCGCTCGGCACTGTGTCCTGCAGCGTGTGCCCGTGCCCATCACCGAGGCCGCCCGGTGCCGGGTCCCACAGCGCGTGCCCGTGCCCATCACCGAGGCTGCCTGGCACTGGGTCCCACAGCGTGTGCCCATGCCCATCACTGAGGCCACCTGGCACTGGGTCCTGCAGTGTGTGCCCATGCCCATCACCGAGGCCGCCCGGCGCCGGGTCCCGCAGCGTGTGCCCATGCCTGTGCCCATCACCGAGGCTGCCCGGCGCCGGGTCCCGCAGCATGTGCGCCCTCCGTGCAGCACGAGCCCCTCTGCCCCAGCTGGACCCCCCTTTCCCCACCTCCCCTCCTGCCAAAAATGGGATTAAATTAAGTGGAAAGCCTCTGCACGGCCGGAGAGCGGAGCATGGCGCTGGCGCCCTGCTAGGAATGGTGCTAAAAGCCACAAATTGATTTTTAAATGGCCAGTTTAAGCTTTATTGCGCCTGGCCATGCCCGCTGGGGCTGTGCCAAGTGGCAGGGCTTCCGGGCGAGACGTGCCCCGAGCCCGGGCAGCGCCGGCCTGGCCGGTCCCTCCATCCCACCGCCTTCCTCATCCTGCCATCCCGCTGTCCCGTCTCCTGCATCCTTCCATCTCCTCCATCCTTCTCCATCCCTCCACATTCCTCATCCTGCCATTCCCCTGTCCTGTCTCCTGCATCCTTCCATCTCCTCCATCCTTCTCCATCCCTCCATCCCTCCACCTTCCTCATCCCGCCATCCCGCTGTCCCGTCTCCTCCATCCTTCCATCTCCTCCATCCTTCCCCATCCCTCCATCCCTCCACCTTCCTCATTCCCACCATCCCGCTGTCCTGTCTCCTGCATCCTTCCATCTCCTCCATCCTTCCCCATCCCTCCACCTTCCTCATCCCACCATCCCACCGTCCCATCTCCTCCATCCCTCCATCTCCTCCATCCCTCTGCCTCTTGCCTCCATCCCTCTGTCCCTCCATCCCGGATGTTGGTGCCGTGAAGCCAGCGCAGCGCAGCGGCGTGGGGGGAAGGACGGGACGGACAGGACGGACACGGGGCTGGCCGGCCCAGCACGGGGGCCGCCGCACTCCTGCCCTTCACGGCGCGTATGCCACTGGGGAAAGCGCTGCAGCGGGGACGGGGAAGGGCCCCGGGGCTGCGCGGAGGGGAACCGAGCCAGCGCCCGGCCAATACAAATATGGGCTTATAAAAAAATTAAGAAAAAAGTACAAAACTAAAGGCACAAGCTGTATCAAATGTCAAAGAGATTGTTTTTATTTGCCATCAAAATAAAGAAATAAATTTAAAAAAATGAGGTCAGCTCAAATGAAGGCAGAAGAGATCCATGCGCCATTAACCATGGGAAGAAACAAATGGGAAAGAATTATAAAAAAATGGAAGAGGAGGAAGGGGGGAAAGAGGAAGGGGGGAAAGAGGAAGGGGGGAAAGAGGAAGGGGGGAAAGAGGAAGGGGGGGAGGAGGAGGAGGGGGGGAGGAGGAGGAGGGGGGGAGGAGGAGGAGGGGGGGAGGAGGAGGAGGGGGGGAGGAGGAGGAGGGGGGGAGGAGGAGGAGGGGGGGAGGAGGAGGAGGGGGGGAGGAGGAGGAGGGGGGGAGGAGGAGGAGGGGGGAGGAGGAGGAGGGGGGAGGAGGAGGAGGGGGGGAGGAGGAAGGGGGGGAGGAGGAAGGGGGGGAGGAGGAAGGGGGGGAGGAGGAAGGGGGGGAGGAGGAAGGGGGGGAGGAGGAAGGGGGGGAGGAGGAAGGGGGGGAGGAGGAAGGGGGGGAGGAGGAAGGGGGGAGGAGGAAGGGGGGGAGGAGGAGGAGGAGGAAGAAGGGAGGAAGGCGAGGGGAGGAAGGGGAAGAGGAAAGGGGGGAGGAAGAGGAGGGGAGGAAGGGGAAGAGGGGAGGAAGGGGAAGAGGGGAGGAAGGGGAGGAAGGCCACCCGGCTCTGTCTGACGGCAGGGCCGGCCGAGGCCGAGGCGCGGGAGCGGTGGTGGCGTCCGGCGCGGCGTCACAGCTCACCCGACGTCTTTATGACGTGGAAGAGCGTGACGTTGTAGATGACCTGGTGGCCGTTGTTCCAGGTGTAGAGCACCCTCTCCCGCGGGTTGTAGTCCAGCATGGATATGTGGGAGTACTGGTTGTGGAAGGGGATATCCGTGTACTCGTAGCTGGAAGTGTTTGTGTAGTAGGCGAAGTAGATCTTGGCGCCGGCCAGGTGGGAGTTGGTGACGTAGAGGGTGCCGCAGATCATGAAGGCCTCCCCGGCGCTGCGCTTGGGGTAGCCCGTGTCCCAGCTGCGCAGCACCTCCAGCGTCTGCGGGTCCACCCGGCTCACCACGATGTTGCCGGCGTTCTGGTTGGTGGTGTAGACGGCCCAGAGCCCGCTCTCGTCCACCATGAAGTCGATGTCGGAGAAGCCGCCCCAGGAGTAGGGGAAGGTGTTGTTGTAGCCGGCGCTGGCCAGGCTGCGCTGCACCAGGACGCTGCGCGAGCGGAAGTGGTACTTCACGGCGACGTTGCTCTGGTACTTGTTGTAGTAGAGCGACCCGTTGAAGACCACGTGGCCCGTGCCGGCCCAGGGGTGCGGCAGGAGGTGCTGCACGAAGTTCTGCCCCGTGACGAAGTCGTTGAGGGTCCGAAACTCCAGCACGCGGCGCCCCTTGTAGTAGCCGTCCATGTACCACACCTGGGGGCGGCAGGGGTGAGGGCAGCTCGGCCCCCCGGCCCCCAACCCGGCCCCGACAAGGACGGAGGCAAAAATTCCCGCCTTCCACCCCGGGGTGGCCGGGCTGCGCCCCTTTTTTGTCTTCCCCCGTCCATTTACGGAGCTGGGCGAGTTTTCACTCTTTCTGCAGACCACAACGCTTGGCTAATTTTTAAAGGAAAGGCGCGCTGCATGCGGAGCAGCCAGCGGGACCGAGGGGCTGCAGCCACGTGCCGGCCCGGCCTCCCCCCGCAGCGCCCGGCCCGGCAGAGCGCGGCAGCCGTGGCCCCGGCACTGGCACCCAGCGGCACGCACCAGGCACCCAGCGGCACGAGCACCCGGAGCTGGCACCCTGGGCAGCGAGCACCTGTGCATGCAGCCCCCAAGAAGCGAGCACCTGGGTGCGGCCCCCCCCCCAAAAGGTGTGCACCTGGACACATGCACCCCCAAGAAGCAAGCACCTGGGTGCAGGCCCCCCAAAAGGTGTGCACCCGCGTGTGGGCTCCCCCAAGAAGCGAGCGCCTGGACGCGTGCACCCCCAAGAAGCGAGCAGCCAGCGCGGGCCCCGCCGGCAGCGTGCCCCGGTGGGCTCCAGGGCGGCCGCGGCAGCAGGAGCCGGGAGGGCTGCAGGGCTTGCGGTGCCGGGGGGGCCGCCGCCGGTCTGCGAAATGCAGCGCCGGGGCGGGGGCTGAGCACTGGCCAAACTCACCGCGCCAGGGCGGAGGGGGGGGAAGGAGCCCCCCAGGAGACCCGCCGGCCCCAGCCCCGCGCTGCCGCCCCACTCACCCGGCTGTCGGCGCTGGGCGTCATCGTGTCGGTCATCCAGGACCCGAAGCGGGAGCCCGAGGCGCGGATGGTGATGGGGTTGCTGACGCCCGTCAGCTTGCCGCAGCCTGCAGGGCCAGAGCGGGGTCAGGGGCGGCGGCGGCGGGGGTCCCGGCCGCCCCCCGGCACCGTCCCACCGCCGAGGGCACCGCGCGTCCCCAGGGCGCTCGGGGACAGGGCTCCACAGAGGGGCGCCCCGGTGGGCGGGGAGGGGGGCGCCGGGGCCGTACCCAGCTTCTGCAGGCAGGCGTGCAGGCGCGCCTCCAGCAGCAGCACCCGCCGCTGCAGCTCCTCGTAGTCGTAGGCGCCCATCTCCTCCTGGAGGGCCAGCAGGCTCGCCGAGAGGTTCCTCACCTCCTCCTTCAGCTGCCCCATCCGCCGTGCGTCCGCCTTGTACTGATCCAGCACGGGCAGCAGCGGCAGCAGCTCCGTCATCTTGTCCTGGAGCTCCTGCCGAGGGGGTGCGGGGAGGGGGCCGCCCCGCCGCCCCCGGCTGCACGTCAGTACCGAGCCGGCGGCTCCGCGCCCGGCGCCCACCAGCGCTTGGGGAGGGGATGGCCCTCGGCTGCGCTTGGGGCCCGGCGCGGGCGCCTGGCAGAGGCAGGATCCCGCCCGCGGGAAGATGCCCACCGCCCCGGGCCTGGGGCTCCCGGCCCTCCGGCCCCAGCTACCTGGAAGCTCCTGGCGTTGAGGCTCCTGTGGCCGTCGGCGGCGGCCCGCAGCCGGGCGTCCAGGCCCCGCAGCAGCGCCTCGGTGTTGCGCACGTACTGCAGGTCGCGGGCGGTGCGCAGGTCCAGCACCTCCATCGACTGCGAGACGTTCTGCACCTGCGGCGGCGGCGGCGAGGATGCTGCTGCGCGCGCCACCGCCTCCCGTGCATCCCGCTCCGGCTGCCGCCCGAGCGCCTCCCCGGCAGGGGCCCCGAGCCCCCCTGCTTTAACTTCGCCTGGCACGGGCAGCAAACTTATTTTATTTCCGCGCTGCAAAATGCTGCGTTCCTTGAACGGTTATTTATTTACCAGCACGAGCCCTGCTGGTATTTGCGGCGCCTCTGAAGGGAGCTGTTTAAGCCGTGTTTTTGCCGCAAGTTATAATAAAAGTTTACTGGGGGCTGGGGGTGGGCGTGGGGGTGTGGGAACCAGGGGGAATTAGGAGAAAAGCTGCGGCCGGTGCGGGGGGCAGCACCCGCGGGAGCCTGGCCGGCACTGGGGACCCCCACGCGGCCACGGTCCTGCCCTCCCGCCCCGGGCACCTCGCCCGCTGCCGCGGCCGGAGAGATGCGGGCGCGCACCGGGCGCCGCTTACCTTCTCGGTGAGCCGTCGGAGCTGGTGGCTGCGCAGGTCCCGGGAGCAGGTGCCCTGCACGGGGATGACGGCGGTGCAGAGGCACTTGCCATCGGGGGCCTGCGCCGAGGTGTAGACCTGCCAGCCCTCATCGGGGCTCTGGAAGAGGGTCTGCGGGCAAGAGCGGGCGAAGCCGTGAGCTCCCGGCCGGCGCTCGCCGGGCGGCTGCAGCGCTGCAGGGCAACAGGGGACCCGCAGCCATGGGGGCATCCCTGACCATGGGGGGCATCACCTGGCCATGGGGGACCTGCAGCCATAGGGGCATCACCTGGCCATAGGGGCATCACCTGGCCATGGGGGACCTACAGACATAGGGGCATCACCTGGCCATGGGGGCATCACCTGGCCATAGGGGACCTGCAGCCATAAGGGACCAACTCGACCATAAGGGATTCACCTGGCCCTTGGCCTTATGGAGACCCCCCCCAGCCATATGGGGCCCCCCCCGTGCTCCAGGTGCCCCACATCGCGGGACCCCCCCTCCAGCGACAGGGGCACCCGCGCGCTCCGGCACGCGGCGGTGCCGAGCCCAACCTCGGCTCAAGGCCGCGGCCCCGCAGCGGCGCCTGGCCTGGCGGGTCCCCTTGCGGGGTCGAGTCGAGCAGGTTTCACCACGGCACAGCGAGAGCTCCGTGTCGCGGACAGAAGCGCCCCGCCGTTTGCCAGCTCCGGGAGCCTCCATCGCCGTGTTTCAAGGTTTTTGCCCAAAAATACCCCAACACACCACGACCCTGCCGGGCCGCCGGATGCCTGTGCAGGAGAGCAAGCGCCGTCCCCCTCCTTCCCCTGCCTGCCTGATTTATTCACACCACAAGCCGGCATTTTTGCGCTGGGCCATTTAGCATTTCATGGGTAATTCATAATTATTAATTATGAAAATCAAGAGCGACCGCCTCTCTGTGAGCTCCCGCTGCACGGCGCCAGGCAGAGACAAACGAGCCGGTCCCGGTAACAAGCCGGGGACGACGCTTTGCTTCGCGCGCCGCGGTTTTAGCTTCATGTTTCACATCGGAAGGGATTTATGAGACGCGGCGGTGGCTAAACACCGCTCTCAAATCTCCAGCGCAACGAGCATAAATTAGCCGGCAAAGGTGCCAAACTCCCAGAAGGCAGTAAATTCCCCGAGTTATCGCCAACGGAAGCAAACAGCCCGAACGCTCACCGAGCGGGAGGGCAGGAGCTGGCGGCGCGGAGCCCCCTGCCTCCGGCTCCGGCAGCGCCGCCGGTCCGTCGCGGAGCAGCCCTGGCGCCATGGAGATGGGCCCTGCCCCGCTGCCCCCGCGAGCCGCCACTGGTCCGTCACGACGCAGCCCCGGTGCCACGGGGATGGGCCCTGCCCTGCTGCCCCAGTGCCCCTGCAAGCCGCCACCGGTCCATCGTGGCGCAGCCCCGGCGCCACGAGGATGGGCCCTGCCCCGCTGCCCCGCTGCCCTCGCGAGCTGCCGCCTCTCCGCCCCAGTGCCATCCACCACAGCCCCACTCAACCCACTGCGTGGCCGGGAGCGTCCAGCCGCTCGCCTCGAACAAGGCAGACCAGGCACCGGTGGTTTCCAGAAGAGAGTCTCGGGATTTCCTGGGGATTCAGGGCAACGCGCAGCACGGGGGTGACGCGCGGGACGGCACCGAGCGCAGGCAGAGGGCAGCTCAGCGGCGGCTGGGGCTGTGCAGCAGCTGACATCAGCCCCCGAAGAGCCGTGCTGCTGGGCTGCTCATGCGTGTGTCCTGCACCGCGCACCCCTGCACGCACGCCATTGCACACACGTGCACGCACACCCCTGTTACATGCCATTGCACACATGTCATTGCACGCACTTGCACGCACTTGCCCACATGCCATTGCACACACACACCCCCTTGCACGCCTGCCCTTGCACCCGTGCAGCCGCTGCAGCAGCAGCAGGGGGCCCAGCGCACCCCACAGCGCTGGGCCGCCCGCAGCAGCGTGGGTGGTCATGGCAGCCCATTACAGCCACATTAGCAGCGCTCCTTCACAGTGATTAATGATTTTGCAATGAACACTGAAGAGCGACTAATGATTAGGCAATTAGCACAGCGCATCACCCACTTTGCCCCGCGCATGGCTAATTGCCCTGCGACACGCCGGCGGCTCGCTCGGGCCTGGAGCGCGGGGCTGGCTAGCGGAGCCGGCTGTGGTGAGGGCCACCCGCCGCGCAGCATCGCCGCGACGGAGCATCGCCTGCGATGGAGCATCGCCCGCTGTGCAGCATCGTCCACGGCAGAGTATCGCCCGCGGTGCAGCATCGCCTGCGAGGGAGCATCGCCCGCCGCAGCTCCGGGGCTGCAGGGGCCGGCGGGACCCGGGCAGCGGGCGCTGGGCAGCCGCCGTGCACCCCGCGGGCAGAGGCCGCTCGTCCCTGCCGTCGCCCGTGCACGGCCGGCCGGTGCCTCTCCCTGGGCGCCGAGGGGCTCTGCCCCTGCGGGGCCGCCGCCACCCCCCAGAGCCTCCAGCTGCGCCGGGGGAAGCAGCTTATGGCACCCGCCCTGACGGTGGCCTGGCCCCCCCCCGGCGTTGCCCCCGGGCCCAGGCGTCCTGCTCCCCCCATCAGATCCCGGCTGGGGCTGTGGGTGAAGCGCTGGGTCGGACCCTGCTGTAGTCGCTTCCTGGGGGGCCCCCTCGGCCCCTCTGGCTCCCCCCGACCCCAGCGCTCCCCAATGGGAGGGTCCTTCGAGCCGGGCAGGAGCATCCGGCCGGGGGGGTCCCGGTGCGTCCCCATTGCGGGGGAGGATGGGGAAGGGGGGGTCCCCGAGCCCAGGGGGGTCCCAGTGCATCCCATCGAGGGGGAGGATGGGGAGGGGGGGGTCCCCGAGCCCAGGGGGGTCCCGGTGCATCCCCATTGGGGGGGAGGATGGGGAAGGGGGGGTCCCCGAGCCCAGGGGGCATCCCCATCGGGGGGTCTCCGAGCCCGGGGGGGTCCCAGTGCGTCCCCATCGGGGGGTCCCCGAGCCCGGGGGGTCCCGGAGCATCTGCATCGGCGGGGAAGATGGGGAAGGGGGGGTCCCCGAGCCCGGGGGGTCCCGGTGCGCCCCCACCGGGAAGAGGGCGGGGAAGGGGGGGATCCCGGTGCGCCGCATCCCGGGGCCGCCCGACCCGCTCGCCCCCGCCGGAGCCGGTGCCGGTGCCGGAGCCGGTGCCGCAGCCCGGCGCCCCCCCGGCCCCTCCGTTGTCCCCCCCCAGGACCGGGGCGACTCACGATCTTCTCGGAGGTGCCGGCCCGCGACACGGCGGTGCCGTTGAGCCCCACGAGCGAGGGCAGCGTCTGGGACATCCAGTTGGTGACCATGGCCATGGTGCTCAGCACGGCCCCGATCTTCAGCAGCGGCACCGTCATGTCGCCGCCGCCGCCGCCGCATGCCCCCGCCTCCCCCCCTCCCCTCCCTCCCCCCGCCCGTGCCGGTGCCGGTGCCGGTGCCGGTGCCGGTGCCGGTGCCGGTGCCGCCGCCTGCGGAGCCCGCGCCGCGCTCGCCCTTATAGCGCGGCCGGCGCCGCTCCGGAGTGACGTCGGCGCCGCTGGCCCCGGGCCAGCCCGGCCCCGGTTCGGCCCCGGTTCGGCCCCGGTTCGGCCCGGCCCCGGCTCGGCCCCGCCCGGCTCGGCTCGGCCCGGGGGCGCCCGACCCCCGCCGCCCCGTCCCGTCCCGTCCCGTCCCCGGACGGCCGCAAGGACCCGCGGGCGCCGTCCCCGCCCCGGCCCCACGCGAGACCCTGCCCACGGCTCGGCCTCGGCCCGGCAGCAGCTGCTGTCTGCTCCTCCGGGCGTCGCTCCCCTCCCGGCCCCACGCTCCCGTCCCGGACCCCCCGGTCCCCTCCCAGACCCACCATTCCCCTCTCAGATCCCCATTCCCCTCTCAGCCCCCCGCTCCCGTCCAGGACCCCCCGGTCTCCTCCTGGACTCCCATTTCCCTCCTGGCCCCCCACTCCTGTCCCAGACCCTCCGGTCCCCTCTTGGACCCCCCGGTCCCCTCCTGGACCCCCCGGTCTCCTCCTGGACTCCCATTCCCCTCCCAGCCCCCCGCTCCCCTCCTGCACCCCAGTTCCCTTCCTGCACCCCCCCATTCCCTTCCTGGACCTGCCGTTCCCCTCCCAGCCCCCCCATTCCCCTCCCGGACCCCCAGTTCCCCTCCTTGTCCCCCCCCCAGTTCCCCCCCCAGCCCCAGCGAGCCACGTGCTGGCCCGGACGAGCAGCTCAGGGAGCTGCTGGCGAGGGCGGCGGGGTTGGGGACGTGGTCCCAGCGCCGCTGCTGCCAGCGGGGCCCCTGCAGCGGCGGGCAGAGCAGCGGCACTGGCGCTGGGGCGGTGCACGGCACGGTGCATGGCGCAGGGCACGGCACGATGCATGGCGCAGGGCACGGTGCAGCGCACGGCACGGGGCTTGGTGCTGCGCACGGTGCCGGGCTCGGGGCCGGCGGGTTCCCCCGGCGCGGGGGAGACGCCAAGGCCAGCGGCAGCGCTGGGCGCCAGCCAGGCCGCCCGGCACGGTGCCGTGGGCCCGCGCAGCCCTCGGCCGTGCCGCCTGCAGCGCCCGGGGCAGCAACGCCAAATTCCAGGCCCAAAGCGCTGCTGGGAAGTGCTCGGGCCCCCCCCACGCCCGCCGCAGCCCACCCGCCTCGGCCCCGCAGCATCCTCCCCCCGTGCCGTCCCCACGTCGCTGCAGAGGTCACCGCGCTGCCCGGGCGCCTGCGTCGTCCCCAAGGCCGCGCCGCCGGCTGCAGACCCCCATGCCACCCGCCCCGGCGCAGCAGCACCTGCCGCGGGCCCGCGACACCCCCCCCTCCCCGCGGAGCCCCAGCGCGGCCTGAGCATCGCCCCGGCCGCGGCCCCCCGCGCCGCGGTCGCGCACTGCCACCGCGTGGGGACGGGCTCGCACAGCACAGGCCCACGGCGCCCGCCGTGGCCCACCCGCCACGCAGCCCCAGCCCGGCCGGGCCGCCAGCCCTGCGCCGCTGGCCGAGCGCACGGGGCGACAGGGACAGGGACGTGGTGGCCAGTGCTTCGCTCCTCCAGCATCCCCAGGGCTCCGGGCCCACGGGACCAACATGCACCAGGATGGGATGGGATGGGATGGGATGGGACAGGATGGGACGGGATGAGAAGGGACAGGACGGGACGGGACAGGATGGGATGGGACAGGACGGGATGGGATGGGATGGGACAGGATGGGACAGGACGGGACAGGACGGGATGGAATGGGACAAGATGGGACAGGACAGGATGGGACAGGATAGGACAGGATGAGATGGGACAGGACGGGACGGGACAGGATGGGACGGGACAGGATGGGATGGGACAGGATGGGACGGGACAGGACAGGACAGGATGGGACAGGATGGGACAGGATGGGACAGGACGGGACGGGATGAGAAGGGACAGGATGGGACAGGACGGGACGGGATGGAATGGGACAAGATGGGACAGGACAGGATTGGACAGGACAGGACGGGACGAGATGGGACGGGACAGGACGGGACGGGACAGGATGGGACAGGACGGGATGGGACAGGACGGGATGGGACAGGATGGGACAGGACGAGATGGGACAGGATGGGACAGGATGGGATGGGCGGCTGCCCAGCGGCTGCCCGAGACGCGGGCGTCTCCGAGAGACCCACAGGACCTGCCTGTCCATGGGGGGGACGGCGACCCTGTGCCAGCGGCAGGGCCCGCAGCACCGTGCAGCACACGCCGTCCCCGCCACGAGGTCGCTGCCACGTCCCGTTCACGGCTGCGGGGGCGGCCAGGGCTGCACATGCAGCTGCCCGCCGAGGCTGCCAACGCGCCGGGGCTGCAGCGGGGCCGAGACCCCCCGGCCCAGCCCCTGACCTCACCTCCACTGATGTGCTATTCCACCACACGGCTCCCTTCCAGCCCAGGCCATGATCTCTGGGAATCTGCATGCAAATTGCTCGCTAATTCCAGCCCGTTACCCAGCATTTAGCGCCGCGCTGGGGAACGCGGTCCAGGTGCAAGGAGAGAAGCAGCAGGGAGGCAGCAAGGCCCGGCTGGGGCGCCCGCCCTGGCCCCGCGGCCCGGCCAGCCCGCACCCCGGAGGCGGCAGGAAGCGCAGCAGGAGGCAGTGTGGGTGCGAGGGCGCTGCACGCGGAAGCGGCAACCCTCGCTGGCCCGGGGGTGGCCGAGCCCTGGGGGCTGCAGGGCGCCAGTGGGGTCCCCGGGGCTACCGGTGCCCGCCTGCCCGCCCGCCCGCCTACCATGCATGGCCTCCGCTCCCCACGCCACCCGTTTCCCGCCGGCCCGGCCTCTCCCCGCGCTTGGCGCCAGGCTCCAAAGCCGCTGGGACCCCAGGGAGAGGCGGTCGGGGCGCCGAGCATCCTGCAGCTCGCGGTGAGCTCTCTGACAGCAGGCCAGGCGCGCAGCATCGCGTGGGCTGCAGAACAGCTGGCGGGGCCGGTCGGGGACCGGATGGGGCCGTGGGGCTGAGGCCGGGCGCCCGAAGTGGCCCCAAGCCCCTATCCGCAGCCCCTGCGGCGGGTTGGCCCCACGCAGCGTGGGAGCTGCGTGCGGGGCAGCCGTCCGGAGGGAGCCTCCGGGGCAGAGCCGGCGCTCAGGGGTGGCTCACAGGGGGGACCCCGGCCCGTAGAGGGCTGCAGGGCCACCAGCCTGCCACTGGGGACGTCCCCCAGGGGTGGCCTGGAGCAGGACCAGTGCTGGCCAGCCCCACGGCACCCGCAGGTCCTGGCTCCCCCAGGATGGGGAACAGTGCCGGGCGCCTGGGGGTGAGGTCCGGCGAGGTCCCGGCTCGTGGAGGCCCCAGCTGCCGGTCCCTGCCGCCCACTGCAGCGCGCCCAGGCCAGCGCTCGTCCCCGGCGGCCACCGCCACTGCCATCCACGTGCGAAGCAGCTCCCGCACGCGCATCCCCGCCGAGCCACCCGGCGCCCCCATGGCGAGCGGCGAGCCCTTGCCCCCGGCCCCGGCCCCGGCCCCGCTGCGCGAGGCCCCGGAGCGAGGCCGAGCTGCAGCACCCGCGGCTCCGTGCTGGGCGGCCCACGGAGGCGACACGGCCCTGGGTGCCAGGCGGGCGCCCGCGGGGCCGGCACGGCGGCGGGACGCCGGGGCGAAGCCCCGCATCCAGCCTGGCTGCTCCCGGGGGGCCGGGAAGGACCGAGCGAGCGCCGTCTGCGAGCCCCCGACCCCGCGGCGGGTGTCCGGCCTCGCCCCGGGCCCCACGGGGTCCCGCCGGCCCGTCCCGGCGAGGCCCCCGCGGTGCAGAGCGGCCCCGGCACCGGCCCCGGGGCGGCACCGAGCCCCGGCCCCACCGGCCCGGCCCGGCCCGGCCGCGCTTACCTGCACCGCGGGGAGCCCGGCGGAGAGGAGCAGCAGGAGGCCGGCGAGGAGGCGCATCCTGGAGGCGCGGACCCCGCCGGAGCCGGTGCCGGTGCCGGTGCCGGTGCCGGAGCCGGAGCCGGAGCCGGAGCCGGAGCCCAGCCGGGCCGGGCCGGGCCGGGCCGCCCCGCCGGAGCCGGCACCGGAGCCGGGAGCGGAGCCGCGCCCGCCTAGCGCCGCCGCAGCCGCATCCCGCCGCCGCCGCCGCCGCCGGCGCCGCGCCCCCGCCGCCGCCGGGCCCCGCCGCGCCGCCGAGCGGGACCCGCCGCCGCCGCCGCCGGCTGCAGCCGCCGCACCGGCCCGGTGCAGGGCGCGCCGCGCCCGGCAGGGGAGGCTGGCGGCGCCGCGCCGCGCCGGGCCGAGCCGAGCCGAACCGAACCGAGCCGAGCCGGGAGGGACCGAACCGGGATGGACCGAGCCGAGCCGGGAGGGATCGAGCCGAACCGGGAGGGACCGAGCCGGGATGGACCGAGCCGAACCGGGAGGGATCGAGCCAGGATGGACCGAGCCGAACCGGGAGGGATCGAGCCGAACCGGGAGGGACCGATCCGGGATGGACCGAGCCGAACCGGGAGGGACCGATCCGGGATGGACCGAGCCGAACCGGGAGGGATCGAGCCAGGATGGACCGAGCTGAGCTGGGATGGACCGAGCCGGGATGGACTGAGCCGAGCTGGGACGGACTGATCCAAAGCGGTAGGGACTGAGCCGGCATGGACTGAGCCGAGCTGGGATGGACCGAGCTGAACCAGGAGGGACTGAGCTGAGATGGACCGAGCCAGGATGGACTGATCCAAGCCGGGAAGGACCAAGATGAACTGGGAGGGACCGAGCCAGGAGGGACCAAGGTGAACCGGGAGGGAGTGAGCCGAGCCAGGCCAGGATGGACCAAACTGGGATGGACCAAGCCGAGCCAAACCAGGATGGACCAAGGTGAACTGGGAGGCATTGAACCGAGCCAGGCCAGGATGGACTGAACTGGGATGGACCAAGCCAGGATGGACCAAGCCGAGATGGACCAATCTGAGCCGGGAGATATTGAGCCGAACCAGGAGGGACCAAGCCAGGAGGGTCTGAGCTGAGCCAGGCCAGGGATGGACCGATCTGAGCCCAGAGGGACTGATCCAAGCCAGGAGAGATTGAGCCAAGCCAGGAGGGACCAAGCCAAGCCGGGATGGACCAAGCTGAGCCCGGAGGGACTGATCCAAGCCGGGCCAGGATGGACTGAGCTGGGAAGGACCAGGCCGGGCCAGGCCAGGAGGGATGGAGCTGAGCTGGAAGGGGCCAGGCAGCACCACCGTGTCCAGGGTGGCAGCCGGCACCCGGTGCCCCTCACCGCGCAGTGTGGTCCCGGGGCAGCAAGGGCGGCTGGGTCCCCCCGGGGCTGGTGGGGTGGCCAAGGTGGGGGCAGGAGGGACACCTGAGCCCAGCGCTCGCTCGGGGATGGGTGGCGGGGAGTGGGACCCCACCGCCGTGCTGGACGCCATATGCCACGTCCCATCCCAAGCCAATCCCACGTCCTGCACGGCGCTCCATCCCACAGGGACCCCGTGGTGTATCCCCAGCTTGGCAGCGGCCAGGACGCACTGCACGGCTCATCCCGGGGCCGGCCCCTTCTGAAGTTTAACAGTAAAATAAATGCATCTCTTCTGGGCAGGGTTAGGAGCAGCTGGAGGCGGCCGGGCGGGTTGGCAGCCCCGGCCCCAGGAGAGGGACGTGCTGCCATCACACGTGCTCCAGGCGACGAGGGAATCACAGCGCGGCCTCTTCCTTTGCGGCGCCCAGTACCCGCTCGGCGCAGCCCAGCAGGTTCAGCCGCCTCGGCCCCGGGGCCAGGATGCGCGCGGGGTCCGGGCCCCCTTGGCGAGAGGCGGAGGGGCCGGGGAGGCCGCCGGCAGCGGGGTGGCGGACGGAGCCGGCTGTGCTGCGCGCAAGGGAGCAAACTCGGCCCCTGCAGCGACGGGGCCGTTCAGACCACGGCAAGAGGGAAAAGAACATAAGGGAGAAGCCGTAATCGCCCGAGGCCACCGGCGAGCTCAGCGTCCCGGGGATCCTGGCGGGGATCCTGCCCCTCGCCAACCGCTCCGCAAATGGGCCGGGGCAGGAGGCGCCGGCGGCTGCGGGAGCGGGACACGAGGTGTTCACGCGGCTCCTGCCGTGGGCACCGCCGCGGGCATCGCGCCCGCAGCCCCACGCTGGCCCTCGCCAAGGGCTGCGCCTCGCTGCCGGGCGATCCCGCGGGCAGGGTGCTTGGGCGCCAGCGGGGCGGAAAGCAGCAGGGAGCGGAGGCGGGGGCACGGTGCCGGGACGGGGGGCCGGCCCCCCACGCACGCCAGCCCGGGGCAGGGGGCACAGAGCGGCACCAGGCGAGGCGGGAGGTTCGATACAGTCGGTTTATGGTACAGAGACCGCGAGGTGCCATGGCCGAGCGGCTGAACGGAGCGGACCTGGGCCGCGGGCTGGGCAGGGGGGGCTGCGCCCGGCCCCGGCCCCGACCGGCCTCGCCAGCCCCCCACGCACCCCGGGGCTGCCTCGGCCCCCTGGTTCCGCTGGGAGCGGGGCGAGCGCTCGGGGCAGCGGGGCCCTCCGGCCCCCCGGCTCCCGCGGAGGGGCAGCGCGCCGCAGGGGCGAAGGAGGCGGCCCCGGCTCGTGGCCCGGGTGCCCACGGCGGCCTGGCATGGAGCAACGGGTGCGTGCAGCCGGGACGGACGGCGGAGGCCCCGCGGCGGCAGCAGGCAGAGGCGCGCGGCTCTGCCCCGGGCAGCAGGACGCGGGGCTGGGAGAGGGGGTGCCGCAGCGCTGCCGTGCCGAGGGTACGTCCAGTGCTTCACTACGGGGGCTCCCGGGGAGCGTCGTAGCACCATGGGGAGGGGGCTGGCTCGAACCCGCTCCCTACAGTCTGGGGCGCCCTGCCCCAGCTCGTCCCCCGGGAGCCGGCACTATAAATAAGGGGGGCTGCGTGGGCAGGAGGGGGGTGCGCGGTGGCAGCTCCAAGTCCTGAGTGTGCCAGGGCAGGCACTGGGTCACTGTCCCCGGCGTGGGAGGGGGCGGAGGCCCCCGGAGCCCCCTCCCCGCGCGCCATCTGAGGCCGCGCTCAGCCCATGAAACACACAGGGCCCAGCTCGAAGCCGAACTTCTGGTTGGCGTCTCCGAAGTCGGCCACGGCCACATCCGTCAGGGGCAGCCGCTCGACGCGGGACGCGGTCGCCTCCAGCACCGTCCGCTCTTGGCCCCGGCGCGCCTGCGGACATGGGGCAGGCTCAGCGACGGGCCCGCCGGCGCAGGGACCTCACAGACACGGCGTCGGGGGAGCAGGGACACGGCGGGACGGGGCTGGGTGGCTCAGAGGGGAGCTGGGCTGGGGAAGGAGGTGAGGGTCCTCGGGGCTGCCGGGAGCAGCGGGGTGCGGGTCGGGTTTGGGAGGCCTCACCTGGCAGCCGTCGCGGAGGGCGCGGACGGGGGCGGCAGGGTGGCCGTGCCCCAGCTCCTCGCCGTTGGCCCCGCGGAAGCGCAGGGCGCGGGCGAAGGTGCCGGCGCGGGCGTCGTACCAGGCGGCTGCGTTCTGGCAGACGAGCGTGAAGTTCTGCCGGGCGCTGGCGCTCAGGAGACGCAGGAAGGTGAGCTGGGTCACGGGCACCCCGTTCCCGTCCGCGTCCACGTAGGAGAACTGGGAGGACAGCGCACGGCCTGAGGCACAGGCACCTCGCCGCACCCGCCTGACGCCCGGCCTGCCCCGGGACCGGGATGATGCCAAGCTCTGGGTGCCCCTTTTCTGCCCCAGGACGGAGCGTGAGGAACGTCTACCCCCCGGCTCTTACCTTTTTGCCCCTCTTGAAGGTGCTGTACCATGTTCCCGGCTTCTCCCTGTTCCAGGCTGCGAGTCGGACCTGGGGGTGACGGAGGAGGAGGAGAAGGTGTTGGGGGGCGAAGGAGAGTGTCGCTAGCCCCTGGCCCACACGGCACGGGGTGGAGCGAGCCCTGAACTCCCCCCTTCACGCCCCCAGGGGTTCCCAGCGCCGGGAGGGCTGGTGGAGAGCAGATCTGGACGCCCAGCGGTGCTCGGCCCCAGCCCTCCTCATCCCCGCTTCAACTCACAGCCTCAAACTTCTTATCGGGGAAGAGACAGGTTTCACCGCCAGCTGTGAAATTGCAGAAAACCCGGAAGGCATCTCGGGAGCAGCCCTGGTTGGGGTCAATCCAGTACTCGCCTGGGAAGGAGGGCAGGGCGGTCACGCCGATGGAGCAGCTCCCTGCGGGCTCCGGACCGGCCTTGGCCCCTTCCCCGGAGACATGCTGTACGTGCACTGCCTGGCGTGGGGCAGAGGTCCGGGAAGCCCCCGTCCCACCCCCTCCTGGAGGCGTTTCTGGCGTTCCCTCTCCCTCCCGCAGGTCGAACTCCAAAAACCTCACCGTCCTCGAGGTGGGGGTGGCAAAGCTGCAGCTCCTTGCAGACGCGAGCGGGACTCTCGGGGGTGCCCAGGGGCCGTCTCAGCTGCTCAACCTCGGTGCGCAGGGAGCTGAGCGAAGCGTACACCTCCTCCAGCCCCTCGTAGACCGAGGGGGCTCCCTGCTCGCCTGGAGCCCCCTCCGCAGCCTGCCGGCGCTTCCTGCCCCCGTTCGAGGGAAGTGGCTCGAGCAGTTCAGCCGGGCGGCCCTGAGACAGACACAGACAGAGGGGTGAGAGCGGCAGACGCCAGGGCTGGAGAGCAGGATGAGAAAGGCCGGACCAGCCTCTGTGCCAGCAAGGGGGGCTGGAGCGGGGGGAGCCATCCCTGGAGGGCAGAGGCACAGGGGGAGGAGGGGGCTCGGCAGGACCCGAGCGGGGTGTTTGTGCCCAAAGCATCCCTCACTCACCGGTGGCCCCGGGGGCCCAGGGGGGCCTGTGTCACCTCTGGGGCCCAGCGCACCCTGCAAAAGAAGAGGAATCAGCAACACGGCCCTCGCTCCCTGCAACCAGCCGACCACAGCGGGCCAGCCGGGAAGGCCCCGGCCGCCTTCTTCTCTCCCCAGCTCTCCCAGGGACACGGAGATGCCCCTGCTCGCGCTGCCCTCCCCGTCCCGTCCTCGGCACTCACCGGTGAGCCTTTGGAGCCCTTCTGGCCCAAGGGTCCCTGGGGGGAAGAGGAGACAGGAGAGAGGTGCTGGCTGCTGCAACCAGCTCCCCAGCCGTGCAGTGGTTGTGCGCCATGGGGAAGCCACCCTCCACCCTCCCTTGTGCCTCGGTTTCCCCTCTGCCCCCTCACCCGTCCTGGGGAGAGAGGCCCCCCGGGACTGCAGGGGCGCTAAGGGTAGACCGGAGGCCCTGGGATGTGCAGGACAACGTGCAGCTGAAGCTTGGTGTATCTGGACGGTGCGGGCAGATACTCACCGAGAGCCCAGGGGGCCCTGGGGGGCCAGTGGGACCTGTGGGTCCAGCCAAACCCTGTGGGTAGAGACAGCATCAGCCCTGTCCCCAAGGGGCCTGTGCCCCACCAAGTGCCTTGTCCCCCTCCCCACTGTCCAGCCCCAAACTCAGGAGAGATCCCACATACTCACAGGGTCTCCTTTGGGTCCTGGGGGGCCCTGGATGCCCGGCAGCCCCTGGTCTCCTTTCTCCCCCATCTCTCCTGGAGGTCCGATGAGCCCGATCAGTCCAGCGTGGCCCTGGGGATGAGAGGGGGTGTCAGCCTCCTCCCAAGGACCAAGGGAGGCCTGGGGACGAGTCCAGGGTGAGGGGCACCCCAGCTCCAGCTCCTGCACAACCATCGCTTCGTTTTACCTTATCTCCCTTGTGGCCAGGGTCTCCCTTGAGGCCAGGCAAACCCACGGGGCCCTGCAAGAGGTAAAGAGGGTGTCAAGCTCCCCGGGCTGCACCCAGTCGGGACGCCAGGGTCCACAGGGCTCACCCACGCCGACTTACCAGGGGGCCGGGTGGTCCTGCTTGTCCTGGGGCTCCCAGCAGCCCTTGCTCACCCTGGAGAAGAGACAGTGTGGGAGGGCAGCACAGGGCTGAGCCCCCCCCCCCCCGAAACGCCCCTCCCAGGGGCTGCCCAGGGCTTTGGGCACGTGCTCTCCCCCACATCGCCACAGGGAGGTCCCGCACGGACCCTGCCCGCAGCCCCCCGCCTTCCCCGGGACTCACGGCAGGACCAGGGATCCCGCGCAGGCCTTCGGAGCCAGGCTGTCCCGGAGGGCCCTGCGCCCCCGTGGGGCCCATCTTCCCGGGCGGCCCCTCGGCACCGGGCTGCCCCTGGGAAGGCGAGTGCAGAGTGTCGGAGCTGCGCCTGGCGCCCGGGGGGCTGCAGAGGGGCCCCGCTCCCCCTTGCAGCCTGTGTCTGAGAGGACTCCGCTTCTGCCGCAGCCTGGCAGGGGCACAGGGCTTTCCCTCTCGAGGGGAGCAGCCTCGGAGAGCCCCGGGGTGTGCAGGCCACTGCTTACCTTGGCACCCTTCTCGCCCTGACGGCCCTCGCGCCCGGTTGGCCCCCCTGGCCCCTGGACAAGGAGACAGAGAGCGCGTGAGCTGGATGTCGGGAATCGTGTTCTGGCCTGGACCAGCCCCACTCAGCACCCGACACAGGGAGAGCTACTCCCCTCCAGCCTGCTCCCACTTGGCCCTGCGCTATCCCTCCCTGTCCTCACCCCCTTCCCCTACTCACCCTCCGGCCGGGGGGTCCTGGGGGACCCGGCTCCCCCGACGCGCCCGGTGGACCCTGAAACAAACCCAGAGTCAGGCGTGGGAGTTTGGGGAGCGGAGGAGAGAAAGAAAGGCCCCACAGCAGGCGCTGGGGGAGGCATGAAGAGGCCGGGGGGGGGGGATAAGAGATGCAGAAAGACCCCTGGGAACAGCGTGGCTCAGCCACAGCCCCTCGCGCCCCGCAGCGTCCTGCGGTCCCGTAGTCCCCCTCTCGCGGCTGTGATAGCCGCGGGTGCCCCGCTCACCGGCAGGCCAGGGTCCCCGCTGTCACCCTTCTCTCCAGCAACTCCGTCCAGACCCTGCGACACAGGACAGGGTGAGCGTTCGCCCCGGCCGACCCCCCCCCCCCGGCCCATCCCAGGCTTTCTGGAGGGCAGTGACACCAGCCGGCTGGTGGCCAGCTCCTTCCAGGCCCATGCACGCCCAGAGTCCCCTCCCAGCACCGCGCCAAGGTGGCTGCACCGGAGGCAGCGGGTGACGCGGGAGGGAGGCAGCGGGTGACGCGGGAGCTCTGCAGGGCAGGACTGGGGCTGCTCCTGCTCGGCGGCCCCTCCAGCAGCTGACCTGGGGCTACTCACCGGCACACCAGGGTCTCCAGGGGGGCCGGGATCACCAGGGAAGCCGATGGGGCCCTGCAGAGAGACAGGGACGTGAGCACGGGGCTGGGAGAGAGTCCCAGACCTCCTGCGCGCTGGGAGAGCGGAGCAGGAGGAGGGAAAGGGGTTAGTGCCTCCAGGCCTGTCGGCAGGCGTGCGAGGGAGGGCTCGGGCCGGGGTCCCTTCGCCTCTCCTGCCTCGCTCCTGCACTCACCAAGTTGCCTTTGGCTCCATCCTCTCCCGGGGGCCCCTTCTTGCCGGGGGGCCCAGCTGCTCCTGACTGTCCCGCGTCTCCCTTCTCCCCCACGTCCCCTTTCACGCCCTGCAGAGCGATAGGGAGGGTCAGGTTGGAGGGGGAGAAGGGGGTAGCCTGGGCTGCAAAGCGCTCACCTGCAGCCCTGCCCATGCTTTGCGTGGCTGGAGAGAGCAGGAAACGCCTCCCACTCCCCTTGTGTTGCTCCATCCAGCTCCGTCTTTTCCCCCAGACGCCCTGTTCCTGCCTTCCCAGAGGCGTCCTGTGTTGTCCCCTCCCTGCGATACTCACGGGTGGGCCGGGCTCCCCCGGGGCTCCAGGGTCTCCTGCTTCGCCTGGCTCACCCTGCACGGCAGAAAGGCAAAGGGAAACATGCCGGCTGTGCCCCGGGCGCTGCCGGGCACTGCCGGGTGCTGGGCTAGGTGTCCGCAGCTCTGCCCCGGCCACAGCCCCACTATGCAGACATCGAGCCTCAGGTCTCCCCTGCCACCGTGCCAAACGCAGCCTTACCTTCTCTCCCACGGCGCCTGGCTGTCCCACGCCGCCAGGCATTCCCTGGGGGCCCTAAAGACGAGAGGACAGGGGTTACCCACTGCAAAGCCCAGATTTTGCCCCACCTGGCACCCCGTGCTGCGCCCAGCAGCCCCCACCAAGCCCCAAGGCTGTACTCACCTCGGCGCCGCTGGGCCCCTGCGGCCCCCGTGGTCCCGGCGCGCCGGGGGGGCCCTGCAGGGAGCACAGAGGGAGTCAGGACTGCGAAGGGGGCCTGCCGAGCCGTGGGACCACGAGGCCCCCATGGGAGAGGGAGCTCGGAGAGGTGGGCAGCTCGAGGAGAAGGGGCAGAAGGAGTCGGAGAGGTCTGGGGGGAGCAGGGGACGCACCGAATGGGGCGGACAAGATCAGCGCGAGAAGGCCGTGGGGGGCTCCTTACCATGGGGCCGACGTCTCCGTTCTCCCCCTTCTCGCCCGGCAGGCCCGGCATGCCCTGCGGAGAGCGCGCAGGTTGGCAGGGTCCCCAGCCTCCTTGGCGCGCCGGGCCAGGAACCCGCTCGGCAAGGCAGAGGTGCCCCAGCGCCGCGCTGAGCCCGGAGCCGCTCGTCTCTGCCCCTCCTTCCCGACCCACGGCCCCTGCCGGCCCTGCAGAGCCAGCCCTGTCCCCCCCCCGCGCGTGCCTTACCTGCAGGCCCGGGGGGCCGCTTAGGCCAGGGTGGCCCCGCGAGCCCTCATCTCCTTTCTGCCCAAACATCCCCTGCTGCCCGCGGCGCCCGGGCTCGCCGTCGGCTCCCTGCGAAGGGTGAGGCTGGGGTCGGCACCTCCCCACGGGCGCCGTCTGCCCCACAGGGACGAGAGGGGAGCCGGGGCAGGGGATCCCCGCCGGGCAGGAGGGGCGTCGTGGGGGACGCTCACACCGCCGCGGGGGGCAGCAGGTGCTGGGTTTGGGATCTCCTGGTGGAGTGTTGGGCTCAGTGGAATAAACTGGGTGGGAAGAGCGTCCACCAGCACTCACCGCGGGGCCAGGGTGCCCGATGGGCCCCTGGATTCCTGTGGGTCCTGCAGGGCCCTGTGGGGACAGAAGCATCCGCATTAGGGTCACCGCCGTCCCCCAACACCTCCCGCCCGGCTGCTCCTGCCTCTCCCCGTTCCCAGAGCTGCTCTGCCCCTCGGCAGCCCCCGGCGCCGCCAGGCCCACCAGCCCCCCGGCACTTACCGCCTCGCCCTTGTCGCCTTTGCTGCCCTTCTGTCCGGGAAGCCCGATCTCGCCCTGCCACAGCAAAGGGACCTGGTGAAACCCCGCAGCCGCCCTGGCCAGGGAACCGTGACTAGGGAGCGCTCGCGGCCAGGGAAACCTGCCATCGCTGGGGAACCGCGGCCAAGGAAATCCCTTCGCCAGGGAAAGCCGCCGCCACCTGCGAAGCATTGCCGAGGAAACCTGCCAGGGCCGGGGAACGCGCTGCTCCCAGGGAATCCCCCGCCGCCAGGAAACCTGCCCCACCAGGGAGGTCCCCGGCCCGAGGACCTGCCCTCTCCAAGGGGACTTGTCCCGCAGCGCTGGTCCTAGGGCACCTTCCCCTGGCTCTCAGTAGCAAAGCGCAGCAGATCCTGTGGACTTGTGTCTCCTCGGCTTACCTTGTCCCCGTCTTCTCCAGCTGGGCCAGGGGGTCCCCCTGGGCCTGGCAACCCCACAGGGCCCTGGATCCCATCGTGTCCGGCTGGGCCCACCGGGCCCCTCTCGCCCTGCGGGCAGGCAGGAGAGCAGGGCTGGCCGGACCCACGCGAGACATTCCCGCAAGGCGCAGCTGCTCCCAGGCGAGCCCCGAAACCCCCCTTCACCCCCCACGCCCTGTCCTACTCGCCCCGAGCACGGCCCCCTCCCGGTCCTCACCCCTTGCCCCGCTCCTCTCGCTCCCCACCCCACACGGAGCACACGGCACCTACCGGGGAGCCCTTCTCTCCGGCGGGGCCGGGGGGGCCCTGGGCACCCCCACGGCCCGGCAGTCCGATGCCTCCAGCTGCCCCCGTGGGGCCTCGCTCGCCGGGGGAGCCCTGGGGAGGACACAGAGGCTGGGCTGAAGAGAGAAAGGCCCAGGGAATCCTCCAGAAACCTTGCTCTTTATCAGCTCTGATTTTGCTCCCCAAGGAGCACACGGCCGGGGGGGCCCCAAAGCTCTGTATGAACCCCACAACGCCAGGACGCTTTGTACTCACTGTGGGTCCAGGGGGACCGGGGGGGCCTTCCCCCCCCTTCAGGCCAGGTGGACCCTGCGGAAGGGCAGGAAAGACAGTCAGGAAGGACCCAAGTCACCTCTCCACCCTCCCGGGACCCCAGCGGGCTGCGCCTGAGCCTGGGACAGCACTGACCGTCTCTCCAGGGGCGCCCCGTGTGCCGGGAAAGCCGCGGATGCCCGGGGGGCCGTTCTTGCCGGGGATGCCAGCTGGGCCAGGGTCGCCCTGCAAGGAAGAGGAGCAGCAGGTAGCTTTGCTCCATCGCGCCCTGCTGCTGTGGAGCTGAGTGGGGACTCAGCACCCCCGGCTCAGCCCTGCAGCAGGCTGCATTGGCGCTCGGACCCCGGAGGGGCTCCTACCTTGGCTCCTTCGCGGCCAGCAGCTCCGGGCAGCCCCTGCTCCCCCGGGGGGCCGGGGGGGCCTGGGTGCCCCCTCTCTCCCCCGGGCCCAGTCTCGCCTGATTTACCCTGCGGGCAGAGAGCAGGGTGAGGCTCTGGGGGACGGGCTGCGCCGAGGGCCGGCGGTGGAGCAAAGACCCGGCTGAGGGGCAGCAGGGCCTCCCCGCGCGGAGCGAGGCCGGCGCCGGCGGCCCCTCCATCGCACCCGGCCCGCGGGGCTGGCGTGGAGGCGAAGCCCCGGCATCTCCAACGAGGACACTCTGCTCAGCGCGGTCACCTACCTGCGGCCCCACCACGCCGGTGGGACCGGGGGGACCGGTTTTGCCATGAAAACCCTGCGGAGGAGAGATGAGACGGGGTTAAGGTGGGGATTTGCTGGACGTGGCCTCGAGGGGCGAGGGCGGCGGGGAGGCTCACCGGCTCTCCGCGCTGCCCCGGGTGTCCCGGTAAGCCGTCCTTCCCGGCGGGACCCTGCCGCGGCGGGAGCGCGGAGTCAGCGGGCTGGAGGGGCGGCCGACCACGCGGACGGGCTCTCCTGCCCGCGGGGTGGCAGCAGCCGCGCCGGGAGCGGGCCAGGGTGGGATCGGCACCGCTCGCCTGACGCCTCTCTACTTACGGGGGGGCCTCTGGTGCCTGGGAATCCGTGGGGGCCCTGCGGGCCTTGGGGGCCCTGCGGGAGGAAGGGAAAAGACGCCCCCGGTCAGCAGTACGGCGACGGTCTATGCGTGCGTCCCCCCCGCCGACGCCGGCCGCCCCCGACTCACCTTCTCCCCCGCTGCGCCGGGGGCACCATCGTGGCCGGGATCACCCTGGGCGGAGAGAAAGGGGCTGAGGGAGGGCGGCGGAGACCCCCCCTCCCCAGCGCGCCGCGGCCGGGCGCCGACCTACCTTGGGGCCAGGCGTCCCGGTGGCGCCGGGCAGGCCGCGCTCCCCCGGCAGGCCCTGAGCGGACGGAGCAGGGAGCAGCGTGAGGGTGCGCAAGCCGGGCGGGCGCCGCCGGGCCGGAGCGGGCAGGGGCGACCCCCCAGCCAGGACGCGCAGCCCAGCGCCCCAGCCATGGGGCACAGGGTGGATGTTTGGGGCCTGGCTGCCGTGGGATGCGGCAGGTCCCAGGGCTCGGTTGCCATGGGGACACTGCGTCCCGGGGTGGTTGCCATGGGAAGCAGCAGGTCCCAGGGCCCAGTTGCCAGGGGACACTGGGCCCCCGGGTGGTTGCTAGGGGATGTGGCAGTCCCAGGGCTCGGTTGCCAGGGGACAGTGGGCCCCGGGGTGGTTGCTAGGGGATGCGGCAGTCCCAGGGCTCGGTTGCCAGGGGACAGTGGGCCCCGGGGTGGTTGCCAGGGGATACGGCAGGTCCCAGGGCCTGGTTGCTGTGGGTTACGGCAGGCCCCACGCTGGTTGCCGTGGGACACGAGGTGGAAGCTTTTGGCCTCGTTGCCGTGGGAAACGACAGGCTCCAGGGCCTGGTTGCCATGGGAAATGATGGGCCCCAGGGCCTGGTTGCTGTGGGATACAACAGGCCCCAAGCGCCGTTGCCGTGGGAGACAGGGCAGAAGTTTGGGGGCTGGTTGCCGTGGGACACAGCAAGCCCCAGGGTGCAGTCGCCGGGGGATACGGCCGGCCCTGCGGTGGTTGCCATGGCTACGGCAGGTCCCAGGGCGGTCGCCATGGGATACGGCCGGCCCCGGGGTGGGCGCGCGGATTGCGGACCCCAGCGCGGCGGCTCACCGGCGGTCCTCGCTGTCCCGTCTGCCCAGCCTGGCCGGCCTTGCCCTGCGGGGAAGCGAGACGTGGCGGGAGAGCCGCGGGAGGATGGGATGGTGGGGCAGGATGTGGAGGACCCTCACGGGGATGGTGGGGCAGGATGCGGGGGACCCACAGGGGGACGGTGGGGCAGGAGGGGTGGATGGCACAGGGTGACAGTGGGGCAGGATGCGGGGGACCCACGGAGGGACAGTGGGGCAGGAGGAGGCAGACGGCATGTCAAGGATGGGTGGACAGCATGGGGGACGGCAGGGCAGGAGGAGGCAGATGGCACGGGGCGATAGCGGGGCAGGAGGAGGCGGATGGCATGTCGAGGATGGGTGGACGGCACGGGGGACGGCAGGGCAGGAGGAGGCGGACGGCACATCGAGGATGGGTGGACAGCACGGGGGACAGCAGGGCAGGAGGAGGCGGACGGCACGTCGAGGAGGGGTGGACGGCACCGGGGGGATGGCGGAGCAGGAGGAGGCGGACGGCACATCGAGGACGGGTGGACAGCACGGGGGACAGCAGGGCAGGAGGAGGCGGACGGCACGTCGAGGAGGGGTGGACGGCACGGGGGACAGCAGGGCAGGAGGAGGCGGACGGCACGTCGAGGAGGGGTGGACGGCACGGGGGACGGCAGGGCAGGAGGAGGCGGACGGCACGTCGAGGACGGGTGGACGGCACGGGGGATGGCAGGGCAGGAGGAGGCGGACGGCACGTCGAGGACGGGTGGACGGCACAGGGGACAGCAGGGCAGGAGGAGGCGGACGGCACGTCGAGGAGGGGTGGACGGCACCGGGGGGATGGCGGAGCAGGAGGAGGCGGACGGCACGTCGAGGACGGGTGGACAGCACAGGGGACAGCAGGGCAGGAGGAGGCGGACGGCACGTCGAGGAAGGGTGGATGGCACGGGGGACGGCAGGGCAGGAGGAGGCGGACGGCACGTCGAGGAGGGGTGGACGGCACGGGGGACGGCAGGGCAGGAGGAGGCGGACGGCACGTCGAGGAGGGGTGGACGGCACGGGGGACGGCAGGGCAGGAGGAGGCGGACGGCACGTCGAGGAGGGGTGGACGGCACGGGGGACGGCAGGGCAGGAGGAGGCGGACGGCACGTCGAGGACGGGTGGACAGCACAGGGGACAGCAGGGCAGGAGGAGGCGGACGGCACGTCGAGGACGGGTGGACAGCACAGGGGACAGCAGGGCAGGAGGAGGCGGACGGCACGTCGAGGAGGGGTGGACGGCACGGGGAATGGCAGGGCAGGAGGAGGCGGACGGCACAGGGGGAGGCAGCAACTCACCCTCTTGCCTTTCTCTCCTGCCAGCCCCACGGGACCCTGGAAGCCAGCAGAGCCCTGAGAGGGGAGAGCACAAGCTGCAGCCCGGGGCCGAGAGGAGCCCCGGCTCCGGGGGCACCCGGCGGCCTCCCCGCGCTCACCTTGGGGCCCTGGCGTCCGGGGTAGCCTGGGAGGCCCGGCACTCCCAGCTTGCCCTGCAGGGGAGAGAGCGGAGCTGAGCGGCGGGCGACGGGCGACGCGGGCACGGGGACAGAGGGCCGGCACCCACCTTCTCGCCAGCGGGGCCGGGAGCGCCCGGTTCCCCCACGGGGCCCGTCTGCCCCTTCAGCCCCTCGGGGCCGTCCTCGCCCCGGGGACCCAGCAGGCCCTGGTCACCCTGGAACGGCAAGGCGGAGGTGCGGGGAGCGTGCCGCCCGGGGGAACGCCGCCGGTGCTGCTCCCTCGGGTCCCCGAACAGCCCCGCGGCCCGACCTGCCCCCAAACCACCCCCCATCCCGCAGCCAACCCACAAAACCCCGAGGGGCTCCCCGGCGCCTGCAGAGCCCAGGAGAAGTGGAGGCCAGAGCCGCCAGCCCCCGCCGGGACCCCACTTACCCTGTCGCCCTTCGGACCCATGTCCCCCTTGAAGCCAGGGAATCCGTCTTCTCCCTGAACGGAGGGAGCCACGGGTTGGGGGGCGGCGTGTGCGTCGGCTCTGGTGCCAGCCCCAGACGGGGCTGCGTTGCGAGGCCGAGCCCCGAATCCCAACGCAGAGGGGCTGTCTCCAGCCGCCCAGGCTGCCCGGCACTCCCAGCCCCAACCCACGGCTCCCGCAGGACAGGGACCAGGGCCCCCGTCCCAGGGACCCTGCTGCCCCCTCCCCAGCACCCCCCTTTACCTTCTCCCCTTTGCTGCCCTTCAGGCCCCGCACGCCGAAAGCTCCCTGCAGAGACGCAGAGGGGATGGCGGGTCGGAGGGAGGCTGCGACCCGGCAGGCACAGCCCGACCCCCGCACCGTGCCTTGGCGGGGGCCTGGCGGAGCGGGAGGCTGCGCTTACCTTCACCCCGCGGGGTCCCGGATAGCCAACGGGACCGGGGGCACCCACAGGGCCCTGGGGACAGAGAGAGCATCAGTAAAACTGCAGACGTCCCCGTCCAAGCCGGGGGGGGGGGACCTCAGCGCAGCCCCCCACCCACGGGGGGGCTCAGCCCCGTGCCCCGGGCAGCCCCTCACCTGGAGACCCTTCTCTCCGGCTGGTCCCTCTCGGCCGGGGTGACCCTGCAGAGACGTGCAAGGGATGAGCCCGGAGCTGGGGGGCGACGGGGCCCCGCCGTCCCCGCTCCGCGCGGCGCTGGACGGCATCCCAGCCGGGACGCCCCGCGGTCGGCGCGACCCCACCGCCCCTCGCGAGTACTCACCGGGGGCCCGTCGGCCCCAGCGACGCCCTGTATTCCCGCCTTCCCCGGCGGGCCCTGAGCGAGAGGAGGACGAGTCAGGCGCAGAGGCCCTGGGGCCCCTGGCAGCCCCCGCCGCCCGCTCCCCTGCCCCGGCACCGCCCTGCGCACGGGGCAGCGCCGGGCTCCCCTCTCACCTTCTCCCCCGGGAGGCCGACGGGACCCTGGGGGCCAGGCAGACCCTGCGAGAGAAGAGACCAAGGCGCCGGGAAGGGACTGAAAGAGCACCCGAGCCCCCAGCCCCTCGGGGCTGCCCCCGCGCCCCCCACCACATACCTGCGGCCCAGGGTTCCCTTGCTGGCCCGGCGGGCCCGGCTCCCCGTGGATCCCCTGCAGGCGGCGGAGAAATCCCGTGAGCGCGACATCGGCCTCCCCCGGCCCCGGCTGCGCCCGGCTGCGCCCCGGAGGGCGGCCCCCGCCCCGCTCCCTCGCGCGCCGATGCCCCGGCTCACACCCACCACGTTGCCCTTGGGCCCGGCTGCTCCGTCGATGCCGCTGGCGCCCTGCGCGGGGAGGAAGGAGGGTCAGGGCCACGCCGCCGGCGAAGGCGACGCCGTGCCCGAGGGCGATACCGTGCCCAGGCGCGTTGGGGAAAACACCCCCTTGGCCCAAGGACAGACAGGCAGGAGGAGGAGGAGGAGGGTCTCGTACCGACGGTCCCGGGGGGCCGGGGGAGCCACGTGAGCCGACCAGACCTCGCAACCCCTAGGGCCAAGGACAGAGGCGTTAGTGCCCCCGCCCGAGCCCCCAGTGACCCCAGCACCCCGGACCCCCGACGCTCCCAGAGGAGCCAAGCGCCCACAACCAGGGAGAAAGCCAGTGGCAACATTTGCCCCCAAACCCTGGCTCTTCACCCCGCCGGGCTGCCGGAGCTGGGGAGAGAAGCCAGGGAGGCTCCCGGCACCCGCGGCGGATACTCACAGGTTCCCCCGGCTGCCCGCGGGGTCCTGGGAGCCCGTCCGAGCCCTGGCGGAGACGGAGCAGAGCTGAGCGCGTCCCCCCAACGCCGCCACGGCCTGATCCTTCCCCCCCTTCGCAGGCTCCTCACCTTGGCGCCTTTCTCCCCGGGGGGACCCGCCGGCCCCGGCTTCCCCACGTCGCCCTGCGGGAGAGAGGCGGTGAGGGGTCGAGGGGGTGGCGGCGCCGGGCCGGGGCGCAGCGCCCTCCCACTTACCCTGTGGCCCTTCTCGCCCGGCAGCCCCGGGAGCCCGTCGAAGCCTCTGTCGCCCTGCGGGACAGGAGAGGCGTCAGGTCCCGCGGCCCAGAGCTGCGGCCGGGCATCTCCTCCCGGCCTCCCAGCAGCCGGGCAGCAGAGGGGACGCGGGCGCCCCGGCCCTGCACGCCGCTGCCCCGGCCGCCAGCGCGCCCGGCGCCGCCGAGCAACGCGCCAAGCACGAGACCTTGGGTCCGGTTTCTCCGGGGAGGCCCCTGGCACCGTCTGCTCCGGCGTGACCCTGCCGGACGAGTGGAGGGGTGGGCAAGGGGCCAAGGGTTGGGCGCCCCTCGGGACGGGGACCCCCCGGGGGTCACGAAACCCGAACTCGCAGCACTTACCCGTCTGCCCAGCTTCCCCGGTGGCCCTGGCGGCCCCTGCATCCCCCGGGGACCCTGGCAGAGAGCAGGGGAAGGCGTCGGGGCTGAGCCTCCTGCAGAGCCCCGGGGGGCGACCCCGCAGGCCCCCCCCTCCTCGCACCCCCCAACCCGGCAGGACTCACCTGCGGCCCCACGTCTCCTGCGTCTCCCTTCAGGCCGGGGTGTCCAGGGAGACCCTACAGAAAGGGGAGAGCTCGGGGACGCCGCGGCGGGGGCTTCCCCGGGACGCGGCGAGCCGCCCGGCAGCCCCGGCGCGAGGCGGCCACCCCGCGCCGGCCGTACTCACCAGCGGTCCCGGGCGGCCGGTCAGCCCCATGGGGCCCGGGGGGCCCTTCATGGCGAGCTGGGGAGAGAGGGGAGGAGAGGGCTGAGCGGGAGCAGGGAGGCTGGGCAGCCGGGCCGGCCCGAGCGGGGGCCTTTACCTTCGCCTGCTGCAGGATCGCTTGGGCTTGGGCTTCTTGGAAGGAGACGGTGGGGCCCTTGAGGGAGTCTCCGCCGAACTGGAACTGGGGGGAGCGGGGTTGGGGGAGCCCGCAGCCCCCAAAGCCCCGGGGACACCCGGCCACGCACGGCCCACGCGAGAGCCGTCCCGTGCCGGACCCCGCAGGCGCCTGCTGAGGGTGCCCACGGCTCCAGCCCGGCCGCCCCCGCCGCACCTACCGGCAGCATGATCATGGTCCCGGCCGGGCCGCGGATCCCGGCAGCTCCCGGCAGCCCCGGCCGTCCCGCGGGGCCCTGTCGGAGGGGAAGGGGGGCGGCCCGTCATCCCGCCGGCGCGAGCCAGGCTGTCAGGTCGGGGCTTGCAGCGCGGCAGCCCCAGGCTGCGCCCCGCCAGAGCCCCCCCCAGCCCGCTCCTCACCTGCTCTCCGGGGTCCCCCGGCAGCCCTGGCAGCCCCGGCGGTCCCCGGGGACCCGGCTCCCCCTGCGGTGGAGGCGAAGGCGCGTCAGTGCCGGGACACCCCCCCCGGCCCCCCCGTCTTGGGTGCGCCGCCCCCTCCCCGCGGCAGCCCCCTGCTCCTTACCGCGGGGCCCGGCAGTCCCGGCGGCCCCTCGAATCGCCAGCCCTGAAGGAGAAGAGAGCGAGGGCAGCACGTGCCGGCGTGCGCCCATCTCCCGCGCGTCAGGGCGCCGCGGAGGGCCGGGCGCATCCCCGGCGGGCCGCCCCACTCACCGGCTCCACGATGGCCGGTTCGCCCTTCTCGCCCTTCAGGCTGGGCTCCTGCAAGACGCCGGGCTGAGGAGGAGCTCGGCTGGGGTGCAAGGCTCCGAACGCCGCGCGCAGCCCCGGCTGGAAGGGGGCCCGGTGCTCAGCCCCAGCGTTACCTGGGGAGCCTGCACCACCGTCTCCTCCCGCTCGGCTGGGCCGAACCGCTCCCGGCTCGCCGCCTCCCCCCCGGAGTAATCCTCGTAGCCCGGCAGCTCCGCGCCGTCCGTCTCCTCGAGGGCAAATTCCTCGCCGGCGTCCTAAGGGACGGGGCGATGCTGGGGGCCTGGAGGGGGGAGCGCCCACCCCGGCCCCGGCCCCGGCGCTACCTCGTCGGGCTCGGTGCGGTTCAGGGCGACGGTCACGGTGCTCGCGGGGCTCCAGGCGGCCGTGGCGAGGGTGCTCTCCTGCGCGGGCGGCGTCGGCGCGGCCGTGCCGGCCTTGGGCGAGGCGCAAAGGGCGCAGGGTGAGGGGGGGACCGCCGGGGCGGACGGAGGGGCTCGCCCGCCCCCTCCAGCGCCCGTGGGGTCCGGTGGGCCGGGGCGAGTGGGATGACCCCGCCACGGCCCTGGCCCCCTCCCGGGACGCCCCGGCCCTGTGCGGCCCCTGTGCCGGCGAGGAGGACCTCGGGCTCGGGGCGATGCTGGGGCAGAGGGGAAGGCAAGGCAGGGCTCGGCAGCTGCCTGCTCCCGGGAACGCCGCTGCTGCGGCGCCGCCGGGGCAGCCGTTCCCAGGCGCGGGGGCGGCCGATCCCCTGCACCCCAGGGCCGCGCAGCCCCTGGCTCCGAGCAGCACCTGGAGCCCGGCCACCCCCTCGCCGGGTCTCTCCCACCCGGCCCGGCCAAGGCTGACTCATCGGCAGGAGGAGCGGGGGCCCACGGGCCGCCCTTGGCCAGCGCCGCCGTCTCCAGCTGCAGCCGTGACCCACTTCCAGAGCCAAGGGGGGCGAAAGTAGAGGCGGGGGCTCCCTCCTGCTCTGCTCTGGGCTCTGCAGCTGGCTGAGCCCCACCGGGTGCTCGGGCCAGCAGCAGGGACCAGCGAGAGGACGCGGGGCCGCAGGGATTCGCCGGTCGCTCAGGCTCCCCCGAGGCCCGGGCAGGAGCTGCTCTGGCCGGGGCGCCCAGTCCGAGAGACCCAAAGGTCCGGCTCTGCCGGGGCCGGAGCTGCCGGAGCCGCCCCGCTTCACCCCAGGCCGTCAGAGGCCCACGAGGGATGCTGCGGGTTGCCGCGGGTGCGGGAGGCTTCGTGCACGGGCGCTGCCGCCTCTGGCTCTGCTCTGCCTCAGCCGCGCGGGGACCTGGCGCGCCGGGAGCCGGGCACGCCGCAGCCAGGCGCGAGCGGCCGCTGAGCGCAGGCGGGTTACCTGGGGCGGGTTCGGCAGCCGCGGCGGCGGGTTAGTCACGCTCTCTACCTGGCCGTCCGGGGCGGCGGGCACGAAGGCCTCCTGCTGCTCCAGCAGCTCCTTGTTCCTCCTCTTCTTGCCCTTGCCCTTGCGCTTGCCTTTCCCCTTGCCCTTCCTGCCCTTCCTGCGCGGGGCGGCCGTGGCCTCCAGGCCGCTCTGCAAGGGGCAGCGCGGAGGGCGGCAGGGGCAGAAACACGGGCGTCAGGGGCCCCGGGCAGGAGCAGGGCACCCTTCCCGGTGCGTGAGCATCCCAGCTCCGCGCCCAGCAGCATCCCTGCCGGATGGGGGCTCTGGGGGGTGCCCCCGGCCGCTCCCCGTCCCGGCCTCGGTGCCTACCTTCTCGGGAAAGGGGGCCAGGAGCGGGTAGGGCAGGGGCTGGTCGCAGCCCGGCATGTAGAGCTGGCAGTAGGAGCGGGCAGCCGCAGGGTCGGCCACGATCAGCAGCTGCTGGACATCGCCCTGCGGGAAAGGAGAAGGTAAACGGGGCGGCGGGAGGGCACAGGCCGTCTGCCCTCCCGGGCGGCCGCGGGGCCGTGCACGCGGGGGCTGCGCGAGTCCGCGCGGGGGCTGCGCACGGCTGGCAGCAGGATGCGTGCGCGGCTGGGGGCAGCCAGCCCGGACACCCCCTCGGCCCAGGCGCAGGGGAGAGCAGCAGACAAACGCACCCTTGTTCGCCCGCCGGGGGTGCGGGGCCGGGGGGAGCCCAGCCCCGCTCACCCGGCTGCCTCAAAGCCGCCTCTTTGCCCGCGGCCCCTGACATTTGCAGCGGGGAGAGCTCAGCGGGCAGGAATGCGGCAAGGAGGCCACCGCGGCGGGAGAGGGGCCGCCCGTGGGGAGGGGAACAGGGAGCAGCCCCAGGGCACAGGGCACCTGGCCTGTCCCCGTCCCCCGCAGCTCCCGGCTCCCCCCATCCCCTGCCGCCACGCTGCCAGGGGGCCAGCCGGGACCCGGGGGGGAGGATTTGGCGGGGGGGGACCCACCTGGAACACCTCCTCGTCCAGGAGGCGAGCCCCGAAGAGCGTCACCCCCTCGGTGCTGACGACGGGCCGGGGGCCCCGCTCCAGGGCCAGCGTCACCGGGGGCTCGCAGTCCACCAGCAAGGACACGTTCGTGCCCTCCACGGCCAGCGCCACGCGGTGCCACCTGCGGGGACGGGGCTCAGCGCAGCCGGGGCGGCCGGACGCCCCCCCTCCGGCCCCCGGCACTCACCTGCCGTCGGCCAGGTTCACCGCGCGGAAGACGGGGTACCGCTCCGGGGCCGGCTGCCCGTCCTGGTCCTCGTAGAGGAAGACGGGCGAGCGGCCGATCTCCAGGCCCAGCTGCTGCACGCCGCGCTCGTCGTAGACGGAGAGCAGAAAGGCCTGCCCGCCTCGCGGGGCGCGCACCGTGGCCAGGACGGAGAAGTCCTGCGGGAAGGGGCCGTCTGCGGAGGCGGGATGGGGAGGACGGTCAGGCGGAGGGCGGCTGCGCGCCCCGGGAGCTTTGGCGCCCGGCGCCAGCCCCGCGCCCTACCTGGGAAGAGCTGCCGGGTGGGCGCGCTGAGCTGGGTGCGGTTGTCCACGCGGAAGGCGAAGTCGGGGTGCTCGGAGCCCGGGCGCCGGCCGCAGATCCCGGCGGTGACGGAGATGCCGTCGCGGCCGTCCTGCACGCCCAGGCTCTGCAGCACGTCCACGGGCACGGCTGCGGGGCGAGCGGGGAGAGCCGCTGGGCAGCGGGCACCAGCCGGAGCCCCCGGCCGGGGACCGCGTCCCCCCCCCCCAACCCGCCTGCGTCCTGCCAAGCGGGGCCGGCCCGGTGCCAGGCAGCTGCGCGGGCCCGAGGTCCGGTCCGCCGCCGCCGCCAGATTCCTTCGCCGCATTCCTCCGCCCCCGGCCCGCTCCGGGCCAGGCTCTGCCCCCCGCGGCAGGGGTGCGCCCCGGCCCCCGAGACCTCTCTAGCCCTCTCCCCCCGCGGCGGCGGCGGCGGCGGGGGGCTGAGCCCGGGCGCGCGGAAGGGTTAACGCCGGCGCAGCCAGGTGCGCGGGGGGCGCGGGCTGGGGAGGGGGGAGATGACTGCATCCACATCAGAGAGCGTGGGGCCCCCCTGCCTGCGGCAGCACCCGGCCCGCCCGCCGCCTGCCGGAGAGGCCTGTCCGGGCAGGCCGGCGAGGGGGCTCCCCGGCCGCCCCCCTGGCGTGGGGCCCGGCTGGGAACGGCCTGACCCCGCTGCGCTCCGGCCGGGCCTCTCAGGCCCTCCTGACCCCGGCACATGGGCCCGTTTCCTGCCCCGCGCTCCCAGGGGAAGGGAGCGCGGTCTCCAGGCCGCGGCGCGCCGGGCAGGGCTGGGACCCCCCCCCCGAGCTGGGGGACCCCCGCCCGCGGGGCCGTGGGGTGGCCGTCGCGAGTGGACCGGCCCGGCCCCTCGGCCCCCCACGGATGCCGGCTCCCGGTGCGAGCGGCCGTGGGGACGGCGGGGAATCACCCCGTCGAGCGGGGACGCGGCGGAGCGAGGGGGGACCCCGGCGTCCGGGCCCCCGGCCCCACGGGAGAACCCCGGCGTCCGCCCCCCCACCCACCCCCACCCCCCGGGGCGGCGTGGGGCCCTGCCGGCCCTGTCCGTGGTGCTGAAGGCGGCGGCCCCCCCCCCCCCCAGCCGCGAGATGGGGCGGGGGGCGCCCACGCGTGGACGCGCCCGAGCCGCCCGGCGGCCGTCGGTGCCCGGCTGGGGCTCGGGGCGGCCGGACGCCGGGGCCCCCCCCCCGCCGCCGCCGCCGCCGCCGCCGCCGCCGCGCGGGCTGGGGAGCGCCGGGCGTGGGAACGCCGCGGGCGTGGGAGCGCGTGTGCGCGGGGCTCCGCGCCCCCCCCGCCCCCCCGCCCCGTTACCTGCCCAGCCCGGGGGCAGCCCGTGCAGCACGGCGAGCAGGGCGAGCAGCCGCGCCATGCCCGCAGCCCGGTGTCCGGAGCCCGCAGCCCGGTGTCCGGTGCGCGCTGCGCGGAGCCCGGTGTCCGGTGCGCGGAGCCCGGTGTCCGGTGCGCGGAGCCCGGTGCGCGCTGTCCGGTGTCCGGTGCCCGGGGCGCGGTGTCCGGTGGGCGCTGCGCGGAGCCCGGTGCGCGGAGCCCGGAGCCCGGTGCGCGGAGCCGGCCCTGCGCTGCTGCTCGCAGCCGAGCGGAGCGGGGCGGGGAGGGCCGAGCCCGCCGGGCGCCCCCGCCTCCTGCCGGCCCGGCCCCACGCCCGGCCCCCGCCCCGCGCCCGGCCCCCCGGCTCCGGGGGCGCCCGGCCCCACTGCGACACCAGCTCCGGGGGCACCCAGTCCCGCGCCCGGCCCCCCGGCTCTGGGGGTGCCCGGCCCCACGGCGACACCAGCTCCGGGGGCGCCCGGCCCCACGGCGATGCTGGCTCTGGGGGCACCCAGCCCCACGCCCGGCCCCACGGCGACGCCGGCTCCGGGGGCGCCCAGCCCCACACCCGGCCCCACAGCGACGCCGGCTCCGGGGGGCGCCCGGCCCCACGCCCGGCCCCACGGCGACACCGGCTCCGGGGGGCGCCCGGCCCCACGGTGATGCCAGCTCTGGGGGCACCCAGCCCCACGCCCGGCCCCACGGTGACGCCAGCTCTGGGGGTGCCCGGCCCCACGGCGACACCAGCTCCGGGGGCGCCCGGCCCCACGGCGACGCCGGCTCCGGGGGCGCCGGCCCCGCAGCCGCGGTGCAGCTGGCGCTCGGCCCCCGGCGCCCCCGGGGCCCGGCTGGCCGCGGTCGCCCCATTGCCTCATCGCCTGAGTCACGGCCTCTCGGCTCTGATCCACTGACCCGTTTTTCCATTTCCTAGCAAATATTTACCGCGGTCTCTGCAGTAACAGGCCCCCGGGCTGCAGCAGGGCCGCGGACGCCCCCGGCCCGGCCAGTGGAGCCCCTGCCCCACCGCGCAGCGGCCCCGGGGGCCGGAGCCCCCTCCCCAACCCCGCAGCCGCCTGCTCCCAGCCCCTCGGGCCCCCCCGAAGCCCTGGGTGACGGGTGACGGGCTCCGCACCGGTGGGGGCCGCGGGGTCCCCGTCCGCCCAAGCGCGGGGGGCCGTGGGCTCCCTCCCGCGATGGCGGCCTGGCCACGGGGCCACCTGGCCGGCCCCCGGCCCCCCGCGCACCGCCGGGGGCTCCCGGAGGCCGGCTGTGCCCAGGGACGGGGCCGGTGGCGGGGGGCCGGCAGGCCGGGCAGGGGGGCCGAAGCGCCCGCGGAGGCTGATCCTGCCCCCACGTGATGCCGGGTCCTGATCTCATAAGAGCCTTTGGACCCGAGGCCGGCGCAGCCATGGCCAGCCCGGCGCCCCGCACCGTCCTCATCACCGGCTGCTCCTCCGGCATCGGCCTGGCCGTGGCCGTGCGGCTGGCGCAGGACCCCCAGCGCCGCTTCCAGGGTGAGGAGCGGGCAGGGGCCGCGCGGCGCGAGGGCGACGGGACCCCCCACCCTGGCACGGCACGTGCCGGCGGCGCGGGCCGGGAAGGGCGCGGGCTTCGGGGTCGGCGGTCGCCCCGTCAGTCCCCGCCGGCCTTTCCCACCCCTCGGCACCAACCCCTGCTGCCGGCGGCGGCTTGCAGGGCACCCGCGGCGCTGGGCAGCCCCACCGCCACCCCCCCGCCGCACCGGCCCGCAGCGCGCAGAGCCCTCGCCGCCGCTGGCATCGCCGCGTCCTGGGGCTGGCGCGGAGCCGAGCGCAGCCGGGCAGCACCTCCGGTGCTCACTGCAGGGGTAAAGGCAGGCTAGGCGTGCCCACAGCAGCGCCGGGTGCGGGAGCGCGCCGAGGCCGCCCGCGGGGCGCAGGCGCCCGCAGCAGCGCCGGGTGCGGGAGCGCGCCGAGGCCGCCCGCGGGGCGCAGGCGCCCGCAGCAGCGCCGGGTGCGGGAGCGCGCCGAGGCCGCCCGTGGGGCGCAGGCGCCCGCAGCAGCGCCGGGTGTGGGAGCAGCGCTGAGGCCGCCCGCGGGGCGCAGGTGCCCGCAGCAGCGCCAGGTGCGGGAGCACGCCGGGGCCGCCCGTGGGGTGCAGGCGCCCGCAGCAGCGCCGGGTGCGGGAGCGCGCCGAGGCCACCCGCGGGGCGCAGGCGCCCGCAGCAGCGCCGGGTGCAGGAGTGGGCTGAGGCCGCCCGTGGGGCGCAGGCGCCCGCAGCAGCGCCGGGTGCGGGAGCACGCCGGGGCCGCCCGTGGGGTGCAGGTGCCCGCAGCAGCGGCCGCTCCGCACACGCACGTCCACACACGTGTGCGCGCCGGCAGCTCGCTGGCCCCACGCCGGGGCTGCCCCGTGCGGCGGGATTAGCCGGGGAGGGGGGATTAACAGCCGCGTTACCCAAGCGGCTTAAGGAGCGCCAGCCTGGCTTGACCCTCCGGCCCTGGCGGCCCGCCGGCGCAGCGGCGAGCGGGGCGGGGGGTCACCGGTGGCGCTCCCCCCCCCCAAAAGTCATCGCCACCATGCGCGACCTGGGGAAGAAGGAGAAGCTGGAGGAGGCGGCGGGGCCGGCGCTGGGCCGGACGCTGAGCATCCAGCGCCTGGATGTGTGCAGCGAGAGCTCGGTGGCGGAGTGCATGGGCAGCATCCCCGGCGGCAGGGTGGACGTGCTGGGTGAGCCGGGGCGCGGGGCGCGCGGGGGGCCGGCGGGGGCCGGGGGCGCCGGGGCCGCGGCCGCGAGCCCCTGTGTGCCGCAGTGAACAACGCCGGCGTGGGGCACGTCGGCCCCGTGGAGAGCGTCAGCGTGGAGGAGATGAAGCGCGTCTTTGAGACCAACTTCTTCGGGGCCGTGCGGATGATCAAGGCCGTCCTGCCCGACATGAAGAGACGCCAGAGCGGCCACATCGTGGTCATCAGCAGCGTCATGGGGCTGCAGGGTGAGCTGTCGGCAGCGGCGGCGGCGGCGGGCCGGCGCGGGGCGGCACGGCCGGGCCCCCGGCGAGCTCGGCCCCTCTCCGCCGGCAGGGATCGTCTTCAACGACGTCTACGCCGCCTCCAAGTTCGCCGTGGAGGGCTTCTGCGAGAGCCTGGCCGTGCAGCTGCTGCGGTTCAACGTCTTGTGAGTGCGCGCGCGGCGCGGGGGGGGGACGCGAGGGCACGGGCCCCGCGGCGGGCGCCGGGCCCCCACCCCGGGCAGCTCCGCGCCCCGCTGGCAAAGCGGCGCGGGCCAACCGGGGGCGCCCCGGGCCCCGCAGCGTCTCCATGGTGGAGCCGGGCCCCGTGAAGACCGACTTCGAGCTGAAGCTGCTGGAGGAGGCGTCGCGCCGCGAGTTCCCCGGCGCCGACCCGGCCACCGTGCGCTACTTCGAGGACGTCTACCTGCCGGCCTCGCGCGAGGTCTTCGCCACGCTGGGGCAGAGCCCCGAGGCGGTGGCCGAGGTGCGGGCCGGCGGCTGGGCCGGGGGGGGGGGGCGCCGAGCTGGGGGGGGGTCTCAGCCGGTGCTGACCCCCCTCGCGTGTCCCCCCCGCACCTGCAGGCCGTGGCGGGCGTCATCGGGGCCCGGCGGCCGCCTTTCCGCACGCAGACCAACCGGCTGTACACGCCGCTGGTGGCCCTCAAGTACGCGGACCCCTCGGGGGACCTGTCCGTGCGCACCTACCACCGGCTGCTGCGCCGGCGCGGCCCCCTCCTCCGGCTCAGCCTCGGCGCCCTGCGGTGCCTGGCCTGCCGCTGCTGCCGCCGCGGCGTGGCCCCGCTGTGAGCGCCCGGCCCCCCGCCGGCCCTGGGACCCCCCCGCTGTGAGCGCCCGGCCCCCCGCCGGCCCTGGGACCCCCCCGCTGTGAGCGCCCCCCGGCCCCCCGCCGGCCCTGGGACCCCCCCGCTGTGAGCGCCCGGCCCCCCCGCCGGCCCTGGGACCCCCCCGCTGTGAGCGCCCCGGCCCCCGGGAAACTGGAGGAGATTCTGGCAACGAGGGATATTTAGGAAACTGGGGGGGGGGCTTTAGGGAATGGGGGGTTTCAGGGAAGCTGGGATGGCTTTAAGGAACCGGGGGGGGCCCTTTGGGGAACCGGGGAGATTTGGGGAACGGGGGGGGGAGAGGAAACCTGGAATGGGTTAAAGGAACCGGGGGGGCTCGAGGGAACGGGAGTTTTGGGGAACTGCGGGGAATTAGGGAACCGGGGGGGGATTTAGGGAGCGGGGGGGCCCGGGGGGGCCGGAAGGGCTGCGCCACTCGCTCCCCAGCACCGACCTCGGCGGCGGCAGCAATAAAGTCGCGCTTGGTCGCAGCTTGGCGACGTCGCCTGGTCCGGGGGGGGCGCGGGGGGGGGCGGGGGGGGCGCGGGGGCGTCGCCATGGCCACGGGCGGGGCGGAACGCGGCGGGGCGGCGCCGGGCGCGGCGGAGCACGGACCGGCCGGAAGTGCCCGACCGGAAGTTCCCGGAGCGCGCGGGCGGCGGCGCCGCCGGAAGTGCCGGTGTCCCGCGTGGTGGCGGGGGGGGAGCGCGGCCCGGCGCGGCCATGGGGCGGGCGAGCAAGGTGCGGGCACCGGGGGGGGCACCGGGCTGTCCCGGGGGGCCGGAGCGGATCGGGGGGGCTGGGGTGTCCCGGGAGGCTGGAGTGTCTGGGGGGCAGGAGCGGATCTGGGGGGCAGGAGCGGATCTGGGGGGCAGGAGCGGATCGGGGGGGCTGGGCTGTCTGAGGAGGCCAGAGCGGATCGGGGGGGGCCAGGGTTTCCCGGGGGGCAGGAGCAGATCGGGGGGGCTGGGGTGTCCCGGGAGGCTGGAGTGTCTGGGGGGCAGGAGCGGATCTGGGGGGCAGGAGCGGATCGGGGAGGCCGGGCTGTCTGGGGGGGCAGGAGCAGATCGGGGGGCCAGGGTGTCTGGGGGGCAGGAGCGGATCGGGGGGGCTGGGGTGTCCCGGGAGGCTGGAGTGTCTGGGGGGCAGGAGCGGATCTGGGGGGCAGGAGCGGATCTGGGGGGCAGGAGCAGATCGGGGGGGCTGGGCTGTCTGAGGAGGCCAGAGCGGATCGGGGGGGGGCCAGGGTTTCCCGGGGGGCAGGAGCAGATCGGGGGGGGCCAGGGTGTCTGGGGGGCAGGAGCGGATCGGGGGGGCTGGGGTGTCCCGGGAGGCTGGGGTGTCTGGGGGGCAGGAGCGGATCTGGGGGGCAGGAGCGGATCGGGGAGGCCGGGCTGTCTGGGGGGGCAGGAGCGGATCGGGGGGCCTGGGATGTCTGGGAGGCAGGAGCAGATCGGGGGGCTGGGGTGTCCTGGGAGGCTGGGGTGTCTGGGGGGCAGGAGCGGATCTGGGAGGCCGGGCTGTCTGGGGGGGCAGGAGCAGATCAGGGGGGCTAGGCTGTCTGGGGGGGCCAGAGCAGATCAGGGGGACTGGGCTGTCTTGGGGGGCTGGAGCGGATCGGGGGGGGCAGGAGCAGATCGGGGGGGGGGCCGGGGAGTCCCCCGGGGGGACGCGGCCGGGGCGCAGCCATGGCCCTGTCGGCGGATGCGGCCGGGTCCGGCCCTGACCCCGCTGCGGCCGCAGACCAAGAACCAGAAGAAGGAGCGGGCGGCCGCCCTGCACAACGCACAGCAGGAGTTCGCCACTGTCCCCCACTCCTTCGTCTTCCACCGCGGGCGCGTGGGCAAGAACGTGCGGCAGCTCATCCTGGACGTGCGGAAGGTCATGGAGCCCTACACCGCCCGGGCGCTCAAGGTGAGCTCGGCCCGGCCCGCGCTCCGGCTCCCTCCTGCCTCTCCCTGGGCTCCCGTCGCGGCCGGGAGGGCTCGCGGGCGGAGGACGAGGGGCTCGACCGTTCTGTGCCGCAGGTGCGGAAGAAGAACTCGCTGAAGGACTTTGTGGCGGTGGCCGGGCCCCTGGGGGTGACGCATTTCCTGGTCTTCAGCAAATCGCCCTCAAGCATCAACTTTGTGAGTAGCAGGTGCCGCTTCCCCGTGCAGCTGCCCGGGCAGCGCTGGCCCTGGGGGCCCCTTCCGCCGCGGCTGCTCCGCAGCAGCTGTGCCTGGAGCTCGGCCCTGCTCACACCTCTCCCGTCCCGGGGCCGGTTGAGCGGGAGGCGCCGAGGCCCTTTGGGGGATTCCTTCCCTCTTCCGCAGCAGATGCAGATGATGACAAAACTCTGCTGAGTTTCTGCCATGATTTAGTTCAAAGTAAACGCACTGATGCGTCTGCGTCAGCGTCTGGGCGGCGGGGAGGGTTGGCAGCAGCTTCCCCCGGGACTGAGCACCTGCTCCTTTCCCCCTGCAGAAGCTCTTTCGCCTCCCCGGTGGCCCGACGCTGACTTTCAAGGTCACGCAGGTGGGTGCCTGGACGTCGCCCACGCGATGTCCCGCAGGAGCTGGAGCCGTTCGCCTTCCCGCCGGCTGGGACGGAGCCCCCTTCCCTGCCAGCGCAGGCGGTAGCAGCTCACGGCCGCCCCCTCCGCTCCCCAGTACTCGCTCATCAAGGACGTGGTCTCGTCGCTGAAGCGGCACCGCATGCACGAGCAGCAGTTCACCCACCACCCGCTCCTGGTGCTCAGCAACTTTGGCCTCCAGCAGATCCACATCAAGCTCATGGCCAGCATGTTCCAGAACATGTTCCCCTCCATCAACGTCCACAAGGTAAACGAGGCGACGCGACATCGCTCCCTGCCTCAGTGCGACGTCGCTCCCCGCGTCAGCGTGGGGCGTAGCTGCAGCCTCTCCTCCTCCCCCCTCTGCAGGTCAACCTCAACAGCATCAAGAGGTGTTTGCTCATCAGCTACGACGCGGAGACGCAGCTCCTGGACTTGCGGCACTAGTGAGTGCTGCGCGTCCGAGTCCCCGGGGCCGGGAGCGTGCTCCTTGCGTTGCTGTGACGAGGACACGGCTGCTGATGTCCCCGTGATATCGCAGAAGTGAACACTCTGAGATGTCCAGCTGATCTTTGCTGCCGCTTCCTTCCTCGGTGGCTCTCGGCCTACTACTGGCAGCAGGCAGTGCCTAGGTGCTTTCCTGGTGTGAGCCAGGCCGCCCCCTAGCACCCCGCCATCGCCCCCAGGCTCTGGGGACCGTGCTGGCGCCTTTTCTTGGGTTATGTCATGGCAGTTTGTCCCTGAGCCGCTCTGGGCAGCCACTGACCCACTCACATCCTGCCCCTGCAGCCTGCGGCTGCCCGGCCCCGCTGCGCGTGGTGTCAGCGCACTGCACTGACCCTGACCGCTTCCTCCTCGCCCTCACAGCAGCGTGAAGGTGGTGCCTGTCGGCGTGAGCAAAGGCCTCAAGAAGCTGCTGCAGGAGAAGTTCCCCAACATGAGCCGCCTGGAAGACATCAGCGAGCTGCTGATCAAGTGAGCACGGGGCACCCGGCTCCCCAGGCGGGGGGGGGGGGTGCAGAAGGGGCGCAGAGGCACGGCCTGGCCCTTGCACCGCGCTTTGCTCTCCCCGGCAGAGACATAAACCTGTCCGAGAGCGAGGCCGAGCAAGACGGGACCCACAACATCCTGGAGCTGCCGCAGGCGTATGCGGGCCGAGGGAACATGAAGGCGCAGCAGAGCGCCGTGCGCCTCACTGAGGTCTGGGGGGGCGATGGGGCCGGCGGGGGGCAGCGCTTGTCCCCCCGGAGGTGACGACACGGAGACCTTGACTCACCCGTGATTGTCCAAGTAAACGTTCTGATCCGGGGGGACGTCGCAGCCGTGCTGGAGCGGGGAGGGCTCCGGGCAGAGCCTGTCGGGACTCCCCACGGCCTCCTTCCCGCAGATCGGGCCCCGCATGACCCTGCAGCTCGTCAAGGTGGAGGAGGGCTTGGCCCAGGGCAACGTGCTCTACCACAGCTTCAGTGAGTGCCGCCAGCCCCTGCCGCAGCTCGGGGCTCTCGCGCCGTCCCAGCGGCCCGCCAGCGCGGGTGTGGGAGGCTCCGTCTCAGAGCTGCTCCCTCCCCAGTTCACAAGACGGAGGCAGAGGTCCAGGAGATCCTGGCTCGGAAGGAGGCAAAGCTGCAGCTGAAGGCGGAGCGGCGCCAGAAGCAGGAGGCGGACGTGGAGCGCAAGCGGCAGCAGCGCGAGGCCCACAGGTGATGGCGGGGCAGGGCAGCGGGGTGCAACGTGTCGAGCCAAGGCTGATGGCGGGTGTTGCAGGAAGAAGAGCCTGGCAGGGATCCGGAGGAGACAGAAGCAGGACGGCGACAGCGATGCCGAGGACCCTGGCGCGCCAGAGCAGCAGGATCCAGCTGACCAGTCGGATGAGAGCGACGCGGAGTATTACCGGCAGGAGGTGGGCGAGGAACCGGACGAAGGTGAGTCCTGCAGGGGAAGGGGTTGAGCCTCCCGCATCCCCTCCTCACTCCGGGGATCCACTGATGATGCCAAAACCCTGAGTTCTCCATGATCTCGGTTCAAAGTAAACGCACTGACACCCCCCCGGCCCACAGGGCAGCTCCAGCGCTGTGCCCTCCCGCCCATCCCGGCTGCACCTCTGAGCCTCTCCCTCCTCTTTTCGCCTCTCTCCTCCCAAGATCTGTTCCCCAAGCGCACCAAGAGGAAGCGAGGAGCCTCGGGCTCTGTCCTGCCCAGGAAGCGACGGCGTCCCAGCCAGCCGGAGCAGCCCGCCACCCCTCACCCCACGGCACCCACCCGCCGGGCTGAGCACGGGAAGCCGCGGCCACGCAAGGGAGGCCCCAGACAGAAGGACTCGCAGCCCCACGGCGGGACGGGGCGGCCCCAAGGAGCGCCTGGGCGAAAGCCACGAAGAGGACCCAGGCGTCCAGGCCTCGAGGGTGGAAGTAAAGGCCCCAAATTCGCCACCTCCAGACTGAAGGGGCGAGGGAAGCTGCTGACAAAGGGGAAGACTCTTTTCAGGCGGCCGGGGCATGCAGCTAAGGGGAAGCACTGAGACACCAGCCTGCTGCCACGTGCACGGACTAAGGGGGAAGGGGTAGCTGCCAGCCGGGGGGGGGGGGGGGGGCCTGTTCCTGCTTCTGTGCAATACACCACTCAAAACGACAGTGTGGCTGTGCTGGGCTCTGGGCAGGGGGGGTGCGGGACCGTCATGTCGCGCTGTGGGCTGTAACAGCGCTCCTGGCCACCCCAGACATCCCGCTGCTGTGGGGGGGGGGGGTTAGGTGGGGGGAGAGCACCCTTTTCACGATGCTCCACATGTTTCGTGATTGAAGCGCTGCTCTCCCCACCACAGGGCCCCGATTTAATCAGACAGCGCAGTTATCTCCAGCTCCATCCCCGGGCTGTGCCCAGCCCTGCCCTGACAGGAAGGAGACGGGTGCGTGCAACCCCTTCCCCCTTGGCGCAGCGGTGTGGCAGCAGGGCTCCCTTGGCGCGCTGCCCTGCAGAAGGGGAAGTGCCCCAGCCTGCTGTGAGCACCCAAGCCCGCCGCCCCGGGGAGGGCCAGGGGAGAGGGGCCCTAGCGGCTGCGGGGCTTTGCCGGTGGGACCAGGACCTGCAGCGCAGGGCCCAGCTCCCAGCCCATGCTGTCCCCAGCGCTGGGCAGGACATGACCCAGCTGTGCCCCATGCCCTGGGCCTTACTCTGCTGAGAGGGGAGGGACGGACGCTGCCGAGGGAGGAGACAAGCAAGCGCTGGGGCTCAGCACGCGCTCACTGGCACAGGAACGGACCCTGCAGCGCAGGCAGGACGGGGTGAGCGGGGCGAGCAGCGAGGCCTGCAGCAGGTGCGGGTGGAGGGCTGCCAGAGCACCGGGCTCTGCCCTGCAGCCAGGAGGGGCCAGGCAGCACTGCCAGCCCTGGGGACTGCCGGTGGGAACAGCTCCTCTCCGCTCCCCCTCTGTGGGAGCGCGCGCCGGCCCCGCCACGGGATCTCGGTCCGTGCACGAGGCAGCTGCTCACCAACCGCGTCGCCGCTCACTGCTGCCTCGCTCCGCGCTTCCACCAGCTGCTCTGCCTCTGCTTTCGGCTCACGGTGGTTTCTCAGCTGCGCTGCACGCAGCTGCACCTTGCCGGCGCTCCCACTGCCTGCTCACGCTGCTCCTCCTCCGCGCTCACTAAGGCCTCTGCCGCGTGGCCCCCACCGGGGGCGACAGGGCCTAACCCCCTGCCCCGTCCCACAGCCGACCCCCGGGATGAATGCCTCGGGCAGCCCCTGCGGCAACTTCAGCAGGTTCCAGGAGGATCTGTGGCCCGTGCTGGCGCTGCAGTTCCCGCTGGCGCTCTTCGGCAACGCCTTCGCCGTCTACCGTTTCGTGGTGCACGAGCGCTCCTGGCACTCGGGCATCGTCTACTCCTTCCACCTGGCTGTCAGTGGCACGCTCTACTCACTCTCGCTGCCCCTCCTGGCGGTGTACTACTACCCGCCCAAGCACTGGAGCTACGGGCCGGTCTTGTGCAAGATGGAGCGCTTCCTCTTCAACTGCAACCTCTACGGCAGCATCTTCTTCGTCACCTGCATCAGCCTCAACCGCTACCTGGGCATCGTCTACCCTCTCCAGGTGCACAGGCGGCTGCAGCTGCACCACGCCAAGGCGCTGAGCGCAGCCGTCTGGGTGCTGGCCGGGGCGCTCTCGGCCCCCACGCTCTTCTTCTCCGAGCTGCGGGGCAGCGCGGGCAACATGGAGTGCCTGGGCAGCGCCTCCCCGGAGCGGCTGCCCCGCTTCTACCCCTACAGCCTGCTGCTGGCCGTGCTGGGCTGCGGGCTGCCCTTCCTGCTCACCGCCTCCTGCTACGCCGCCATCGTCCGCACCGTCTTCCGCAACCCCCACATCAGCCGGCTGGAGAAGCGCAAGGTGGGGCTGCTGGTGGGGGCGGGGGTGGCCCTCTACGCACTCTCCTACCTGCCCTACCACGTCTTCCGCAACGTCAACCTGGGGCGCCGCCTGCCGCGCGGGGGCCCGGAGAACTGCTCCGTCTCCCAGGCGATCCACACCGCGGCCCAGGTCTGCAAGATCCTCATCAACCTCAACATCTGCGTGCACCCGCTGCTCTACGCAGCTCTGGCAGACAGCATGCAGGGCTGCTGCAGCGCCGGCCCCGCCAACGGGGAGCGGCTGGAGCACGTGGAGCTCCGGCAAAGAGCCTAGGAGCCAGAGAGGCGGGCCCGGAGACACGGCACAGGGTGCACGGGGCTGGGCTCAGCCCTGGCCCGGAGGCGCATGCTCCCCTCCCGGAGAGGGCAGCGGTGCTCCCGCACAGGGAGAGGATCAGCCTAACGTGCAAGAGCAGGAATTAAAGCTTTTACCACCACCACGGCCTCACGTCGCTTCTTTTTGACAGACCTCACCCCTCGATGGAGCTGAAGCCCTGGGCACCACGAGCCCGTTGCCCCCAGGAACCGAGGGAGCGGCTGCGCTCTGCCCCGTCCCGCGCTGCTGGCTCAGGCACTGCCAGCCCCGGCGCGGCGGCAGGACGTGCGCCGCGTGCCTCCGAGCGAGACGCAGCCGAGGTGGCGATGAGTCACGCGAGCAGCTCCAGAGCCCGGCCCAGCCCGGCAGTCGGACGCGACCCAGAGCTTCCTGCGGGCTCGCGAGGGGGACAGGGCTGCTCCCGGCCTGGCAGCGACGCTCGCCACGAGTCCCTCCGGAGGCAGGGAGGTGCAACACAGCGACGCGTTTGTGCATACCAGACCGCACAGCTTTATTTAGGGACACCGATCGCTCTAGACGGTGCGGCGGCACCCAGCAGCGACAGCACAGCGGGTTCAGTTGGTGGAAGGTCTGTAAGGGAGACAGAGACCGCAGTCAGATCCGGGGCAGCCGCCCGCAGACCCCTGCCCACGTCAGCAGAGCTGGGTGCACACGTAGGTCCCCCCACAGCGGGGACGGGCTGCGCGCTGCCCCCGTCCCTCCACCCGCCCCCGTGCACTCACTTGGCCCATTCCACGTTGAGGATCAGATGGTCGTAGCCAAACCCGGACACCCCGGCGATAGCACGGGCCGCATCCTCCCGGCGGTGGAAGCTGATGAAGGCAAAACCCTGGGGCGGATGAAAGCGAGGTGGTGAGGGCAAGCGGGGCGTCTCCCCCCAACCCTCGCGGGGGCTGACGAGAATCCCTCCCTGCCCCTCTCACCTTGGACTGCCCGGTGGTCTTGTCCTTGGCTAGGTAGATCCTAGAAATGGAGCCGAAGGGACGGAACAGCTCCTGCAGGTCAGTCTCACGCGTGTCCTCGGACAGGTTGGTGACGCGGATGGTGGCATTGTCGTCAGCTAGGGCGGAAGACGGGCAGCTCAGGGCTGCGGGGAGGCTCTAAAGCCCTCACCGCCCCCGAGCGGCACGGCCTCGTGCATGGGGCACAGCCGAGGCCCGCAGCAGGCGCGGAACGGCGGAGCCAGGACAGGAGCAGGGAGTCCGAGCACGCGGACGGGCTGCCCCCGCCCCTGGCAGGACGCCTACCCCTGCGGTTGGGCTGCATGGACTCCCCGCGGCGGCTGGCTCCGTCTCGCAGGCTGGGCGGGACGTACTTGCCCGTCTTGCTCTGCTGGGCCTGCACCGGCTCCGGTTCTAAGGGAAGGAAAAGCGACATTAGAGCGACTCCCTCCTCCTTCCCGGGGCACCGCAACGCCACGGCGAGGCACGGAGGGGCTGCAGCCAGCCCCTAACTCCACCTCCAGAAACCAAATCCCCAGGGAAAGGATGAATCCAGCTGTTGCAAAGAGACACAACACCAGGCCGCGGCCACTGCAAGCCAAGCCAGGCCGTCACGGGGCACGCGAGGGGAGCGCTGCCCCCGCTGCGGGCAGGTGCGTCGCCCCACGCCCGGGGTAAAGGGATGCCGTACCTCCCGGCAGCTTCTCCTTCTCGCCTGTGGACAGCCCCAGCTGCTCGGCCAACTCCTTCTGCATCGGCCCCAGGGTGTCCTTGTAGGGGCAGCGCGTGGTCCAGTGGTCACCCTTGCAGATACGGCACGACACGATCTTCTGTCCCTTCAGCTTGTTCATGGGATCCTCCTCCTCCTGGCAGTTGAGGTCCTGGGCACAGGAAAGACTCCTCAGCACCACAGAGCCAAAACGCCCCTGCCGGCGCCCACACCGGCTGCCGGGGCTCCCGACGTCCCGCCGGCTCCCACCCCTCCGGACTCACCTCCTTGCTGGTGATGAAGGTCATAAAGACGTCGTCGCTCACCGTGGTGGTGGCCACGTTAGGACCGGGGGCATCGAACTCGGAGTTGCCAAACTTCTTCCAGTTCTGGGGAGAACCAGAGGCTGCTCGGGAAGGGGGAAGGCTGGGAGGGACCCACTCGCGTGACGCACTCCCGAGTCCTGTACAACACTTGGGACCAACATAGCCCCACTAGTGCTGAACGCAGAGCGCGAACCACAAACAGGAAGAAAAGCAACCCTAACGATGGATACTTTGGGGAGACGGGGAAAATATCGAGCAGAAGGAACACGCAGAGCGGGAGCGCTGACAGAAGAAGCAGATTTTCTTTGAGTACAGTTTCTATTTTTCTGTTTCTCCCTACAAGCGGCGCTGTCCCCCCTGCCCCGCACGGCGCGCGCTCACCTTCCTGCGGGCCACCGCCTTGGAGGCCTTCCTGGTTTCAATCCGGAAGGTGCGGATGATCTGCAGGGGCATAACAGAGTCTATCAGCGCAGGAGGAGGGACGGCCTGCGTGTGGCAGACACCCTTCAGGCCCCAACTAGAGCAGCCTGAGGCAGAGCTGAAGCCGGGCGCGATGAGGCGCCCTTAGCGCGGCCCGCCGGGACCAGCCCGGCCCTTGGGAACAGCCCGCACCCAGCTGCGCTGGCAGGACCAGGGAGCGGTGCCCTCTCGGGAGGGAGGGATGGGGGCTCTGCCGCGGGGATGGCCCGAACCGCTGCCTGGGCCGCACTGCTCACCTTCACCTTGCGCCCGTCCTCCTCCTCTCGATACTCCGTGATGGTCTTGATGTTGCCGTTGATGAGCTCCTTGGGGGAGGGTAGCGGACCTGCGCGGAGGGGAGACGGTGAGCTGGAGGCCGACGCGAGCAGCTACCGCGGCAGCCCCACGCGCCGCAGGCGGCTCTCACCTCCTTTCAGCAGCTCGGCCTCGGCGCTCAGGCTGCCGCCCAGCACCCCGCTCAGCGGGATGTCCTTCAGCAGCTCGCTGGTGATGCATTTGTCTGCGGGAAGAGAAGCAGGACTCACCGCCGGCACGGCCCTGGGGACCGGCGCTCCCCGCTCCCGCCCGTGCGGCCATCGAGAGCCTTCCCCACTACCGGGGTGCGGGGACGTCGGTCGCTCCAAACCCCCCAGCTTCCTCGAATCCTTGAAATGGGTAAGAGGGACTTGGAGGGGGGACTGGTCCCTGCCCTAGGCCAGGCATAACCTTCTCTTACGGATCAGCCGCAAGGAAGAGACGTTTGGGCCTGTTTTGAACCCTGGACGTAAGGCGAGTATCTTGGGAGAAAAACGCGCTCCCGTTGGCTCTGGGAGCAGGACGAATCTCCCGCGACGCGCGGGGAAGAGCGGGAGCGACGGGGCGAAGAGCAGGAATCCTGCCGGCGCCGCTTACCGTCGTCGCCGCCCTCCTCTTCCACCTGGTCGGCCCAGCTGGGCTTGGAGCTGCGGAAACGCCAGAGCCTGAGACCGGCCCCGCCGGCGGCGACAGGTTCCCCCGCCACCGGCCACCGCGGCTCCAGCCGGCCCTGACATCCCCCCCAACAGCCCCAACACCCCTCCCGGCCCTGACACCTCCCGGCCCCACCGCATCCCCCCTCACGGCCCTGCTGTGTCTCGGGGCCCCACTGCGTCGCCCCCCGGCCCCGACACCCCCCGCCCTCGGCCCCACTGTGTCCCGGGGCCCTGCCGCATCCCGCCCCGGCCCCCAACATCCACCCACCCCAGCCCCGACACCTCCCGGGGCCCCGATATCCCCCCTCCCGGCCCTACCGTGTCCCGGGGTCCCGCCGCACCCCCCGGCCTCAACATCCCCCCAACCCCGACACCTCCCGGGGCCCCGACATCCCCCCTCCCGGCCCTACCATGTCCTGGGGTCCCGCCGCGCCCCCCCCGGCCCCAACCCCCCCCACCCCCGACACCTCCCGGGGCCCCGACACCTCCCGGCCCTACCATGTCCTGGGGTCCCGCCGCACCCCCCCCGGCCCCAACCCCCCCCCACCCCCGACACCTCCCGGGGCCCCGACACCCCTCGGCCCTACCATGTCCTGGGGTCCCGCCGCGCCCCCCCCGGCCTCAACCCCCCCCCACCCCCGACACCTCCCGGGGCCCCGACATCCCCCCTCCCGGCCCTACCATGTCCTGGGGTCCCGCCGCGCCCCCCCCGGCCTCAACACCCCCCCCGGCCCCAACCCCCCCCACCCCCGACACCTCCCGGGGCCCCGACACCCCCCGGCCCTACCATGTCCTGGGGTCCCGCCGCGCCCCCCACGGCCTCAACACCCCCCCCGGCCCCAACCCCCCCCACCCCCGACACCTCCCGGGGCCCCGACACCCCCCGGCCCCCGCCCGCGGCCTGCCCCGGGCCCCCCGCCGCCGCCGCCTCCCGCCCCCTCACTCGTAGTCGCCCGTCGGCATCGCGCCGCCGCCGCCCTCGCGCGCCCCGACCGGAAGGACGCGCCGGAACTTCCGGCTCCGCCGCTGCCGGAAGCGCGGCCCGGCCGGAAGGGGCGGGGCGGAGCGCGCGCGAGGGCTGCCGGGAGCGGTTGCCCGGGGCAACCAACCCCCCCCCCGCCGCCGCCGCGGGGCAGAGCGGTTATAATTTATAGGAGAGATTTATTTGAAGAAATATTACAACATATAAAAACTACATAAAGTATTAATTCCCACTTGTACAAAGCGGCCGATTATTTTCAATACAATGCGTCGTAAAAACAGCCCCGGCCGCGGCGGGGGCGGGGGGGGGCAGGGGCCCGGGCCGGGCCTGCAACCAAAACCCAAAAATAAAAACAAAACGGGAGGGGAGGGGAGGGGGGGGATAAATCAGTGCATGTTTGGGAGTCCCGGAGCGGCGGCGGCGGGAGCGGCGGGCGCTAGTCGGCGATCTCCATCTTCTCCGGGGCGCTGGCGTCTGCGGGAAGAGCGGCGGCTGAAGGAGGCGCCGGCGGCACCCCCCCCCCGGGCTGCCCCGGACCCCAACGAGGGTCCCCTCGGGCCTGGGGGGGAGCCCACCCCAGCCGGCGCGACGGGCAACCCCGGGAAAGGGCTGCTCCCAAGGCGGGAAGCGGCTCCTCGCCCCCCGCCCTGACCTACCCACGATGTCTTCCTTCAGCTTGGCCGACACGCACGACTTGATCTCCAGCCCGATGGCTTTGGCTAGAGGAGGGGGCACCGCGTTCCCGACCTGCCGGCGGAGGGAGGGTGAGGCTCGCGCCGGCCCGGCGGCTGCCAGGCCGGGGAAGGCTGCGCTGGGCCGGGGCCGGGGCCGGCTCGGCGGCCGCCGCCGCTCACCTGTCTGTGCTTGTCGAGGATGTTTCCGAAGAGCCGGTAGGTATCGGGGAAGCCCTGGGACCTGGCGCACTCCCGCACGCTCACCACCCGGTGCTGCTCCGGGTGCAGCACCCGGCCCTGCGACAGCGACGGGAGGGGATGGGGCTGAGCCGGGACCGGCGCCGAGCCCCCCCCCTCCACTCCGGGGGCGGCGTTTTGGGGACGGGCCGGGAGCGGCGAAGCCCCCGGAGCCACCCACCTGCTTGCCCATGGGCTCCGGGTTGGTGACGGTGGTGCTGAAGAAGCCGTCCCACTCCAGGCGCCCGTAGAGCCCGGCCCAGTGGTTGTGCCGGTTCCCGGTGTGGGGCAGGCACCAGGGGATGAGCGTGTTGAACTGCCGGTCCGCGGGGTCGCAGGGCTTGCCTGGGCGGGGGGGAAGGCGGCGAGAGGTGAGGCGGGTGCGCGCCGGTGGGGCGCCGCGCTCGGCCGGGCCGTCGCCTACCTTCGGCGCACGAGCACACCCCTCGCAGCGCCCCGGAGCTGCTGCGGCCGTTCTTCTTCTCGTGGTGCGTGTACCGCAGCTTCCGCGTGGTCGTGCCGTCCGACAGCCGCACCTCGATGTTGGGCAGGTCTCGCCAGTCGGAGCCCGGCGCCAGGGGGATGTGCCTCATGCGCGCTGCGACCAGGGCGCTCATGTCCTGCGGACGCCAAACCCCGCGTTACCTCCCGCCACCGGCCAACGGCGACCTGCCCCGGGACCTGGCCGCGGGGCGAAGGCAGCGGAAGGACGCAGGTCAGGCCTAGGAGCGGCGCTGCAGCCCGGTTCCTACCTCTGCCAAAGGCCGCGGGAAGGGGACGGGTCCCTGCACCGCTGCAGGCCTCGTCTTCCCTCCCGGGGCGGGAAGGGGGCTGCGGGTACGCGCACAGGGAGCGCTTTGGGACGGTCTCTCTCGCTCCCCGTTTGCATGGTTTTGCCCACGCGACGTCCCTGACCTAATCTCAGACCGGGGTCTAGGCACGGCCTCCCCTCGCCCCGATCGCCGTCCCCGTCTGGTGGATGCCAGCGCAGCATGGAAGCGGCGTCACCCGGCCCCCCGCCGAGACCCCCGCGGCCGCACCTTGCAGATGTGGTCCCTGAGGATGGGCTGATACTGAGAGCCCCGGATCTGCCTCTGGAACCAGGACTGCGGCTCCCCGTTGTAGGAGATCTCCAGGGCGGAGGCTCCGTTCCTGACCTCCGGCAGGTCGGACATGGTGTCCCGCACCGTGATGGTTCGGAAGGGGCCGGAGTACGTCCTGGGAGGGAGGAGCGAGCGATGAGAGCGGCCCCCGCCCGAGACCCACAACGCTCGTCCTGCCCTCGTGCGCGCCCCGGCCCCGCTGCGGGGGAACCGTGCCATTTTGAAGGCTCACCGGGTGATATTGCTAACGAACTTCTTGTCATCCACCACGACGCTCAGCTGGCAGGCGCGGGGCGCAAACACATGCAGCGGCTCGGGGAACATGGGGAGCTTCTCACCAGGAGCCGCGGCAAGAACGATGGCTCGCCGTCGCGTCTGGGCCACGCCGTACTGACCAGCCTGGGAACGAAAGGACGCTCCTGAGGAGACCGCAACGAGGCCTGGAGCGTCCCCATCCAACCAGGGCCCTGAAAGAGCTGGGAGCGTCCCCTCCGCCAGACCGAGGGAAGACAAAACTCAAAGAGCTTGAGCAGTAACACAGCAAATTGCTCCTTTGGAGGTTATAGTTCATTGCAGAGCCAGGCTAGAGGAGAGGGGTTTTAGCCCTAGTTCACTATCTCAGGACCTGCCGCTAAAGGAAGTGTCCTGCGTGCGCGGTCTCTGCCGCACTCCAGCCGCAACCGCCCTACCTGCAGGACCCCGAAGGTGCACTGATAACCCATGCGGACGAGGCACCGCAAGGTGAGCTTCAGAACCATGGAGCGCTTGAAGGACACAAAGTTCCTCACGTTCTCCAGCAAAAAGAACCGCGGCCTGTAGTAGTCACAGTAGCTGCGAGGAGGGAAAGGGACATGTGAGCAGAGAGACAGAGCAACATTCGACGCCTGGGTCCTTCGGGACAAGCCACTGACCTGCAAGCTCCTCACTGCGGCCTGCTCACCTGAGAAAGGAGACCACCAGGGAGTTCTTGAACTTGGAGTAGGTGCGGGAGTTGAAGCGGTTCATGCCGCTGAAGCCCTGGCACGGGGGACCACCACACAGCATCTCCACATCCCCCTTCTGCGGCAGCTTCTGCCCCAGCGAGTTGGTCTTCTCACCAGACATGACCAGCTTCAGCAGGACGTTGCAGTCCTCCGTGAACACGGTGGTGCCGGGATTGTTCAGCCGGAAGGCCTGGGCGGCTGGCTCCCACATCTCGATGGCCCAGAGCGTTTCCGACACACCTGGGGAGGGAGGCAAAGCAGAGGGTCTTGCGCTTGTGCAGCGAGGATTTCCTCACATCGCCTGATCCAGCTCATGCTCCATCCCAAACACGGCGCCCAACAAAAGGGATCGAGACACCAAGCAGGAACTCGGCATGAGAGGCCAGCACTGATTCCCGCCTCCCCGTGCGCTCTGGTCATTTCCCAGCTGCTGTCTCAGCTCTGCAGCTCACCTGCCTGGTGGAAGCCCTCAGACAGCCCTCCACAGCCAGAGAACACGTCTAAGGTACGCAGCTTGGGCAGCTTCAGGTCAGCTGGCTCCTGCTCGCTCTGCTCACAGGTCACAGACGATTTCCCTTTGCCCTTGCCTGCAAACGGAGCCCAGATCACATCAAAAGGCAAAGTCATTTCCTCCTCTTAGTGCTTACAAGGCAAATTCTTCTCCCCTCCTCCACAGCAGTTAAAACACCAGCTTAAAGCACCTTTCTATCCATAATTTTTTCACTGCCGTTGCCAGAATACGCCCTTGCATTTGGAAAGGAAGCTTCTCATCTTTCCCAGTGCAATTCCTTTCCAACCAACAGCTCTTAGCCACCGACCGTTTCTGCGGGTAAGGCTGGAGCTGTGGTAACTCACAGGGCAGCTCCCTGTATCGCGAACGTTCCCCTGTGGTAGCAAGGCACGAAGCCCTGCACTGCGGAGCGACCAGCCCCGGCAACGGGCAGCCGGTAGGTAAAAGACTTCAAGATCTCTGAGGGCACCACAGAACAGGGACAGCGCAAAGCACAAGGGACCCTACGTTGTCACTGCAAGATTTATTTCGGAGAAATTAGGTCTCACATGGCTGTCTCTTAGAAATAGAGCTGCAGACCACATAGCTGCATCCTGTGAGAACATCAGAGCAGGAGAAGTGCACAGAAACATCTGGTTAGCGGGCAGTCTTATCTCTACTCTACAGCAAGTAACGGCAGACGCGAACTGGTTCACTGACTCGAGACCTCCCCAGCCAGAATTACCTTTCCCTTTCCCTTTCCCCTTCCCTTTATTCCCAGAGCTCCGCGCGTGGTTTGGAGGATCTTCAAAGCTCTTGGTCTTTGCGTTGTAAGCCTGCAAAGAGAAAGAGATCAGGATACCTTAACACAAAGGGCTAAGAAACAACACAGACGTTGCCAATACCCCATCTGAACTGTGAAAACTGGGGGAACAACACAGGAGCAGCGCTGGGGCGCGCAGAGGATGCATCTCGCCTCCCTCCGTTGCCTCAGGGCTGTCTGAACTGCACAAGGTGCCAGAGAGGCCACGCGAGGTCTGAATACAGCCCTTCACCTCCCCCGGGAGCAACCACTCCAGGGACTGACAACAAACTCCTGGTGGCTTTTAAGTTGAAGTATCCTTTGAATCTGAGACTTTTTCAAAGTTCTGTGCGCAGCTAACGACACTCCTTGATGTGACAGCACTGCTGCTCAGGAGAGCCCTGCACTTGCGGTGAACAGCCCAGAGCAGTGCTGCAGGATTTCCATGGCGCACAGGCAGAGCGCGATCCTTCTGCTCAGGTGCAGCGCCCTGGACTCGGCACACCTGGGGACGCAGCCAGGCCTGTCGGCTTCTGGCTCCTGCAGGACCCTCACCTCCAAGAAGTAGAAGCGGTCGAGCCCGCTGGCAGAATAGTCCTGGATGCTTTCCGTTAGGTCCTCTCCGTACACCACGGTGCAGCGGCCCTGCACGGCCCGGAAGTCAACTGTTGTCTCCTCATCGCTCCAGTACAGGAGGTTGATATCAGCGTGGTAACTGGCTTTCATGGACTTGTGCGTGTTCTCAGGCCTGCAGGGAAAGAACACCCTGGCTCAGGGAACATGTCCCAGGAACCTCCTAGCCCTGACCCGGCCCAGGCTCCAACGCTCGTTCCGCTGCACAGCTCTGTCTCCCCAGAGAGAGGCGGGTTTATTTCCTCCTTCTGCACATGTTTACTACCATCACCCGGGCACAGCACCAAACGAAGGACTTGTTTCATACCAAAGGGAGTTTTTGGGGTTTTCTTGGGGGAGAGGGGGGAGCTGGCACTGAAATTGGTCAACAAATTTAAAGGCAAAAAGATCTTAAGCAGGTAGAGCTACTACGTTCAAAGTGCACGAAGTCTAAGCGTAACTACGTTCCTCTCCTGCTGCCAAGGCTCTTTGCACGCGTCTCTCTGTGGCATGTGGGAGATGACTTAAGAGCCTCCAAATGTTTGGGTAAACACCCACACCCTGGGATGGCGCTGGCGATGCTGATCCCCGACTGGCAGCCCGCTCAAGCAGCTGCGCTAACCGAACACAGAGATGCTCGAGGTACCTGCCTCAGGAGCGTCCTCATGTTGGAGGCACAGAGCTCTTCCCAGCCCTGAGGAGCCGGGAAGCAGGGCGAAACCCGTGTGGCGCAGACCGGCTCCCGACAGCACGGCCTCGACGCCGCTCACCTGTAGAACTTGTAGATGCGTAGCTTGATGTCGGCCTCGTTGGGCTTGCCGTTGCTGCGGATGTTGCAGAAGATCTCTTTGATGCGGCCCACGCGGTAGGGGTCAGGGGCATCCAGGTTGCTGCCCTTGATGTACTCCGAGTACTTGCGGTAGTGCTCCGGGTGCAGCTCCTCATCCACTGCCTCCTTCTTGGGGCGCTTGGCTGGGCTGGCAGGCTTCATACTGGGGAGCAGGGGAGCAGGTGAGGGAAGGAGGCTGGGATACCTCTTTCCTCCAAGACACGGCAGCATAGGGCATCCTCCTCCCCCATCCTCGCCTGCTTCAACCTGCTCTCCTCTCCCCGTTGCAGGGCGGCAGTGAGGATGGCCAAGCCACCCGCTCCGCAGCGCACTGACCTTTTACAGCCGGACTCCAGCACAGCCCCACGCGCCTGCAGCCACGCAGACTGCAAAGACGCACGGGTGCAAACCAAGATACCTGCAGGTTGCTACCCCCAACCCTCTTCCCAAAGGGAGGTTTGCCCTAACTTTTCCCTTAATTATAGGCAGCAGGCAGGGTCTTGTTCTATCTTTCATCTACTCGCAGCCAGTCTTTTTCTTTTGCAGAAAAAAAAATACACAGGGATTTCAGTTCATCAGCCAAAATACAGTGGTTCAGCAGTCAGGATTGGCTTAGCAAAGAAAAGTCTCTCAATTTAGCATCTGCAGGTGAAACCAGTGATAAAGGCACCTTTATTTCTATCCTGAGCCTTTGTCAGTGAGTGCAATGGGTGCTTAGTTCACTGGCAGGATTCATACTGCCCAGGGACTGCTATATCCTCTCCTACCTAAACGCTGGACAGAACAGCGTCCTTAGAAGTGCTTACAGCCCCCTGCAAGCACCAACCTGAAGGAAAAGGCTTCCGGCAGGAGGTAGACACCGTCTCCTACCCTGTACTGCACTCCATTCTTGGTTGCCATTGCGTAGAACATCTTCCCATCCCCCTCTTCCAGGGGCTCAGCCACTTTGGGTATCTCCTTTTGCCTCACCTCATCTAGACGCGTGCAGCTCATGCAGAACCTGCAGGAGAAGGACAGCAGAGCGCCGTGACGGGAACCTCGGGGAGGCTGACCAGCAACATCTAGCAACAGGACAGCAGCTCCCCCTCGCCCCAGCAGTCCGGAGCGGTCAGGGCTGCCTTTTGCACACCAAGTGACAGTTAAAATAGGTCCCTCAGCTGGCTGGGTCGAGGGGAAGGATACTGGTTGGCTCTGCCTTCAGCTCTGTGCTTGTGGAAGCATCGCAACAAGCATGTTCTCCTCCTTCAAAGTCTGTCGCCCGCCAGCCCGGAGGCGAGCAATCATGCCACTACCGAGCAGCAAGCTGCGGCTAAATTTAGTCCTGAGTGTGGCTGGAAAGCTCCTCTGCGATGCCCTGCAAGCTGCTTTCCCACACGCACTCACTTATATTTGTTGTCTTCTGTGGGCTGAGTTTTTGGAGGAGACTCGAACCGAGCATACTCCTGGTCGTACCACATCTGGTAAAAGTAGGTTCTCCCGTCGTCTTCCACCATCTTGATTTCCATATCCAGCCCGCCCTGCTGGGAGAGAAACATTCACAGGGCCTGGCACCGCCGGGTCTCTGCTGACGTGCTATTAGCGGCCGCTGCCAGCCGGGGTTTGCAGGGCTGTCACCCACCTCCATGGACCAGTTCTCTGAAGGCGCCTTGTAGATAACTTTGACTTTGCCGTGGATGTAGGACAGCTGCATGTCCTCGCACTCATCCACTAGAAAGAGCTCCAGGGGGTCAGAGGTGGCTCCCAGGACGGTGTCTGAGCCAGGGCAGAACCAGTGGGCGTGGAACATCTGGCCACTGCTGTCCTCCCACATGGCAGTCACCCTGGGAGGGAAAGGAGCCCAGATTATGGGGCGCCAAGAAAGGGCTGCAGAAGAGCAGTCGCACTGCTCCGAGCCTTGCCAGAGCTAAGGAGACCTTAGACAGCAGCATGGCTTGGTGGGGAGAGCCAAGCCCCTTGGTGGGGAGGGTTCCCTGCTCCACCCCTGCTCTGCTGGCAGCCCTGGCAGGTCACGTCAGCTGTCCCCGTGAAAATCCACCCCACCGTGAGCAGAGACCCGGCTCTTCAGCCCCACAGCACCAACCTGGCAAGGTAGAGGGGCTTGGTGGGATCGTCGGGGCTGACGGAGACGCAGTCCCCCACCTCCAGAGTCTCCGAGTCGATGCACACCTTCTGGTAATAGTCCTTCTTCCCGTCGCTCTGCAGAAACACAGGACAGTCAGGGAGTCCTGTTAAATCCCCTGAGAGCAAGCAATACAGCCGCGTGCCGCTGCCTCCGTGGTCAAGGCAGTCCCCTTCGCAGCCTGACCGTGAACCCCAGCTCCGTCAGCTGCAGCGGGAGACGTAGGGCTCCCCTTTCCGGTGGGTTAGCTGCACGCACGCCCAGCCTCACCTTGATGGGCTCCCCCACCCAGGAAATGCGGCTCTTGTTCTGCTTCTTCTTCCTGCCCTGCAGCATCTTCTTGGGCGACGGCATCTCAGGGATGTTGTCATCCACTTCTTCATCCTCATCAGCTTCTCGGACAGCCAGGTTGGGGCACCTGGGGACGCAGCGACCGTCACTGCAGCAGGGCTTTGTGCAGAGACCAGCCCAGACGGGGCACCAGCAGGGCAAGACTGGGCCCCCCCATCCCTCTCTCCTGAGCAAGGGACGGGACTTCCACAGGAGGCCTGGGCCAGCCGAGACCCCGCTGTCCACCCCTCCGGGCTGCCCCAGGGAGACGTACCTCCTCTGCAAACAGGCCTGTTTACTCCGTCCGCTCCCCCCAAACTTCACCATGTTCTGGCAGGCCTTGCACTTCCCGCACTCAGGCTGCTGACAGACCTGCAGCAGGGAGAGAGGGCAGGGTGAGCGCTGGCAGATGCAGCAGAGAGGCCCTAGGCAGGAAGGACAGGGACCCAGGGGAGCTTGGTGCCCTCAGGAATTGCTCCTCTATCCTGAGGGACACAACAGCGGAGTGAACCCGCCATAGGGGAACCCCAGCAGGGGCTGGGATGTTTGGGGCGGAACAAGGGCAGGAGATCGGGTCACCGCGGCTGGCTTCGTGCCAGCCTGCAGTTACCTCGCAGACGCCACAGCGCCGGCGCTTCATAGCATTCTCCTTATCGTCCTCCTTCTCATCCTTCTCGATCTGCTCGGAGAAGAAGGTGTCGAAGATGAGGTACACCAGCTTGGTGGTAGTGGCCTTGGTGGGGCCTCGGTCCTTGTCTATTTTGGTGGGATGCCGGATGGCCTGCCGCCTTGCAGCTCGCCTGTAACCAAGGACGGGACGGTGAGAGTGGAGCCTGCGCCTTGCACCGCCAATAGCTCACAGCCCCCACCATGCAATCCCCGATAGCTGAACAGCCCCCGTGATCCGGGGGAAAAGATCCCCAAGGAACAGAGCTCGCCATGGGGTGCCTGACTGTAAAGAATCATGGCAGGATCCCGCAAAAGGCACTCCACGCTGGTAGAAACCAGTTCCACTCTAGGGAGCAGAGCCCAGACGCAAGCTGCGACTCGCACAGGGTCCCTGAGAGGTGTCGCAGCAGGACAAAGAGCAAGGCAAGTCACCAGGGTCCCAACCCCGCCTCTAGCGACCAGATGACCTTCCCTCCCTGGGGGCAGCAGTGGGCAAAGGGCTTTCCACGGTGCCAGTTTCAGGAGAATTTCTGCCCAAATCTCTCAGTGTTCCCTGTGCTATGAAAGCATCCAGTGTAAATCCTCAAGTCATCCCAGCTACTAACAAGCAAAATGGTTATCCTGGAATGATTCTACGTGCAGAGCAGCTACGCGGATGGAAACCAACCTGCTGAGCATCTCCTGGGAGGCTGCAAGGCCAAAGAGAGCAGAAAGCCCAAAAGGCAGAGGCTGCGCCCAGAAAGGCCAGGGGACACAGGGCTTACCTCTTCCCCAGGGTGACTCCAGCCAGCTTGATCAAGTCTCTCATGCAGGGCGTGATGAGGACGGGTGGCTCGTCGCTATCCCCAGCTTCGTCATAGCTTTCTACCTGCTCCACCACGAACTGGGCATGCCGCAGGAGCGAGTCCTCCGTGAAGCGGTTGAAGTTCAGCCCTGCGGGAGGCACTGTGGTCTGCAAGGACAGGTAGGTTAGGGAAAGGGTGGCAGTGCAACACCCCTACGCTGCACAGCGTTCCCCCGGACGCTGCAGGCGAGGAAGAGCTGCAAAGGCCAGCTTCTGTGAGGACAACAGCGTCTCCTCCGAGGCTGGTAGCCATCTCTGCGTGCAAGGAACAGCAACGGTTCCCCAGGCTCTCCCTTGCACCGGCTTTGCCTCCCAAACAAACAGCAGCCACCAAGCAACACTGGAGCACAAGTGATTTCCCTTTGCGTACTTGGCGCAGCCAGCTGTCCCTGAAATGGTGGGACATGGCACATACCATGCTCCCACTCACCCGCCATGAGCTCACACTAATTCAATGTATGTCATCAAGTAACGGGGGCTACTCCGTAAAGGACCAGCCTCATGGCTATCGAGCAAACGCACGCGCTGCTGCCAGCCGCTCACCTCGATCTTGTTCAGCAGATCCTCGTAGCTGACGTCACGGTTGTTCTGCAGGAACTCGACAACGATTTTGCTCATGTAGATCTTCTCTTGCATGAGTGCAAAGATGGGTGCGTACTCCTCGCTGGGCTCCATCAGGATGTAATCCGCAAAGGCTGCGGCAAAAAGAGAGTACAGCAGAGGGTAAATACCGGGGGAAGTTAGCAGTAAAGGCTGAGCTAGGACTGCAGCGGTACGGGTTCTCGGGGGGAGGCCAGCCTGTCCGCACTGTTACAAGGGACGGCACCAGGATATGACCTAAGCGCACAAGGAAGCCCAGAAGCAGCTCTATACCACTAGCCAGGACCAACATTCACCCAGCTATCAACACCAAAGCAGTAGGGGCAGGAACTTGAGGTGGGGCACAGACCAGCATTCACACTATCCATGGACTAGTCTTTTACTCTTGGTGTGCTGTTACCTAATTAGAAACCAAAGACAATCCAGGGTTTTTCTGTCATTACAAACTCCATTTGCTGATGCACAGGAGAGTTAAGTCCTCTGATATCACCTTTGCTTTGAACAGAACAGGTTATTGGAAGGGTTATGTTCCTCACAGAAATGGTGAAGGGAAAAGCTTTTAAGCCCCCCAAACCTCTGCTTCTTCCCCCAGTTCAGCTAGAGAGCAGTCCCACCGAGCAGCTGGGACTTTGAGAGTCAAGAGCAGAGCAGGGCTGGGCATTTCTCCAAGACTTTTTCCAACACAAGTACATCTAGAAAGCCCAAGGAGTGGAGCAAGAAAGCAACAGATCCCTGCAACAGAGGTCAAGAGCAAATAGAAAGCTCCTTCTGAGAGTGACCCCGACCAGCCTCCACATTACACCGACAGCCTCCCGTGCAGGAGGAGCTGGAGGACAGGTCCTGCCTGGGAAGGGGAGGCTGCACACGTCCTGCAGGGAGGCAACACCTCAAGCCACCTTGCTCGTCCCAGTTCTCGCACCCCGATCGTCCCTCCCCGCAGGTGGGGCACGCACCGCAAACCTCAGGTCTGGCGCAGGGGACTGTTCACAGCTGAGAACGGACTGAGCTCGGCAGGAGGTTTTGTGCAAGTTTAGCATAAACCGAATTGCTGCTGATTGAGCTAAATAAACTCAAACCAGAGCATCGGCACAGTCTTCCACCTCTGTTTCATGCCACATGTTTGAAGGTGCAAGTTCACCATAGCAGCAACATCCACGAACCCACACGAAGCTTCCCCAACAGTCAGACGCGCAGCACAGACACTTAACCCAACACACCGGTGCTCTCTGAGCCAAGCCTCCCACCCCTTGTGCACCCACCTGTGGTGAAGCCGATCAAGGCCTTCTCCCCTCCATCAAAACCCGTGATCCACCAGGCATTTATGGGTCCCAACTTCTTGGCTCTCACACCACCTGAAGGGGAGAAGACACAGATTTCAGTCCTTGGTGCAGAGGTCTTGCTGCCCCACACCCAAGCGCAAGTGGCTGCAGATGACAAAACAGCAACATAAAACGCTACTCAGTCAGAACTAACTCCATTTTGCACGCAGCATTGAGCTGAGAGTTCAGGGGAAACTGCAACAGCCCAGCAGCCTGATGCTGCTACTTTTCAGCTCAGAAATGGTGTCCCCACGTGCCTTGCTAGTGCAGGCAAAGCAGCGCCCTTTACCCACTCCCTGCTGCCAGAACCCAGCCGAGAGCACAGGCTGTCGAGAGCAGGGGAGGACATCCCGCCCGCAGCCCCCGAGGCTCCTCCGAGCCAGACTCACCGTCCAGACACGGGTTGTCGTCGTAGATCGGTTTCACAGCACCACTGAAATACAGCTCTATATTCCTCTCTATCAGGCCAGTGTCAAACGGGCACAAGTGACCTCGTTTGTCGTAGACACTGTTGGAAAAAGAAGTGGGGAGAAAAGCTCGTAGTTTGTGCATCGCCATGGGATTTAAAAATAAAGCTGATTTTCCCAGCCAGTTTCCCCGGACGCAGGAAATCTCACCTAAAAGAGGTGACTTTATGCTGCGGCAAGTCCTCATAGCTTTCAAACCCATCCTCATTAGCGTCAAAGAGAGATAAGCGCTCATCTGTCAGCATTTCTGGCTCATCCAGCTAAGTGAGAGAGAGATACAGGCGCATTTAAAGAGCGCTCCGGTTAGCATGAAAGCATTCCCCAGACCCAAAAGAGGGAGCAGCAAGTCACTTACAGCATCGTCAGGATCCCCCTGGAAGAATTTGAGGTCAGGGTCATCGAGGTACTGTCTGCAGTCGACGCACTTGGGAGGGGTGGTCTGCGAGACACAGAGGATCGTGAGCTTCTCTCTCACCACGCTTCAACCCACAGTCACCCTCAGCCTGACGCAAAGCTCCTTCCCCATTAACCAGCCCTATGTTTTAGCCCAGCCCTCCTTTACAAAGCGTCCGGGGAGCCAAACAGTGGCTGTCGCCCTCACTTCAAGGTGGCATTCTCTGCTCCACCAGCAAGGGAGATCAGCTCTTGCCCTGGCCCAGCTCACCCGGGCTGTGCTGCTCTCTAGCTTGCCTCAGCCTCTGTTTTTTGGAAGCTGTGTGCACCAGTAAGGGCGTTATCTTTCCCTTAGTGAAGTCTAGCCGCTGCTTGGAACAGGTGAAAAAATAAGTAAGTGCCAGAAGTGCTGAGACACAAACAGGAAAAGCAACTTACTTTAGCAGGCGGTGTAGTTTTAACCTGAGTAATTTCATCTTTTATCTCAGACCTGGGTGCAAGAATATATAAAGACAAGGCATAAAGATACAGAGCAACATAATGCCCCAAGAGCCCCCTAAAGCTGACGTGGCCAGGAGGGCAGAGCAGGCTGCGAGCCCCGTTTCCCCGTTTCTCGCAGCAGTGCGGAGGGCCCTGGAGTCCCTCCTCACCTGGCACGGAGGTCTCTGCACTCTGCCCACTCCTCCCGCGTGCTAGTGACCCCCCCGGAGCAGGCTAGAGCAGGGACACTGCCTGGGGTGGTTGGATCTACGCTACAGCCCTGCAGGAGGGGTGGGAGCAGACACTTGTTTAGTCCAGTGGCACATCTGGACAAGCCAACCTTTAACGGCCCTCGAATGCTTCAGTCGCTTGGGCCAGAGCCAAAGCGTAACAGAGAAACCTGACAACGCAAAGAAGTTCAGTCCGAACGGGAGCCAGGCATCGGTGGACCTGGGCCGTGGAGCTCAGGGGCGTCTTTTACCTTCAGCAACAGAACAACTAACTGCAAGCGCAAAGCAGAAGGATCTCTGAACCAGTCCATCGTTCCAGGTGCTTCATCACTGAAACATCTTCCTCGTGGGAGCTAAACTGCCCCGATTTACACAGCGCTGCCTCCCTCCCGCACTAACAGTGCCAATGCAGACAGAAACGTTCATTGCCATTGAGTCCTTCACCGCTGTCTTCTGCTGTGGGCAAACACAGGCACCAACATGCACCAGCCCAAACACCCCCTCAGAAAATACACATACGCACAACTCTCCTTCTTACCCTTCTTTGGTTTCAATTTTAATCCTTTTCTCATCTTGTTCCTTGAGAGAGGAAAGAAAGAAAAGGCCTAAGAGGAGAATAGTGCCTGCGGCTGGAGCACACAACACCCTCCAGAACAACATGCATGACCACAGCTTGGTGGCGGCCCAGCCAAGACCTCATCCATGAACAGCTCCAGTACGCACCTCTTCCAGCTCCTCTTCCTCCTTCTCCACGCTCTTCTCTTGCTTCACTTCCCCATTCACCTCGTCTGACTTCCGTTTGTTGGATCTGCTAGTTGTAAACACAAGACTCAACCCTGAGCTCAACACCAGAAGCAAAGAGCTTTCCGGGGGGAAACAAGCTGGACTTCCAGGCAGGCTCCCGCCATGCAGGTCTGCGGCCTGGAGCAGAGCTCCTCCGGACACTGCCCCGCAGGCCCTCAAGGCCGGTCCTCCTGGGAAACAGCAGACCCGCAAGTTTTGGGAGCGAGCCTATCGGCCCCGAAGGCTCAGCACAGCAGATGGAGGGAGAAGAGGGCCAAGGCCCCACAGGGACACGGTAGGGGAGGTGCAGGTCCCAGCTCTGCGAACGTACTGACCCTTTGGAAAACATGGCCAGGATGGACGGCTGCCGGCCAGAGCTCCGAGTGACCCGGGAACTGGCAGGAGACTCTGTCGGAAAGACGGCAAGGAAGCGCGTTAGCGGCGGAGACCCGCCACCCTCCACCTCCAGGAAAACCCCTCCAGCAACGCCCCAGGGCCCGACAGGCGCCGCGGGGCCGGGGCGGCAGCAGGTGAGCAACACCCTCCGTCACGCTCCCATCTCCTGGGACAGGTCACAGCGGCCCCGACACCCTGCCGGGGGGCTCTGCTTTCCGCACCAGCGGCCCCTCCGCATCCCCAGGAGCCCCCACGCTCCTGCTTCATATTTAACCGCAGCAGGTTGTTTCCGCACGCCAAGCCGCTGCTTTTTTAAGCGCGTCTGACGAGGCGACCGAACCGGAGCAGGGAGGTTAGAGAAGCGCAGGTTACGCGCGTGCCGCGGCCCTCGCACGAGCGAGCTCCAGGAGAGCGCAGCAGCAGCCCGCGGCCGCCCGAGGCCTTTCTCCTCGGCCCCCCAACGCCTCTGCATCAGGCGGTCCTCAAAAGCAAGCGCGTACTGACAGCGGCCTGGCGCACGGCTGGGGGAGCGCAGGGCAGCTGGTCACCTTGCACCGGGACGCCCCGAACAGTCACTCGTCAGCCCTTCCCCGGGCTCGCCGGGAACCCGGCGCGGGGGGCGGCCAAGGTCTGGGAGGGGGAAGGCAGCTGGGATGGGGGATCGGGCTGCGCGGCCCCACAGGGTCCCTCCCAGCCCCGCGACCCCCGACCCGCGGGGAGAGGAGCCTCCCGGCGCAGCAGGGCCTGCCTAGGCGCTCGGGGCCGCGCGGCGCCTCCGTTACTTTTGCTCTCTCCGTTGGATCTGCTCCTCCTGGCCTTGCGCGTCCGCGGCGTGGGAGCTGACGAAGAGGAGGAGGACGAGGCTGCCGCTTCCTCCATCTCCATCGCGCTGTCCTCCTCCCCATCCGGCCCTGCCCGCTCCGAGTCCTCATCGCTCCCATAGGCGCCGTTCTTGGAGCACCCGTTGGACGCCTGGAGCAGCGGCGCGGCGTCTCCGTTCTCCGCCGAGAGCTCTCTGTGGAGCAGGGCTTTCACCTTGGCCAGGTACCTCTCCTGGGCCGCCGGGGAGAGAAGGGCGTCCGTTAACCGCCGCCGGGAGAGGCCGCGCCGAGGCAGCCGGCACCGGCCCCGAGAGCGACCCGCCGGCGGGCAGGACGCGGGGCCGCTCCGCGTGCAGGGCCTCACCTCCGACAGCTCCTCGCGGCGGAGCTTGGTCTCGAGCTCGCTCAGCTGGTCCTGCACATCCGCTTGCAGGAAGCCATGGATGAGACTCAGCTTCTCCCTGACGCACTCCTGCGGGGACGGGGACGGAGACGGAGGGGAGCGCGTCAGGCGGGCGAGGACGCGCCGGCGGCCGGGTCCTGCCCGCGGGGCTCGTGCGACGGTGGCGTCTCGGCGGGCGGCCGGGCCGGGCCGGGCCGAGCCGCCGGCCGCTCCTAACCCCGGCGCCGCTCACCGGGAACTCCGGAGCCCGCGTGCGACATGACACCACGGCGGTTTCCATGACAACCGACAGCACCGACACACACACACGGGATTAGGACCTCCCGGCAGGACATGGGTCCGGGCAGCTGGGGAGGAGGGCCAGCGAGGGAGAGGGGCTCTCACCGCCCGCGCCGGGGCCGACCCTCCCCTCGCGCCCCCAGCGCGACGGCTCGCTCATCCCAAAAGCAACCGGCGGGCCAAGAGCAACGCGCAAACAACAGGCTTCCGAGCACTCCCTTCCCATGCCACGCCGATGAATCACGGTCCCCAGGCGGCCGCTCGGCACGAGTCACGTCCGCCCCGAGCGCCGGGGAGACAGCTCGGAAAGGCCGCCGAACGCCCCCCAAAGCCGCTGGGGCGGAGGCGAGCTGCCCCGGCACGCCGGGGGCCCCTCGGCACGGGCCGGCCGCGCAGCGCCGAAAGCCCCGGGAGATCCGGCGCCGGCTGCAGACGGTCCCCCGGGAGCAGGCGCAAGCCGGGGGCGGACGGCCGGGCTGCGCCCGCGGCGCCTACCTTCTCGCTCAGGCTGTCTTCATCCCGCTCCAGATCTTGCAGGCTGCAAGAGAAAAGAGTCGCGGAGGTCAGGCCACGCTGCCGGCCGCCGGCTGACGAGGCTCCGCCGAGAGGGACGCCCGGCAGCACCCGCCGGGCAACCGCTTGGGGACGGGCAGGCGGCGGGAGCAGGCGGGACGCGGACCCCCGCGCGCCGCGGGCTGCAAATCCCAAGCGGCGCCGAGCTCCGCAAGGGCCTCGCGGAGCCGAGCGCACAGCCCAGGCGGGGGCCTGCCGAAAGGACGGAGCCGCGGGGGCCGAGACAACGGGAAAGCCGCGCGCCAGCGGCCACGTGTCGTCGTCCCGCCGCGGCCCCGGCCGGTCTCGCGGCGGCACAAAGGGGCCGCAGCGGCCGGGAGGTGGGAGAGGGCGGACGGCTCGTCCCTGGCACCAGCAGCACCCTCCGGGCACGGCGCCGCCCCGAACCGGGGGCGCAGGGAGGAAACCCGTCCCCGTCCCTCCTCGCGGCCCCGCGCTCCCCCCGAGCGACCGCTTCCAGGCGCCGCCGGAGGCTCCCGGGGCTCCCTGCAAGGAGCCGGAGCCGAGCCCGGCTGCCGCCTCCGGGCCGGGCGCCCCCAGCACGCGCTTCGGCCCCGCTTTCTGCTCCCCCAGCCCGACCCAACGCCCCGAGGACGCCCCTCGCTCGGCGCCGCTTTCCCCCTCTTGGCGGCCGGCGCCTCCAGGGGCCCCGCGGCCGGGCAGGCAGCAGGGGGGGGACACACCGCCGAGCCGCCCCCGGCGCGGCACGCCGGCGAATCTCATCCCGGGGCGGCACCTGGGGTCGAGGGAGGCCATGCAGCCGGGGAGGCGGCGGGAGCGGGGCCCGGCGGCTCCTCGGCCGGGGCAACGTCGCGGGGGGCCCGGCGCCGGCCCCGCGGCCGGCGGATAAGGCCGGAGCGCGCCGAGGCCGCGCCGGGCGCCCGACCGGAAGAGCCGCGAGCCGTCGCCGGAGGCCGGCCGGCCGGCCGCACCTGGGCCGCTCGGCGCGTCCCCGCGGAGGCGGCCGAGCGGCAGCGGGGGCAGGCGGCGAGCGCGGGCCCCCCCGCCGGCCCGGGGACGCCGGGAGCCCAGCGGATGGGACAATAGCCGCCGGGGAGCCCGGCCCGAGGCGGGCAGGAAGCGCCAGCCCCTCCATGTGCCCGCCAACGCTCCCCGCGGCGCCCCGGGCCAGGCCCCCGGCGCGCCGGCGCCGGCACCCTGCTCGCGCCGGCTCTTTCCGGAGCCGAACGGGACGCGCAGGCGCTGTTTTCCCGCACAAAATCCCGCCGGGGGGGGGGGGTGACACGACACGGTCCCGCGGCCCTGTCCTGCGGGAAGGAAAGTTTCCCGGAGCGCCCCGTTTCCGCCCGCGGCCCCTCTCCTCTGCCGACCCCCCGGGAGAAGCAACGACAGGGATTTCCGTGCCCATCTCTCCCGCCCAGACAAAGGCGAGGGGCAGCCGGGGGCTCTCCCGGCCGGAAAGGGGCCGGGTGCCCCCGGCTGGGCGCACCTTCCCTTCCTGCCCTGAGACAAAGCCGCCGGGGCGAGCCGGGGCATCCCCAGGGCCACGTGGGGCCCCGGCGCCCGCCCGGCCCTGCCACCTGCCGCGCCGTGGGGCCGGGACCCCACGGGGCAGCGCAGCACTGGGGGGTCACTGCGGGCAGGGGGCCGCGCGCTGCGGCTCAGCACTGAGGGGGACAGCGCAACGCGTGGGGGCGTCGGGGCAGTGCTGGGGGCAGTGCAGTGCACGGGGGTGCTAGGGGCAGTGCAGTGCACGGGGGCGTCGGGGCAGTGCTGGGGGCAGTGCAGTGCATGGGGGTGCTGGGGCAGTGCTAGGGGCAGTGCAGTGCATGGGGGCGTCGGGGCAGTGCTGGGGGCAGTGCAGTGCATGGGGGTGTCAGGACAATGCAGTGCATGGGGGTGTCAGGACAGTGCAGTGCACGGGGGTGTCGGGGCAGTGCAGTGCACGGGGGTGTCGGGGCAGTGCAGTGCACGGGGGTGTCGGGGCAGTGCTAGGGGGCAGTGCAGTGCATAGGGGTGTCGGGGCAGTGCACGGGGCTGCTGGGGCAGTGCTGGGGGCAGTGCGATGCATGGGGGTGCCGGGGCAGTGCTAGGGGCAGTGCAGTGCCTGGGGGCGTTGGGACAGTGCTGGAGGCAGAGCAGTGCATGAGGGTGCTGGGGGTAGTGCAGTGCATGGGGGCGTCGGGGCAGTGCTGGGGGCAGTGCAGTGCATGGGGGTGTCAGGGCAGTGCAGTGCACAGAGGTGTCGGGGCAGTGCTAGGGGGCAGTGCAGTGCACGGGGGGGTGTCAGGGCAGTGCAGGACATGGAGGGTCTGTGCAATGCCGTGGGGGGGAAGGGGCGTCAGTGCAATGCAGTGCAGTCCATTGCTAGGCATCAATGCAGCATATAGAAGCGTGACGCAACATATGGGGGGGTCAGTGCAGTGTAATGTATATGGCGCTGTCAGTGCAGTGCTAAGGGTGGACACATGGCATGGGGCATCAGTGCGGAGCTAGGGACCAGTGCACTGCATGGCGCTGTCAGTGCAGCGCCAGGGCTTGGTACACTAAATGAGGTGTCAGCACAGGGGTGCAAGTGCACTGCATGAAGGTGTCAGTGCAGTGCTAGGGCTTAGTACACTAGAGTGTCCGTGCAGTGCACAGGGGGGCATAGCACTGCCTCAGGGTGTCAATGCAGTGCCAGGAGCTGGTGCACTGCATGGAGGTGTCAGTGCAGTGTCAGGGCTCGGTGCACTGAATGGAGGTGTCAGCATGGTGCACGGGGTGCAGTGCACTGCACAGGGGTGTCAGTGCAGCACCTGGGAGTGTCAGCAGGGTGCACAGGGGTCAGTGCAGCGCTGGGGCTCAGTGCACTGCACAGGGTGTCAGCCTGGTGCACGGGGGCGCAGCACACTGCACGGGTGTCAGCACAGTGCTGGGGCTCAGTGCAGTGCCCGGGGGTGTCAGCCCGGTGCACAGGGGTGCGGTGCCCTGCACGGGTGTCAGTGCAGTGCTGGGGCTCAGCGCCTTGCACGGGGTGCCAGCCCAGTGTATGGGGGTGCAGTGCACTGCACAGGGTGTCAGTGCAGCACTGGGGCTTGGTGCAGCACCCAGGGGTGTTAGCAGGGTGCAGTGCAGTGCCCTGCATGGGGTGTCAGCCCAGTGCATGGGGGCGCAGCGCTCTGCACGGGGTGTCAGTGCAGTGCTGGGGCTCAGTGCCCTGCACAGGGTGTCAGCTCGGTGCACAGGGGTGCAGTGCAGCACCCGAGGGTGTCAGCCTGGTGCATGGGGGTGCAGTGCATTGCACGGGTGTCAGTGCAGCGCCCAGGCTCGGTGCAGTGCCCGGGGGTGTCAGCCCGGTGCACGGGAGTCAGTGCAGCGCCCGGGCTCGGTGCAGTGCCCGGGGGTGTCAGCCTGGTGCATGGGGGTGCAGTGCACTGCACGGGGGTGTCAGCCCGGTGCACGGGGGTGCAGTGCACTGCACGGGTGTCAGCGCAGCGGCCGGGGGTGTCAGCTCAGTGCATGGGGGTGCAGTGCACTGCACGGGGGTGTCAGCCCGGTGCACGGGAGCCCAGTGCAGCGCCTGGGCTCGGTGCAGCACCCGGGGGTGTCAGCCTGGTGCACGGGGGTGCAGTGCATTGCCCGGGATGTCAGCCCGGTGCACGGGACTCGGTGCAGCGGCCGGGGGTGTCAGCCCGGTGCACGGGGGTGCAGTGCACTGCACGGGTGTCAGTGCAGCGGCCGGGGGTGTCAGTCCGGTGCACGGGGGTGCAGTGCACTGCACGGGTGTCAGTGCAGCGGCCGGGGGTGTCAGCCCGGTGCACGGGGGCGCAGTGCACTGCCCGGGGGTGTCAGCGCAGCAGGGCGCTGCGCGGGGCTGTCAGGGCGGCGGCGGCGGGGCCCGGGGCCCGGGGCGGCGCGGGGGGCGGCGGGGGCCGGGCCGGGCCGGGGGGCGGCGGGGGGCCGGGCACTCACCGTCGGCGCAGCTCGGCGGGCAGCGGGGCGGGCGGCAGCGGGGCGGCCCGGGCCGGCATCGGGGACGGCGGCGGGAGCGGCGGCGCCGGGAGGCGATTTCGCGCGGAAACCAGCGCCGGGGGCGGGGCGGCGGCGGCGGGCGAGACCATCGCGGGGCGGGGGGGGGAGGCACCGGCCCGGGCGGGACCATTCACGGGGGGGCCCCCCCACCGGGGGCGGGCGGGACCATTCGGGGAGGGGGCGGGGGGAGACAGCAGGCGCGCGCCGGGGCGGGCGAGACTATTCACGGGGCGGGGGGAAACGGAGGGCGGGCGAGGCCATCGGGACGGCGGGGGGGGGTGGGCAGCGGGGCGGGCGAGACCATTCACCGGGGGGAGGGACGAGACCATCGGGGGGGGGCGACACCGCGTACGAGAGGGCACCGAGGACGGGCGAGACCATTCACGGGGCGGACGGGGGGGGAACGACAACGGAGGGCGGGCGAAACCATTCGAGGGCGGGCGAAGCCGTTCGCGGGGGGGGGAGGCGACGGGGCGGGAGAGACCATTCACGGAGGGGGGGTGGCTACGGCGGCCTGGCGAGACCATTCACGGCGGGGGGGGGTGAGGACACGGGCGGGACCAAGAGGGAACGGCTGGGATGGAGGGGGGGCCAGGCCGGGCCTGGGGGGGGCGGGGGGCGGGCGAGCCCATGGCCGGGCGGCGGCGCAGCAGAGGCTCCGCAGCGGGGCCGCGGGCAGCCCCGGGGCGGTACCTTTCCGGCGGGGCGGCCGGCGCGGGGCGGCGCGGGAGACGCGTCCCGGGAGGGCCGGGCCCGGCGGGCGACGGGGCCGCCTCAGGCGGGGGGGGGGGAGGGGGCGGGCGGCACCACTGCGCGGGCGGGGGGGGAGCGGGCCGCACCACTGCGCGGGCGCGCGGGGGGGGGCGGGACCAATCCCCGGGTGCAGGCGGGCGGGCGGTACCATTCCGCGAGGGGGGGCGTGGGTTGTACCACTCCTCGGTTAGGGATGGGGGGGCAGGCTGCACCGTTCCCTTCCCCGGCTGCGGGCGATACCATGTCGTGCCGGGGAGGGGGGCGCTGGGAGGCACCACGGGGGCTGCCGGGGGTCCGTGGGTGGCACCGCGGGGTGGGGGAGGTGGGGGGCAGAGGGCAATTCCATTGGGAGGGATGGGACGTACCATCCTTGCAGGGGTTGGAGCAGCCCCGTGCAGCCCCAGGGCTGCTCAACACCAGCCCCTGGCGCCGGGCGCTGCCGTGGGGCTTCGCAGCCCCTCAGGGGCCGTCCAGACCCGCGGCCACGCTGCCCCCTGCTGCACGGGGCCGATGGGCCGGGCTGCATGCCGCTGCACGCACACGAGCGTGCACGAGCATGCATGCACACGCATGCACACACAAATGTGCACGCTGGCACGAGCACACATGCACACAGACGTGCACACACATGCACACACACACACATGCATGCACACAGATGTGCACACGTGCGTGCACACACACACACACAAATGTGCACGCTGGCACGAGCACGCATGCACACAGATGTGCACACGCATGCACACACACACACACATGCACACAGATGTGCACACGTGCGTGCACACACACGCACACACACACACACAAATGTGCACACAGGCACGAGCACGCATGCACACTGACGTGCACACGCATGCACGCACGCACACAGATGTGCAAACACATGCGCATGCATGCACACAGGCAGCCACACATATGCACACACGCGCATGCATGCACATGCGCACGCACCCAAACACGCACTCGCTCCCTGCCAGCGCGCGGGCCGTGCCCCGAGCCGGGGGCTCCGGGTGATGCCGAGCCCGGCGCTGGCTCACTCGGCCGCCCCGCGGGTCCCGTGTCCCCGCACGGGCCAGACGCGGCGGGGCCAGGCCCCCGAGCAGCCGAGCGGGGCCCCTTGGCGAGGCCGGCGGAGCAGGAGGCGCAGGCGGCCGCCTCCCGCCTGGCTGCACCAGGGGCCGGCGAGGCCGCAGGAGCCGCTGCGCGGGAAAACCCGCGCCGGAGCAGCCTTGCGCGCCACGCTGACTCAGCGCCCGCCGGCGAGAACGAAGTGGAGGAAGCCGGAGTTTCCGCTACTGCGGGGGCGCTGATGGTGGCAGCACCCGGCGCAGCCGGGGTAGGGCCTGTGGCAGCGCACGTCAGCGCCTGCTGGGGCGGCAACGGGGGCAGCGGGGCCCGGGCGCTGCACCGAGCCCCGCAGCCGGGGGGGCGCCGGGAAGCGCGGGGCAGCGAGGCCAGGCTGCGCCGCGCGGAGGGGCTACGGCGTGCGGCAGAGCACGCCACCCGCGGCTCGCACCATGGCGAACGCGTGCAACACGCGGCACACGGCGTGCAACACGCAGCACACAGCCCGCTGCATGCAACACCCTGCGTGCACCGCCTGGCGCGCCGCATGCAACGCGCTGCATGATGCATGGCGTGCAACACACAGCACACGCCACACAACACACCGCGCACGGCCTGCAGCATGCAACACCCTGCATGCAACTCCTGGCGCGTTGTACACAGCACACAGTAGGTAGCATGCGACATGCAGTGCACAGCATGCAGCACATAACACCTGGTGCATGGCACGCGACACGCAGCATACAACACCTGGTGCATGCCATGCAGCACACCGCCCCGTGCACAGCGCATGGCATGCAACATGCATGCAGTGCGCAGCATGCAACGCCTGGTGCGTGGTGTGCAGCACACCGCCCTGCGCACAGTGCACAGCATGCCACGCGCCCCGTGCAGCACATGGCACGTGGCGGGCGGTGCCTGCCCGAGCGCCGGCGTCGGCTCCCGTCCGTCCCTCTCTGGGAGCAGGAGAAGCCCAAACGCCCGAGCGAAGCTGTCCCGGGACCTGGGCTCAGCCCCGGGGCACCACGGGGAGGCACGGGGGGTCCCGCCAGAGCGTCGCCGGCGCCACGAAGGACACGGAGGCAGGTGGAGAAGTGACGGTTTATTGCGACCGGGGCCCGTGGAGGGGTCCGGCGCCCCCACCGTGCCCACGGAGCCAGCCGCGGCGCTGCCGTCCCTCTGCGCGCCAGCACGCGGGGCGAGGGCCTGCCGCCCCGGGGCCCGCGGACCCGTCGGACAGGTCCCGCCGGCGGCTCCGGGCCGCGGCAGGGCGGGCAAGCGAGTGCAGCACGCCTGCACGTGCGCACGCGTGTGCACACGCGGGCATCTGTACACGCATGAACGCACGGGCGTGCACACGCGGGCATCTGCACACACACGCACACGTGTGCATGCACACACTGGGTTCTGCACACGTGTGCACGCACATGCATGCACACGCAGGCATCTGCACACACGTGAACACACAAGCATGCACACACGGGCATCTGCACACCCAGCCATGTACTTGCCTGTGCACTCGCATGCCTGCACACACAGACCTGTGCATGTGCGTGGACACGCGTGCGTGTACCCGCAGGCACATGCACACGTGTGCACACGCGTGCACGCACACGCAGGCGTTTGGACATGCGTGCACACGCACACGCGTGCATGCACCCGCAGGCTCACGCCCTGCACCGTGCGGCCGGCGCGCGGGCGACCGCAGCCCTGCAGCCGTCCCGCCGGGGCCGCCGGTGGCGGGTGCTCCGGTGGCGGCTCCCGGCGGGAAGGTGCCAATTGCACAAACCGGAGTCAGTACCTGGAAAGGGAAAAGTGTCGCAGTCCTCCCCGCACCCGCCGCCGCCTTCGTACCGGGGCGCCCGCCAGGGCGGGCTCACACCGAGGTGGTGCACTCGCGGGTGCCGGGCGAGGTGGGCAGCTCGTGCTTCTGGGTGCAGCGCTCGGGGGAGCTGGAGCTGCACAGCGGCAGCCCGCAGCGCCCCGGCGCCCGGCCCCGGCGCCCGGCCCCGGCGCAGCACAGCACCCGCAAGAACTCGCGCCGCATGTCCTTGCTGCGCAGCGTGTAGATGACGGGGTTGGCGGCCGAGTTGAGCGTGGCGAAGGCGAAGAAATAGTTCGCCTTGTAGAGGATGCGGCAAGCCCGGACGGGGCAGGAGGCGTCCATGAGGAGGATGATGAAGGCCGGCAGCCAGCAGATGATGAAGGCCCCCAGGACGATGGTGACCGTCTTGAGCAGCGCCAGGGTCTGGGCGGTGGCGATCTCGGCGTGGCTGGAGCGCACGATGCAGTAGATGTGGCTGTAGAGCCCCACGATGGCGAGGAGGATGAGGGTGAAGATGGTGATGACGAAGAGCACGTAGCGCTTGGAGTAGAGGGGGAGGACGGTGGAGCAGTCGCGCAGGTCGCTCATGCAGTTCCAGCCCATGATGGGCAGCGCGCCGATGGCGGCGGCGATCACCCAGCAGGCGCCGATGAGCAGCACCATGCGGCAGTTCTTGTCGCTGCTGTAGACCTTCACCTTGGTGATGGCCACGTGGCGCTCGATGGCGATGGCCAGCAGGCTGAAGACCGAGGCCGCCAGCGTGGCGAAGGCCGTGCCCTCGCGCACGAACCACTGCACCGGCGTCAGGTTGAAGGTGGTGGCCCCGGAGAGCAGGATGTTGGCCATGAAGGCCAGCCCGGCCAGCAGGTCGGAGGCGGCCAGGTTGCCGATGAAGATGTACATGGCCGAGTGGAACTTCTTGTTGCGGCACACGGAGACGAGCACCAGCAGGTTCTCCAGCACGATGAGGCAGCAGACCACCACGATGAGCATGGAGAGGGCCCAGCGGGACGCGCTCGGCGCGCTCTCCGAGCCCTCCTTGGTGTAGTTGTAATGCTCCCGGATCTTCTCCGCGTTGAAGTACTCCTTGTAGATGCTGCCCATGGCTGCCGGCCGGAGGCGGCCGCGCCGCTCGGCGCCGCCAGGACGCGGCCGGGCTGCCGAGACCTGCGGGGGCAAAGGCGGCGGGTGGGCGCGAGATCCGGCCGCGGAGCGCCGGGGGCCGCGCGGCAGAAACGGCTCGAAGAGGAAACCTCGAGGGTAGGGGAGTGGAGAGGCACCGCGAGCGCGGCGGGGCCGGCGGCGGGACGGGGACGGGGACGGGGACGAGACGGGGCGCCCGCCCGCCGTGCTCGTCCCGTCCCGTCCCGGGCACCGGGACAAAGAGGCTGGATCGGCGCCCGGACGAGCTCCGGCGGGCGAGGGCCGGACGGGGACGGGGGCTGCTCGCTGCCCCGGTTCAGGTCGGGGACACGGTGCTGCCCCGGTTCGGTGCCGCCCCAGTTCAGGATGGGGACGCGGTGCCACCCCGGTTCGGGTCGGGGACGCGGTGCCCCCCGGTCCAGTGCCGCCCCGGTTCGATCGGGGACACGGTGCCCCCCGGTCCGGTGCCACCCCGGTTCGGGTCGGGGACGCGGTGCCCCCCCGGTTCGGTGCCGCCCCGGTTCGGGATGGGGACGCGGTGCCCCCCGGTCCGGTGCCGCCCCGGTTCGGGATGGGGACGCGGTGCCCCCCCGGTTCGGTGCCGCCCCGGTTCGATCGGGGACGCGGTGCCCCCCGGTCCGGTGCCGCCCCGGTTCGGGTCGGGGACGCGGTGCCCCCCCGGTTCGGTGCCGCCCCGGTTCGGTGCCGCCCCCCCGGTTCGGTACCCCCCCGGTTCGGGTCGGGCCAGCAGCGGCCCCGCCGCCCCCGGACCCCCGACGGGAGCGGCCGGGGCCGGGAAGGGGGAAGGAGAAAAGGAGCGAAAGAGAAAAGGAGAAGAGAAGGAGGAGGAGGAGGGAGGGGAAGGGGAGGGGGGAGGAGGAGGAGGGGGGTGGGGGGGAGGAAGGGCCCCGCGCACCTCCGGCCGCCGCCGCCGCCGCCGCGGCCCCGCTCCGCTCCGCTCCGCTCCGCTCCCGGTCCCGGTCCGGCCCCGCCCGGCTCCGCGCAGCCGCGCCCGGGGCCGGCACCGCCCCGCGCTCCCCCCCCGCCGGCACCGGGACCCCCCGCTCTGGGACCTCCCCCAGCACCGGGACCCCCCAGCACCGGGACCCCCCACACCAGCACCGGGACCCCCCGCTCTGGGACCTCCCCCAGCACCGGGACCCCCCCAGCACCGGGACCCCCCACACCAGCACCGGGACCCCCCGCTCTGGGACCTCCCCCAGCACCGGGACCCCCCCAGCACCGGGACCCCCCACACCAGCACCAGGACCCCCCACACTGGGACCTCCCCCAGCACGGGGACCCCCAGCACCAGCACCGGGACCCCCGCTCTGGGACCTCCCCCAGCACCGGGACCCCCCAGCACGGGGACCCCCAGCACCAGCACCGGGACCCCCCCAGCACCGGGACCCCCCACACCAGCACCGGGACCCCCGCTCTGGGACCTCCCCCAGCACCGGGACCCCCCAGCACGGGGACCCCCAGCACCAGCACCGGGACCCCCCCAGCACCGGGACCCCCCACACCAGCACCGGGACCCCCCCCCACTGGGACCTCCCCCTACACTGGGACCCCCCAGCACCGGGATCCCCCACACCAGCACCAGGACTCTCCTGCACCGGGACCCTCCTGCACCGGGACCCCCCTCACCAGCACTGGGACCCCCAGCACTGGGGGACTGGGGGGTCCCCTCTGCACCAGGACCCCAATGCACTGGGACACCCCAGCACTGGGACTCCCCCACACCAGCACCGGGACCCCCCACACCGGGACTCCCTCTGCACCGGGACCCCCCTGGCACAGGGACCCTCCAGCACCGGGACCCTCCTGCACTGGGTCCCCCCCCCAGACTGAGACCCCTAAAGCACCAGGACCCCTGATGCACTGGGACCCCTGATGCACTGGGACCCCCTGCACTGAGACCCCTAATGCAACAAGACCAGCCGGCACCGGGACCCCCCCCCGGCACTGGGACCCACCGGCACTGAGATTCCTCACCAGGACCCCCTAGCACTGGGACCCCTAAAGCAATGGGACCCCCCTGGCACCAGGACGCCCAGCACTGAGACCCCAGCACCGGGATCCCTAATGCAACAAGACCAGCCAGCACCAGCCCCCCCCCCGGCACTGGGACCCCCCCAGTACTGAGACGCCTAAAGCAACGGGACCAGCTGGCACTGGGACCCCCCAGCACTGAGATCCCCCCAGCACTGGGACCCCTAATGCACCAGCCCCACTAATGCACCGCCACCCCCCCAGCATCAGGACCCCCCAGCACTGGCCCACCCCCAGCACTAGGACCCCTCCAGTACCGGGATGCCTAAAGCAATGGGATCAGCTGGCACTGGGACCCCCCAGCACTGAGATCCTCCCAGCACTGGGAACCCCCAGCACCGGGGCCCCTAAAGCAACAGGACCCCCCAGCACTGGCACCCCCTGGCACCGGTCCACCCCCAGCACCAGGACCCCCCAGCACTGGGAACCCCCCCAGCACTGAGACCCCTAAAGCAACAGGACCCCCCAGCACTGACACCCCCCGGCACCGGCCCATCCCCAGCACCAGGACCCCCCAGCACTGGGAACCCTAAAGCAACGAGCACTGGGACCCCCCGCACTGAGACCCCCCAGCACTGAGATCCCCCCAGCACCAGGATCCCCCAGCACTGGGACCCCTAATGCACTGCCCCCCCCAGCACCAGGACCCCCCAGCACTGGGAACCCTAAAGCAATGAGACCCCTGATGCACTGGGACCCCCCGCACTGAGACCCCCCAGCACTGAGATCCCCCCAGCAACAGGACCCCCGAGTACTGGGACCCCTAATGCACTGCCCCCCCCAGCACCAGGACCCCCCAGCACTGGGAACCCCCACCACCGGGACCCCTAAAGCAACAGGACCCCCCAGCACTGGCATCCCCCGGCACCGGCCCACCCCCAGCACCAGAACCCCCGAGTACTGGGACCCCCTGGCAGCGGGACCCCCCAGCACCAGCCCCCGCCGACGAGCCCCGTGCAGCCTGGCGGCAGCCTGGGAGCACCCCAAGGCCGGGCAGGGGGGTCCAGGGAGGTGCCGGACACGGCCGGGATGGGGGCGGGGGTCCCGCCTGCCCGCCCTGGCCCCCCGGAGCAGCTCTGTGCGGCCGGGCCACACAGGGGCCGCTTGTTCCCGAAATATCCGCGGCGGCCCCCGGGGCCCCGCGCGGCAAATGGGATCAGGGCCGGGCGGCCGGTGCCCGCGCCGACTTAGCGCAGGGTTTAAATAGGCGGCGGGGGCGGGCGGCCAGATGGTCCCGCCGGCCCCTGCGCCGGCCCGAGCCCCCCGAGCCGTGGCGCCGCAAACGGGGGCACACGCGTGCTGGCGCACACGCAGGCTGGTGCAAATGGGGGCACACGCGTGCCAACACGCCAGTGCACACAGAGGCTTGTGCAAACGGGGGCACACACGTGCCAACACGCCAGTGCACGCAGAGGCTTGTGCAAACAGAGGCACACACGTGCCAACACGCCAGTGCACACAGAGGCTTGTGCAAACAGAGGCACACACATGCCAACACGCCAGTGCACGCAGAGGCTTGTGCAGAAGCACACATGTGCCAGCATGCAAGTGCACGCAGAGGCTTGTGCAAAGAGGAGCACACACGTGCCAACACGCCAGTGCACGCAGAGGCTTGTGCAAACGGGGGCACACACGTGCCAACACGCCAGTGCACGCAGAGGCTTGTGCAAACAGAGGCACACACGTGCCAACACGCCAGTGCACGCAGAGGCTTGTGCAGAAGCACACGTGCCAGCATGCAAGTGCACGCAGAGGCTTGTGCAAACAGGAGCACACACGTGCCAACACGCCAGTGCACGCAGAGGCTTGTGCAAATGGGGGCACGCGTGTGCTGGCACGCTGGTGCACACAGAGGCTTGTGCAAACGGGCACACGTGTGCCAGCACACCAGTGCACGCAGAGGCTCGTGCAAACAGGGGCACACACATGCCAACATGCCAGTGCACGCAGAGGCTTGTGCAAATGGGGGCATGCGTGTGCTGGCACGCTCGTGCACACAGAGGCTTGTGCAAACGGGCACACGTGCTGGCACACTGGGGCACACGCAGAGCCTTGTGCAAACAAGGGCACACGCGTGCTGGCACGCTGGGGCACACGCAGGCTTGTGCGAGGGCTCACGCGTGCTGGCACCCGGGGCCGCGCCGCACGGAGGAGCCGGGCGAAGGCCTCGAGCGCGGCCGACCGTCAGGCGCTCGCTCGACCCTGCGGGCCCGGGCGCCGCGGGAGGAGCCGCGGGCCGGCGCTCGGCGCGGGCGACACGGGTGGGCGCTCGGCGGGACTGATGCTGCCCGGGGCCGGCGCTCGGTGGGGGCCGTGGGGCGGATGCACCCCAGGACCCCGACGGGGCCGATGCTCCCCAGCACCCCGGGGACATCGCTCTATGGGGGCCCTGGGGCCGACGCACCCCAGGACGGCGGGGACGATGCTCAACGGGGCGGATGCTCCCCAGGACCGCCGGGGACGATGCTCGGGGGGGCCCGGGGCTGACGCTCAGTGGGGCCGACGCACCCCAGGACGGCGGGGACGATGCTCAACGGGGCGGATGCTCCCCAGGACCGCCGGGGACGATGCTCGGGGGGGCCCGGGGCTGACGCTCAGCGGGGCCGACGCACCCCAGGACGGTGGGGCTGACGCTCAATGGGGCGGATGCACCCCAGGACCAAAGGGACAACACTCGATGGGGTCCGGGGCCGACGCTCGGGGGGACGGACGCATCCCAGGACCGCGGGGCCGACGCTCAGGGGGCGGCAGCAGCCCTTCGGGACCCCCCCCCCCAATCTTGGCGCCTGCTCCCGGCGCAGGGGGGCCTCGACGGCGGCGCTGGGGGGCCGGACGGGCCTGGGCGCGGGGCTGTGGCGGCCCCGCTCCATCCCCGCCTGCCGGGGGGTCTGGGCCTGGCTCCAGCCGCGCTCCCGCTCGCCCGGGGCCCACGCGCGACCGCGACCCACGGGGCAGCCGCACCCCCACGGGAGTCCCTAGCCCCCCACAGCCCCACCGCACCCCCACGGGAGCCCCGAGCCCCCCGCGGCCCCACCGCGCCCCCAGGGGAGCCCCGAGCCCCCCACGGGAGCCCCTAGCCTCCCACGGCCCCGCCGCGCCCCCACGGGAGCCCCGAGCCCCCCACGGCCCCGCCGCGCCCCCACGGGAGCCCCGAGCCCCCCGCGGCCCCGCCGCGCCCCCCACGACGGCGCCGGCCCCCAGCGCTCCCCGGCGGCGGCTCGGACGCCCGGTCCCCGGGAGGGGGGGGGACGGGGGGGGGGGCGGAGGCGGCATCGCCGACGGCAGCGAGGGCGCGCGGGGACCGCGCACGGCGGCGGCATCTTACCGGCGGCGGCGGCGACGCTGCTGCCCGCCGGCCCCGCGCCCCGGCCCCGGCGGCCGGTTGCAACATGTGCAGCGCGGGCGGGTGGGTGGAGCGGCCGGGGCCATCCCCGCCCCGCGCCCGCCGAGACCGGGCCCCGGACGCCTGGGCCCCTTGGCAGAGCAGGGGTCCGGGGGCGGCGGGGGCCAGGCCCCCGGATGCCTGGGCCCCCTCGGGGAGGAGGGGTCCGGGGCGCTGGGGTTGGGGATGCTGGGGGCGGCGCTCCCCCCCGGACGCCTGGGCCCCCTCGGGGAGGAGGGGTCGGGGGCGCTGGGGTTGGGGATGCTGGGGGCGGTGCTCCCCCCCCCCTCCGGACGCCTGGGCCCCCTCGGGGAGGAGGGGTCGGGGGCGCTGGGGTTGGGGATGCTGGGGGTGGCGCTCCCCCCCCCCCCGGACGCCTGGGCCCCCTCGGGGAGGAGGGGTCGGGAGCGCTGGGGTTGGGGATGCTGGGGGCGACGCTCCCCCCCCCCGGACGCCTGGGCCCCCTCGGGGAGGAGGGGTCCGGGGCGCTGGGGTTGGGGATGCTGGAGGCGGCGCTCCCCCCCCCCTCCGGACGCCTGGGCCCCCTCGGGGAGGAGGGGTCGGGGGCGCTGGGGTTGGGGATGCTGGGGGCGGTGCTCCCCCCCCCCTCCGGACGCCTGGGCCCCCTCGGGGAGGAGGGGTCGGGGGCGCTGGGGTCGGGGATGCTGGAGGCGGCGCTCCCCCCGCCCCGGACGCCTGGGCCCCCTCGGGGCACTGAGGTCGGGGGCGCTGGGGTAGCCCCCCCCCCGGACGCCTGGGCCCTCCCCAGGGCTCGGTCCCTCCTCGCACCTCTCCGCAGAGCCGGGGGCCCGGCCGGCGCCGGGGGGAAGCGGGTTTCGTCACAGGGCCGAGCGCGACCTCGGTGCCTTTCGGGAAAGGGCCCGGCGGCCGCCCGCGCCGGGTATTTCCAGGGGGGGCCGGGGGCGCGGGCAGCCCCGGAGGATTCCCCGGCCGAGGCCGGGTCCGGCCGGCGGCGTCGACGTGTCACCCGGCCCGGCGGCCTCCGCCGGGGCCCCCCGCGGTTTCCTGCGCCGGCGGCGAGAAGCGAAAGCGGCCGGCGGGCGGGCGATGCCCTGCGCCTCCCCGGGGGCCGCGGCGGGCGCCGGGCGCCGCTCGCCCCGCAGCCCCCCGCCCCGCACCTCTCCCCGGGCCGGGACGACGGAAACCCGGGGGCTTTCCGGGCCGGCGAAGGGGGCGGCCGGGGGCGGCGGGTGCCAAGCGGCCGCCCGCCCGCTCCGGCTCGGGGGAACGCGGCCCCGGAGCCACGGGCGGGGGGCTCCGGCCCGGCCCCCCAAGCCCTGTGGGACACCAGTGGGGGGCTCCAGCCTGGTGGGGGGCTGCAGCCCGGCGGGGGACTCCGGCCGGCCCCCCGAGCTCCCCGGGACACCGGCGGGGGGCTCCAGCCCGGCGGGGGGCTCTGGCTGACCCCCCAGGACGCCGGCGGGGGGCTCCAGCCTGGCGGGGGGCTCCGGCCTGGCCCCCCAAGCCCCGTGGGACACCAGTGGGGGGCTCCGGCCCGGCGGGGGGCTCCGGCCTGGCCCCCCCGAGCCCCCCGGGACTCCGGCGGGGGGCTCCAGCCTGGCGGGGGGCTCCAGCTGACCCCCCAGGACGCCGGCGGGGGGCTCCAGCCTGGCGGGGGGCTCCGGCCTGGCCCCCCAAGCCCCGTGGGACACCAGTGGGGGGCTCCGGCCCGGCGGGGGGCTCCGACCTGGCCCCCCCGAGCCCCCCGGGACTCCGGCGGGGGGCTCCAGCCTGGCGGGGGGCTCCGGCCTGGCCCCCCAGGACGCCGGCAGGGGGCTCCAGCCTGGCGGGGGGCTCCGGCCTGGCCCCCCTGGGCCCCCCGGGATGCTGGTGGGGGGCTCCGGCCCGGCGGGGGGCTCCAGCTGACCCCCCAGGACGCCGGCGAGGGGCTCCAGCCTGGCGGGGGGCTCCAGCTGACCCCCCAGGACGCCGGCGAGGGGCTCCAGCCTGGCGGGGGGCTCCGGCCTGGCCCCCCAAGCCCCGTGGGACACCAGTGGGGGGCTCCGGCCCAGCGGGGGGCTCCGGCCTGGCCCCCCCGAGCCCCCCGGGACTCCGGCGGGGGGCTCCAGCCTGGCGGGGGGCTCCAGCTGACCCCCCAGGACGCCGGCGGGGGGCTCCGGCCCGGCGGGGGGGCTCTGGCCTGGCCCCCCTGGGCCCCCCGGGATGCTGGTGGGGGGCTCCGGCCCGGCGGGGGGCTCCAGCTGACCCCCCAGGACGCCGGCGAGGGGCTCCAGCCCGGCGGGGGGCTCCGGCCCGGCCCCCCCCCGCCCCCCCAGCGGCCCCTGCTCAGCTCGGGTTTCTCGGCCCGGCCGGCAGCACCGTTAATTGGAAGCAGGCGGCGGCGGCAGCGGCGCCCCAGCCCCTTGGCCGCGGCCCCCCGCCGGCGCGGCCGGACGCCTGGGCCCCGGCTGCCCCCGGCCCGGCCGGGCTCGGCGCCGGGACGAACGTCGCCCTCAGCCTGGGGCCGCGGCGGGGACGGCGCATCCGGGCGCCCGGAGCCCCCGGAGCCCCCAACCTCGGAGGGAGCCTTGGGGGGGGCGCCCGGAGCCCCCAACCTGGGAGGGAGCCCCGGGAGAGGGGGGACCCCGGCCCCCCTGGAGCCCCCCAACCTGGGAAGGAGCCCCGGGAGAGGGGGGACCCCGGCCCCCTGGAGCCCCCCAACCTGGGAAGGAGCCCCGGAGAGGGGGACCCCGGCCCCCCTGGAGCCCCCAACCTGGGAAGGAGCCCCGGGAGAGGGGGGACCCCGGCCCCCCTGGAGCCCCCCAACCTGGGAAGGAGCCCCGGGAGAGGGGACCCCGGCCCCCCTGGAGCCCCCCAACTCGGGAGGGAGCCCCGGGAGAGGGGGACCCCGGCCCCCCTGGAGCCCCCCAACCTGGGAAGGAGCCCCGGGAGAGGGGGGACCCCGGCCCCCCGGCCTGCAGCGGCCGGGCTGAGCTCCGCCGCTGGCCGCCCTCCTTCCCGGCCCCTCCCAGCCCGGCTCCCCCCCCTCTCCCCCTCCATCCTCCTCCTCCTTCTCCCCTCCATCCTCCCCCTCCTTCTCCCCCTCCATCCCCCTCCTCCCTCTCCCCTCCATCCTCCACCTCCCTCTCCCCTCCATCCTCCTCCCTCTCCCCCTCCATCCTCCTCCCTCTCCCCCCTCCATCCTCCTCCTCCTTCCCCTCCATCCTCCTCCTCCCTCTCCCCTCCATCCTTCTCCTTCTCCCCCTCCATCCCCCTCCTCCCTCTCCCCCTCCATCCTCCACCTCCCTCTCCCCTCCATCCTCCTCCTTCTCCCCCTCCATCCTCCTCCCTCTCCCCCTCCATCCTCCTCCTCCTTCCCCTCCATCCTCCTCCTCCCTCTCCCCTCCATCCTTCTCCTTCTCCCCTCCATCCTTCTCCTTCTCCCCCTCCATCCTCCTCCTCCCTCTCCCCCTCTATCCTCCTCCTCCTCCTCCCCCTCCCTCCCCCTCCCTCCTCCCTCTCCCCCTCCCTCCTCTCTCCCCTCCCCTCCCCTCCCCTCCCCCCCCCTCCCCCACAAACACCTTCCGCCTCCCTCCCGCCGGAAGTGACGCTCCGGAGCGCGCGGGCGCCGCCCACCCCGTGACGTCATCGCCGCGCGCCGCCGCCGCGCGGTCCCGGCGCTGCCGACCCGACCCGACCCGACCGGACCGGCCGGCACCCGCCCAGGCCGCCATGATGCTGGCGGGGCCCCGGGCCGCGGCCTGCGCCAGGGCCGCCGCGCGCGTGAGGGCGGGGCCGGGGGTCGGGGGTCAGGGGGTCAGAGGTCAGGGGTCGAGGAGATGCTTAGGGGCCGGGTCAGAGGTCAGAGCAGCGCCGGGGTCAGGGGTGAAAGGTGACACCGGTGTGGAGGCGGGGGCAGGGGTCAGGGGTCGAGGTGATGTTTAGGGGCCGGGTCAGAGGAGCGCTGGGGGTCAGAGGTCGAAGGTCGAGGAGATGTGTAGGGTCAGAAGAGTGCCCGGGGTCAGGGGTCAGAGGTCGAGGTGATGTTTAGGGGCCGGGTCAGAGGAGCGCTGGGGGTCAGAGGTCGAAGGTCGAGGAGATGTGTAGGGTCAGAAGAGTGCCCGGGGTCAGGGGTCAGGGGTCGAGGTGATGTTTAGGGCCGGGTCAGAGGAGCGCTGGGGGTCAGAGGTCGAAGGTCGAGGAGATGTGTAGGGTCAGAAGAGTGCCCGGGGTCAGGGGTCGAAGGTCGAGGTGATGTTTAGGGGCCGGGTCAGAGGAGCGCTGGGGTTCGGAGGTCGAAGGTCGAGGAGATGTGTAGGGTCAGAAGAGTGCCCGGGGTCAGGGGTCGAAGGTCGAGGTGATGTTTAGGGGCCGGGTCAGAGCAGCGCTGGGGTTCGGAGGTCGAAGGTCGAGGAGATGTGTAGGGTCAGAAGAGTGCCCGGGGTCAGGGGTCGAAGGTCGAGGAGTGCCAGGATCAGGGGTTAAAGGTGACACCGGTGTGGAGGTGGAGGGCAGGGGTCAGAGGTCAAAGGCCAAGGTGATCTTCAGGGGGCGGGGCAGGGTCATGGGTCAAGATGCCCGGGGGGGTCAGAGGTGGGGGTGGGGCGGGGGTCAGAGGGCCAAGGGCAAAGGTCAGGGGTGAGAGGTCGGCCTGTGCCCGCGCTCACGACCCCCTCTGCCCCCAGGCTCTGTCCGTCCCCGCGGGGCCCCGCGACGGCCCGGCCGCCACCGCTGCCACCGCCACCAGCGTCACCACCGCCGCTGCGGCGCCCCCGAGCCGTGAGTCTGGGGGTCCTGGGCTGGGTGTCCCCAGGGCTGGGAGGTGCAGGGGGTCCTGGGGCTGAGGGTGACACGATGGGGCCGGGTGTCCCCAGGGCCGGGGGGTCTGGGGTCTTGGGGCTGGGGGTGACACGACGGGGCCGGGTGTCCCCAGGGCCGGGGGGTCTGGGGGTCTTGGGGCTGGGGGTGACACGACGGGGCCGGGTGTCCCCAGGGCCGGGGGGTCTGGGGGTCTTGGGGCTGGGGGTGACGCAATGGAGCTGGATGTCCCCAGGGTCAGGGGGTCTGGGGGTATTGGGGCTGGGGGTGACACAATGGGGCCGGGTGTCCCCAGAGATGGGGGGTCTGGGGGTCCTGGGGTTGAGGGTGACACGACAGGGCCGGGTGTCCCCAGAGTTGGGGGGGTGCGGGGGGTCCTGGGGTTGAGGGTGACACGACAGGGCCGGGTGTCCCCAGAGTTGGGGGGGTGCGGGGGGTCCTGGGGCCGGGAGGCGACGCTGTGGGTCCATCTGTCCCCAGAGGTGCCGGGTCCGGGGTGTCCCTGGGGTGTGGGGACAAGTGCGGTGGGGTCCGGGCCCCCCCCCCACCCCGGGCGGGGACGGAGGGGTCTGCGGTGTCCCCAGGGGTGGGGGCCCGGCAGGCAGCAGCGCCCCGCGGGGAGAGCTTTGGGGAGGGGCTGCGGGCTGGGGCGCCCGGCCCCACGCGAAGGGGCTGCGAAGCCGCGTGCCCGGCAGAGAAGCCGTTGGCGGAGCGGCCGCGGGCGCCCGTGCTGCGGGCCTGCGGCGTCGCCGTCCCCCCGCACCGCGCCCCCGCCCAGGCCTGGCTGGAGTCGCTGCGGCACCACCAGGACATGCGCCTGGGCCTGGTCGACCTGCACCCTGACGTCTTCGCGGTGAACCCCAGGTAGCGCTAACGCGCCCTCGTAGCAGAGGAGGAGGGAGGCGTAGCGGCCGGGGGGCCGGGGGGCGCCGCCCGGGCTCACGCCCGCCCCCTCCCCGCAGGCTCGACATCCTGCACGCGGTCGCCATGTGGCAGAAGAACTTCAAGCGGATCGTGAGTGCGGGCGGAGGGGGAGCCAAGAGGCCTCGCGGCGACGGCAGAGACCGGCCCCTCCGTCTGCCCCCGGGGGCAGGGGCGGGGGTTAGAGCGGGGCGCCGGGCTCCGTCCCGCAGCCCGGGGGCGGTTTCGGGGGTCCGGCTGCGCCCCCCCCCCGATCTGGGCGCGCTCCGTCCCCTTCCAGAGCTACGCCAAGGTGAAGACGCGGGCCGAAGTGCGAGGCGGCGGCCGCAAGCCGTGGCGGCAGAAGGGCACCGGCCGGTCGCGGCAGGGCAGCATCCGCTCGCCCCTGTGGCGCGGTGGTGAGTGCCTGCGGGCGCCCGCGGGGGGGATCTGCCGTGAACGTGACGCTGCCTGGACCCCGCGCTGCGACCCGTGGGGCGCGACGGGTCCGGGGCGGGATTTCCCCTCTCCGCGCGCGGTCTGCTCCCGCCGGGCTGACCCGGGGGTCCCTCGCAGGGGGCATCGCCCACGGCCCGCGGGGCCCCACCAGCTACTTCTACATGCTGCCCATGAAGGTGCGAGTGATGGGGCTCAAGGTGGCGCTGACGGTCAAGCTGATGCAGGTACCCGGCGGTGCACATCCTGTTCTCCAGCGTCGCCCGACCCCCTGCGCGTCCCAGGGAGGGGCGAGACCCCTGTGGCACCTTCAGCCCTGGCTGCGGCTCATTTTCGGAGCTGGGGACTCGGGACCCCCCCCATCCTGCTCCACAGAGGGGAAAAGGAAAGGGGAACTGGGATGCTCCGGGCTGTGGGACGAGCCGTGGGGCAGGCTGGGGGTGTCGCATCCTGGGTGTTCCCGCTTCCAGGACAACCTGCACATCGTCGACTCCCTGGAGATGCCAACCGCGGACCCCCAGTACCTGGTGGAGCTCGCTCGGTACCGGCACTGGGGCCAGTCCGTGCTCATTGTTGACGTGTGAGTGTGAACGTGGGGGCCGGGGGCCGCTGGGGCTGCGCGACGTGTCGCGTCCGCCCCCCGTGCTGCCTGGGAGAGCAGCGACAGCAGCTCCCTGCCAGCGAGGGAAGCGCTGGAGAAGGGTGTCACCTGCCTTTCCTCCAGCCTGCTGCCTTCCGGGAGCTTCCCAGCTCACCGTTTACCCTCTTTACCTCCCGTCCAGCAACGAGATGCCCGAGAACATCGAAAATGCAACAGCCAGCCTGAAAACCATCACGCTGATTCCCGCGCTAGGTGAGAGCTCCGTGGTGGCCGGCGCTGTTCCCCCACCCGTGGCCCTCCTCGACCTGGCGCTTCCCTCCGGGTTCCCCAGCCCGGCCCGGAGATGCGGCCGCCTCTGGGGCAAGGCTGCCCCCATGAACGTCCCCTCCGGGGGGAGGGACGCGCGGCGGGCCGGCCCCGACCCGCTCCGTGTCCCCGCAGGTCTCAACGTGCACAGCATGCTCAAGCACCACACGCTGGTGCTCACGCTGGACACCGTGGCCTTCCTGGAGAAGAAGCTGCTGTGGCACGACACCCGCTACTCGGCGCTCTACCCCTTCTCCATGCCCTACAGCGACTTCCCCTAGCGCCGGCGGGCAGCCGCGGCCCCCGGCAGGGTCCTCGCTCGGTGCCACGGGACCGTTCGGAGCGGGCCGGGCTGGGTGCCGCAGCGGGCGGGGGGGTCTCCCAGGGCGCGATGTGCTGTCCGGCCCATTAAAGTGCGGTGTTTCCGGGCTGCCGCCTCTCTTTGTCCGCAGCGGTCGGTTTGCGCGGCGCTCACTCGCGCAGGGGGCTGCTTCCTCCCGAGCTCCTCGCGGCCGCAGGGGCTGGAGACCGGCCCGGGCTGCCGCGCTCCATGAAGGGCGGACGTGGCAGAGCGGTCGGCAGCCCCCCCGGGCAGGATGGAGCCAGCCAGCCCTGCCGCTTCCCTCCTGCAAGCAGGAAAGCTCCCTAGGGCTCCCTGGGGCACCTCCAGCCCCTCGTTCCAGTGCCTGGCGCTTCTGAAAAGCCTTTCATGCAGGGCTCTGGCAGAGTCAGGGCCAGGAAAAGAACCAGGTTTCCAGGTCACTGCTCAGCCCTGCAAATCCTCGCTGCTATGATGAGGAAGAGAATAATAAAATGTATGATGCACGTCCTGTCGCAGAGCAATCCGGAGAGTCCCAAGTAAGCCGGGGCAGAGGGTAAGCAGAGCTCACCGGGGCCGGGGCGCTCGCTGGGACAGTTTCTGCAGTGCCGCCGTCCCAGGTCGCTCGAGGCAGCAGGTAACAGCGGGCTCCGGGCGGGTTTCGGTCCTCTGCCGGCTCCGCGTGGGCTGAGCTTGCTGCCGCTCCGAGGAGCCCTTGTCCGCAGGGACCTGAGGGCCCGGGCGGTTTTTCCTTCGTAACCTCCTGGCCGGCGCGCGCCGAGCCGAGAGCAGGCGTGAGCGCAGATACGTGTTACAACTGCCCTGGCCCCGCCGGGCTGGCAGCAGCTCCACGAGCGGAGCGGGGGTCTGGGCGCGCAAGGGGAAGGGGCCAGCGCCTTGCGCTCGCTATCGGCCTTTGCGCAAAGGGAGCGGTGTCATGCCGTGGGCAGGCCGCCAGGAGACGGAGACGAGGGTGGGAGCTCTGCTAGCACAAGATCAGGAGTGTTTGCGGAGGAAAGGGGAGGAAATGTGGTAAGAGCCGGTCCCAGCCCTTTCTCGAGAACTGCTAGCGGCTCTGCGCTTATTCATCACCAGCCTCAGCGGTGCCGCTTTGCAGCCCCGGTGGGAATGGGGCTTCTCCCGACCTGGTGCACGATGGCTCTGCTCTGCCTCCTCTCGCCGGGAGGTGAGTTGGGCTGGGAGCAGAGCGGGGTCCCCCCTTTTCCCAAACTCCTTGTGCTTCCTGCAGCCCCTGGGCGGCTGGGGGGGAAGTCGGGGTCCCCCGAAGCGCAGGCCAGGAGCCCACGAGCAGCCGCGTTCCTGCAGCCGGCGTGGCGGGTCAGAGAGCCCAGCCCCAGGATCTTGCCCGGCTGCAGGTGAAAAACCACCAGGCTCGGCAGACCGTGAGAAAGCGGCGCTGCCAGAAGGAGCCGGGGGCAGCGTGTCGGGGAGCCGCGGGAGGGGCTGGGGCCAGCGCCAGCCCTTTGCTGCGCCCGTCGTGGGGGTGCTGCGGGGCTCCCAGCTCCCCGGCAGCGCTGCCCCGGCCGGGACGCCGCGCTCTTCTCCTGCATGGAAGCAACCGGCCGTTGTGCCACTTCCTGGGCAGGCCTTGGTGGCCGGCGAGCGCCAACGGTCCTGCCACGTGCCCGCTCGCGGGAGAGGCGCTGCCGCAAGCCCACCTGCCCTCTTTGCTTCCTGCCTCGCGGTGCCAGGGAAGAGGCAGGTCCCGCTTTGCACGCCAGGCATGGGGCTCGGCCCCCCCCCAGCCCTGCCCCTCCGCCCCAAAGCCCCGGGGAAGAGCCTCGATCCTGCCCCAACCTGGCGCCTTCTGCCCGGCTCCCAGGGTCTCCCAGCCCCTGCAGAGTGGCCATCTGGCCCGAGGAGCCGGCGGTGGAGCTGGGCAGCGCCATCGTCCTGAACTGCACCAGCTCCTGCCGCAACTACAGCCAGCTGAGCTGGGAGGTCTCCGTGCAGAAGCTGCTGGAGCAGGGCCCCGGCTGGGTGTCTCTCAGCATCCCCAACGTCTCCGACTGGCGCCTGGACCTCCAGTGCTTCGGCGTCTTTGGGAAGAAGCGAGACATCACCACCACCACGCTCTATGCCTACAGTAAGGGCCGCGGCGGGGTGGGAGCTCGGCAGGCGCCCTGGGGGTCTCGGCGGGCAGGGTCGGCACCCAGCTCCTCCAGCCAAACGCGGCTCCGACGCCCACCGGGACCCTCGCCCCATCGCCCGCCCCGCGAGGGAGGCGGCCCGGGGGGGGGTCCCCGTCCCTCCCTGCCGCCTCCCTCCGTCCCTCTGTCCCCTCCCGCAGGATTCTCGCCCCCCCGGATCTACCTGGGCGACGAGATGGTGGCGGGCAGGGAAACGCACATCGCCTGCAACCTTTCCAGCCCGGTCCCGCTCTCCGCTGGCCCGCTGGACCTCAACCTGACGCTGAGCGCCGGGGGCCGCCCGCTGAGCGCCAGCCACGGCCGCCTCGCGCTGCTGCACGGCTTCACGGCGCGCCCGGCGCTGGACGGCGAGGAGGTCACCTGCCAGGCCCTGCTGCAGCTGGGCCGGCGCAGGCTCAGCGCGAGCGCCGCGGCCGTGCTGCGGGTCTGGGGTGAGCCTGGGCGCCGGGGTGGGGGGCGGGCGGCGGAGTCGAGCTGGGGGCCGGGGGAGCGGGACGCCGGGGTTGGTCCTCGGGGCTGGGAAACCCGAGCTCCGGGGCTCCTGGGTGCTGCGAGCCCGGACGCCTGGGCTCCCTTCGGTCGGCGGGGGCGTTTCCAGCCGTCCCGGCTTGGCCGAGGTCGCGGGGCGGCCGGGACGCCGAGGTGACTCCCCTGCTCCCCCCAGCTGCGCCCTACAACGTGTGCGTCTCCGCCACCCTGACCACCTTCGCCGCCGGTGACAACTTCACGGTGACGTGCCGGGCGGAGGGCAGCCCCCCGCCCCGGCTCCGCTGGGAGCTGCCCTCCAACGCCAGCCTGGAGCTGTCGGCCGGTGGCGCCACCGCCACCGTCCGGGCCGCCCAGAGCCGGCACAACGGCACCTACCGCTGCCTGGCCAGCAACCGCTACGGGGCCAGCTCGGCCCGGGTGGACGTCCTCTTCCGAGGTGAGCAGGGGGGCCGCGACGCGGAGGGGCCGGGGCCGGCGAGGGGCTGCGCCGGGGGGGGGAGACCCCGGCGCGCCGCCCGCTCACCGCCGTCCTCGCCCCGCAGCGTCCGCCCGCAGCCCCCTCGTCCCCGTGGCCGTGGGGCTGGCCGTGGCGGTGGCGCTGGCCACCGTCGCCGGCTTGTGGTACCTGTCCCGCAGCAGAGGATGGAGACCCATGCAGGCAGGGGGCAACCCCAGCTAGCGCTGCCGGGGCCGCGCCAGACGCGCCAGCTGTACGTGCAAGGCCAGAAGAGAAATTCTCCTCCAAGTCTCCGTGTTTCTCTCCACCCGCCCCGGTTCACCCCGCGCGCGGCAGCCCCGGCTCCTCGGGCAGGTCGCGCCGCAGTAATTCCCGCACGGAGCGGCCAGGCGCTGCCCGTTTCCGCCCCGGGCCCTCGGCCTCCAGGCTCCGCTTCAACTCCGCGCGTGCAGGGAAAATCCTGGGGCAGGTCTGGGCACAGCCGGAGCAGGGCCCTTTCCTGGCAATCGCGTGGCTGAGCAGCAGCGAGCTGCCCTCCTGCTGCCCTCCTTTGGAGGAGAAAGCACGGCAGGAAGGAGGGATGCGTAAGGCGGTCGCGAGGCCGCTGCCGGGCCGGGATCCCGTGCCAGGATCCTGCGTCAGGACCCGCGCGGGGAAGCTTCGCCGCCGGCAGGGCTGAGCCCGGGTGTTCGATGACGCCGGCAGCGCCGAGCCCCCGTCCCCGCGGCTGCGCCCGGCCGCGCAGGAGGCTGCCGTGGCCCCGGAGCCTGGGGACGGCAGGGTCCCTCCGTCTGCTCCGTGCTCAGACAGCAACGGGGGCCCCAGCTCCCCCAGAGGCCGGGGGGGGGGGTTGCAAGGGCGCGAGGAGGGTCCACCCGGACCGTGTCCTGCTCCCTCCGGGGCCGTGTCCTGCTCCAGGATCACGTCCTGCTCCTGGACCGTGTCCTGCACTCGAGCCGTGTCCTGCTCCAGGATCATGTCCTGCACTCGGGCCGTGTCCTGCTCCAGGATCATGTCCTGCACCCGGACCGTGTCCTGCTCCCAGACCGTGTCCTGCTCCAGGATCACGTCCTGCACCCGGACCGTGTCCTGCACTCGGGCCGTGTCCTGCTCCAGGATCATGTCCTGCACTCGGGCCGTGTCCTGCACTCGGACCGTGTCCTGCTCCAGGATCACGTCCTGCATTCGGGCCATGTCCTGCACTTGGGCCGTGTCCTGCTCTGGGGCCATGTCCTGCTCCAGGACTGTGTCCTGCACTCGGGCCGTGTCCTGCTCCAGGATCACATCCTGCTCCAGGATCACGTCCTACTCCCGGACCGTGTCCCGCACTCGGGCCGTGTCCTGCTCCAGGATCACGTCCTACTCCCGGACCGTGTCCCGCACTCGGGCCGTGTCCTGCTCCGGGGCCATGTCCTGCTCCTGGACCGTGTCCTGCACTCGAGCCGTGTCCTGCTCTGGGGCCATGTCCTGCTCCAGGATCACGTCCTGCTCCTGGACCGTGTCCTGCACCTGGACCATGTCCTGCTCCAGGACTGTGTCCTGCACTCGGGCCGTGTCCTGCACCCAGACCGTGTCCTGCTCCAGGATCACGTCCCGCACTCGGGCCGTGTCCTGCACCCGGACCATGTCCTGCTCCTGGACTGTGTCCTGCTCCAGGATCATGTCCTGCTCCCGGACCGTGTCCTGCTCCGGGGCCGTGTCCTGCTCCAGGATCACGTCCTGCTCCCGGACCGTGTCCTGCTCCGGAGCCGTGCCCTGCTTGGGGCCTCAGCACCTGCAAACCTGCTGCCTGTGCGAGTCACCTCCTGCTCTTTGCAAGGGAGGGTGGAAGCGCAGTGGAGGAGGGACAACCAGGAATGTCCTGAATTTCCCCACCCTGAGAAACCCGGGGGCCAGGGGAGAAGTCTGTCATCGCCCCGAGGCGCAGGCAGGACGGGGTGGGACCGCCCGGGCTCGCGCCTCGGCTCGGCCCTCCGCGGGCGCTGCTCCGGGCGCTGGCACCCGCCAGCGTTGGCGGGACCCGGGCGCCCCGTGACCGGCCGGGGGTGCCTGCGCCCGCGCCTCTTCCGTGGCCGTGTCCTTCCAGGCCGTTTCCGGGGAAGGCTCATCCCAGGGAGCGGGGGGGGGATTTCCCGGCACTGCCTCCCTCCGGCTCCCGTCCGGGCGCAGGGAGGGCTGCGCCGCGTCCCCACGGTCCATGGCAGGAAAGCCGGCCAGAGCCCTCGGCGCGGAGCCACCCCCGGCCGGGACTGATCTCTCTGCCGGCTCTTGGCTTCCCCTCGGAGCCGTTCGGCGCTCGCTCGGCCCCTCTGCAGCCCCGCGGTCCCGGTGGCCCCGCGCCCGCCCTGCTGACGAGGCAGGATTTGCAGCCCACAGCCTTTGCACAGCCCCAGGCTGGCGCCGAAGCCCCGCGAGCGCCCGGGGTCAGGGCTGGAGGAAGGCCGAGGGGGCGGATGAGCTTGCGGCGAGATAAGGGATTCCTGCTGGCAGCGGGGCAAGGCCGACGAGCCGGCCGCGGGAAGCGCTGCGCTCTGCCTCCCGCTTGCACGCCCGCCCGCCTTCTCCTGAAATATAGCTCCAATATAGCGGGCAATGCAGGGCCCCGGGCAGGCGGAAGAGGCTGGGGGGGGAGCGGAGCCCATGGGGGGCTCGGGGCAGGCGTCCCCTGGGGCCGGGGCGCCCGGCGGCGGCGCTCGGGGAGGAACCTGGCGGCCCCGGCGCAGTTCCCATAAAGGCAGAACAGCCGCGCGCGTGGGTTTGCAGTGGGATATAGAAGTGAAACTGCCCCCGGCGGCTGAGCTGGACTTTCCTCCACCAGGAGCCGCGTGCGCGGCGAAGGGCCGGGGGTGCCAGGGACGGCCCTGCCGCGGGGACAGCGGCAGAGGGCCGGTGGGGACCCCGGGAACCTCGGCAGCAGAGGGGCGGTGGGGACCCCGGGGAACCTTGGTGGCAGAGGGGTGGTGGGGACCCCGGGGACCTTGGCGGCAGAGGGGCGGTGGGGACCCCAGGAACCGGGTGGCAGAGGGGCGGTGGGGACCCCGGGGACCTCGGCGGCAGAGGGGCAGTGGGGACCCCAGGAACCGGGTGGCAGAGGGGCGGTGTGAACCCTGGTTTTCCCCCAGCTCCGACAGACGGACAGGCTCCGACCTGCCAAGTTTCCCTTCTGCTGTGGGCGGTGGAGCCGGCGTCCTGCGGAGGGACGTTCCTGCACGCCACCTGACCCTTTGTCCCCCAGGCCACGGGAAAGCAAAAACCTGGCAAAGAAGTGGCCCAGGCAGCGCTGGCGGCTGGGGCCGCGACGGGCGGCCGGGCTGGGCTGCAGCAGCCCCAGCGCCTCCCGGCCGAGCGGGTCCCGGCCCTTGGCGCCAGCACCCTCATCACCCTCCGTCACTTCCCACCCTGCTAATCCAATTTACGAAAAATTGCCTCGCTTCAAAAAATACAAATAGAAAAAAGGAAGCTCAGAGCGCTTGGATTACTCTCACGCTGCGTTTTGGATGAGGTCACTGCGTCCCGCGCTCCTTAACCCACCCATGTCCCTGAAAGCATGTGCCAGGCAGGGGCCGGCTGGGGGCCGACTGCAGCGGGGGGCTGCCCCGTCTCTGGGGGTCCCCCTGTGCCCCACCATTCAGGCTGAGCTCAGCCCCAGGACCCTCCCACCCCCCGTGGGGCAAACCCAGCTTCAGCACTTGGGGCAGTGAGGCTGGGGGCAGTGGGGCAGGGGGCTGCCCCATAGCCGGGGCAAGGGGCCAGGGGCCGGTGCAGGGGGTCGGGGTTGGGGGCCAGAGCTGGGGTCGGGGGCCGGTGCAGGGGGTCGGGGTTGGGGGCCGGGGCTGCCCCATGGCTGGGGCTGGGGGCTGGGGGCCAGTGCAGGGGGTCGGGGCTGCCCCATGGCTGGGGCCAGGGCTGCACCAGGGCCGGGGTCGGGGCCAGGGTCGGGGGCTAGGGTTGGGGGCCGGTGCAGGGGGCCGGGGCCGGTGCAGGGGGTGGGGGTCGGGGGCCGGGGCTGCCCCATGGCTGGGGTCGGGGCCGGGGCCGGTGCAGGGGGTCGGGGCCACCCCATGGCCGGGGTCGGGGCCGGGGGTTGGGGTCGGGGCTGCCCCATGGCCGGGGCCGGGGGTCGGGGTCAGGGGCCGGGGCCGGTGCAGGGGGTCGGGGCCGCCCCGTGGCCGGGGTCGGGGCCGGGGGTTGGGGTCGGGGCTGCCCCATGGCCGGGGTTGGGGCCGGGGGTCAGAGCCGGGAGTCGGGGTCGGGGGCCGGGGCTGCCCCATGGCCTGGGTCGGGGCAGGAGGTCGGGGCCGGGGTCGGGGCCGGGGCAGGGGGTCGGAGCCGGGGCCAGGGCCGCCCCATGGCCGGGGTCGGGGCAGGGGGTCGGGGTCGGGGCTGCCTCATGGCCGGGGTCGGGGCCGGGGGTCAGAGCCGGGGGTCGGGGGCCGGGGCTGCCCCATGGCCGGGGTCGGGGCCGGGGGTCGGGGCCGGGGCGCCCCCGCGGTCCGAGCGCGACGCCCCCCGCCGGCCGGGGAAACCCGCCGCGAAGTCCCCAGCGGCACCGGAATTCCCCGCGGCGGCGGCACGGCCGGGCCGGGGCCGGGCCGGGGCCGGGGCCGGCCGAGCTCATATAAGCCGCTCCCGCCGCGCCGCCGAGCCCAGCCCAGCCGAGCCGAGCCGAGCGGAACCGGGCTGAACCGAGCGGAACCGGGCTGAGCGCAACCGAGCCGAGCGGAACCGGGCTGAACCGAGCGGAACCGGGCTGAGCGCAACCGAGCCGAGCGGAACCGGGCTGAACCGAGCGGAACCGGGCTGAGCGCAACCGAGCCGAGCGGAACCGGGCTGAGCCGAGTCGAGCTGAACCGAGTGGAACCGGGCTAAGCGCAACCGAGCCGAGCGGAGCCGGGCTGAGCCGAGCGCAACCGAGCCGAGCGGAACCGGACTAACCCGAGCGGAACCGAGCCGAGCGGAACCGAGCCGAGCGGAGCCGGGCTGAGCCGAGTCGAGCTGAGCCGAGCGGAACCGAGCCGAGCGGAACCGAGCCGAGCGGAGCCGGGCTGAGCCGAGCGGAACCGGACTAACCCGAGCGGAACCGAGCCGAGCGGAACCGAGCCGAGCGGAGCCGGGCTGAGCCGAGTCGAGCTGAGCCGAGCGGAACCGGACTAACCCGAGCGGAACCGAGCCGAGCGGAACCGGGCTGAGCCGAGCGGAACCGGACTAACCCGAGCGGAACCGGACTCAGCGGAGTCGAGCTGACCCGAGCGGAGCCGGCAGGAGCCGGGCTGAATTGAGCCGAGCGGAACCGGGCTGAGTGGCGCCGCGCCGCGCCGGGAGGAGCCGGGCGGAGCCGAACCGAGCCGAGCGGAGCCGAACCGGGCCGGGCCGAAGGGAGGCGAACCGGGCCGAGCCGAGCGGAGCCGAACCGGGCCGGACCGGGCCGAGCGGAGTCGGTGCCGGCGGCCGCGCCATGCGCTCGTCCGCGCTGCTGCCGGCTCTGTGCGCCCTGTGCGCCCTAGCAGGTGAGGGGGGGCCCGGGAGTGCGGGGGGTCCCGGGGGTGCGAGGGGTCCCGGGGGCCCGGACTGCAGCTGGCATCCAGCGCAGGCGACCGCAGTGGCAGTGACCCGCGTCCCTGCGTGTCCCCAGGGTGCCCGGGGGGGGTGGCGGCACCCGAGAGGAGAGCGCCTGCGGCTGCGTGTCCCTGCAGGCGCGAGCATGTGGCTGTTACTGTGTCGCTCTCACTGTGTCACTCTGGGTTCATGCATGTCACTGCGGATGTGTCACCGTAAGGCTGTCGCTCCGGGTGGGTGTCCACTTGTGCCTGGGGCTGTACACCCTCCAGCCGTGCTGCCGAGCCGTCCCGGGCTGCGCCAGGGCTTTCCGGGCTGCGCCGAGCCGTCCCGGGCTGCGCCAGGGCTTTCCGGGCTGCGCCGAGCCGTCCGGGCTGCGCCAGGGCTTCCCAGATGCCAGGCAGGACTTTCCCCCCCCCGAGCCGCAGGGACTTCCTGCTGCCGAGTGCCTGTGCCAGGCCGTGGGGCACGGGGCGTCGAGCGGCCGCGTGGCCCCATCCGGCTCCTGGCATTCCCACTTCCCGTCCCCAGCAGCGGCAGGAGGCTCTGGGTGCCGGCCGAGGGCAGCGCCGGGGCTGGGGGGGAACCGGGGGGGCGAGCGGCTCCAGGTGCCGGTGGGACGTGCCAGCGGCCTTGCGAAACCCTGTGGATTCCAGCGAAACCCGGAGGAATTCTGCCCTTTCCTGCAGGCTGTTATTCTGGGAAGGGGCCGGGCTCTGCCCCAGCCTGCGTGGGGGAAATCTCGCTGCCGCTCCGGGGAATCCCCCAGCGCTCAGCTTCCTCCAGGGCCGGCGGCTCCTGCTCCCCCTTTCCCAGCTGCCCCCCAGCTGCTGCTCCGCTTCCTGCCGGCCGCTTTTCCAGGCAGGATGCGCTGGGAGCGCAGGTCCCGGGGCCGCGGGGAGTTGCTGGGCTGCGTCGTCGGTGGCCGTGGGCAGAGCCCGGGGGAGGCGGCTGCCGGCTGGGGACAGCTGGCGGGTGGGATCCTATGTCGCCATCCCCTCTGGAGCAAGAGGGATTTCTGGCTGCAGCCGGAGGCGCCTGCCCTTCCTCCGGCCCCCGGAGCAGAACCGGGCACTTCCCGCAGCTGAGGAGAAGCATGGCCACGGGGTAGCTTCTCCCTCCCGCCGGCGCTCGTGGGCGGCCGGGGTGCTTCTTCCCCAAAACAGGCAGGAGCGAGAGCTGGAAACTGCTTCTCTCCCCCGGTCTGAGTGTGCTGAGCCCCGGGGCCGCGCGCGGGAGCCGCCCGGAGCCAGCGCGTCCGCTCGCCTTGCAGGGCAGCTGCAGGCCTTCGAGGTGTCCATCGAGCCGGCGGTGCTGCTGGTGGAGCACGGCAGCTCCATCCGGCTCAAGTGCAAGACCACGTGCCCGGACCCGGCCGCGAAGGGCAACCTGGAGACGTCCATCCGCAAACACGATTTCCAGTCCGGCCCCGGCGAGATGTCGGTGGAGCTCATCAACATCACCGAGTGGCGCTCCAGCGTCCTCTGCTCCTACACCTGCAGCGGCATCAGGAAGACCGAGTCGGCCGAGCTCGTCACCTACCGTAAGAACTGGGGCCCGCGAGGACGGCCGCGCGTCCCGGCCGCTGCCCGGGATGCTGCCGCCTTCACGCAGTGCCGCTGGGCTCTCCCATAGGCGCCCTGGAGCAGCCGGTGCTGGAGCTGGTGCCGTGGATGGAGGAGGGCGAGAGCCGCAACCTGACGTGCTGGGTGCCCGAGGTGGCTCCCGTCAGGAACCTGACCGTCACCCTGCGTCGGGGCGCCGAGATCCTGCACACCCACACCTTCCAGAATGACACCCACGTCAGCCCCGTCCACGTGCCCCTGACCTGGGAGGTCACGGCTCGGCGCCAGCACCACGGGCTGAACGTCACCTGCCAGGCAGTGCTGAGCCTGGAGCCCCACGGGCCCCGCTTCTCCCGCACCGCCGCCCCCGTCACGCTGGCCGTCTACGGTGAGCTGCCGCGCGGAGAAACAGCTCGCGGCATGAGCGCAAGCATCCCGCGTCCCCCCGGTGTCCCGCGTCCCCCCAGCAGCCAGTGACCCCCCTGGGCTCCCACATGCCCCCCCAGCATCCTGCATCTGCCCCGGTGTCCTGTGTCCTGCCAGGCTCCCACATCCCCCCAGCATCCCGTATCTGTCCGGGTGTCCTGCGTCCTGCCGGGCTCCCGCATCCCCCCAGCATCCTGCATCTGCCCTGGTGTCCTGTGTCCTGTCAGGCTCCCGCATCCCCCCAGCATCCTGCATCTGCCCCGGTGTCCTGTATCCTGCCGGGCTCCCGCATCCCCCCAGCATCCTGCATCTGCCCCGGTGTCCTGTATCCTGCCGGGCTCCCGCATCCCCCCAGCATCCTGCATCTGCCCCGGTGTCCTGCGTCCTGCCAGGCTCCCGCATCCCCCCCAGCATCCTGCATCTGCCCCGGTGTCCTGCATCCTGCCGGGCTCCCGCATTCCCCCAGCATCCTGCATCCTCCTGGGTGTCCTGTGAGGCTCCAGCATCCCCCCCAGCATCCCGTATCTGTCTGGGTGTCCTGCGTCCTGTCAGGCTCCAGCATCCCCCCAGCGTCCTGTGTTTCCCCAGCATCCAATGACCCCCAGCATCCCATATCCTCCGGACTCCCGTGTCTCTGGCATCCCACATCCCCAGCGTCCCATGTCCCCTGCATCCGCCTCCCAGGGCTCCCGCAGCAGCTCCCAGGTATCTCACTCCAGAGCTTCCCCCCCCGGCTCTAGATTTCCCAGCAGACCCCGAGCTGGGCCCCGAAATGCACCTGGAAGTCAACGAGACGGCCAACGCCACCTGCACCATCCACACTCTCTTCCCGGCGGCGCGCTTTGCGCTCTCCCTGGACGGCCGCCCGCTGCCAGTCTCCGTCTCCGAGGACGGGCGCCGGGCCGTGGCTGAACTCTCCCTGCCGCAGCCGGGAGCCTTCGGGCTGGTTTGCGCCGGGCAGGTGGGACCCAGGGAGCGGCGGGCGCAGACCACGGTCCACGTCTACAGTGAGTATCCAGAGGAGCCATGGGAAGTGGGGGTGACGCGCTGGCTCCCGCCGCCTGCCCGGCACCGGCACGGTCCCTGTGTCGCCCGCAGGTTTCCCGGCGCCGCAGCTGCACGTGAGCACGGCCGGCCCGGCCGCAGGCGAGACGGTGGCGGTGCAATGCACGCTGCCCGCCGGCCACTCGCCCCAGATCCAGCTGCGACTCCGCAGCGAGGCTCGCCTGCTGACGTCCTGGAGCACATCACCACTGCACTGGGCCCTGGCCGCCCACGAGGAGGACAACGGCATCGAGATCGTCTGCGAAGCCAAGCTGCCCGCCGGCGGCAAGGTGCCCAAGACCAGCGCGCCCGTCCGGCTCTCCATCACCTGTGAGTGCCCCGAGCCCCTGCCGGTGCCGGCCCCGGCCCCGAGGGACCCGGCGCGTTCTGACGCGGCCGCTGTCGCCCGCAGACAAGCCCCGCCTGGACGAGGCTGGCTGCCCCCAGCAGCAGCGCTGGACCGAGGGGCAGGAGGCGGCGCTGCGCTGCTCGGCCCGCGGCAACCCGCCGCCCAGCGTGGCGTGCGCCAGGGATGGGCAGCCCTTCCCCGTGGCCGTGCTGCAGCCAGCCACACGCGCCCACGCCGGCTCCTACCGCTGCTGGGCCACCAACCGGCTGGGCACCGCCGAGCGCACCGTGACCGTGCTGGTGGAGCGTGAGTGCTGCCGGGTCCGGGTGGGATGCTGGCGGGATGCACCGGGGCGGGATGCACCGGGGCAGGATGCAGGTGGGCAGATGGACTGGGGTGAGATATGGGGCCGGAGGCAGAGGGATGCAAGGATGTACGAGGATGGGATGCACCTGGGTGGGATGCAGCAGAGTGGGATGCAGCAGGCAGGATGCACCAGAGTTGGATGCAGCGGGCAGGATGCAGCAGGGAGGATGCATGAGAGTGGGATGCAGCAGGCAGGATGCAGCCGTGCAGCCCTGCTGACGCCCCGTCGCTCCTTTGCAGACCACGACCCCCCCGTGCTGCTGGCGGTGCTGCTGGCCGCGGCCGTGCTGGCCGTGCTGGCCCTGACCGGGGCCGCCTATGGCATCTACTACCGCAAGAAGAAGATCCGGCAGTACAAGCTGCAGGAGAAGCAGCGGCAGCTGGAGCTGCAGGCCCTGGCCGGGTCTTCGGCCAAGGCTGCTCCCAACGGGTCGGCGCCGGCGGCCGAGCCGTAGCGGGGGCCAGCGGCGGTGGCGAGCTCCGGGCCCGGGCGCATCCTGCTGGCCGGGCGTTCCTGCAGCCGGGCCGAAGCGGTCGCGGGCCGGACTGGAAGCAAACACTACGGGAGCCGGGGCTGGTGGGACCGAGGGAGATGGCTGCTGGCGGCTCTCGCAGCCGGAGCCCCGGCGTTCCCGCGGCCGGCAGCCCTTTCGGGTGCTGGTGGCCGGGTGCTGTCGTCGCTGCACGCTGCCCGCGGCTGATTAAACTCCCCTCCGCCGCTCCGCCAGCCCGAGTGCCTTTCGCGCCGGGGCCGGGTGCTGCTCCAGCCGGGCTGCTGGCCAGGAAGCTGCTCGGAGCCGGCTGCTCGCAGCTTCGGGGCGAGCAGGAAGGGCTGGGGGATCCCCACGGCGGCGGCTCGCACGCCGAGCATGCGCACTGGGCCGCTGCTGCACCCGTTTCCTTCCTGGCACCATTCGCCCACCGTGGGAACGCGGCCGGGCCGGAGCCCCTGGCCCCGTCCCCGCTGCCGGCCCCCCGCCGCGATGCCCCGGCACGGCCGCCCGGCCCTCGCCCTGGCCCTCGCCGTGGCGCTCCTGGCCCTGCGCGGTAAGAGCCGGATCTGCCGGGTCGGGGCCACATGGCTGACCCGTTCGGGAGCCGTGCCGCGCGCCCCGGCCCAGCGCCACGTGTCCCAGCCCGGCTCCGCTGCCGGGACTGTGCCATGCCCCCTGCTCGGCCCCCGGGGCAGCGGCCTGCGCTGCAGCCCGGCTCCCCCGTGGGCCCCGAGGCCTGGCCCGGCTCCAGCGGGACAGGACGGGCTGGGCCGGGCCGTGCACCCTGCCTGGCTCCAGCAGGATGCGCCAGGCTGTGTGCCCTGGGGCCGTGTGTCCCAGCCGGGCTCCCCCGCGGGCCGTGCTGCGCGCCCCAAAGCAGCTCCGTTGGGACAGGCCGTGCACCCTGCTGGGCTCTTCCAGGCCGGGCCGCCTGCTCCAGCTCGGCTCTGGCGGGATGTGCCGTGCATCCCAGCCGGCTCCACTGGGACGTGCCGTGCATCCCAGCGAGCTCCACTGGGACGTGCCGTGCATCCCAGCCGGCTCCACTGGGACGTGCCGTGCATCCCAGCGAGCTGCACTGGGACGTGCCGTGCATCCCAGCCGGCTCCACTGGGACGTGCCGTGCATCCCAGCCGGCTCCACTGGGATGTGCCGTGCATCCCAGTCAGCTCTGCTGGGCTGGGTTGTGCTGTGCCGTGCCATGCCATGTTGTGCTGCACCGTGGTGTGCCATGCTGCATCGCCCCGTGTCATGCTGTACCCTGCTGCGCCGTGCTGGTGTGCTGCGCCGTGCTGCACTGCACCGCACTGTGCTGAACTGTGTTGCACTGCACCCTGCTGTGCTGAACTGTGCTGCACCGTGCTGAACTGTGCTGCACTGCACCGTGCTGCACCGCACCGCACTGTGCTGCACTTCTCCGTGCTGTGCTGAACTGTGCTGCGCTGCACCGTGCCACACTGTGCTGCACCGTGCTGCGCCATGCTGAACTGTGTTGCACTGCACCATGCCGTGCTGTGCTGAACCATGCTGCACCGCGCCGGGCCCGCCACGCTGCACGCCCTGACCGGTGTCCACAGGCCGCGTGGCGCCGGAGCCCACCAGCAGCCCCTTCGCGGTGGCGGTGGCAGGGCCGACGGCGGTGCCTTACGGCAGCACCGTCCTGGTCAACTGCTCCACCACGTGCCCCGAGGCGGCGGCCAGAGGCCTGGAGACGTCGCTGGCCAAGAGGGAAACGCGCCGGGGGCCGGGCTGGCTGGTGGTGCAGCTCCTCAACGTCACCGAGCCCAGCACCCACCTCGTCTGCTACTTCACCTGCTTCGGCCAGAGGAAGGTGGCGCCCCTCACCGTGGTGGCGTACCGTAAGTGTCCCAGCGCCTGCCCCGGCCCCTGTGTGCGGCGGACGCCGGAGCCCCGGCCGACGGCGCTCCCCGCCCGCCGCAGGCTTCCCCGACCCGCGCCTGGCCCTCAGCTCGCCCAACGCCTCCCTGCGCCAGCCTGTGGCCGCCGAATGCTCCTCGGCGCCCAGCCAGCCGCCCGGGCTGCTGCTGCACCTCCGCAGCAGCCGCGGGGCCCAGGAGTCCGGGAAGGAGGGCCGGGTCCGCCTGGAGCTGATGGCCGGCGAGGAGGACGACGGGCTGGAGTTTGTCTGTGAAGCAGAGCTGCCCGTGGGCAACCGGACGCTGCGCAAGAGCTCGGCCCCGGCCACGCTCAGTGTCACCTGTGAGTGGGGCCAGGACGCCTGGGTCCAGCCTGCAGCCCAGGGAGGGGAGGCGATGCAGGGCCCGGACGCCTGGGCCCGGCCCCGAGGGACCCGGCGCGTTCTGACGCGGCCACTGTCGCCCGCAGACGAGCCCCGCCTGGACGAGGCTGGCTGCCCCCAGCAGCAGCGCTGGACCGAGGGGCAGGAGGCGGCGCTGCGCTGCTCGGCCCGCGGCAACCCGCCGCCCAGCGTGGCGTGCGCCAGGGATGGGCAGCCCTTCCCCGTGGCCGTGCTGCAGCCGGCCACGCGCGCCCACGCCGGCTCCTACCGCTGCTGGGCCACCAACCGGCTGGGCACCGCCGAGCGCACCGTGGCCGTGCTGGTGGAGCGTGAGTGCTGCCGGGTCCGGGTGGGATGCTGGCGGGATGCACCGGGGCGGGATGCAGGTGGGATGTACTGGAGTGGGATGCACCAGGGCGGGATGCACCGGGGCGGGATGCACCGGGGCGGGGACGCAGCAGGGATGCAAGGATGTGCCAGGATGGGATGCACCTGGGTGGGATGCAGGCAGGGGGGCTGTGCTGGATGCAGGCAGGATGCAGCAGGGTGGGATGCAGCAGAGTGGGATGCTCCAGGGTGGGCTGCTCCAGGGCAGGATGCAGCCGTGCAGCCCTGCTGACGCCCCGTCGCTCCTTTGCAGACCACGACCGCCCCGTGCTGCTGGCGGTGCTGCTGGCCGCGGCCGTGCTGGCCGTGCTGGCCCTGACCGGGGCCGCCTATGGCATCTACTACCGCAAGAAGAAGATCGGGCAGTACAAGCTGCAGGAGAAGCAGCGGCCGCTGGAGCTGCAGGCCCTGGCCGGGTCTTCGGCCAAGGCTGCTCCCAACGGGTCGGCGCCGGCGGCCGAGCCGTAGCATCGCCCAGGACGGCTCCCCCCAGCAGCGACCCACAGGACACACTGCCCCACAGAGCGGGGAAGGACTTGGGGTGCGTGGGGGGGGGGGTCGCAGCTCCCACCCTGCTCCTGGCAGGGCCATGCGGAGCGAAGCACTGGGGGATGGCGATATCCCACACACGGGATTGCATCCCAGCGTTGTACCCCCCCCTCCATTGCAAAGAGACCTCCTGCTTCCCAAATTGTCCTGTATCCGTCCCGTATATCCTGCACTGGTCCTGCCTGGCTCCGGGTGCTGCGGCCTCCAGCGCCTCTGCTCTGAGCCTGGGATCGCGGGGCTGGGACCCCGGCTGCACCATCACTGGACCAGCTTCCTTATCCACCCGCATCCAACCAAAAGCTTCTGTGCCAGGGAGCCCGTCGGCAGGCGGCTGAAGCAGGGGGGTCCCTGCTGCCGCGACCAGTGGGGGCCCCAGTGCCAGTGCCAGCTCCAGCCCAGCCCAGCCCGGAGCTGCCGGCTGCCGCAGGATCCAGGCGTCCGGGCTCTCCGTCAGCCCCCTGCCCAGCGCCGAGGGTCCTGGGCGTCCGGGCTCCCCATCACTGTCTCTCCCCCCGCCCAGCGCCGAGGGTCCTAGGCGTCCGGGCTCCCCATCACCCATCTCCCCCTCCCCATCACCCATCTCCCCCCTGCCCAGCACTGAGGGGCCCGGGCGTCCGGGCTCCCTCTCCCCAGCGCCCGGCTGCGCCGCGCTGGGGCCGTTCCCCATCCCACCACCTCTGACAGCACCGCGGGGTTTCCCTGGGCTCCCAGCTATTGAAGATGCCATTTATTCATCCTTCCCCTGCCGCTTCCTGTGCGCTTTCCGGCCCGTTGTTTCACCCTTCCCACCCGATTCCGGCTTCTCCCCTCCGGAGCGTGAGAAACACGGGCGCCGCGGAGCCGCCGCCGGCACCAGGAGGCCGTTTAACCACTCACGGGGGCCCGGGGCCCCCCAGACCCCCGGCCCGCGACTCCTGCAGGACCCGGCGGGAGGAAGGCAGCGGCGACGGCGGCGTTCCCGGGCCCCGGGAAACTTCCATCCTGCTGCGCTTCAGCGGCCCAGGGCGCAGTCGCCTTTCCTAGGGAAGGAGGGCGGCGGACAGCGGAGCGGGCGCTGCTTGGGAAGCGGCGGGGGGAGGAAGGGGGAGCGAAGGCGGGGTGGGAAATGGTTCCCTTCCCGCGGGATTTACCTTCTCCCGCCGCGCGGCTGGGCTCCCGCCAGCTGCAGCTTCTCCCCGCAGTTGGGGCAGTGCGAGTGCGGCTTCCCGCTCGTCCGGGGAACGTGCCAGCAGCGCGGACACCGTATCCGGTGCTTCTTGTACCTGCAGCCGCCGGGCGGGAGGGCGTCAGCGCGGCGAGGCCCAGGCGGGAAAGGGACGGCCCCGCCGCCGTTCCCGCCGGGAAAAGGCCCGGGAAGCCCCCGCGCAGCTCACCGGATGCCGCAGGCGTTGCAGAGCCGCGTCCCGGCCTCGGCGAGCCGCCACAGCGGCGTCCGCTGCGTCTTGCAGGAGGCGCAGCGCCTGCTCCCTGCGGAGGGGACGGCAGCGCAGCGGCGCTGCGGGAAACCCGCCCGGCTGCCGCTCCCGGCCAGCCGAGCCGAGCGGGTGCCGCGGGGCTCCAGCTCCCAACCCGGCCCCATCCCCGTTCCCTCCCCATCCCCAGTCCCTGTCCCATCCTCGTCCCCAATTCTCGCCCCATCCCTAATCTCTGTCCTGTCCCCAATCTTGTTCCTGTCCCCAATCCTCATTCCTGTCCCATCCTCAATCCTCATCCCATCCCTAATCCTCATCCCATCCCCAATCCCGTCCCCAATCCCCCATCCCATCTCCGATCCTGTCCCCAGTCCCCGACCCATCCTATCCCCAATCCCCCATCCCCGTCCCCAATTCCCATCCCATCCCATCCCCAATTCCCCATGCCATTCCCATCCCCGTCCCCAATTCCCGTCCCATCCCATCCCTACTCCTGTCCCCGATCCCCCATCCCCATCCCCGATCCCCGTTCTTACTCCGCGGGAAGGGCGAGTCCTCGTCGGAGCTGCTGGCCGCCCCGAGCTCCCTGGCGAAGGTGCCGCTGGGGCTGCCGTCCCGGCTTTGTTTCCAGCCGGCCTCACTGCGGACCGACGGCGTTAAACGAGCTTTGCCGGGCGGCCGGAGGGCGATGGCGTGGGGAGGGATTTTCCCAGCAGGCCGACATGTGCCCGTCCCGTCCCGGCATGAGCTGGCCCCAGCGGCAGCCCAGGCGCCCCGACGCGGGCGGCGGACCAGGGTTATCCCGCCTCCCCCTCTCCCACCCTTCAGCATCGCCGGGATGCGAGCGCGGCCAGGGGCAGTGGCCAGACGGAGGTGGCAGCCCGGGGGTGACCGGGAGCGCTCCGTATGGACACACGCTGCAGCTGGGATCCGGGGGTGCAGCCGGCCGGAGAAGACAGTGCAACGGGGGGGGGGCTCGGAGATGCAACCGGGCAGTGACCAGGCGGACGCACGGTGCAGCCAGGGGTGCTCCGGGCAGACACGCGGTGCAGCCGGGGGCCCGGGGTGCAGCCGGGGGTCCTGGGGTGCAGCCAGGGGTGCTCTGAGCAGGCACATGGTGCAGCTGGAGGTCCTGGGGTGCAGCCGGGGGTCCTGGGGTGCAGCCGGGGGTGCTCCGGGCAGGCACACGGTGCAGCCGGGGGCCCGGGGTGCAGCCGGGGGTCCTGGGGTGCAGCCGGGGGTGCTCTGGGCAGGCACACGGTGCAGCTGGGGGCCCGGGGTGCAGCCAGGGGTCCTGGGGTGCAGCTGGGGGTGCTCTGGGCAGACACGCGGTGCAGCCAGGGGGCCCGGGGTGCAGCCGGGGGTGCTCTGGGCAGGCACACGGTGCAGCTGGGGGCCCAGGGTGCAGCCGGGGGTCCTGGGGTGCAGTTGGGGGTGCTCTGGGCAGGCACATGGTGCAGCTGGAGGTCCTGGGGTGCAGCCGGGGGTGCTCTGGGCAGGCACACGGTGCAGCCAGGGGCCTGGGGTGCAGCCGGGGGTGCTCTGGGCAGGCACACGGTGCAGCCGGAGGTCCTGGGATGCAGCCGGGGGTGCTCTGGGCAGACACACGGTGCAGCTGGAGGTCCTGGGGTGCAGCCGGGGGTGCTCTGGGCAGACACACGGTGCAGCTGGAGGTCCTGGGGTGCAGCCGGGGGTGCTCTGGGCAGGCACATGGTGCAGCCGGGGGCCCGGGGTGCAGCCGGGGGTGCTCCGGGCAGGCACATGGTGCAGCTGGAGGTCCTGGGGTGCAGCCAGGGGTGCTCTGGGCAGGCACATGGTGCAGCCGGGGGCCCGGGGTGCAGCCGGGGGTGCTCTGGGCAGGCACATGGTGCAGCTGGAGGTCCTGGGGTGCAGCCAGGGGTGCTCCGGGCAGACAGGTGGTGCAGCTGGAGGTCCTGGGGTGCAGCCGGGGGTGCTCTGGGCAGGCACATGGTGCAGCTGGGGGTCCTGGGGTGCAGCCGGGGGTGCTCCGGGCAGACAGGTGGTGCAGCTGGGGGTCCAGGGGTGCAGCCGGGGGTCCAGGGGTGCAGCCGGGGGTGCTCCAGGCAGACATGTGGTGCAGCTGGGGGTCTGGGGGTGCAGCTGGGGACCAGTGTGGGTACCTGGCGTCGCGGGCGGTGACGACCAGCCGGTAGCCGTCGGGGCTGCCGGGGCAGCGGCGCAGGCGCAGGCGCAGCGTCACCCCCCGGAAAGCAGGGTCGCGGGGCTCGGCCCCCCGCCGCGGGGCCTCCTGCTTGCGGGGCCGCCGGCGCCCGGGGCCGCCGGCCAGGTGCCGGCACTGGAGGCTGATGAGGCTGAGGGCGTCGGGGCCGGCGGCGGCCGGGCCGGGGGCACCGGGGGGTCCGGAGGGTCCGGGGGCTCCGGGGGGCGGCGGGCAGCTCGGCGGCGGCTCGGGGGGGGCCAGCAGCCGCGCCGACTCCTGCAGGAAGCTGAGGCCAAGCCCGGCGGGGGCCGGGGGGCCCCGCGGTGCCAGCAGCGGCTCCGGGGCGCTGCTGCGGCCGGGACGAGCCATCAGGGCGGCGGCACCGGCACCGGCGTCGGGGGGGGAGGAGCTGGGGCCGCTCCGGGACCCCCCTCCCGGGGGCTCGGTCCTGCCCCCGGCCCGGCCGACACCGACCCCGGATCCCCTCGGTCCCGGTGCTCCCCGACAGCCTCGGTTCCCCCCGGTTCCGATCGCCCCCGCTGCCCCCTAGACGTCCCAGCCGCCCCCGGTCCCGGTGCCCCCAGCTGCCCCGGTTCCCCGACCCCCCCGGTCCCGGTGCCCCCAGCTGCCCCGGTTCCCCGACCCTCCCGGTTCCTCGGTTCCCCCCGGTCCCGGTGCCCCCCGACAGCCGCAGCACCCCCGGTCCCGATCGCCCCGGTCCCGGTGCCCCCAGCCGCCCCGGTTCCCCGATCCCGGTGCCCCCCGACAGCCGCGGTCCCTCCCGGCCCCGGCCACCTGGCCCCGGCGGCGGCGGCGGCAGCGGCGCCCCCCCCGGGGCTGCCGGGCGGCAGCGGGGGCGCGCAGGGCTCGGGCTCGAGGCAGAGCAGCCGCTGGAGCAGGGAGAAGTCGGGGGGCTGCCCCTCCAGGAAGAGCTGCTCCGCCATGGGCCGGACCCGAACCGGCCCCGGCACCGGTACCGGCACCGAACCGGCCCCGGCGCCGCCCGGGCTAAAGCGGCGGCACCTGCGCGGGGGGGGGCCGGGCCGGCCGCCCCCCCCTCCCGGACACCGGGGCCCCTCGGGGGGGGGGGCAGGTCTTGGGGGGGCGGTGCAGCAGGGACCCCCTCCCCCCCCCGGGCCAGGGCCCGCGATGGGGCTGGGACTGCCCCCAACCCCAAATCCCATCCCCAAACACTGTCACTGGATCCTGCCCATTGCTGCATCCCACCCATGAACCCCATCCCCAAATCCCGCCCGTGAATCCCATCCCTGAACCCCGTCCCCGATTCCCACCTGTGAATCCCATCCCTGAACCTCATCCCCAAATCCCACCCACAAATCCCACCTGTGAATCTCATCCCTGAATCCCACCCATGAATCCCATCTCTGAACGCTGCCCATGAATCCTGTCCCTGACCCCCATCCTCCAACTCTACTGGTGGATCCCACCCCTGAACACCAACACCAGACCCTGCCTGTGATCCCATCCCCGAATCCCTCCCGTCACTGGATCCCGCCCGTGAATCCCCTCCCTGAGCCCCGCTCCGGTGCTCCGCTCCCCGCTGTCGGTGCAGAGGGAAGCCGCCGGCCATTCGACGAGCTTTTATTGCCAACGAGTCCGCGCTGCCGCTGGCCGCGGCAGCCGGCCAGTCCCAAATCCCGCAGCGGGACGGCAGAGCTAGGAGCAGGGGGCCGCGGCTCCCCCTTCCCCGGGAGGGAAGAGCCCTGCCGGGCTGCCGTCAGCGCCGTCCCGCGGCGGCCGTGCCGGGGGGATCCGGCCCCCCACGCGGGTCTGCGCCGTTCCCGCTGTCAGTGGGGCTTGGGGACGTGGCCATCCACGTAGAAGTTGCGGGTGACCTTGGGGAGGGTGAACTCGGCCCCCTCCAGCTCCGGCGTCAGCACCACCTGGCAGCCCAGGCGCGAGTTCTCCTGCAGCAGCGGCGCCATGTCCAGCAGGTCGTCCTCCCTGGCCGGAGCCGGCGTCAGGGGCCCCGCGGGGCGCCTGGGGACCCACGGCCGCCCCGGCAGGGACCGCAGGCGCTGGGGGGGGCCCTGGGGGTGTCGGGAGGCCATGGTGGGGCTGGGATGCTGCAGGGGACCAGTGGGTCCCTGGGAGGTGGCAGGGGTCCATGGGGGTGTCAGGAGACCATGGTGGGGCTGGTGGGTCCCTGGGGGGGTGGCAGGGGTCCACGGGGGGGGTCGGGAGACCATGGTGGGGCTGGTGGGTCCCTGGGGGTGGCAGGGGTCTGGGGTGGGGATGCTGAGTCCTTGGGGGTCCATGATTGGGCTAGTGGTCCCTGGGGGTGAGGGGGGTCCATGATGGGGCTGGTGGGTCCCTGGGGGGTGGCAGGGGTCTACGGGGGTGTCGGGAGACCATGGTGGGGCTGGTGGGTCCCAGGGAGTGACAGGGGTCCCTGGAGGTGTCAGGAGACCGTGGTGGGGCTGGCGGGTCCCTGGGGGGTGGCAGGGGTCCGTGGTGGGGTGGCGGGCCCATGGAGGCTGCAGCAGGGCTGCCGGGCCCCGGGGGAGGGCAGGGTCGGGGCGGGGGGGTCTCAGCGTGGCCGCGGGGGCGGTTACCGCTCGTCGGGGGCCGGGAGCCGCTCCAGGTGGGGCTGGCTGACGTAGACGTGGCAGGTGGAACAGGCCAGCGAGGCCTCGCAGGCGCCTGGGCCCGGGGTCCCGCTCAGCGCCGGGGGCGGCCGCTGCGCGACGGCCAGGGACCCCCGACCCCCTCGAGGTCACGTTTCCCCCCCCAACCCGGGGGCCTGCCCCAACTGCCGTCCCTGGTCCCAGGCCCGACCCAGCCACATCCCATCGTTCCCGGTCCCGACCTGGTCACGTCCCTCCCGATCCCAATCCCAGTCCGACCCAGTCATGTCCCCCAAGTCCCAGTCCCAATCCTGATCCCAACCCTGCTGGGCCCCTCGCTGGTCCCGGTCCCGACCCAGCCACATCCCCCCAGTCCCAGTCCTGGTCCCAACCCGGCCGTGTCTCCTCCCTCATCCCGGTCCCAACCTGGCCCCGTCCCTCTCGATCCCGGTCCTGACCCGGTCTCACCCTCCTGATCCCAATCCCGGTCCCGACCCGGTCATGTCCCCCCAGTCCCAATCCCAGTCCTGGTCCCAACCCCGCTGGGCCCCTCGCCGGTCCCGGTCCTGCCCGGTTCGTGCCTCCTCCCTCACCCCGGTCCCGACCCGGTCTCGTCCCCCCGGTCCCGGTCCTGATTCCCACCCAGCCGTACCACCCCCCAATCCCGGTCCCGCCCCGGCCGATCCCGATCCCGACGCGGCCACGTCCCCCCCGGTGCCGGTCCCGGTGCCGGTACCGACCCTCCAGCTCCAGCCCGTGCCGCTGCGCCAGGTGCAGCACGTTGTCCCCGACGCGGCCGCGCACCGGGACGCGGCGGCCCGCGCGGTCCACGAAGATCACGTTCACCCTGGGGGGGGGGCACCGGGGAGGGGAGCGGGGTCAGCACCGGGGGGGGCGCCCCCCCCGCCGCCGCCGCCGCCGCCGCCGCCGCCACCCCCCGGCACCCACACGGCACCCGCCGGCTCCGGCTCCGGCTCCGGCTGCGGCTCCGGCTCCGCCGCCGCCCCGCTGCCGCCGCCGCCGCCGCCGGCCCCGCGCAGGCCCCGCGCCGCCCCCCGCAGCAGCCGCCGCGTCACGGCGCCGCCGCCCGCCGCCGCCATGGAGGCCGCCATGACGGGCGTCACGTGAGCGCCGCGCCGTCACGTGAGCGCCGGCCGGCCGAGGCTCGGGGGTGTGGCCGGGGATTCGGGGGCGTGTCCAGGAGGGCGTGGTGGGGGCTCGGGGCGTGGCCGAGGGCGCCGAGGGCGTGGCCGGGGGCGTGGCCGGGGGCGGTGGGGAGCCGGGGGCGTGGCCGAGGGCCGGCGCCTGCTGCCCCCCCCCCCCATCCACTACTGTAATTAAACCTCCCAATTAACGCTCGCAGGAGCCTGGGGGCAGCGGGGACCCCGCCTGGGGTGGGGGGATACAGGCGCCCCCAAGCCCCAGGCCCCCTCTGGGCACATTGCCCCCCCCCCACGTGGAGACAGGAGGGGACAAGATTGGGGTTCTCCCCCCAAGGGGCACCCCAAGCCCTCGGCGCCTGGACCCCCCTCGCCCGCCCCACGCGTCCTTGCGGCGCGGAGGAAGAAGGGGGCAGAGGAGAGCGGTATAAACACAGCTCTACTGGGGGCAGGCAGCGGGTGCCGCGGGAGGGGGGCAGTGCGGGCCGCCGGCCGCGGAAACCGGGCAGCCACGGCGAAACGGCGGAAGGGGGAAGGCGGCCGGGGCCGAGGGGGCGAAACCGCGCCGCAGCTCAGCCTGGCACACCCAGCTCCGCGCAAAGGCCGTGAGAAAGTCCAAAAAATAGGAAGAAGGATAAAAAAAATGCCCCCTCCCTCCAGAAGGGAAACCTCTAGAGTGAGAAATGTGGGCCCAGGCTGAAGAAACTTAAAGAGAGAGGCAGCGTAACTGATTTTAGGAGAGAGCAGGGTCCCTCTTCCCAGCTAGTTTAACACAACAACAACAGGAAATAAAAACAAGCATGAAATTAAAAAGACAACTTACAAGATTTCATTACCAAAAAAAGTGTAAAATCTCAGCATCTTAAGTATTAAAAAAAAAAAAAGGAAAGAAAGAAAAAAAACACACACAGAACACAAACACACACAACTGAAATGTATCGGAAGAGTTGGGGGCCGAGATGGCCAGCTCAGCCCCGGCCCCCGGCAGAGGAGAGGGGCCCGGCCGCGAGCCCGGGGGCCGGAGCGGTGCTGCGGGGGCGTGGGGAGCGCGCTTACATTCCTCGCCGGAAGCAGCAGGTTAAGGCAGGGAGCACGCGGTTTCCTGGGCCCCGCAGAGCCCCGGAGCAGGACCGGGCGCCCCAGGAAAGGCGACTCCCAGGCGCTGCTCTCGGAGCACAGCGCTCCCCAGAGAGGTACGGCAATGCCGGGGGGACCTTCGGAAGGACCCACCTACCCGACCGGAGCAGATGGACAGCCGGAAGGGCAGGGGGAAGGTTCGCGGAGGGCAGCTCTGCTCCCCTCGGCCTCACGAGCCGTGGAGCGTCCCTCGGAAGCGGGGATGTCCGCTCCGGAAAGAGCCACGTGGTAGAAGATGCCCGTCCGCTGGCGGGAAGCGTCGGGTTAAACCTTTGCTCCACCGCAGCTGAGGGCAGCCAAGTCTTTCATATCACACACTTTAAAAACCTCAAAAAAAAATCAAAAGGACTAACATTAAAAAAAAGTTTGTACAAGATTTACACATTGGATGAGGGAGATATAGTGCTTCGGCAAGGAGCGGGTTAAAATATCCTCTTCCGCTTCAGGTAGGAGTCTGCGTAATGCCCTCCGAGGCCCTGCGAGTGCTGCCCCACGTAGCAGCCCTCGGGGCTGGGCTCCGGCGACGGCAGCAGGTGGGAGAAGGCCCGCTTCTGGCCGCCAACAGGGGTCTGGAAGAGAAAGACGTGGAGGTCAGCCCAGGAGAAGTGGCAGAGAGACGCCAGCGAGCTGGGGGGCAGCCAGTTCTGCTCTGACCTTGGCATGGGAGCTGTGCGAGTGACTGTTTGGTCCTAAGCCCAGGATACTGTCTCCAGAGCCCACTGGTGGCATCCCAACAGCCTGGAAGAGGAGGGAAGGGAACCAGTTAACAGCACAGTCTGGCTGGCGATCACCCCACCACGCCACTCCTCACGGCTGTCTGCAGCCACTGCCCAGAGTATTTCCAGTCCTAGAGGACACCGGTGGGACGATCTCTCCCAGGTGCTGGAGACTGAAGTAGCAGCTCACCTTGTTCAGGTGACTCTGCTTAAGCCCAGCTTGAAGGCCACTGGTGAAGTACGAATTGGGAGATCCTGAGTAGAAGGGTGGCAGGGGCGGCCCCAAGCCACCTCGCTCGAACCCCGGAGACGCGGCTGATGAGATCTGGAAGAGAAGCAGCTCCACGTTACAAGGGGGGACAAATACAGACCCTAGAGACAGGGTCTGCACCAGCAGCAGCTTCTCACTAGCTTCCCCACCATTTTGTAGGCTCTTCTTTGCTGGTTAGTTCCCCTCAACGCTCAGGGAGGTTTACCTTGTGCCTGCTGTGCCCAAAGCCACCCAGAATGGGCCCAGTGTGGTCTCTCGTCTGGGGAAAAATTCGAGATCCCAAGTCCTTCCAGGAGAGGAGACAGACAGACAGACAGACATTAGAGGAGTCTGGCGTTGCAGGCAGGGAGGGCCATCTATTGGCCATGCAAGGAGGGAGCACCCAGGCGTCCCACCCCAGCTCCAAGGACCAGAGGTCTCTTCCCACTAGACCTTCTCCACAGCCAGGGAGATGGACAGACACCTACCGGCTGGTAGTCAAAGGCATAGCTGTCTCCTGCCAGCCCAGGGGAGGGGAGCAATGGGTCGGACATGGAAGTCTGCGAAATCCTGGGGTTGGAGACGTTTCCGAGCACTCCAGCCTTCAGATTAAACGCTTTGTTGGCACCACCTACAAACAGAGCGTTACCCATCAGCAGGGAGGCAGGGCGCCAGGCAGGGGTTGAGCTGGCTCCTGTTCAAAGCCGGCTGCGCAGGAGGCAATCCGCCCCCGAGCAGCCCTGCTCCTCCCTGCCCTTTACCCCCAGGGAGAGGCAGCTCTGCCATGGAAATTCACAGCCCCAAAGATTTCCTTCTGTGCTTGGAGGAGCCATCCCCAGAGGGACAGCTGGAAACAAAAGGAGCGGGACAGCCAACAGCACTAACGCGTCCCTTTCCCCATCCCTCTGGTCACGCACGGCAGCATCCCATTACCCACCTCCGAGGCTGTTTGCCGGAAGGAGACTGTGCAGGTTTAGGTAAGGGTTGAGAGGAATCTTGAAGTCTTTGGGTGGCTCCCCCAGCAGCGAGACCTACGAGGAAAACGGCCAAGGGAATCAGACTGCACCTCAAGAGTCAGGAAGGGAAACCAATGCTCAGTTACAGCGGAGGACCATGACAGTTCACTGCAGCGCACAGCCTGGAGGTGCCACCGACTTAAAGGAAACGCTGGAGGCGCCAGAACCACCACAGCACGGTGGGGTGGGGGCAGGACAGGCTGACTCCCGACAGAGCCCATCTCTTACCCCAGATGCAGGAGGCCCGTTCTCACTCTGCTTTGGTTTCTGGAGGCCGCTGATGACAGATCCCAGAATGGAGGTGGTGAGGCCTTGCAGGGCAGGTGGAGTTACTGTCGGAGGGGTCAGCTGGGGCACCTGTGTGCCCATCACAGAGCTCTCGCGCTCGACCCCCACGGGTCCCAGGAAAGATGCCAGGGGCACATTTCCAGAAGGCAATATAGGTGATTTCACATGTCCCTGTGCCATATCACCAGCCAAGGGGCCGCCTGGGGAGAGAAAAGAACAGCGATAGCATCCAGCTCCACCTGCGCTTTCAGCCTTTCTCTCCCTCTCCTCCACGCCACACAAGCTGCCTTGTCCCAGAGAGCAGCTATGGCCTCGTCGAGCGCTGGCACCCATCGCTTGCACTCTATCAAGAAACAAACCCAATCCCAGCTATCGCCGCTCCTCCCATCCACCTTGGGGGAGTCCCCTGGGGCTTTCCCACCCCCACGGCACAGGGACCTCTGTCTAGGGAGACATCCTCAGTGTCTCAAAGCCACAGCAAGCCCAGCAATCTCTGCGCGCGTCCCTTCTTCATACTCGAGGAGAAGCAGAAGTGACGCCCGACTTGCAGCCCTGGCTGTGGGGACAGTGCCTGGGAGCAGACCTTGTGTCACAACCCGCCGTCGAGCTGTTACCTGAGGAGAGCTCTCCCAGGAGCTGGCCGGCCGGCTGGGCCGGGGCACTCGCCAAGCCCAGGGCGCCGTGCGTCAGGGAGCTCAGAGGAGAGTCGCCCAGGATCCCGGGCTTCTGCGAACAACAGCAGGAGATTAACCCCAGGCGCGGTGCTGGGGCTGCACGCTGGGGACAGAGCCAAGCTGCAGGAGTGCTGCAAGAAGCCAACCCGCCCGCGGCACATGACGCACGCTTAGAGTGGAGCGTGGGGGCCCTAAGTTACGCAGGCATCGGAACAGCTCGAGGCTGAAGGCAGCAGCTGGCCACCCGGTTAGGAAGCACCTCACAGCCCGACAGGTCGAACAGCTTCCCCTTCCAGACCCTGCTGCCATGCCGAGGGCTGGAGCAGGGTGCAAAGACCCTCCTGAGACCTGGGCACCGATCAGCCACGAGGAAGGGGGAGTTTCACACGTTCCCGGACGATGAAAACACATTGCCCAGTCGCTCTGGGGGAAGGAGGGAGCAGAAATCATAGTGCCTGTGGGAACCAGCCGGCTGCTCAGGGGAGCAGATGAAACCTGGCAGCGAGCGTTCAGCTCAGCAGACAGCATGCAGACGCAAAGGACGGGATCACGACCGTTAGCTAAAGCTCAGCACGCACACACTGCACGGCTCAACTGTTACGGCAAAGCACAAAGAGGAACACGCTACAGCCACCACTTGTCTCTCTATTGACGCATTTGCATTTCAAAGCTCTCCCTGCAGGGCCCAACAGGGAGAGGGCTACAATTTCATGGTTCCTTAAGCAGCAAACACAAGAGAAGAGCATCAGGGAGATACTCCCCCGGTTCAGCACCTGCTTTGTTCAAACCGGTCCATTCACTGCTGGAACAAAGGTCCCCACCCAGCCAGCCCTGGGCGGGAATCGCCTGCTGACCCCACGAGTTCAGAGAGAGTCCAAGAGAGACACGTGCTCACCTCTCCTCATGCACCCAGGTAGCCGGCAGCCGGCAGGCAGCCAGCGCCGCCCCAGCACCTCCAGCTGAACGAAGGGACCAGCTAGTCTGAAGCCCCTCAGCGGAGGCCGGACAGGCTGCCCAGCTGGACCACCGTGCCCCTCGGAGAGGAGCCGCTCACGGCGGCCAAGCTGTGAGCGACCCCAGGCCCCTGTGGAGCTGCCCAGCAGGCTCTGCCCCCTAGGCTCAGAGCTGCGGGCTCCAAGGTGAAGAGGACCACGCTGGAGCAGCAAGTTGCTTCTCCCCTGCAAGCCAGGGCAGGAGACCGCTCCGGTGTACTGGAGGCCGGGCCTCCTGCAGGGCCTCCTGGGCCTGGCCGTGGCCGCTGCCTAGTCCTAAAGGAGGATCTAGGCAAGGCGCTGGGGGAGTCCTGGCGCTACCCCTCCGCACCACGCACACGGCACGTCACGCACAGGCTGCCTCCTACCGCTCACATGGAATACGGCTTGGTTTTCCTTGTTCTGCAGCAGCTGTGTCCAGACCTGGTTCTGCAGTAACAGGGAGTTCCCAAGCAATGCCTTCTGGGGCAGAAAGCACAGCGAGAAAGACCAGAAAGACAGAGGTCACTCAAAGGAGGGAGGTGAAAAAACAGGGGCACTGTGGTTTGAAACGGAGCAAGAGATGCAGGGACAGCAAGAAGCAAACCAGGCAGATTTCTAAAGCGGTGAGGAGTTCCCACTCCTTCCTCTGCTCGAGTGCCTGGTAACTAGGGAGCAGCAACCAAGACCTTCAGGAGAAGCCACTGAGGTACATGAGCCTGACCGGAGATACTGGGCAAGGCAGACATCAGAGGTGCTCACTTTGGCCACGCAAAATGGCCACACTAACATGGAAATCAGCAAGCAGTAAAAGTCTGGTGGTGGCATGAGTCTGTTCTGCAGAAAGGCACAGCTAAAATACCTGAAGGTGTATGTACGCAAACAAGACAATAGCCTCATCACTAAAGCAACGAGGTTTGAGACCTGCATATATCTGCTGCCCCAGAGGTACGAGCAGATTCACTTCACCTCACTGGGATGACATGGACAGGAGCGCAGTGGGTTCGGGAGCGCTCTGTCACTACAGCAGTGGACATCTCGTGTACCCAGAGCCGAGGGAAGTTCGCAGCAGCGAAACCCCTCCATACCTGCTGAGCCTGGGTTTGGTTCTGCAGCGCGAGCTGGAGGAGAGCCGTGGAGAGGGCTGGATTGGTCACGAGGGGCATGGATGGAGCAGCACCAAGGATCCCTGGAGAGAAGAGAAGTACGATGAACCATCTGCCACAGCGAGGACACCCCCTGCCTTTGCACGCAGCCTTACCCTGTTTTCCTCCAACAGCTCCATGAAGCAGGGGGTTGAGCAGCAGCTGGAGGGAAGCAGGATTTCCCAGACTGTTGAGAATCTGAAGGATATTTGGCTCGGGCAGGAGCCCTTTCCCACGATTCAGTGCCTTAAAAGAAAAGAAAAAGCAGCAAGTCAAAAGCAGACACCTGGCTTTGAGGCTTCCACAAGAGACCACGGAGAACCTGCTGGCTTCACCCTGCACTCCCAGGACCAACGCTCTCAGTGAGATCGCACCCAAGTGTTTTGTTGGAGCACAGGGAGAGAGGGAATCACTGACCCAAAACAAAGCCCAGGCCCTCACACCCCTGAAGCCACTGAAAGTCTGGGCGCTGCAGCCATACGGTCAGCTGTCACTATCGGCTGTCTGGCCCTTGGGGCATACAGGATGCGCAAGGCTCAGAGGGACCACGGAGGGAAAGACGGGCCCTTCCAGAGAAGTTCGATGTGGCACTCGCAGCCTGATGTTTGACGGGGCAAACCAACAAGCACGGCACACAACTGAGCGGCTGCTCTACGTAGAGAGCCTTGCCTGTTTCTGCGGCAACGAACGTTTTGCTGTGAATTCTGCTCCTGCACACAGGAATCGCCACCTTAGCAACAGGTTAATTTGTGCCCTACTTCCTTCAATCAGATCCTGAATCTGGAAGCACTAGCATGCCGGTGTCCCCACGCTGGCTAGCCCTTGCAGCATGCAGGTGCCCAGAAGCAGGAACTACAAGCAACAGAAGGAAGCTTTGTAGGTGATCCAAAGGGAACTCGGCTTGGAGTGGGCACGCTGCCAGCGAGCTGAACTACTACAGTCTGTTCTAGGCTGGATACCCAACCCTGGGACGGTTCAAGGAGCAGCCGCTGCGACCTGTCACAGATGACAGCAGGCTGAGCTGGGGAGAGGGCGCGAGGAGGAGGGTACACGCTTTGCTCCAAGAGCCAGAGGCACAAGCCTTACCGTCGCCTGCGCAGCGATCAGTGCGGCCAACATGCTGCGCCCAGGAGGGCCAGGGGCACAGAAGGAGACTCGGATGTGGTTCCCAGCGAGCAGCAAACCATCTGTAGCCTGCTGGACCATCTCTGCCATCTCTGCTGACTCGTACTCCAGGACCGCAAAGCCTTTCAGCTGGCCATCCTGACCGTACGCCAGCTACACGAAAACAAGGCCGTGAAAAGGAGGCTTAGCGCAATGAGAAGAGAGCGCGCTGGCTGCCAACACACAAAGGCCGCAAAGCCTGAGAGGTCCTCATGTGCTGATCTGAGCCAGCAGGACCCTGGGGCTCTGCTCTCTTTGGGCTGTCAATCTTCCCAGCACGCGGTCAAACCGGGCATCAGCGTAAAACGCAAAGTGCCTGGATCTCAGCAGAGAGGAAGAGAAGCGCCAACGGAGAGAGCACCCCAGGGAAAGCGCTGCCTCCCCCATCCCCGTCACTCACCTGACAAAACGTCGGCGCACAGGCTGCAGAGAAGACCTGCCTCAGCTCCTCGAGGTCCGTGTAGTTATGGGGCAGCTTATCCACGCACAAGCACTTGGAATGGATGAGGTCTAGCGTCAGCTGGTTGACATCCGTCCAGTGAACGTACAGAGTCCGTGTGCCCAGCTGCTTGCCCAGTAGGTCAGATTTTGCTCTGGCCGCAGAATCTTTCTTCATGTATTCCACAAAGCCATAGCCTTTGGAGTGTCCCGTCTTCTCGCTGTAAACGAGGAAGCAGCGCTCCAGGTTCCCAAAGGGCCGGACCAGCTCCTCAAACTGCTGCTGCGTGTAGAGCTGCGGGAGGTTGGCAATACACAGCAGTGCGTCCGTGGGCTGCAGCTGCACCGAGATCTCCTTGTCCCGGAGTTTGCTCAGGTGGAATTTCTTGATGGCGGACTCCGCCTGCTCCCCGTTGAGCAGGGTGACAAATGCTGCAAGAACAGATGAGCCCAGAGCAAAGCGTTAAACCCAGAAACGCAGCAAGATGCCGCCGTACATCTCTGCAAGGCCACTCGCACTCGGATCCGCACTCTCAATCTCATTTTGCCCGCAGATGCAAAGCCACCAGCCCAGCCATGGGGACTGGCGAGCAGGGTCGATGCGCAGAGTGTTAGGCTCCAGGTAACTGGGGGTAACCAGCCCCCCTGGCCTCCCCGCAACACTGGCGCACTCTGTTAGTGCCCAAAGCCCAGACAACGTATCATGCACTCATGCTTCGCTCAGACGAGGCAGGAGCCTGAGCCTAAGCACCAAGGTCTCTGCTAGCACTGGCTGGTTAAATCAGACATGACAACTCTCATACTTGGAGAATTCTTAAAGTGAAGACTCATGCAAGGTGTCAGATGGCCCTTCCCCAGTATCGCATGCTCCTGAGCCTCTGGGGAAACAACGGGGCCTGGGACGGTCCCTCCAGCAACACCCACCGCAGAACTGCCACCGGCAGCCTTAGTCCTCCGTCCCAACCGCCCTCCCCTCACAGCATTCAGCCGGACGGACAAGTGCCCAGCATGACAGCAACCTCATGCAACTCCAGAAGCTTTTTCTGTCCACGAGAACTTTCGACTGCGAGAGGCTGGCGGAGCGCTCGGAGGAGCGCCGCGGGCACAGCCCTGAAGGGGCCGCAGGGAGAGCGCCAGGGACTCGGCCGAGAACCCTCAGTTCAGCAGTGAACAGGAAAAGCATCCCTGTGATTTCGTAAAGCAACACAATCCCATGCTGCACGTACAAAGTCTCCTGGGGCTCTAAGCCCCACAGCTTCTAATTTTCCGACTGACGACACTAGCCACCTCATAAATAGGATCCAATGTGCACAACTGAAGAAAAGACCATACACAAGGCACAGTAAGACCGGGACACACGCAGCATTTATACAGAACAAGATCAGAGCACTAGGAGCTCAGGTACACGCTTGAGGTGAGACCGCGGCTTCTGGAAGCAAAGGCACGGCCTTCCCTGAGAAAACATCAGGCAGCAAAAGAGCTGCCAGGAGATGCAGCACAGCGCAGAGGGCTGGCTCACCCGCACAGCGCCCTGTGGGGGCCGAGTCCCAGGTGCTCCTGGCTACGGTTACGGCCTTTGCACAGAGCTGCCCGTCACAGGAGACGCCCGCTTCGCAAGAGCAGCTTACTCACCAGTCCCTTTGTATTTGTCCACAAAGCAGTATTTAAGTTCGTAGTCGCTCAGCAGATCGTGAACTTCCTGTATAAACAGAGTTTAGAGGGGAAAGAGAAAAAGTCAGTTACCAGGGAGAACAAAGTGGCGGGACCCTCTGCATCCAGCCACAGAAAGCGCAAACCCAGCCTAGGCGCAGACCCTGTGTTTCAGCTTGCAGTGCTGCAGAGACTCGCTCCTGACCAGCGACACCTTATCGCTCCATTCAGGGTGGAGAAATCCCACTCCGATGAGTGCTTTTGCGCCCTCTTCCCTTAAGGAAGAGCTGCCCGGAAACCCTGATCGCTGACAAGGAGCCACAAGCCAGTTCCTTCCTCTCCGCGCAGCAGGGAGTGAGCTGGTCCCAGCCCAGCTGCGGCGCTGGCCAGGAAGGAGAGACGGCACGCGTCAAGGCAGCGGGGCCACCACATCCTCGCGCCATCGCCGGCTTGCGCTCGCACGGGCTGAGCGAACACAGCCCAGCGGAGCGCTCCTGCGAGCTGAGCCAGGCGGGTCGGCACAGCGCCGGGCTCAGCAGGAAAGCAGGGGCTCAGGCAGGCTGCGCAGCTGTCTGAACTGGAAGCTGCGCAGAGAAAATCACCTGCTGCGCTGAGTTCATCATTCATAAAAGTCACCTGGGGCACGGGGATTCTTGCAAGATACCCCAGAGGCGTGCTTTCTCCTGCTCTGCTCCCAAACATGCTGGAAATAAGGAAGCCAAGTACACTTGCTCCAAAATTGGCACACTCCCCCAACCACCTCCTTGTCCTAATCACGCTTAGGAGATTAACACTATGCCATATGCTAAAAAAGGGCCTTTTTGAATCAACGCTTCCCTGCATCTTCAGAGCATCCACAGGTAACTTCCCAAAGTGAGCAGCGTCACCTCAGTTGTCCCCAGTTTAACGCCCCGGGGCCCTTAGCATTGCCTAGACCCGTCAGCTGGAAGGCCCCGACGCTATAAACAGCTCATTTCCCAACGAGGACATGGCGGCAGCTGCCAGGCAGCGCCCCACGGCGCAGTCACAGACAGCCGCTTCCAGATCAGCGTCTTCGAACCGGTCCTTTAGCACACCGGCGCTGCCGCAGCCTGAGGCAGCGTGCCTTGCAGCTTCAAGCGCTGCAAAATGATTTATGGCCCTGAAGTCTCCCAGCCACTGCCAGCAGACAATTAACTCCATTTTGGGGTGTGGGGGGGAACAGGTGCAGACAGGGAAATTACTTCAGCACTGAGCTCACAGGAAATGGCACAGCTAAAAGCAGAACCCAAAAATCCAGCCACCAGGTCCCCACTCCAGCTGTGGTGCCACTTCCCTCGGAGAGGCACCGCAGGCAGAGCGGGAGCAGGGCTGTGCTTGGACTGCAGCACTCTGCAGCCACGAGCAAAGCCCCGGAGAGATCCCACAAAAGCGGTTCACGACAACTTCCACAAAGCCCTGTCGCCTTCCTGAACCTCATCCGAGCTCCTGCACATGGAGCCTACCGAGAGCGCAGGCCGTGCCGGAACAAGGAAGCAAAGCCTGCTACGAGAGATGGGTGCTCCAGCCGTTGGAGGATAAACGCAAATATTCACTGTGCTTTTGAACAGCTCAGATCAAGCTCAGTAAGACTGCTGATTGCAAAACAGATTAGCCTGTGAGCTTCCACTAACAAAAACAGAGAAAGGAGCAGGCTGTTATGACTTTCAAGCTTCATTTGAAGACAACGCCCGGGACACGTTAAACGGGGCTGGTTGCTCCTAGAGGCCTGCTCAGAACCAGGTAGCCCTGTTCAAGCAGTAACAGGAATTAGCGCTCCTGCTCCTCCCTCAAGACCCCTGGGAGCCAGGAGAGGACTGAGCTGTGGCGCATCGGAGACAGACCTTTCGCACGGCAACACGCTCGGCGCTCCCCAGGCGTAACCTCAAATCCAGGTTCAAAGATCCCGACTAGTAAGTTGGATATAAAGGACGCCAAAGCAGGCGGCGTGGTACAAGAGAGAGATCGAGACTTTCTGCTCCGCTACTCGCGGCGGGACACGCTGGGTAGGGCTCCGGGAAAGGACGGGCGACCGGAGGAGGAGCCGCGCGCCCCCGCGTCGGACGCAGAAGGAGGCAGCTCGCACGTCCGCGCTGCTGGGGCGTCCCCGTCCACCCGCTTTTCCATCCGACTTTGGTAACGGCTGTAACCACCTCCCCCCCAACACCAGGAATATTAGATATTTCGGAGCCGTATCGATGCCCAGCTGGTTCCAGCGGGCGCTGGCTGAGCTGTAGCAAGGAGGAAGAGTGAGGCTGAAGGGGAGTGGCAGGGCATTCGGCATGTGAGGAAAGGTCAACTGGTATTTGTGAAGGCTGGAGGCTGCAAATCTCGGCTTTCATGGGCGTGGGAAGGACCAGGGCTCAAATCTCAGCCAAGAAACAACAATTCGAGAGGCAAACCGAGCAGCGTGCTATCGCTAAACGTAAACAGACCACGCAGCTGCAAGGTTACATCACCCAGGACCGGCGCAGGAGGAAAAGGAAACAGTCTCATCGCTAGAGGGTTAAGCTAATAAAGCAGGAAACACCGAGAGCTGGTGAGGTGGCGGCTCAGAGCAGGCGGCCGGTGCGGAGGTCAAAGAGCTCCGGAGACCTCGACGCCAGACCTGCTGCTGCTTCGGGACTCCGTGACCCTGCCCGGCCCACCCCTGCCTCCCCCCACGCTGTCCTCCTTCCCCCCTCCAATCTCCCCCAGCTCCAATTCCCTCCCCACCCCGCTCCAGTGACCCCCAGCCCTTGGGCCCCCCTCAGGAGGCCTTGACCCCCGACCTTCCCCTCAGCCCCCGGCCCTCCTGCCTCATCGACCCCCCTCAGGCCCAGCCCCAGCCCCCTCCTCCGGCCTGTGCTCGGCCCCGCCGACCCTCCCATAGGCCCAGGCCCCAACCTCTCTCTTGGCCCCAGCTCCGTGATTCCCCCCCCCCCCAACGTCAGCACCTGCTCCAGCCCCACGGACATCTCCCACCCCCCTCAGCCCCATACTCCCCCCCCACAGCCTCAGCCCCAAGCCCACAGACCCCCCTCCTGCCTCAACTCCAAGCTCTGGCCCCACAGACCCCTCCCTCAGCCCAGGCCTGGCCCCACAGATCCCCCTCCCACTTTGGCCCCACAGACCCTTCTCCCTGCTCAGCCCCAGGCCCTGGCCCCAGAGACCCTCCTCCTGCCTCAGCTCCAGGCCCTGACCCCATAGACCCCCCCCAGCTCACCCCCAGGCCCCATAGACCCTCCCCTAGACCCCCCCCAGCTCAACTCCAGGCCCCACAGACCCCCTCGGCTCAGCCCTCCACCCCCAGCTCAGCCCGAGGCCCCACAGACCCCCTCCAGGCCCCATAGAGACCCCTTGGCTCACCCTCAGGCCCCACAGACCCTTCCCCCCCCCCGGCTCAGCCCTCCCCGGCTCAGCCCCAGGCCCCATAGACCCCCTCCAGGCCCCATAGACCCCCCCCAGCTCACCCTCAGGCCCCACAGACCCTTCCCCCCCCGGCTCAGCCCCAGCCCCATAGACCCTCCTCCCCCCTCAGCCCCAGCCCCACAGACCCCCCCCTTCAGGCGCGACCCTCGCCGCAGCCCCACTGAACCCCCCTCCCGCCGCAGCCCCGGCTCCACGGACGCCCCGTGGGCTCAGGCCCCGGTGCCCGGCGCCCCCCGGTCGCCCCGCGGCCCGGCCCGGCCCGCACCTGGTTGCTCACGTCGGCCGGCAGCCCACGGATCAGCACCTTGCGGCGGTTGCGGAACTGCCGGGCGCTGCGCTCCAGGCGACTCCGCACCTCGGCCGGGTCGAGCGCGGGCAGCTCCTCCTCGGGGGCGCGACCCGGCCCCGGCCCCGGCCCCGGCCCCGGCCCCGGTCCCGGCAGCTCCGGGCTCGGCACCGCCGCGGCACCCGCCGCCGACACCGCCGCCGCCGCCATCTTGGGCACCCACCGCCCCCTGGGACCATCGAGAGGCAGACGGCGGACAGAGCGGCGCCAACACGCCGCCAGCCCATTGGCCCGCCGTGGCCGCGCCCACGCGGCAGCATCCGAGGTGCTCATTGGGCAGAGCGAAAAAAACAATCCGCCAGCACCGGCGCCGACGATTGGGCAGAGAGAACCCGCCGGCCCCTCATTAGCATTCCGCCTCCTGATTGGCCAGAGCAGGACGAGCCTCGCTTTCACCGCCCCTCAACCCTTATTGGCTTGTTGGGACCCCGCCCCTCTCCGAGGCCACGCCCCCTGGCCTATAGCGACCCCAAACCCCGCCCTCACCCTATAGCAACCTTTAACCCTGCCCTTGCCCTACAGCGACCCCAACCCTGGCCTTGCCCTATAGCGACCCCAAACCCCACCCACACCCTATAGCGACCCTGACCCCCACCCTATAGCAACCCCAAACCCCACCCACACCCTATAGCGACCCTGACCCCCACCCTATAGCAACCCCAAACCCCACCCACACCCTATAGCGACCCCACATCCTGCCCTCACCTTATAGCAACCCTGACCCCCTGCCCTATAGCGACCCCAAACCCCACCCTCACCCTATGGCGACCCTGACCCCCTGCCCTATAGCGACCCCAAACCCCACCCTCACCCTATAACGACCCTGACCCCCTGCCCTATAGCGACCCCAAACCCCACCCTCACCCTATAGCAACTCCTAACCCTGCCCTCGTCCTATAGCGACCCCGACCCCCCTGCCCTATAGCAGCCCAGATCCCCCTGACCCCATAGCACTCCGACCCCCCCCTTGCCCTACAGCGACCCCAAAGCGCCCCTGCCCTACAGCAAGCCCGACCCCCCCAGCCAGGCGCCGAGAGCAGACGGGGGCCGTTCCATCCTTTATTGGGAGCGGGGCCGGAGGCTGGCGGCTCCCGCCCCGGGGGGCTCGGCCCCATGGTGGCCCCGAGCGACAGAGCAGGCAATAAATAAAGGGGGAAGAGGGGAAAACAACCTCCCACCGTCGCAGCTGGAGGGCGCGGGGAGCCCGCGCCGGCTCCACCACCCTGCGGGACCGGAGACCTGGCCGAGAGGGAGGCAAGCGGGGAGGCACCTTACCAGCCCCCGGGGAGGTCACCCCGAGCCATCGGGGAGAGGAAACGCGATTAAAGTGCCAAATTATTTTGCTAAAAGCCGCCTGCCCCGGCGAGCGAAGGCAGCGAACGAGCCCGGCGGGCTCGGGCGGGCGGCCGGGGGAAAGGCGGCCCCGATTCCTGGGATCGGGAAACGGGAGCCAGGCATCGAGGTGAGGAAGGCGAGGGGCCCGCCGTGGCTTCGCGGAGCCGGGACGTCGACCCCGAAAACGCGGTGCAAACCCGTTCACGCTGGCTCCGGCGCCTCCTTCCCCAGCGAGGGGAAAAGCGGCACGGAGGCGTGCAGATATGAGGCAGTTCCAGTCCCGAAGCCTGGACTTGGTTTAAGGCTGTGAATCCCCCGCTCCCTGCCCCAGTCTTATTCACAGTGTTGAGCAGGGAAGGAGCGGCGGGGCGCAGAGGCGGCGGGGCAACGGCGGCAGGGCTGGCCGCTCCCGGAGGCGCGCGGCGTGGTCGAGAAGAGGCACAGAGCGGAGAGGGAGGCAGCCGTCTCGCTGCGGGAACGGGACGGGACACGCCGAGCTGGCAGAGCGGAGCCGGCTCTGCCCTTCAAGCACCGCCAGGAGGGGAAACCGCAGCCGCGCGATGCAGGTCGCGAGCAGGGAAAGAGCCCAGGGCCGGGCGGGCACGCGGCGGCCTCCGGTCCTCCTGTCCCCGCAGCCCGAGGAACGCGCCGTCCTCCGCTGCCCCGATGGGCGTCTTCCTCCTCCTTCTCCTCCTTCCGGCGGCCCTCCGCGGCAAAGCCCGCCTGGCTCCAAGGACGGAGCAGCTCTTTCCGCAGCAGCCGGGCCCCCACAAACCCCTTTTAGTGTTCGCTCCACAGCCAGAGTCCAGTGTTTCGGAGCCCCGTCAGGGAGGCGTCTCTGCCCCAGCTGCTGCCTGTCCCCGCGGCCTTCACCGTCCGCGGCAGCAACTGGAATATCCTTTTCCTGCACCAAAATCCACCCAGTGACCAGAGAGCTAAAAAACCCAGGCCAGAAGCAACAGGTCCCGCAGCTCAGGAGCAGCAGCTGAAGTCTCGTCTTCCACAGCTGCTTCCGTGAAATTTATGGACAGGGAGAGTGCGAAGGGGGACGCGGCTCTCCGGGCCCAGCGCAGGCCGCGGGAGGCCCGGCGGAGCAGGCAGCGGCAGGCCATCGGGTCCCGGCGCTCCCCAGTTCATCCGTGCAGGCTGTCCCCATCCCAGGGCTCCCGCACGCAGCGTCCCTCCGCCCCAGCGCCCAGGCCCGGCTGCGCTCCTCCCTCCAGCGAGTTTCACAGCATCCCACTCAGCAGACACTGAAGACGGAAGGGGCCTGAGCCCTGTACTTCTCGTGAAAGGCCTTGAGGATGGGGACGAGGTTTTGGAAGGCCGGGCGGAAGGACGCTTCAGCTTCCCAGCAGTTTTTCATCAGGCGGTAGATCTAGAGGAGGAGAAAGAGCTCAGAAGTAGGCTGGGCTCTGAACAAAATAATAGAAGATACCACAACCCTCCTGGCTTAAAAGCCTCCTCTGCCAGCTGAAACGAGCACAGGCTCAGTGCAAGACAGGGCTATTACCCAGATAAACAAGACAATTACAGCAATTTAGTTTGAACCACAGCTCCACTTAAATCCACATTAAAGCCTTCTTCACCTTTCAGGGGTCAGGGTGCAGCCACACGATTTTTCAGAGACGCAAGAGGCAGCTCCATCCCTCACTCCAGGGAGAGCAAACGGACTTTTGGCTGAACATCCCAGGGAAACCCACTGGGCAGAAGAGTCGCATGCACGGGCTGACGCTCGGAGATGGACACGGATCACCAAAAGTCTCCAGCCGTGAGGGGGAAAGGGGGATCCTCACCTCTAGATCGCGAGGAAGCACCGCAGAGGCTCCACCCGCTGTGTTCGGCCCCTCACCCTCTTCCCTGCCACTACGCAGGGCCTTTCATTTTTCTGCCTCCCAGAACACGTTTGTCACTTTGGTGCCCCACTGGAACGGCGTCTTTCCTGAACCGCTGACGGTCCAGCTGGCCGGGGCAGAGGGATGCTTTAGGGCCCGTTGGGTTGGAAGACAATTACGCGGCAGATGGCAAACGGCAGCAGGCGGAGCCAGGGCAGGGATTTACCGCCTCACCTCGCAAGGACAGTCCTTCGGACTCGGCAGCCTCTTCCCTCTGTCCAGCAGCTCAATCAGCCTCAGAACCGTCATCTGCCCCTGAGTCGCCCCAATCATCTCAATGAATTTCTGCGAGAGAGGGGAGGGTCAGGCTCAGCTACCAGCTTCGCAAACACCCATGCTTGCTGCGGTGGGAAGCCACCGGCCCCCACCAGGACTCACCACAGGAGGGCTCTGGCTAGAGTCACAGCGTGTCAGGAGCTCGTAGAGCGTCACCCCGAAGGACCAGACATCGGACGCGTAGTAGAACTTGCACTCCTTGAGGCACTCCATGGCATACCTGCACCGGGACGGCCGGTACAGTCAAGGCAGGGCAGCCACGAGAGCGCACCAGCAAGCCCGAGCCTGGCACATTTATTTGGTCCCCAGTAAACGTCCCACCGGGATCCGTCCTCCCCTTTGCTCACCCCAGACCTCCGCCGCTCCACCCCACACGGTTGCTGCCTCGCGCTGGCAGCAGGGACGCACGGGGGGAGCACAGGCAGACGCAGGCCTGGCTGCGCTCACCAGAAGACAGGGCTGTCTCCGTCCTCGCAGACGCGGTAGTACTCGTGGCCCTCGGGAATGGCCTTGGCCAGGCCGAAGTCTCCAATCTTCACCACGTTCTCGTTCTCCAGCAGCACGTTCCGGGCAGCAAGGTCCCTGTGGATGTAGTGGAGGGAGTGCAGATAGGCCATGCCCTGCAGAGAGGAAGACAGGGGTTAGACCCATTCGGGGGAGAGCAAAGCAGTGCGTCGCACAGAGAAGCCAGGAGTCCCAGCCCTCACTGCTCCTTCCTTTCGATGCTGCCCTGCTGTCGTTCCCTCTTCACAAGGCTTTCCTGACACCCTCTTCACTCTTCGCCCTGCCCCACCACGCTCGACAAGGACTGCGGATGCCTCAGAAGAGGTTAAGCGTTTACCTCACAGATCTGCTGGGCAAAGAGCAGGATATGGGCCAGGCTGACGTTGTGTTTGGGCAAGTAGTCTCGCAGGCTGCCCAGCGGCACGTACTCCATGATCAGCTGCACAATCTTCTCCCCTGGCAGGAAAGCGGGAGGCAAACGACATGTGAGTGGTGGGGCTCTCACAGAGAGGGGGCCACGGTGCAGGGGCATCCCAAACCCCTGTCCTCTCCTGCCAGAAAGAAACTCCGGGTTTTGAGCATCTCTCCAGCAGCAGCCAGCGTCAGGGCGATGGGGATCGCCCCCAGTAGCAGACAAAGCAAGTTTAGGCTCTGCTGTGCGTTCAACCCTGCAGCGCAGAGCATCACCAGCTCTGCAAGAGCTCTCCCTGCAGGGAGAGTGTTAAGGGCACACTCAAACATGCCCCTCTGGGACAGCACTTGGCCAACTCACAGCCCCTGGAGCAGGGCGCAGCCAGCTGAGAGGAGCCACACGGGATGGCGTACACTCCAGGCCACAGCCGCTGTACTGCAGATCCAGCAACGGGGCCACATCCCCCCTTGCAGCAGAGGGACAGCCTTACCCTGCTCGCTGCAGCAGCCCTTGTACTTGACAATGTTCTCGTGGTAGAGCGTCTTGAGGATCTCGATCTCCCTCTTCCAGCTGGCCAGAAGCTGCTGGCTGCAGCCGGACTTGAGAGACTTCACAGCCACCATTTCCCCAGTGCCGTCGTTAGTGGGGTCGTAACAATATAGGCTCACCTTGCCAAAATGGCCCTGGGAGGAAACGGACACAGCCTTTGGGATCCTGCCAAAGGGAGAGCTCCTCTCCAGCCCACTCTCCCCATGCCAGAGCAGCCTCTCTCCCCACGCTTGCTAGGGGCAAACAGACTTCTGAGACAGGGGGAACGTCCTCAGTGAAAACTGCCTGAAAATAAGGACTTGTTGCCCCCTAGTGTAGATGCTGATTTTGGGGAATCGGTGCAGAAATAGCCCAGTTCATCCAGGAGCGATGGGAGCAGATCAATCACGCAGCAATACAAGGCACCGCAGGCTGACAATCCTGCACTAACCTGCTACGAGAACACCCTCCCAACAAGCTCTGAGTCCCCCTGGCCTTCCCAACCTACCCAAAAGGCCTAAATTGCCCTTGGTGTCTTTATCAGCTCTCTGCTCCTTTGGGGATTTATCACACCTCAAGCCACGCTGGCTCCTGCAGGGCCCCTACAGTGGGGGTAAAAGATGCCATTTACCTCCCCCAGCTCTCGGATCTTTTTCAGGTAGCGCTTCTGAAAGACTGTGGGGTCTGACACCGGAAAGTCAGGGTTCACGGAGGTGATGTCTACGAGGTCTGGAAATCAAGGAGATTGAGAGAACAACTAAGGTTGCCCAGCAGCACGGACACTCTGCACATGTGCGCTCTCACCCCTGCGGCTGAGGAGCAGCAACGATGGGATCTTCTTGACCCAGGTCTGCTCTGGCCAAAAGAACATCCGTTCTTGGGTGCAAGGCACCCCTGGGAACAAAAAAGCCCCGAGACAGGACAAAAGGGATCATGTAAACAGGCGTGTGGGCAGGGAGCTAGCTCCATCTGAACCACCAGACTCCAGGAAGGAGAAGTCAAGTAACAGCACAGACAGGAGGGCTGCCATCTGTGTTAACACTTCTCCTCTTCTCAGGGTAGTCTGTCTTCTTAGAAAGGGAGGCAGACTACAGAGAAACTCCTCAGGGAAGGAAAAGGCTCCCCACACCCAAACCAGGTGCCTAGGGCAAAGCTGGGCAGGCTGTGAAGGGCAGGATGGGGCCTTACTGTGCGGCTGGAGCTGGGTGAGGTCCCGGAGGATGGTCCGGAAGGAGGGCCGCTCGCCGGCAGTGTAGTTCAGGCACTGACAGATGAGGGTGGCCAGCTCCTTGCAGGATGGCTCAGGTAGGCGATGCTTCTTCTCGTAGAAGCGCTCTTTCTGAGAGAGGAAAGAAAGGCAGGTCTCAAACACCCTCCACCTGCTGAACCCTCGTTCAGCATGAGACCGAATGAAAACATGAGGCCATGAGACCGAATGAAAACAACATATTCACTGGCTACAGCCCTGCGCTTACTCTAAATCTGCTCCTGTCATTAAACGGACAGGGGCTGGCTTGTCCCAGAAGTAAGAGTCCAGGCAACAGCTCACAGAGGAAGGAGAGGAGACGCAAGTTACCTCCGAAGGAGTGCGCTCCTTGAGCGGGACGTCCGCGTCGAAGCAGATCTCCAGCAGCGTGGTGCCAAAGCTCCACTTGTCAGCTGCAGTGCTGAGGTTTCCCACGTCCTGGACGCACTCTGGAGCAATCCACGGGATCCGGTCCACACGCTCTGGGGGAGAGAGAAGGTGCTGTGAGATGCTGCTGACGGGATAACTGCTGGCACAGGGCACGACCCTACGAACACAGGGAAAAGCTCCCTGTAGGATCGCAGACACTGGGAAGAGGCAGCTGGAAGCCACAGTGCAGCTGTCTCCGACAGCAGGTTTCAGGAGAAGAGCAACAGGCCAAGATCAGCCACTGTTACAGAGCTTGCATGCCTACTTTCAGAGGCACATCCAAAACCTCCTCCTCACCAAAGAATGCCACGTATTGCGAAACTGAAGCTTGAAAGAAAGGCAGAGGATCTATGCCAAAAGAGCTCAGGCATAATCCATGCTATTCATTAACTACCTGGGCTGCAGGAGGTGAAAAAGCACCTGGACTTCTAGCTCAGAAGTTACAGGAGCTGGGAGCAAGCCCAGGCCCAGCCCTGCTCAATTCAAGGAAATGCCCTGCGAGCATCGTCAGACGAGAGAATACCTTCTCGAGAGAGCACAATAAAACTGACTCCCGGATCGCTGAGTTTCACAAAGGGCAGTGACCCATCTTCTAGGCCCTTCCTGGCCAACAAGATGTTCTTTGCACATACATTGCCATGCACCAGGTTTTTGTCCTCCTGTGGAAACAAGGAGAGATGAAGAGCGCCGCTCCTCAGAGAGACCCCACAGATTCCACAGACACCTCGAAACAAGTCAGGTCTATGGGCTGCACAAGAAAAAATGCAGGACTCCTGACTCCAGTTACCCAAGTTTTGGATCCATGTGTCACCTCCGTGTCTCATTATTCCCTTGCACAAAGGGAACCCAGGAGGTAAAAAGGAGCATGAGGATTACCCAGTGTTGGGATGCATGTCCTCACAAGCAGCTACCAAACATTCCTGAGCTGCTGGCCAGAAGCCCAGCGAGCAGGGAGGGCAGTGTTTTGACTCGTGGCTCTTCCCAGCCTGCAGGGCCCCATCTGAAGCTGCAGAGCAGTGTCAGCATTCAGGATTTGAAGTTCACATGTGCTAGCCAGAAAGGGTCAACCCAGTTCCAGAAAAGAGTGAGCAAGGACTGGGTCTTGTGAGGTGCAGGTAGTTATGCTAAAAACACGGACGTCTGCTTGGAGAGCAGAGAAAGTTTGTGACAGATCCTCCCTGCCGTGCTGCCATCCAGACCCAGGGGCACAGCTGGGGACAGTGCTACTGGGCACCACAGTGGACAGGAGCAACAGAGAAGGTGCTTGGAGGTGGCCTCCAGGTGTACCGGCACCAGCTGGTTCCCTGCCAGAAAATGCCCCGCTCCCAGATTTGGCCCATTACCAGGTAGCTCAGGGCACTGGCCAGCTGTTTGGCAACGGTGATTTTCCAGCCCACAGTGACCCGGCCTTTCTCCTTCCGCAGCAACACATCCAGAGGACCATGTTCCACAAACTCTTCCACCATGATATCTGGGAACAGACGGGAGGCGAGGTTCTCAGGCAGCAGCCCAAGAGCCCGGCCCTTGGCACCGCGCAGGAGGACACCAAAAGCATCGCCATTTGGTTAGGAGGGTGCTCTGATCAGAAACGTGCCTGCCGAGCGACAGCGCTGGCAGCGGCCGGCGCAGCCACGAGCTCAGCAGCAAGGGAAAGGCACCACAAAGGTGGCAGTACGAGGCAAGGGGCCAGGCCAGCTGCTGCAGCAGGCGAGGGCAGCTGCAGCTGTCACCAACAAAGGGGGCGAGAGCCTGGTACTCACTCTCGGAGCCTCGCACGCAGACTCCGTGCACGAAAGCCAGGTGGACGTGCGACACTTGGCTCATCAGGCTGGCGGTCTCAAAAAACGCCTACGGAGAGAGGAGTGGGAATGTCACAACGGCAGCTTGTCTCTGCATGGCCGGGGACCTCCCGCGGGCTGCCCGAGGCACAGACAGCAGCTCGGGGGCACTTTAGCCTCCGATCCACCTCCCTTCCCCCAGCCTGGCCCAGGGCCTACACTCACCAGGGCAATGTCTCTGTGGCTGGGGTCCAGGACTTTGAGGACCACGTGCATCTCCCGGCTGTTGTTGTTCTGCTCAGTGGAGAAGTACTCAGCCTCGTCGTCGGCCCCAGTGGTCCCGCACACATTCAGCACCCCATCGTAGATGTTAGTGCGGGTGCCCTGCCCCAGGTGGGCTCGCTGCAGGCACACGAGGAAGGCACACAGATGTCAGACCTGGCACTGTCCTGGGCGGGGTATTTTCAGCCTTGCACACCCAAGCCAACGCTCCCCTCCCTTCTCTCTCTGTCAGCTGTGGCACCTTTGCACACTTCTGTGGATGGCAGGGAAGAAACTGTCTCCTGCCCTGACAGTGCTGCCTCTGCAGGACTCTGCCTCCTCCCCTGGGGGAAGGAAGGAATCAATCCTCCTGCTAAATAAAAGTGCCAAACCAAAGCCAGCAACTGCTCTGTGTGTCCTTGCACCAGCGGTGTCAGGGCCTTGGTAGCATCCTGTGATTGGGATAGCAACTGTTTCCAGCTAACACATTTATGCACACTACTCCTTAAACCCTGCTGCAAGGGAAGGCAGAGCACACAACCTGGGTGATCTCGTTCTTGCGGATCTGGTGGAAGCTGAGCTGGGTCAGGTTGAGGATCTGCTTTGTGCTATCCTTCACCTTCCGTGTGATTAGCAGGTCTGAAATCTCTGCAAGAGAGAACAGAGCTATGCTAGGCCCCAGAAACTGCCAGATGCCCTTGCTCCCCCAGTTCAACAGAGGGGAAAAGAGCCCTTCTTATACCTCCTGGTTTGGGTGGACAACACCTCTTCACAGTGAAGCTCTCATCGCCAGACTTGAGCGTGCAGCCCTTGAGTACGTCCATGAGCTCCCGCAAGGTGGAGAACTCCCGGTCCCACCCCTCCAGCACAAAAGAGCTGCCTTTCTTCTGGATCCGGAACTGCCGGTACTTGAGAGCACCCTGCACCCCAGAGCCCTAGGAAACAGAGAGCAACGTCAGAACAGGCATCACTGCTGTGGCAACAGAAACCACAACACCGACCTGGTCAACACAGGAGGCAGAGCTCTCACCCAGAGCATAACTCGAGCAGAAGGGCAGGACAAGTCCTTTGCAGCTACCTTCTGATCACCCAGGCGGCCGGCAGCTCAGACCAGCTGCAGCCCAGCTCACTCCTAATGAGACGAATGCCTGCTGGAGCTCGCTGCCCCCAGGCACACCACTCTGCCCTGTCTCTGTAATGGCACTCAGCCACACTCGGCAGCTGGAGCCTTTCCCCCTTTCCCTGGAGGTGATCTGCTGTGGGCTGTCAGGCAAGTGAGAGTGAGGAAATGTAACAGCAAACAGGGCACAATACCCCTTGCCAAGGCTGTTGCCCTGCCACCCCACTCCTCCTGCATGGGAGGACACTCTGCTGGCATACGGGGGCTACCGAGGTCAGAAAGAACCTAACCAGCAAACAGGAAAAATTTCAGCTTACAGTATCCCCATCAGGGGAACTCCTTCCAGGTGAGGCCTGGGCAAGGTGTCAGAGGCAGAACCCCAGGGTCTGCTCTGACAGGCTTGTGCCCTGTGTGATACAGTGCACTCGGACTCCCATCTCACCTGCTGGTGGCCCCTTTTCACCACGGACAGAATCATCCTGTTGAAGTCAAGGACGCTCCAGCGGATGATGTACAGCCCCTCCTCGTGCTCCTCCCGTCGCAGCTTGGCAAAGACAAACTCCTCCCTGGAAGCAGGAGGAGAGGAGCAGCTCCAGACAAGCCCCGAGGACACAGCACGTCCCCCTCCTTGATGCTGGCACACCCTCCACCTCCCACCCAGAAGAAACCACTTACTGCATGGGCCCATGGATGCCATTCAAGATGCTCATCACAAGCCGTGGCGGTGCCACTTCGTGACACAAGTAATGACTGGAGTCAGCTGTGAGCCGGAAGTAGCCATCCACAAGCGACACCAAGGACAGTGCGCTTTCGTATGAGGGGAGAACCAGCTCCTGAAGGGAGAGAGGGAACCAGTCCACACGTGAGAAATCACCAGGCTAGGGTGTAAGATAGCAGGGCCCGCCTTGGGCAGCAGCAGGGCCAGCAAGGAAAGCAAGCTCATCACAGCAAAACTCAACTTATTGGCATTAACCTTGGGAAAGATCACTTTTCCTCCCACTGCTCCGCCAGTACCATTTCCTTCCTGTCTCAGGAGTGCAACTACCGGCTCCCACGTGCATTAAGCTGGTCAGCGGGGCAACTCAGTCAGAAAAGGGTTCACTCACCAGGCATTTGTTGTCCTGCCGGTTGATGCTGACTCTGCAGTCCTTGATGACAATGTGAGTGATCTCCCGGAAGTCGCAGAACTGTACCCACTTTGGCTCGTTCCGTTCTACTGGCTGATTCAGCCCCTTGGGCTCTGCTTCTTTGTTTCTGGCCTTCCTCCCAAAATAGCCACGATGGGAGACGTTCTCAATGCTCTACAGAGCCAGAGAGACACAGCATCAGTCCCAGCCCTTCCTACAGCCGGGAAACGGCAGGGATAGACACTAGCTCGTGGTGGCTGCTGGCTAATGTGGGATGAGCTGGAAAAGAACTCAGGATTCCCTGAGCCTTGTCCAGTAATCCATCTACTAAACTGTGCTGCCTCAGCATTGACCCATAGATCCACTCAAGAGTACAAGGTAACAAAAAGAAGCCAGTGTGGGATTTTCCAGACTTGGATGTGAATTGCTCTTCCTGCTCCATGGCAGGAAATCTGAGCACCAACCTACCTCAACAGGCACGGGCCGCCACTGGATACCATTCGCGCCAGTGACAAGGACTTCATGGGTGGCAGGCCGGTCCTTGGGGAGCAGCGTGTGCCCATGCTCCAGCGGTGGATGTCCTCCGTTGATGTACAGCTGCACCTTCTCCCCCTCAGAGGAGGTCTCCAAGGAGAGCACAGAGAAGAGCTCACTCCCGAAGCGGGGTGCCAGGTGCTCCAAGGTGGCCAGGTACTTGTACATGATGTCCTGCTCTGTCAGCTTTCCAGTACTGACTGTGTGCCGCTGGAAGCGCTGCACAAACTTCTTGAAGACGTTCTTCATGCGGAACTTGGTCAGGTAGTTGTTCTGCTGGATCTGGCGGTAGAAGGAACGCGGGATGCAGTCCTTGAAGCTGCGGAAGGGAGGAACAACTGGTTAGGAAAATCTCAGTCACCCATAGCAGAGTTGCACAGCCTGGGTCTTCAGCACAACGGCCATAGCCAATCTCTGTGTCACCTAAAGTAGCCCAAAACACCTTCTTATTGCTCATGCTCCAGTTTCACAAAGAGGACAGAGAGAAACAAGGGTGAGAGACCTGGGCAGACAGCAAGTCAGACCACAGATATGCAGACAGGTTTACAAGGCAAGTCAAGCCACGCCAAATTAGAAGTGCCCCAGCCACCACCTCACACACACAGCTCCGATGCCAAACTCCCTCCCTGAGACGAAAGCAGAATGGGCTGTACGCTCCCAGATGCATGTTCCATCCACGGGTTGCACACCAGCCATGTTAGCAATCCCAAATGTTGACTGTGCCTTCTAACATCTACTTGGCCTCCTCTGTGGTCAGGCCATTCCCTCCACCACACAACTGGCTGAAAAGAGGAAGCATTAGGACACAAACCCATGCAGGCTGCCATCTCCTCACTCCTTAGAGTAGCTGCACTGTCTCTTGCTGCCCTCTTGCAGCAGCCTGCTAGCAGAGCAGAAGAAACCCTTCAGACAACCACAGAGCAGAAAGCCCCCAGCCTGAGACTTCAAAGCCAGGCAGTCACCTGTATTTTCTGGCCACTTCCTCGAGGGAGATGCCTTTTTTGATGGCAATGTGAGAGAGGTGAAGCACAGCCATGCCTAAGCTTTCATTCTTGAACCTTTGGATCTCCTGTTCAGTCTGGAGGTCTTTCAAAGATGCAACATCATTGATGAATTCAAATTTCCCCTACCAAAAAGAGAGAGAGTTAAACAAAGGGGGGAAAAAACCCTGAACAAACTTCAGGTGCTTCCCCCTCCCCCTCGAGGTGCAATGGAAACCCCCCATTCCAGCTCCCAGCCTCCTAGGGAGGCCTCAAGCAGAACAAAAGCTTTGAGGCCTCGGCAAACCTACAGCTGTGTTTGTCTTTTAAACAAGGCATTCATAGTAGGGCAAACAGACCCTGAACAAAGGGCTGATCAGAATCTGGCCCTTGAGCTGGATGACCCTGAGGCTCTCTCCCGAGCCAAGACAGTTGCTGTCTGAGATCCCAGGTTTTCACATCTCCAGGGGTGACCAGCTTTTGGCCAACCCAGCATCCCAGGCCCGGATGCTACCTGCTCAAACAGATACTCGAAGGACGACTTGTCAAGCAAGGCCCCCCCTTGCGACTTCTCATCTGGGGAGTCACTCTGCCGGGGCACGTTGCGATAAACCGCCGGCTCCTTGTCATTCATTCCATGCCAGTTCCGAAAGTAGTACCTGCAGAGGGAGGTAAGCAGAGAAGGCCACCCTCTCTCATGCTGCTGGATGCAGAAGAGCTGTCGCCTGCCCCTGCTCTCACTCACAGACACACGACCTGTCGAATCCCAGCCCAGCAGCACTCTGTTGGCTGGGTCACGTTCCCAGTTCAAGGTGGTTGGTTTGTTAAGGCCAAGCCACGTGATCAAAGGTTCCTTAAACCCCAGCTGCTGACATGAGAACCAGATACGTCCTCAACACGTGATCTGAGCACAAAGCAAAGATTCAGACACCAAAGATTCAGAAGGGGTGCCTCCTTCCCTTCTTGCTATCAAATCCCTCTTTTAAGCCATTCTCCAGCTTTTCCATGACCTGACTCAGAGTTTACGAACGGCTGGGGTTAGCTGTGCTGCCAAGCACACCCAAGGGCCCAGAAGATGCTAACTGGCAGAACCAGAACGCTAGTTTACTCTAGTTGCAACTGATCCAAACCTACAGGCATCCCCACAGCAGCAGGGCTCCCTATGAAACTTCTCAGAGATCCTCTGCGAGCAGTTTAGCAGCCTGTCCTGACCCAGTTTGTTCCAAGCTGAGTTTCCTCCTGCTGAACCCCAGCAGCTTGTACCACTGCAGGGCACCCCTTGGAGAAACGCTTATAAGAACAACTTAGGCGACGACTGTTCCTCAAAACGCCATACACCTGCACCTAGGCGTCAGCATGAAGAGAGTTCTCTGGCCAGAGCACGTTTCCGCTCCCGCTGTTTGCATGCTCCCCTCAACCCCGAAAGCCACATCGCCGTCTGCGGTAACGCACACGTGGCTATTTCAGTGCTGGTACGCAGAACACTTCCTGCAGCCACATCAGGCAGCGGCTGCCTGCAGGCATCTGTGCCAGCTGAGTTTGGGCACACAAATGATGCAGCCACACCAAGCTGTGCACGGGAAGGAGGTGAATGCAGCTTTATAGCGACAAACACAAGCCATTCTTTTTCCAGACTGACAGCACGTTACAAAACTAGAGCATAACAGGAGGGGAAAATCCTTCCCTAACTCTTAAAGATAAGAAATTCTGACTTCATGAGGAATGAGCAGGCTGCATCGAAACAGCGAGTCCTCAAAATCAGAGCTGAAAGGACTTTCTGGAGCAGAAAGTCAGAGCCCAGAGTACTATGCCTTATCTGCAGCCAGAGCACTACAGGTCATGGATTTCTACTCCTTCAGTGCAGAAATAGTGGCTGATAGAGATCGGGGTGCTAGCCACCGGGATTCAAAGGCATGGTTTCTCCATGCTCTCTCTGAATACGGGCAGGTTTGTTGCACACTAGGAAGCATGGATGTCACCATGCTCCCAGCCACCGCTCCAGCGCTCTTCAGACAGCGCTCAGACACCACAGCAATGCACATGACGCAAGAGGTACTCTGGGCACAGCAGACTCGCAGCAGGCCAGCAGAGCACCCCAGAGACCGTTTTCTGATGCATCGGTTCTGTTCCTAGAGAGCACGATGGATGTCCCTCATGCAATGGGTAGCTGCAGAGAGAGGCCTCTGCTCAGCATTCTGCTTTCTAGCAGGAGCCCTTCGGTCCCTCAGGAGGAAGAAGGTATATAGGAAGTTGTATAAAACAAGGCAGGCACAAGCTAATGAATCCCCAGGCCATGTTTTCTGCTTTTCCCTAGCTACATTTTATTTTTACCTGTGCTATGACTCAGACACCATGAAAAAAGTGAGCCTGAAAAAGTTCTCCTAATATGATGGCCAGTGGCAACATTTTAGGAGAAAACATTGCACCGTACCGCAGTAGGACTAGTATCCCCCTCATCCCCATGGAACCTGAGCGTTTTGCAAAGATGCAAGAAGTGTGGAAAACGGCCTGCTGGTTAGAGTCACATGCCAGCCTTCCTCTTCCCCAAAACCCAGACTGCAGTACCGCATCCCCACCCCAAGTAAACTGCGTGGCACTTGGCCTGTTCTCCCCTTGGGCGTTTGCTGGTGGTCTCGAAACACTTTGGAGGCAATGTCCTGCGCAGAGACCGAGCTGAGAGTGGGGAACACAGACTGGGACAGAAGGCGGAATTGCAGGTCAAAAGACGGAGGACTATCAGGAACAGGGAAAGGAAGTTTTCCATAGCTCACCTCTCACTCAGCACGACAGGCGTGAACTCCAAACATTTCCAGTTCCTCGTTTAATCCTTCAGATAGTCTGATTTAGACAAGCCCTGCTGAGTTCCTCACTTCCCAAAGGAGTTGGTCAGTTCCCTGATCCCACGCCCGCCTTAGTACATGTTTCTAGGCAATTCTTTCAGCTGCCTATGCTACAAGTAACCCAGGAATAGAAAAGCAAGTCATATTTTCAGTGCAGCCTTATTAAACTACTGGGTGCATTGTTCCACAGCAAAAGTAGTTCGGCTGCTCCATAAGACTTATCTCCACTAAGAAGGTCAGCAAACAGCGGTAGAGGAATGAGCAGAGGTAACTACGCTCACCTCATGCGGAAGAGCAGGCTCAGGCTGGTGTCTTTGCTGACTTTGAACATGTGGTTGGGTGGGAGCCAGATTCTGCTCTGGATATCATAGAGCGCAAAGAGGCTGTAGCACAGTGGTGTGATGCCTGCAAAGAAAAGACGACTCCTATGAGGTGCCAAGGAAGTACATTTTCAGATGCAGTCAAGCTTGTGAAGATTCTCAGCTGATGAAAAAAAATCTCTCTTTTCACCGCCTTCCTCCCAGTCACCAGATTTTGCTGGCAGCACAACCCTGTCCATGCTCCCAACAGCAGGGATAGTAACCCACACCTCATGTTCAGAGGCTGAGGCTTCCTTCTCATCATTAGCTTCCGAACACTGCTTTGCTGCTCACAAATGTCAGAGCAGGATAGTCTTTAAAAGTGCCATTTAAAAAGAGACATGTATCTGCTGTCCTTCCGGCAAGCTCGGGCAAAGCCAGCTGGCCAGAGAAGCTTCAGCAGTTTTTATTCCAAATAAACCAACGCACAGAGTTGCTTATACTGCAGCAGGGGGAGGGGAAGGAGAATTAAGTAAAACCCATGGGGAATATGAACTGAGACTGATTTGCCAATTAGACTTTAGAAAAGAGCTAAAGCCTTTTCCAGTGAATCCGAGATTAAAAAGGACATCAGCTGCCCTTAATTCATCAAGCCAACATGACTGTAAAATATCCCTCTCGGACCCAGAGCTAGGCCAGAACCAAGGCACAGGTGCCCTACCCCCCTCCTCCCCCAGGATGTTTGCAGCTTGCCAGGAGAAGTCCATGGAGAGGGAGGCAGAGCGCTCATTAAATGAGGATGCTGATGAGTCAGAGGTGAAGTAATTGCTCTTCAACTAGTCATGCTCCAATAACTCAGAGACCCATTGGCCTGAGCCTCAGGGGAAGAGGCATCCTACCCCACTTCTCAGGAACTCCAGAGCAAACAGGGAAGCTGATATCTAGATTTTGACGCAAGGATTGTTAACAGCGAGTTACCAAGAAGTCGCTTTTTAAAAGCAAAATAAAACCTCAGATTTATTGGAAAAAAAGTGGTCTAGAAGGTTTCAGCGATTGAAAAGGCAGTCGAAATTCAGTTCTGGGGCAAAACCCGAGGTTCTTTCCTGCTGGCTGGTAGGGGCCAGCTCTAAAGGAGAGGCTGTTTGGGTGCAGATGTTCATCTCTCTAGTCTCAGAGCAGAGGACCTGACTGATTTGGGAACCCACTTCCATCCCTGCGGAGCAGACCTGCTTTCCGGCCCCAGGCAGGCAGCGCTAATGAAACCTGCGTAGCGCTGCCCGCTCTGCGCTCGCAGACAGCCTCGGCGGGACCGGGCCTCAGGCCCAGCACACGTCCGGCACTCACCAATCTTCCGCGCGATATCGATGCAGATTTCTTCCGCGCTCAGCGTGCCCTGCGCGTAGGTCTGGCACCGCTCCTGCTCCTCCTCGCCGCTCCAGTGCAGGCACACCTTCAGGCCCCCACCCGCCGAGAAGCAGCAGCCCTCTGCGTCCGACTCGCTGTGCTTCACGGCGCAGTGGCACAGAGACATGTTGACGGCCCCCGAAGATCCCCCAGCTGGAAAGTAAGAGAAGCAGAGAGAAAAATAACTAGAGCTACGAGGGCAGGAAGCACCGCGCTGCCACCTCCTCGCCAGCTGTATGACAGGGCACCCTCCACCCCGCTGTGACTGCAGGGCTCTGCTCGGTGGAGGCACATGGGGCTACAAACCTCGCTGTCAGATGAAGCATAACTTGGTCTCAGTCTTCAAACGCTCTGCACGGCAGCGCACACCGTGTGATCCAGGCCAAGGCTGAGGTGGGAGATGTTTTCACCTGCACAGGGAAGCGATTTGTCTGAGACACAGAGCAATCAGCAACAGAACCGGGGGAAGACGAGACCCCTTCGTGCGGAGTTCTGGCTGCCGGATTCCTCCGCGCCGACGCCAGCCCCGCAGCGGCGGACGGGTCCGGGAGCCTGGCTCCAGCTCCTCCTTGCTTCCCCACACCACAAACACCACTCCCACCCCATTAGCTCAACCGACAGCCCCTTGCTCTGCCCCCAGCGCTTCTCCCTCAGGGAGCCAGCTGCAGTGCAGGCTGTAGAAGCAAGGGCAAAATTTGGAGCTTATTCCTCATCAAACATGCAGCCAAGTGTCTTTTTCTTTGCTGACTAAAGACACATAGACCTCAATGCACAGCTCTCCACTTCCTCTGATAGTGATAAACACCCTAGTCAGCAGAGAACTCCCACAGGGGGTAGCCAGAACTCTGTTATACCCTCCCTCGCTGCTTAACGCTCACAGCAAGCTTACAAGCTCCTACCTACCGCACAGCCAGGCAGAGGGCTCATCTTTTAAACAGACACAGAGCAGAGGGGAGTTCTGCAGAGACATGAGAAATCCTGCAGACGCTGCCTCCCCCGAGAGCACGGCCAGCTCCCATAGCAGTTCTGCAGCATCATATCAACACCGAACACTGCAGCATGAAGGTTCATAGCCTTATCTCCTGCTGGGCAGGCAGAGGAGGTGGGTTCAGCCCATGAAGCCTCACACATCTCTCCTGTGACACAGCACAGACACAAAGCACAACCACGAAACAGGTTGCAGCTCTGAGGGCTTAGGGCTCCAAAGCGTCTACCGCTGCCCATTGCCGTGCCGAAAGAGGCCGAACTGCTTCTGAAGCCCGCTTGGCCTGTGGAACTGCAGCTGAGCTGGGACGCTCAGGGGTTGTGCCCACGTACACTTGTTTGGGGCACTGTGCAACCAGCACTGCTGGAGGCAGGAGCAAACAACCCTGCAGAGCAAACCCCAACACTTGCAAGAGAAGAAAGCTTTATGCCTTCTGAGGCATTAAGCCTATCCGCCCCCGTCTTGCAGGCTATCTCCCCATTTCTCTGTTATCGGCTGCAACAGGGTTCCCCCCACCCTACACACGCTGCACAAATCAGGTAGACAAAAAAGCAGGCCTGGCTCAGAAGAGCCCCTCATTTGGGTGTCCACACGCCTAGCAGGAAGCTCTCGAGCTTTCCCGATTGCCTCAGCAGGGGTAGGTGGTGAAAGTAAATACTTGACTCTGCTCTGGGCAGCGTGCAATCTGGGCGATGTTTACTCTGGCTTGGCGAGGAAGAAGAGAGGAGAAGGTACCAAGAGGAGCAATTTTCTAGGAATTTCTCACATGTGTGCAACCGTAGCCAGGGGAACCTGCTGAAGGGAGGGAGGTCCTTGCTGCGCCTTGCCCAGCTGCTTAAGGAAAGTGCCTCTCCAGATCCTCTCAAAGCAAAGCATGTGACAGAATTACTTCAACTTCCGGCCACAGGCACAGAAAGATCCCGAAGCCAATCCTTGGCAAATTTCCCCCATCCCTCCTCATGAGGCAAATAGAATCCGAAACAGACGGCGGTTCCTCCTCTCCAGCGCCCCGCTTCCTCATTTCTAGAAACCGAGCAGCCACAGGGCTGGCTTCCCCACCTCGGCCCAGCCTCGGGATCGCAGCTGGAGAAGCCAGCAACCCTCCTCTGTCACAGAGAGCGCCCGTGCCACAAGCACCTCTGTACTCTAGAGCAAATCAGCAGGAGCCGCAGGCGCTCAGCACCTCCGGGCAAAAGTTACAGGAAGCTTTAAAAGGCCTTTTTTTGCATCCGAACTTGCTGTCAACGGCAGCAAAGGGAGCGGTCCACCGATATCGGTTCTAGGGAGCAGGCGCTTGGAGGGTTTTCTCTAGCCTTTGAGTTGCCACATCAGCAGCTGACACAGATACAGAGAAGGCTCAGAAGATTTCGGGGCCCAGGGCATGAGCGCTGTGCACTGCAGATGAAGGCAGACAATACTTACAAAGCAGTTTGAATCTCCCCAAGCTACAGGTTGCCAAACAAAAGACCGATCCTCCCCCCATCCTCTCCCGCTAAGGAGAAGCCTGGAGGGATCCTCGCACAGCAGGAGATGCAACCTTCCTCCTGCGAGATCAGCTGCCTTTTGTAAGGGGGCAAGCGCTGATGCTGCAGGGCATGAACCTTCCTGCTCTCGCCCCCGAGCTTGGCTGCCTGAAGGCTCCGTCCTCCACAGTTGTGGTTTCTGTCATCCATGCAAAGCCCTGGGAATTTCAGGCTCAAAGCACAGGCCCGGGGGTAGAGGCAAGCCTGTTACCAGCCATATTTTGCAACCCCAGCACAGCTGTGCTATTGAAAGATGTGGTTTGTAGAGATTTAAGCCCATCTGCACTGGAGAGCTGCAACCATTCAGTTAGGCCAAGGACCTTGTCCCAGGGTCAACAGCTCAAGGCAAGCGGGAACTCGGTTCATGTTGCAGAGGGAAGGGCAAGGGCTGGATACGAACTACGAGCCGCTCGCTCTGCTCCGACTGGGGTTTTCCTTATACTTCAGAGCATCCTTTCAAAACCTGCGTCTCACTAGCATCTGGAAATCGCACAGGTTCAATTTTTAAACAGATCTCATTAAACCAGTGCAAACCAGAGCAACTTATTTCCGTTTATGAGGAGCCTGTTTTAACATGAGTAACTCCTCACGACTGAAAGCAAGCTGGGTTTGATCCCAAGCAGGAGCGCTGTCTCTCTTGCTGTTTACATCACCTGAAATGGATTTCAGGCTGCTTCGGGTTCAGCTAAAGACATTTCTTTCCACACAGACAAGCTTCAGCCCCTCAAGCCTCTGGTTGTGTCCCTGTTCTAATAACGGTTGCCTCAGGACTGGCTTTTGCAGCACCACGGAGGGAAAAAACGGCCTTAGCAGATGCCAAAGGGTTTCACTCCGCTCTCAAAACACTGCGCCCATCCACGCCACAGCAAACATACTCATTCTGAACCTTCATCCCGAGTAACAGCCATATCATCTCCCCAGGGGCCGTTGCCCTCTCGTTTCTGCCTGGCACAGGTTTCGCTCTGCAGTCAGCTGTTGACTCATAGTTTCGCAGATCATAAGGCCAGTGGGGACCATTTAGTCTGTGGTCACCTAGTATGACCTCAACCTACCGTTTAAGCTGTCAGCCCCAAGAACAACAGGCCCCAAGCCACAGCCCGTGACAACACCTCATCCAAGGGACCTTCCATCGTAAGTTGCAACCACAAGAAATTGAGAGAGTTAAAACTGAGGTCGGCAGCAAGAACAAAACAGCACTGGCCACAGCTTGCTCCCTAGCCCAGTATTTCTAACCAAAGACTGGAAGCTACAACATATATTTTCTGCGCGTTCCTGGCGCTGCAACGCAGAAAGCGGCCCAGACACCAGCACCGTCCCCTCCAGGGAAACCGGAGGAGCCCCCGAGACGCTGCGGCCGCAGCAGCCTTTGGTCGCGCAGCTGCCTGCAGGTCAGAACAGCCGCTCGGCAGCGCAACCGCGAACCAAAGTCCAGCGCTTCCGTGCGTCACCTGGCAAAGGGAAAACACTCGCTCGCCGGGACACCAGGGAGCACCGGTGCCCACGCGAAGGCCGCAGCTTCGGAGCGGCAGGACCGCGAGCGGGGAGCAGCCGGAGCGGGGCTGGCACCGTCCCGCTGCCCCCGTCGTGTCACCCCACGGCCCTTCCCGCCGGCTCCTGCCCCCTTCTCTGGGGCCGCCCGGACCAGCCCTGCTCTGCCCCACACGCCCGTGCCCCCACGTTACCCCCCTGCCCTGGAGCAACCCATCCTTCACCCCACGCACCTGAAGAGGACCTCTGGCCAAGAGCCCCCTGACCCCAGAGAGCCCCCACGGCCCACACAGCCTGACCCCTTGCAGCTCCCACCCTAGACAGCCTCTCACCCCACAGCCCCTGGCCCCCACCCCGCGGTCCCCATACCCCACAGCCCTCTAGGCCCACATATCCTGACCCCCCCAGCCCACATTTCACAGCCCCACCACCCCACAGCCTCCCAGCCCCACACATCCCGACCCACAGACAAACCCTGTAGCCCTCTTAGCCCACACATCCTGACCCCTCCCTACCTTATAGCCCCCAACCCCACGTATCCTGCCCCACAGGCAAACCCCACAGCTCTCTATGCCCACAAATCCTGACCCTTCCATACCTCATAGCCCCCCACAGCTGCCTAGCCCCATACCCTGACCCACATACACACCCTAAAGACCCCTAGACCCCCAGACCCTCACCCCCACAAACACTTCACAGTCTCCTAGCCTCACATATCCTGCTCCCCCAGCCCCCTAACCCCACATAACTTGACCCACACACCCCCCACAGCCCCCTAGCCCCACATACCCTGACCCACACATGCCCCACAGCCCCTTAACCCCACACACACTGACCCACACACCCCCCACGGCCCCCTAACCCCACACATCCTGACCCACTCACACCCCATGGCCTAACACCACACACCTCCCCCATGGTCCCCTAGCCCCACATACCCACACCCCATGGCCCCCTAGCCCCACACACCTCACCCCCACAGCCACCCAGCCCTACATAACTCGACCCACACACCCCCCCCACGGCCCCCTAACCCCATACACCCCGACTTATACATATGCCCCACAGCCCCTTAGCACCACCTACCCCGACCCACACACACCCCACAGCCCCCTAACACCACACACCCCGACCCCACGGCCCCACAGCCCCCTAACACCACACACCCTGACCCACACACGCCCCGACCCCAAGGCCCACTAGCCCCACACACCCCGACCCATACACACCCCACGGCCCCCTAACACCACACACACACCCCCACGGCCCCACAGCCCCCTAACACCACACACCCCGCCCTACACACCCCCCACGGCCCCCTAACACCACACACCCCGCCCCACGGCCCCCTAACACCACATATCCTGACCCCCACACACCCCACAGCCCCCTAACACCACATACCCTGACCCACACACCCCCCCACGGCCCCCTAACACCCCGACCCCACGGCCCCACGTACCCCGCCCCCCCGAACCGGGCGGCCCGGCCCCACCGACACGTACCGGGCCCCGCACCCCCGCCGGCCCGGCCGCCGCTCCAGCTCCCTCCGCCCCGCAGAGACGCCGCCTCCCATTGGGCCCGAGAGACGAGCGCGGCCATTGGCCCGCCCGCGCCCCGCGGCCACGCCCACACCCCCTTCGCCCCATGGGCGGGGCGGGGGGGAGCGCAGCCCCGCCCGGGGAAGGACCGACGGCGGCGCTCATTGGCTGCGGGGCGGGGCCGCAGCTGGAGGGCGGGGCCGCAGCTGGAGGGCGGGGCCGCAGCTGGAGGGCGGGGCCGGACACAGAGCCAGAGGTGGGGGCAGAGCTGGGTGAAGCCACCGACCAAAACCGGGGCAGCGAGCAACAGCTGGCTGCGGCCCTTAGCGCACAGCTGGGCAGCACCATCAAGCCCTTGCTGGAGCCGAGGCAGAGAAACAGCTGCCAACAGGCCTCCCCAGGAGAGGGGCAGGTACCGGGGCCACCTCCACTGGGCAGCCACCCCTCGCGGAGCTTCACCCCGCTGCTGGGGGCTCCCACCAGCCCCAGGACCCAGAGCCCAGGCAGGATCTCCCGGCCAGGCCAAAGGCACCGTGGAGGGCGGCCACAGCACGGCGAGGGACCCAAGCCCCAGAGGGAGCGCTGCCTGCGGGGCACGTTTTGCCTCTGCCACCCCGTGAGTGAGGCTTTAATTAAACCACGCGAAGAGAGGTGACCTCTCTTCCCCACTGCTTCCCCTTGAGCTATTTATCCTCCTTTCGCCATCTCCATTTTGGTCCCAACTCTTGCCCTTTTCCCTCAAGGGCCATAGCCCTTGCTCCCTACGGAATGACCTCTTTCCCCATGAGCGCAGCAGCTCCAGCTCTGATGAAACAGGGAGCAGGAAGAGCAGTTGCGACATCCAAGCTCTTACTCTAGCAGAAGTCGATGTCGGGGGGGGGGCCCCAAGCAGGGCACCTTGAACTGCCCCAGAGAGGGGGGCAACCCCCAGCCTGTGACCCCACAGCCCCGGCCCCATGCTCCCTCCCGAGAGGCTCTGGCCTGGCTCCGACAACTTGGCACTGCCACCTACCGACAAGAGCAGCCTCCGGGCCGAGGAGCCCACGGTCCCCAGCCTCCTCCGTCCCTGCCTGCCCTCCGCGCTGCCGCAAGAGGGAAACAGGCCTGGCACAGGGTAGGGAGAGGGACTCTCAGAAGCCAGGCAGGCTGTCAGGAGAAACTGAAAGCACTGATAAGTTCCCCCCACCTCCTTCTCCTTTTTCTCCCTTTTAAGCCACAGCAAACACTGCCTCATTAATATCCCTCCCCCATCCCTTGGCCGACTCCACTCCGCGCGTGGATACTTCAATCTCTTTATTCAGGTAATAGCCTTACTGGTTACCAAGAGATACAACGGCATGTGCAACTATTACACTGACCAGCGCAAGACCTACAAGCCTAGACTGCCATGCCGCATCCCTGTGAGCTTACACCCGATGGAAGATTGAACGGGGAACTCCCCCAGCCTAGCACAGGGGCTTCCATCTGCTCCTGAAGGGCAACGTGGGGGGTTGGGTGGACACCAAAACGCTGGCTAGTCAGCCGGCAAGCAGCTCACACATTCACCAAGTGTCTAACGTGTGTAAAGCGTGTGTCTTCACAGAGGGATGAGTTGGCAAGAGAGGAGAAGGAATAGGACTGTGGGAAGGAGGAGGGAGAGTCCGCTTTACGCCTTTTCCAGCCAGTAGTTCATGGGTTCCCTTTCTCCTCATCACCACTCTCCTTCTTGATTTCTTCGTAGACAGCCTCAGCCCTGTCTCCTCCCTTCTCAGCCCCCTCCGCCGTCTTGGCATTGGGCACCCAGAGCCCAGAGTCGATGCATCGCTGCATATGGTACTTGGCTTCCTGGAAGAGAGACAGAGACATCAGCAAGGCGCTCGCATTTCCACGGCCCGCTCCACACTCCGCCTGCTCCGCTGCCCTTCGCTCCGGCCACCGCCCTCTGCCAGCCCAGCGCTCACCCCTAGAGAAGCGGCACAGGGACAAGCTGGGAGCCGCGCACACTCGCACGCCTGCCTTCCCTATGCGGCAGGGTCCTCGCAGCCCCCACGCCGCTGGGAGCACAGCTCTCTAGGTCTAGGGAATACTCACAGTTGGGTCCATTTTGCTGATAGTGTCCTGCAACATCTGAACATCTTTCACATCAAAGCACTTCTGCAGCTCCTGCGAGGCCAGAACAGAGGAAGACGAGCTAATGCTAGTCTCTGCTACTTCCATACCTGAGCGGACAGGTCACCAACCCTGCTACAACATCAGAATGCAGCAGCTCAACCTCGCACAGCTACGACACATGGCCGGGAGGGCAGCAGAGGCAGCGCTGGTGCTCAAGCTGCCCCACCAAGCCTGTGTTGTCTCCCAGCTCCCACTTTTACAGCAGTTGAGACAGAAGAAAAATACAGGGTCTGCCACAGACTGCCTGTGCATGTCTTGCGCAGGCCAAGCAAGAAACTTCACTGCATCAATTTATCTCCACAGCACAGCACGATACTCACAGGAGGGAGGGACTCGTACACCTCCACAGGGTCGAGCCCACCAGGGCCCAGCCGCTTCTGCCGCTCTTCCTCTTCGTATTCTTTCATAGCCTTCTCTATGCGCACCTTGGCTCGTCCCCGCACCCTCTCCTTGAAGGCTTCCAGCTCATCGTTAAAGCCCTCCATGTACTGCTGGTCAGCTGTCTGGAGCGAGCAGGGAGGAGCGGCAGGTTAGGAGACAGCGTTCAGGTCCCAGCCCCAAGGAGACCTGCAGCAGGAACTGCTCTGGGCCCACATCCCCTGCTTGTCCTAGGGAGAGAGCTCCCACCCAGCTGCATCCCTGCAGCTTCACTTCACCTCCCCCCAGGGCCGTGAGCCTAGCTATTCCCTCCAGCCCGGCCGAAAAAAGGGACTGACTAGAGGGAGGGAGGGAACCACGTTCACCACCAGCAGCATTTGCTCAGGCATCACGGGGGGGGGGGGAGGGGGGGGCAAACACCGAAAGACACTGTGCCAAGACCCACTGCAGCACACAGGATGAAGAACTGTCACCAGCTGACCCCCAAGGAGCCAGGAAGCAGCTTGCCCTGATAGCAAGAGCTCCAATCTCACCTTGATCTTTGTGAAGAACTGCCGGAAGCAAGCCCTGGGATCCACCTTCAAGCTCTTGGCCAGCTCCAGGATGAACTGCATGACGATTGTCTGATGGGCCACCTGCTCCATCAGGGCATGTTTCTGCAGTGGAAAGGGCAGATGAGGACCCGCAGTTCACTCGCCCTGAAGGCGCACACCTATGCGGCCCCTCAGCAGGGGAGGACACGCCAGATTCCAGCAGGATCCCTGAGTCATGAAGGTCAGACTCATTCCCAGCCCCTTTTACTCACGGAATCAGATCCCAGCTGGCCTGGAGCCACGCCAGACGGGCCCACTGCAGGGAAGCACTTGGCATTTCTGACAGGCAAAAAAGCCTGTCACAACAGGGCCAGCTGGACACAGGCTCTCAGAGCCCTGCTTCCTGCAAAGGGACAATGCAGTCCCTCCTGCTCGGTGCGGAGCTGGCAGCCAGGCCAGATTTTTTCCCTTCCCTAGCTAGCAAGATTCCAGCTACAGTCCCAACTGCATTGCCTGCCCAACTGTCTCACCTCTTCCACCTCCAGATCGATGCACCAGATGACTAAGTAACTGGCTGTCTCCTCGCACACGAGATGAGGGTTATCAGACAGATATTTCTGGCTGTCATCCCAGCGCCGCAGCATGCCTTCAAAGCAGGACAGCCCCAGTTAGCAGAGTAATATTTCCACTCTTAAAAAAGAACACCCGCTAAGCCTCATACTATTGTCTTCAGCAAAAGGGGAGAGGACAGATGACTCATCCCAAGTTTAGATCAACCTTTCCTTCCCTCCCCCCACCCCCTATTGCATTTAAACCGTCACAAACATAGGCAGAGCATGAACTTTTGCTCTGGCTGGGCGAGCAGGAAAACAGACTTGTGAAAAGCATGTCAACTTGTCAACTGACTAGGTGGCCTCCCCTGCCACACACTTGTTATGCAAACAGAAGCTTCACTTAGCAGTTGAGCATCTCAAAGAGCTAAGTGAGCACCTGGACTTAACAGACAAGATGGGAGGAGGCTACATTAAGCAATCCACTGTCACACTGGTGTGAGAGAGTCCATTGAGAGCCATTTCCATCAGCAGGAAGACCCCGCAAGGGCACAGGGCTCTACAGCCCCCACCTACACTCTGCTAACTCACCAAAGTGTTTGATTTGCTTCTCGTTTCTCTCCACAAACGTTTTGTGTTTCTTCTCTTTCTGTTCCTCCGTTTCTTCCTTCTCCTCTGGTTTAACGTTGAACACGCTCTGCAGAGAACAGAAGGACGTTAGCAGATCTTGCATCATTTAGTTGCAGATCCAGTGACGCAGGCCAGAGGCAAGAGGGACTTCCGCACCCCCCAGACCCACCTTGCTGAAGCCATCCTTGCTCAGGGTATCTACATTCCAGGGCATGTTCTTCTCTTTCTTCCTCAGCTCCTCCAGTTTGTTTTCCCAGCTCTTCTCTTCATTTTTCAGCTGCTGGGCTTCAGCTTGGAGCCTCTCCAGCTCCCCTTTCCCACTCTCTTGGTCTGTCACCTCCAGCTCTTTCATCTTCTTCTGGCACTCCGCTAATTTCCGTTTGCATTCCCTGCACCCCTTATCCAGCTCCTCTTTTTCCTTCTGGAACTGCTCCATCCTCTCCACTCGAGCCTGCAAGCAACAATTTACACTTTTAAGACCCTCAAGAGAAAAACAAATAGATAGTCTGGAAGACTGCAGTCACGAAGCAGCAACATCAGCCTCTCCAGTGCATCCAGAGCCCACAGGACTTTGAATCATCCCTACAACGGCCAACAGGAGCTCGCGACCGGAGCTCAGAGTGGGCAGCTGGCTCTGGCTATTCAGGCCTGCACTGTGCAGTGCTTCCTGGGGAAGGGTGGGGGGCTCTTCTACCTCCTCTGGAGCAGGCAAGAATTGAAACCACTTCAAGACAACAGCGGGATATTTCTGTTTAGCGTTCACTATCTTCCACACCCCATTAGCTGACTTGGGTTCTTTAGCCACGCTTCTCCCGTGACACTGACACACGCACAGAGCCTCCCTACGCTGTTAGGTAACGGCTCGCTGCAGTGTAGGAGACGCGTGCTCCAGGAAGCCTGACATGCTTTCCCAGATCGCTGTTATTCTTTGTGGAACACAGCGAAGAACAAGAAGTCACATACCCTCCCCCAGAAGCAGCTACATTAGGAGCACAAGGTGAGAACAGACGCATCTTTCCTCAAAAAGATCTCTTTCAAGAAAGATCAAGAGGCAGAAGAGCTGCGTTCTCTCCATGCACAGCTCCACAGGACGAACCTGGAGCAGACGCTGCACCACAACATATTCCAAATGCAACATCAAGCCTACGCTCACCTGCCTCAAACAAGCCCTCCAAGCTAAGCACTAGCATTTTGTTTGAACTGGAAGCGGGGGCAATTTAATTTGCACGCCAGCTTCATTTTTCTTCACTGTCCAATTTTTAACCACCCTTCCCTTCCTCCCACAGCCTGTGCTGCTAACCCCCAAATATCATATTACTTGGAGAAAAGGATTGTGAGTCCCTAAGGATTTCTTCTGCTCAGACTAGGCAGCGCAGGTCTGCGCACCTCCTCCACACAAGGCCGGGACCCTTCCTGCCTTCCTATCCAGGGCCCTCACAGGAAGCGGGAAGAACTGCCTTTCACTGTTATTCCTCTGCTTGTTTGAGGTGAGGACGCCTTTAGCGGAGGAAGCCAGCCGGGAGCACACGAACTCACTGCATTCATTCTTTACCTGCAAAGAAACTTGTAGTTTCCTCTCCTCACATTTGGGGGAGGGGGAACCCACAGAAGCAGCGCACACATGCGCTTAGCCAGTATCCCATGAATCTGCCTCTCTCAGTCACTGCCTCCTCCTGCAGGTTTATTACCCTTCATGGGCAGGGGAATCGCAGCAGAAAGAAACAGCTTGCTAGAAGCACAGGGAGTTGCCAGAACTCGGCGCAGCCCTTCCAACCACATCCATGAAACCTACGCAACAGCGACGGGACGCGAAGCTCTGAGTCCCGAGAGCAGGCACTGGCCCCAGGTGAGGTGGGCTACCCCTGGCTTCTCCAGAGGGAAGCCGGGTTCTCCCCGGCGAGCGTCACCTGGCCTGACAAGCTAGGGTAGCACAGGGCAAGCATAAGGGGATAAATCAGTCATTTGAGGAACACAGGCAAAAGGCTGACACGCGGCACTCACAGGGCGCTTCACCGTGGCGCTGCTTTGACCCAGCAGACAAGTCACTTCCACTAATACCCAGGCCCGCTCTAGGGGCGTCAGTGGCATGGTGCCGCAGAGCCTCACAGACAGATCGCGATAGCTTCCAAGCCTCCGCACCAGTATTAGGCAGAAGAGACTACCTCGGGCTGGCTAAGCTCCTAGCACAGTGACTTGGTCAGAGGGTAGCATCTCCCCAGGCCCAGGGAAGGGACAGGGCAGGCACCAGCCTGGGGCTTCCTGGCAGCTGCCCTGGACCCCAGGGCAGGGCCTAAGGACTGCTGGCTCCCAGGGCCTTGGACAGTGTGCCCTGAGGAAGCCTCCTGGAAGGGCCCTGAGGGACAGGGGGAGCCATGGGGACAGGGGTCACAGGGAGCCAGTCCCCACAGCAATAGGAGCCATGGGGGAACCCCTGGCCCAGACACCATGGGGCCAGGTCAACATGAGGATAGGGGTCATAGGGAGCTGGACCCCAAACAGATGAGGGCCATGGGCTCCCCCATGGCCCAGCCACCATGGGGACAGGGGCCAGCAGGAGACCCCAGCCAGGCCAACAAGGGGATGGGGGCCAGGGGGACTGGTCACCCCAGTGACAGGGAGGGGTAACAGGGGAGCCCCCAGCCCAGGCCCCATAGGAAAGGGAAGGGTCTCAGGGAACCATTACCATGGGGACAGGGGGGGGCCACAGGGGAACCCAGGACCCACAGACAAGGGGGGGTCTCAGGGAGCTGCTACCATGGGGACAGGGGGGTCACAGGGGGGCCCCCAGCCCAGGACCCACAGACAAGGGGGGAATCTCAGGGAGCTGCTACCATGGGGACGGGGGGGGGCACAGGGGAGCCCCCAGCCCAGGACCCACAGACAAGGGGGGAGTCTCAGGGAGCTGCTACCATGGGGACAGGGGGGGTCACAGGGGAGCCCCCAGCCCAGGCCCCATGGGGAAGGGAAGGGTCTCAGGGAGCTGTTACCACAGGGACGGGGGGGGTCACAGGGGAGCCCCCAGCCCAGGCCCCATAGGGGAGGCGGTCGCCATGGAAACGGGGTCACGGGGGAGCCGGTCGCCATGGAAACGGGGTCACGGGGGAGCCGCGCCCCGGCCCAGCCCGGAGTCGGGGGGGGGGGGGGGGGCGCTGCCGCCGGCCGGCCGGAGCCCGACCTGGTGCCGCCACCGGAAGAGGCTGGCGGTGTCGATGTTGGGGTGCGTCTCGTCCTCATCGTCCGACACCTCGATGTGGTCCCAGACGCTGTAGTCCACCATGGCGCGGCCGCGCTCCGGGCCCGGCTCCTCCGGCCTCTTCTGGAAACCTCCAGCGCCCGCGCCCGCCCACTTCCGCCCGCACATGCACGCACTTCCGCCCGCGCCTGCGCACTGCGCCTGCGCGCCCGCCCCGCCGCGCAGGGCAGAAGCCGGAAGCGCCGCGAGGCGGCGGCGGCGCGCATGCGCGGCAGCCTCGCCCTGCACAAAGATGGCGCGCCTCTTAAAGAGACACGCGCAGGCGACGCGGGGGTCGGGGCAGGGCCTCGCGTCGACCCCCCCTAGCCCCAGTGGGGACGGGGGGCGCTTCCCCCCCCACCAAAAAAAAAAGAGGTGATGCCAGAAGCACCTGCCTGCGGCACCCCGAGTGCCCCAGTCCATCACCCTGGGTGGTTGTCCCAGGCCCACCCGCCACCCATCCCACCCGTCATCCCGTCCTGCCCCATTGCGACCCCCTGTCACGACCCAGTATCCCATCCTGGCCACCCCAACCTGCTATCTGGGATGGCTGTTGTGGCCACCCCAACCCTGCATCCCGACCCACCAACCCAACCCACCACCCCGATTCTCCATCCCAACCCTCCATCCTGACCCACCAACCTGACCCACCATCCCGACCCACCACCCCGACCCACCACCCTGCGCCACCATCCTGATCCTCCATCCTGATCCTCCATCCCAACCCTCCACCCCAACCCTCCATCCTGACCCCCCACCTCAACACTCCATCCCCACCCACCGTGCTGACCCACCACCCCGACCCACCATCCTGGCCAGCCACCGCAGCCACCCCGACTGTCTCGCCACTGCCAGCCCCCCATCTGCCCGCCCCGAACTGCCACCCCGCTGTGCTGGGGGTGCTAGGGGTGCTGGGGGTGCCCGGTGCTGGGGAGCAGGGGGGGTCCCAGTACCGGGGGTGCATAGGAGTCCCAGGGAGGGTGCTCAGTACCGGGGGTCCCGGTATCAGGGGGTGCTCGGTTTGGGGGGTGCATGGGGGTCCCGGGGGGGTCATGCCCAGTGCCAGGGGGTCCCAGTGCCAGAGGTGCTCGGGGGTCCTGGGTGGTTGCCGGTGCCAGGGGTGCCAGAGGGGTCGCGGTGCTGGGAATCCCGGCGGGATCACAGTGCCGCGGGTCCCAGGGGGGGCTGGTACCGGGGGTGCTCAGGGGTCCCGGGGGGGCCGGTACCGGGGGTGCTCGGCGGTCCCGGGGGGGGGCCGGGGCCGGGGGTCTCGGGGATCCCGGGGGTCCTGGGGGGGCCAGTACCGGGGATGCTCGGGGATCCCGGGGGGGGCCGGGGCCGGGGGTGCCGGTACCGGAGGTGCTCGGGAGTGCGGGGGGGGCCGGGGGGCCACGGCGCGGTGCGGTACCCGCGGGGCCGGCCCCCCCGCCCCCCCCCCCGGTTCGCTCCGCCCGAGCGGCTGCGCCTGCCGGTACCGGGGCGGCGGCGGCGGCGGCGGCGGCGGGGGGGGGGGCGGGAGGCGCCGCAAACAAAGGCGGCTGGATGCGGCCGAGCCGGCGGCGGCCAGGTACCGGGGGCGGCACCGGGGGGCCGGGGGGACCGGGGGGGCCGGGGGGGCCCTCCCCTCCCTGTGCAGCCGCCGCGCTCGGGCCCGGGCATCCCCGGCGGGGAGTGGGGGGCAACGCCTCGGGGGCACCGGGCATCCCGGGGGGACCGGGAATAATGGGGGGACCGGGAATCCCGGCGGCGCTGGGCATCCTGGGGGGACCGGGCATCCCAGCGGGACCGGGAATAATGGAGGGACCAGGCATCATGGGGGCACCGGGCATCCTGGGGGGATTGGGAATCATGGAGGGACCGGGCATCCCGGCGGCACCCGCTATCCGGAAGGGATGGGGGGGTGCAGTGCCGTGGCAGGACCAGGCATCCTGGTGGCACAAGGCATCCCGGGGGGACTGGGAATCATGGGGGGATCGGGCATCCCAGAGGGACCAGAAATAATGGAGAGACCGGGCATCCCGACAGCACCGGGCATCCTGGGGGGACCGGGAATCATGGGAGGACCGAGCATCCCAGCAGCACCGGGTATCTGGAAGGGATGGGGAGGATGCAGTGCCGCGGCAGGACCAGGCATCCTGGTGGCACAGGGCATCCCGGGGGACCAGGCATCCTGGGGGCACTGGGAATCATGGAGAGACTGGGAATCATGGGGGGACTGGGCATGCTGGGGCACCAGGCATCGGGAAGGAATGGGGGGGATGCAGTGCTGCAGCAGGATCAGACATCCCAGCAGCACCGGGCATCTCAGGGGGACCGGGAATAATGGAGAGACTGGGCATCCTGGGGGACCGGGCATCTTGGGGGACCAGGTATCCGGAAGGGATGGGGGGGGTGCAGTGCCGCGGCAGGACCAGGCATCCTGGTGGCACAGGGCATCCCGGGGGGACCGGGCATCTGGGCAGGACTGGGCATCCAGAAGGGATGTGGGGGGTGCAGCGCCCCAGCAGGACCAGGCATCCCAGGGGGACCAGGAGTAATGGAGAGACCGGGCATCCCAGGGGGACCAGGCATCTCGGGGGGACCGGGAGTAATGGAGGGACCGGGCATCCCAGGGGGACCAGGCATCTCGGGGGGACCGGGAGTAATGGAGGGACCAGGCATCCCAGGGGGACTGGGCATCTTGGGGGACCGGGTATCCGGAAGGGATGGGGGGGGTGCAGTGCCACGGCAGGACCAGGCATCCTGGTGGCACAGGGCATCCCGGGGGGACCGGGCATCCCAGGGGGACCAGACATCTCGGGGGGTCCGGGAGTAACAGAGGGACCGGGCATCCCAGGGGGACCAGGCATCTCGGGGGGACCGGGAGTAACGGAGGGACCGGGCATCCCAGGGGGACCGGGCATCCCGGTGGGACAGGGCACCCCGGTGGGAGCAGGTGCCCCATGCGGGAGCCCCCTGGGACACAGCGCTCGGGGGTCCCCGCGGCCGGTCGTGCTGAGGGGCCCCGGGAGCCCCCCGGGGGCAGTGGGGCTGCGGGCAGCGAGCCCCCCGCTCCCGCCCCGCCGGGAGAGGCACCGGGCGTCCCGCGTTTCGGGAGCGTCCCGGCCCTGCGGCCGCGCTGCCGGGGCCGGCCGTGCCGCGTCCTGCCGGCCCCTTCTGCGGCTTCGCCGGCGGCGGCGGGTCGGCGAGACCGCTGCCACCCCATCACCCGTCCCGGCGCAGCCGCCCCTTTCCCCCGGAGCGCCCCGAAATCCCAGCCGGGGAGGGACGTGCGACGCCGTTCCTTCGCCCCGGCCGCCCGCCCCCGGCCGTTTCCGCTCGCGGCTTGGGCTTCGCCGCTCGGCGCGGCGTCACCGGCCCCGGCGCCAAGCGACTGCGAAGCAGTTAAATAGGCGGAAAATTCCTCCCGAAGCCGGGGCAGGCGGCGGGGGAAGCCGGGTGCGCTGACCTGGGGGCAGCCCCCTCCGTGCTGGGGGGAGCCGGAGCCCCAGCGTGGTGCTGGCCGCTGCTGCGATGAGCGTGTCGGTGCTCAGCCCTGCTCCTGCAGCCCCGGGTCCCGGCGACGGAGCGCGAGCAGCCCGGCTGGGCCCCCCCGGGGCGGCGGGGGCGGCGGGACGCAGCCCTCACCCCACCGCTCTCTCTTGCAGGCCCCTGCGCCCCCCGTGCCCCCCGCGCCGGCCCCCCTGGCCCCCGCGGCCGGAGCGCGGGCAGGACGGCCGCTGAGCCCCCGCGCCAGGCGGCTGCATGAAGAAGAGCCGGAGCACCCTGGCCGTGCCCGAGGACCAGGTGAGCGTGGCCCTGGGCCGGGGGGGCAGGGGGCCGTGGACCCCCGGCACTGCCCGGTGCCCCGCGGACACGCCGCCTCCGGGAAGGGGGAGCCGGGCAGAGCTTCTCGCGGCCGGCTTGGGGCCGGGGAGAGCGTGGAAACGCGGGTGGCTGCCCCGTGCCCGCGCGCGCGCCTGCTCGGCCAAGGGTGCGCGTGTGCATGCATGGCTGCAGGTGCGTGCGTGTGCGTGCCCGTGTGTGCGCATGCCCGTGTGTGCATGCAGGCAAGTCTGAGTGTGCAAGCGCATTGGGTACGCGTGCACGCACGGCTGAGGGTGTGCATGTGTGCACACATGTGTGTGTGTGCATGCACGGCTGAGTATGCGTGTGCGTGCATGCGCGTGTGTGCCCATGTGTGGGCAGCCATGGGTGTGTATGTGTGTGTGCCCATGCGTGCACAGCCAAGAGCACGTATGTGTGTGTACGTGTGTGCGCATGCATGCACAGCCAAGTATGCATGTGTGTGCGCAGACATGCACGGCTGAGCGTGCATGTGTGTGCGTGCATGCGTGTGTGCTTGTGCAAGCGCATGTGTGTGTGCAGCGAGGGCGCACTCATGCCTGGCTGAGCATGCAACTGTGCTTGTGTGTGCACACGTGTGCACGAACACATGCATGCACATCCGAGCGTGCACGCGTGTGCTTGGCGTGTGGACGCAGCGGGCTAGCGGGAGGGGGCGCCGCGGGGGCCAGCGGGGCTGGGAAAGCGGCTCAGTGCCGTGGCCCCGGGCGCCCCCCACCCGGGGGCAGTGGCCATGCTGGCTCCCCCCCCCCCCCCGCCCCAGCCCCAGCCCCAGCCCCGGCCCTGGCGTGGCTCCTCACTGCACCGCTCCCTGCAGCAGCACCTGCCGGGATTAATTAACCCCCTCTAATTCCTCTGGCCAGTGCAATTAGCCAGTTCGTTGGAGCCATGCCTGGGCTGCCCCGAGGGCCGGGATGCTCCGGGCTGGGTGGCGGAGGCCCGGGGCCCCGGGACCGGCCGGCTGCCGCCCGGCTGAGCCACCCCCGCCTCCTTTGCAGGAGCCGCCGGAGCCGCCGGAGCCGCCGGAGCCGCCGGAGCCCGGGCGCCGCAGCCGCTCGGAGGCCGCCGCGGGCATGCTGGGGGCCGACCTGCGGCGCGGGCGCCGCCGCCTCTCCGCCAGCCTCCAGGTGCCCCCCTGGAAGCCCCCGGAGCGGCCGCGCTCGCCGGAGCCCGCCAGCCTCCCGCGGCCCACCACGCTGCCGCTGCGCGTCCCGCCGCGCGTCGCCGGCAGCCGCCCCGAGCCCCGCAGGTAGGGACGCGCGGGCGCCCGCCTGCTTGCGGCGGCGCGGCTTTTCGGCGGGAGGTGGCCGCGCCGAGGGCGGCCGCTGATGCCCGAGTGCCCGCCGAGCCGGCGAAGGCGCCTTTTGCGCCCGGAAGCACCTCGCAGCCCGGCGGGCGCCGCGTGCCGGGGACGGTGCCGCAGGCGGCATCGCCTGGCCGGGCTCTTCCTGCTCCTTGAGCCCGCCGTCTCCGGCCGCGTCCCGGTCGGCAGCGCTCAGCCCGGCGCTCAGCCCGGCGCCGGAGCCGGTGGGCCGGGGGCTGCGGGCGGCGGGCTGCGACGACGCCCGTCTGCTGCAAGGCGTCATGCGCCGGGATTTCCAGGGCCGGCGTCTCCGGGTCTGGGTTGCGCCCGCTGGCGCGGAGCCGCGCGGCGGCGCCGGGAGGGAGGCGGCGGGGCCGGGGCGGGCGAGCTGGCGCGTCGGCTTTCGGGCGTGCGACGTCGGCGGCGACGCTTCCAGCCGGAGCGAATTCATCCTCCTGGGGAGGGAGGCTGCAGCCCGTCGCCGGCTCCCGGCACCCTCGACGCCGGCCTGGCGCCGCGGCTCAGCCCTGGCCGTGTGGCGCCGCCGCCCCCGCGCGTCTTGTACGTGGGGTCCGTGCAGCGCTGTGCACGGGGGGGGGGACCCCCACCTCGGTCCTGGGGGTCTGGGCAGTGCCGTGCAGGGGGGGGGAGCCCACACCAGCGCCGGGGGTCTGGGCAGCGCCGTGCATGGGAGGGGGAGCCCACGCCGGCGCCGGGGGTCTGGGCAGCGCCGTGCATGGGGGGGACCCCCACCTCGGTCCTGGGGGTCTGTGCAGCGCCATGCATGGGGGGGGGAGCCCATGCCGGCACCGGGGGTCTGGGCAGCGCCGTGCATGGGGGGGACCCCCACCTCGGTCCTGGGGGTCTGTGCAGCGCCATGCATGGGGGGGGAGCCCACGCCAGCACCGGGGGTCTGGGCAGCGCCGTGCACTGGGCAGGGGGCCCTGTTGGTGGAATCCAGGGGGGTGTCCCCCTGGGGGGGTTGTCCAGCAGAGGACCCTGCCGGGGGGCACCTGGAGGGGAGGATTCCCTGCTGGGGGGATACCTGCGTGGGGATGTCCCTGCCCGGGGGGGGGGACACATACCTGTAGGGGACCCCCATGGCTTTGGAATACCTGGGGGGGGGGTCACACTCTTGAGGTCCCTGGTTTGGGGGTCCTCAGCAGGGGGGCTTTTGGGTGAGGGAGCCCTGGCAGAAGGGCGGCCCCAGGTGGGGGTCTCCGCAGGGAATTATCAGGAAAGGGATCCCTGCTGAGGGGGGCCCAGGGGGGGTCTCCACCAGGGGGTTCCCTGCAAGGGGGGGATGCAGGTGGGGGTCTCTGCTGGGGGGGGAGGTAGGTGGGGGTCGCCGCTGGGGGGTTCCCTGCGGGGGAGGGGATGTGGGTTGGGGGTTTCACTGGGGGGGTGATGTAGGTGGGGAGTCTCCGCCGGGGGGTTCCCTGGGGGGTGATGTAGGTGGGGGGTCTCCGCTGGGAGGATCCCGGCAGGAGGTGTAGGTGGGGGTCTTCGCCGGGGGGTATCCGGGGGGGGTATCCCTGCCCGACGGGGTGCCCGGGGTGGGGAGGGGGATCCGCGCCGCAGGATGCCGGGGCCGGGGGGGGGGGGGAAATCCCTGCCGGCGTTGGGGGGGGAATCCCGCCGGGGGGGGGGTCTGCGTGGGGGGGTCCCCGGGCGGAGCCGCGCCCCCGGGGGAGGCAGGTCCCGGCGGGGCCGGAGGCTGCGCCGGGGCGGGGGGAGGCGCCGAGCCGGGCGCGCAGAGGCGGCGGCGGCGGCGCGGAGCGGAGCGGCGGCACCGGCAGCGGCAGCGGCACCAGGCGCCCGCCGGGCTCGTCGGGGCCATGCGGAGCCCGGTGCCGGGCAGAGCCGCCGCCGCCGCCGCGCAGCGCTGAGCAGCGGAGCGGAGCCGCCGGGATGGAGCCGCCGGGCGGCTCCGGGAAGAGCCTGGCGCTGCCGCTGCCGCTGCCGGTGCCGGTGCCGGTGGCCCGCGAGGGCCCGGCCACGCTGAAGGCGCCGCAGCACCTCTGGCGCCAGCCGCGCACCCCGATCCGCATCCGGCACCGCGGCTACTCGGAGAGCGGCGGCCGCCCGCCGCGGCCCATGCAGCGCGCCGACGCCCTGGACGGCAGCGGCCGGCCCGGCCTGCGCACCTCGCGCATGTCCTGGCCCTGCGCCCCGGCCCCCGGCAGGCGGTAGGTGCCAGCGGCCCCCCGGGCTCCCCCCGGCGTGCAGGGACCCCCCCGGCTTCCCCCGACGTGCAGGGACCCCCCCCCCGGCGTGCAGGGACACCCCCCGGCTTCCCCCGACGTGCAGGGACCCCCCCCCGGCGTGCAGGGACCCCCCTGGCTTCCCCCGGCGTGCAGGGACCCCCCCCCCGGCGTGCAGGGACCCCCCCGGCTCCCCCCGATGTGCAGGGACCCCCCCCCGGCGTGCAGGGACCCCCCCGGCTTCCCCCGACGTGCAGGGACCCCCCCCCCGGCGTGCAGGGACCCCCCCCCGGCGTGCAGGGACCCCCCCCCCCGGCGTGCAGGGACCCCCCCGGCTCCCCCCGACGTGCAGGGACCCCCCCCGGCGTGCAGGGACCCCCCCGGCTCCCCCTGACGTGCAGGGAACCCCCCCCCGGCGTGCAGGGACACCCCCCGGCTCCCCCCGACGTGCAGGGACCCCCCCCCGGCGTGCAGGGACCCCCCCGGCTCCCCCCGACGTGCAGGGACCCCCCCCCCCGGCGTGCAGGGACCCCCCCGGCTCCCCCCGATGTGCAGGGACCCCCCCCCGGCGTGCAGGGACCCCCCTGGCTTCCCCCGGCGTGCAGGGACCCCCCCCCCCGGCGTGCAGGGACCCCCCCGGCTTCCCCTGACGTGCAGGGACCCCCCCCCGGCGTGCAGGGACCCCCCCAGCTCCCCCCGATGTGCAGGGACCCCCCCCCCGGCGTGCAGGGACCCCCCCGGCTTCCCCCGACGTGCAGGGACCCCCCCCCCGACGTGCAGGGACCCCCCCCCCGGCGTGCAGGGACCCCCCCCCCCGACGTGCAGGGACCCCCCCCCCCGGCGTGCAGGGACCCCCCCGGCTCCCCCCGGTGTGCAGGGAACCCCCCCCGGCGTGCAGGGACCCCCCCAGCTCCCCCCGACATGCAGGGACCCCCCCCCCGGCGTGCAGGGACCCCCCCGGCTCCCCCCGGTGTGCAGGGAACCCCCCCCAGCGTGCAGGGAACCCCCCCCCGGCGTGCAGGGACCCCCCCGGCTCCCCCCGACGTGCAGGGACCCCCCCCCCCGGCGTGCAGGGACCCCCCCGGCTTCCCCCGACGTGCAGGGACCCCCCCCCCGGCTCCCCCCGGTGTGCAGGGACCCCCGGTCTCCCCCCAGCGTGCAGGGACCCCAGGGCTCCCCCTGATGTGCAGGGGCCCCCGGGCACCTCCCGACGTGCAGGTGTCCCCTGGCCGCCCCCCCGGGGCTCCCCGCAATGTGCAGGGGTCCTTGCGCTCCCCCTGATGTGCAGGGGCTCCCCCACTGCCCCCAGGCTCCCCCTGACCATGCACCCCGCTCCCCCCGCCTCGAGGGTCCCGACCCCGGCGCACGAGGTTTCCGGGAGAGCCGCCGAGGCAGCCGCCCGTCCCGCGCCGCCCCGGCTCCCGCGCCGAGGGCGAGGGGCTGCGTTCCCGCCGGCGGGCCGGGGCGACGGGCCGGGGCCGGCGCTCGACGCCGGGACCCTCCGGCACGGCCGGGATCAGGCTGTCGGCGGGGAGCGGGGTCGGGCAGCGCCGGCGGCGGCTGCGCGGGGGGACGGGCCCGGGTCGAGGAGCGCCGCCGTGTCCCCGCATCCCCCCCCCCCGGTCTCGGCACGTCCCCGGCGCTCCGGTCGGTCTGGTGCCAGGGAAGTTTGGCCTGAGCTTTCCGGGGAGGAAAAACAACCTGTCACTCGCTGCCTGGTGGCTGGTAGCAACAGGCGGGAGCGCGCGGCGCCCTGCTCGGCAGCGGCGCGGAGGGCGGACGCGGCACCCCGGCTCGCTTACGGGAGAGAATTTATGCCCGCAAAGCCCGGCAGATGGTTTGGACACATTCTTCCCTCCTGCTTTTTGCAAAGAAGGAGCGAGCCCCGCCGCGGCGCTGCCGGGTGCCCGGCCCGGGGACGCGAAGCAGCAATTACTGTGACGAGCGATTTCCCGTCTGGGCGCCGGGGGGGCCGGAGGGTGGCGGGGGACGAGGTCGCTCGGCACGGGCGGTGGGACGGGGCCGCAGGGGTCCCGGCACTCCGGCCCCCTTAGCCACCGGGGTGGGTGCAAGCGGGTGAAACGGGGGCTCGGCTGGATGGAAACGGCTGCTGGGAGATGCGGGGGGGAAGCGGTGGGATGGGAGGGGGCTCGAACAATGCCACCGGGATGCGGGGCAGAGCCCAAGCCGAGCCAGGGGCTTGGATGCGTGAGCCCCCCCATCCCCGTGGCAGGCCTGCGCGGTGGCGTCGAACAACCCGCCGGGTTCCCGCCGGGTTCCCGCCGGGTTCCCGCCGGGTTCCCGCCGGGTTCCCGCCGGGTTCCTGCCAGGTTCCCGCCGGGTTCCCACTGGGTTCCCGCCGGGTTCCTGCCAGGTTCCTGCCGGGTTCCCACCGGGTTCCTGCCAGGTTCCCACTGGGTTCCCGCCGGGTTCCTGCCGGGTTCCCACCGGGTTCCCGCGCCTCTCCGGCCCCCCGCGCCTCCCCGCTGCCGGGAAGCGCCGGCCGTGCGCGGTCCCAGGCGGTTCCCGACCCGCCGCCGGCACCGCCCGGCCTCCCTCCCGCTCTGTTTACGGGCCGAGCCGTTCCCTCGGCGGCTGGGTCCGGTGAGGCGGAACGCCGGGAGGGCGGCCGGCCGCTGTTTACCCCCAACACGGCCTCCGCGGGCGCCGCTCACCCCCGGCCCCCGATTTGTCCAGACGCGAAGCCGTCTTTGTGCCGGGCAAATTACGATAAGGAAAACCTCGCTCGCCCGGTGCCGGGAATTTTCCAGCTTTGTCCTTCCTGGAGAAACCCCCTCCGCCCCCGCACGGCGCTTATCGGCGGGCGGCGAGGCCGGCAATTAAAACGAGCTCGTTTGCGTTAGCTGCGTTGCGCCAGGGAGCCCGGACACCCGCAGGGATCCCGGCGGCCAGGACAACCCCGGGCGCCCGGCCGCGGCGGGATCCAGCCCTTCCCGATCCCTCCGGCTGCGGCGAGCCGCTGCGCTCGGACGGTCGCTGTAGCCTCCCTGCCCTCGCCGTAATTAATTCCTCCTGCTTAATTCGTTTCCTTTTAGGAAACAAGAGCAACAAAAAGGGATAAAATAAGCGGCGGTCTCGCGCCCCTTGGCCCGGCGGCGGGGCTGCTCGCCGCTCCTGAGCCGATAAAAGCCCCTCTGGCATTTATGACGTGCCGTAATCTTTTTCGAGCCCGATGAGTCACCTGCGTCCATTAAAAGTGATTCACATTTGTCTTAAGCTCCCGGATAATATCCAGTTTACTAGAAAATCCCGCGCCGGCGGGCGGGCTGCGCACATGCTGTCTGCTCGAAATAGCAGGCGGGCCGGGAGCGAGCGGCCGCGCTGCCTCGCCGCCCCTGGCTCCGCTCCGCTCGGCGGCGTTCCCGGGGGCCGCGGTGCCGCCCGCTCGGCCGGAGCGTCGCGGTCCTGCAGGGATCCCGCTGGCGCCCCGGCGCACGGCCCCCGGCCCTTGCGCTGCTGACCGGCCCCGGCCCCGGCCCCGTCTCTTCCCCATCCACATTCCCATCCCATCTCGGTCCCCATCCCCATCCCTGTCCCATCCCCAACCTGTCGCAGTCCCCATCTCCACCTCTTCCCATCCTCATCCCCATCCGCATCTCATCCTCATCCCCATCCTCGTCTCCATCCCCATCCTCATCCCCATCCGCATCTCGTCTCCATCCCCATCCCCGTCCCCATCCCCATCCCAATCTCTTCCCTGTCCCATCTCCGTCTCCATCCCCATCCCCATCCCCATCTCCAGCTCCAGCTCTTCCTCATCCCATCCCCATCCCATCCCCATCCTATCGCCATCTCTATCCCATCTCCATCATATCTCCATCTCCATCCCCATCCCATTCCCACCTCTCCCCCATCCCAATCCCCATCCCCATCCCATCTCCAACCTCACCTTCCTCTCATCCCCATCTCTTCCCCATCCCAATTCCCATCCCCGCTCCAAGCCGGAGCCTCCCCTCCCGCGCGGGGGCCTCGGGGTCCCTCGAGGCCGGGACCCTCCCGAGCCGGCCGCCATCCGGCAGCGAGGGCGGAGGAGCTCCCGGGAGCCCGGCCCGGCTCGCTGGCCGAACGGGCCGAGGGAGGCGAAGGTCGATCCAGCTCCGCCACCGCCTGCCTGGCGGGAGCGTTCCCGGCTCGGCCGCGCTCCGGCAACGCGGGGCCCCGGCGTGTTTAGTAAACACGGACACTTGGGCCCCAGCTGCGCCCGCCGCGGGAGGCCCTGGCGCCCGGCACGGTTCACCAGGCCCCCGAAACCCAGCAGCCGGGCCGGCACCGGGCTCCCCGCGCTCCCGCCGGCCGCCCGTCGTGCGAGGAAACCCGGGAGCTGCCGCTCGGCCCCCCCAGGGTGTCCCGTCTGCAGAGCCGCCCGCCGGCTGCCGGCCCGTCTCGGGCAGCAGGGTCGCGTCCGGCGGGATCGCGCTCTGCAGGATCATGTCCCGTGGGCTTGTGTCCCATGGGATCGCGCCCTGCAGGATCGTGTCCTGCATGCAGGATTGTGTCCCATTGGATTGCATCCTGCAGGATTGCATCCCATGGGATCACATCCTGCAGGATTGCATCCCACAGGATAGTGTTCTTCATGCAGGATTGTGTCCTGTTGGTTGCGTCCTGCAGGATCACGTCCCATGGGCTTGTGTCCCACGGGATCGCGTCCTGCTGCTGGTGTCCCACCGGATCAATCCCGTGGGCTCGCGTCCTGCAGGATTGCATCCCACGGGATCGCGTCCTGCTGCTGGTGTCCCACCGGATCAATCCCGTGGGCTCGCGTCCTGCAGGATTGCATCCCACGGGATCGCGTCCTGCTGCTGGTGTCCCACCGGATCTGTCCCGTGGGCTCGCGTCCTGCAGGATTGCATCCCACGGGATCGCGTCCTGCTGCTGGTGTCCCACCGGATCAATCCCGTGGGCTCGCGTCCTGCAGGATTGCATCCCACGGGATCGCGTCCTGCTGCTGGTGTCCCACCGGATCAATCCCGTGGGCTCGCGTCCTGCAGGATTGCATCCCACAGGATCGCGTCCTGCTGCTGGTGTCCCACCGGATCAATCCCGTGGGCTCGCATCCTGCAGGATTGCATCCCACGGGATCGCGTCCTGTTGCTGGTGTCCCACCGGATCTGTCCCGCGGGCGCACGGCCTCGTGTCCCAGGTGCTTGCAGCCTGGCTGGCAGCACGGATGGTGGGACGGGGCCCGGCCCAGCCGTTCCCATTCCCGGCGATTTGGAAGCGCCGCTGGGCAGGGAGGTGGGAAGGGGCCGAGCCCCCGCGGACCCCCACCCGCCTGCGCCGTTTTCTTGGCGTTTCCCGGGGTTTCATTCCCAAACTGCTGCTCCGGACGCTCAGGATAAACAGACACCGAAGTAAACAGTCAGGGAGGCGGCTGCGGCGCAGCTGCTCCGTCCGGCGCCAGCCTGCCGGGGACGCCGGGGTCCCCCAGCCCTGCCGTCAGCAGGCTTCGTCGGGGGGCCCAGGCGTCCGGGCTCCCGGCCCCGGGGCATCCCGGGGCGCTTCCAGCCCGGCGGCCGCGGCCTTGCGGGGAGCGCGGGCGGGCGCCAGGCCCCACAGCCGCCCCCCGTCCCAGCCGGCGGCTGCAGCTCCGAAGCCATGAAATGACCAGAATAAAAGGCAGGGGAAAAACCTCCCTCCCTCCCTCCGGAGATCGGTTGTTGCTAAATTTACTGGCTGGTGAGTCACCCTCGGGCTGCCCGCGCGCCCCCCCGGCCGCGCATCCTTGGTGCACCCCAGCCCTGGGCGCCGGGGGGCCGGGGTGCTCCGGGGTCCCCGACTGGTGCCAGGGCCGGAGCCGGTGCCGGTGCTGGAGCTGGTGCTGGAGCTGGAGCCGGAGCCGGTGCTGGAGCCGGTGCTGGAGCTGGTGCCAGTGCTGGAGCCGGTGCTGGTGCCGGAGCCAGTGCTGGAGCCGGTACTGGAGCTGGTGCCGGTGCTGGAGCCGGTGCCAGTGCTAGAGCTGGTGCTGGAGCTGGAGCCGGTGCTGGAGCTGGTGCCGGTGCCGGTACTGGAGCTGGTGCCGGTGCTGGAGCTGGTGCCGGTGCTGGAGCTGGTGCTGGAGCCGGTGCTGGTGCCGGAGCCGGTGCTGGTGCCGGAGCCGGTGCTGGAGCCGGTACTGGAGCTGGTGCCGGTGCTGGAGCCGGTGCCAGTGCTGGAGCTGGTGCTGGAGCCGGTGCTGGTGCCGGAGCCAGTGCTGGAGCCGGTACTGGAGCTGGTGCTGGAGCTGGAGCCGGTGCTGGTGCTGGAGCCGGTGCTGGTGTCAGTGCCGGTGCTGGAGCTGGAGCTGGTGCCGGTGCTGGAGCCGGTGCCAGTGCTGGAGCTGGTGCTGGAGCCAATGCTGGTGCCGGTGCTGGAGCCAGTGCCGGTGCTGGAACTGGTGCTGGTGCCAGAGCTGGTGCTGGTGCTGGAGCCGGTGCTGGTGCTGGAACTGGTGCTGGTGCCGGTGCTGGAGCTGGTGCCGGTGCTGGAGCCAGTGCTGGAGCCAGTGCTGGTGCTGGGCTTGGGGAGGGCGGCTCCGGGAGGCACTGGCCGGACCTGCTCCGGCAGCCGCGGGGGTCCGGCTCGCCATGCCGCAGGGAGGGGGGCACAGGGCATGGGGACACGATGGGGGGGTCCCAGCCGGGCCCGGCTGCAGCCCCCCTGCAGGGTCTCCAGCAGGAGCGGGGGTCCCAGGTGCCAGGTGTGCGGGCAGTGGGGACCCCTGGGCTGGGTGCAGGGACCCCTGGGCAGGTCTCTGGGACCCCCAGGCTGGGTGCAGGGACCCCCGGGTAGCTCTCTGGGACCCCCCGGCAGGTCTCCGGGACCCCCGGGTAGAGCACAGGGACCCCCAGGCAGGTCTCTAGGACCCCCAGTTTGGCAGCAAGGACCCCCAGGCAGGTCTCCGGGACCCCCAGGCTGGGTGCAGGGACCCCCAGGCAGGTCTCCGGGACCCCCAGGCAGGTCTCTGGGACCCCCAGGCAGGTCTCCGGGACCCCCAGGCTGGGTGCAGGGACCCCCAGGCAGGTCTCCGGGACCCCCAGGCAGGTCTCTGGGACCCCCAGGCAGGTCTCCGGGACCCCCAGGCTGGGTGCAGGGACCCCCAGGCTGGGTGCAGGGACCCCCAAGCAGGTCTCCGGGACCCCCAGGCTGGGTGCAGGGACCCCCAGGCAGGTCTCTGGGACCCCCAGGCAGGTCTCTGGGACCCCCAGGCTGGGTGCAGGGACCCCCGGGCAGGTCTGTGCACCCCTCAGACTCGTCTCCGGGACCCCCGGGCCGCTCTCTGCGCCCCCCGGGCCGCCCGCACCCGGCGGACAGCGGCTCCCTGCGGCGGCCCCCCCCCCCGCGCCGGCAGCGGGCAGCGCTCCCCGGCAGGGCCCAGGCGTCCGGGCCTCCACCCCGCCCTCGGCGCGGGACGCACTTTCACCCCCTTCCCCGCCGGCGGGCCCAGGCGTCCGGGCGCTGCCGCTCGCCGCCGACGGGCCCAGGCGTCCGGGCGCTGCCGACGGGGCGAGGGCCGGGCCGGGCCGGGGGTCGCGCGGGGGCCGAGCCGGAGGCGCCATGGCCCGGGAGCGCCGGGGGCTGAGCCTGCCCCGCATCCCCGAGCGGCGCCGCTGCCCCGCGCCCGACGACGAGGCCTTCCTGCCCGGCCCCCCCGACGGCTGCCCCGGCCCCCCCGGCGGCCGCCCCCCCGCCTCGCCCCCCCTCCCGCAGCGCCTCCGCCGCAGCATCCAGGAGCGGCGCCGCCGCCCGCCGGCCAGGTGAGGGCCCCCCGCCCCCGCCCCGGGGCCCCGGCGTCCCGGCTCCCCCCCCCAACCCGTGCCAGCCCGCGAGGGGCCCCGGCGTCCCGGCTCCCCCCCCCAACCCGTGCCAGCCCGCGAGGGGCCCCGGCGTCCCGGCTCCCCCCCCCAACCCGTGCCAGCCCGCGAGGGGCCCGGGCGTCCTGGCTCCCCTCCCTCCAACCCGTGCCAGCCCGCGAGGGGCCCCGGCGTCCCGGCTCCCCCCCCCCCCCAACCCGTGCCAGCCCGCGAGGGGCCCCGGCGTCCCGGCTCCCCCCCCCCCCAACCCGTGCCAGCCCGCGAGGGGCCCCGGCGTCCTGGTCCGCCCCCCCGCACCCGGCGGCACAGCCCGGGGAGGGGCTGGACCGGCTCCTGGGGAGCGCAGGCATCCGGCCCCTCCTCCCCCCCGGGGGGCCCCGGCGTCCGGCCCCCCCCCAGGGAGCCCCGGCGTCCGGCCCCCCCGCGGCCCCGGGGAGCCCCTCGCCCGGCTGCATCACAGGGCGGCCTGGGGGGGGGGGGGGAGGAGCGGGACGCCCCGTCGGGGGGGGGGCTCTGCCGGGGGCGGCGGGGGGCCCGGACGCCTGGGCCCGCCGCCAGCCCCGGGGCTGCGGTTAAGGGCCGGGGGGGTCCGTGCTGGCGGGGCCGCGCGTAACCCAGGGCCACCCCGAGGCTGCTGCGAGCGCCCCGGGCGCCGTTTCCGGGGTGTCCGCGGGCCGCGGCCTCGCCGCCCGGCGCAGGAAGCCGGGCCCGGCGCCCATGGAGGCGCGGGGCAGAGGGCGCCCGGGCGGCCCCCGAGCCCCCGGGCCGGCCGAGCGGCCGCGGCGGCCGGCCAGGCGAGGCCCGCGCCGCGGCGGATCGGGGCGCCGGCCGCTCGCCCCCTTCCCGGCGCCTCGCTTTCCCCCTCGCCGCCGCCGAGGGACCCCCGCGCCCTGCCCGCTCCCCTCCCGCCCGGCCCGGGTTTGGGTGGGGTGGGGGGGCTGGTTTTGGGGGCGACCCTGCAATAACAGAAGGGCTGGGCAGCCTCGGGTGGGGGGGGGGCCGGACGCCTGGGCCCCTCCCCGACTGCAGGAGGAAGTGGAGAGCGGCGGTTGGAGCGGGCGGAAGGGACGCGGGGACCCCCCCACCCGCCGGCGCCAGCTGCAGGGGGCCCCGGGGGGCGAGGGCAGCCCTGGGGGGCCGGCACCTGCAGGCCCCCCAGTATGGGGGGTCCCGGGGATCGCGGTCCCTGGGGTCTCGGTACTGGGGGGCCCAGTGGGTCCCAGTATGGGGGCTCCCGGGGATCGCGGTCCCTGGGGTCTTGGTACTGGGGGGCCCAGTGGGTCCCAGTATGGGGGCTCCCGGGGATCGTGATCCCTGGGGTCTCGGTACTGGGGGGCCCAGTGGGTCCCAGTATGGGGGCTCCCGGGGATCGCGGTCCCTGGGGTCTCGGTACTGGGGGCCCAGTGGGTCCCAGTATGGGGGCTCCCGGGGATCACGATCCCTGGTGTCTCGGTACTGGGGGGCCCAGTGGGTCCCAGTATGGGGGCTCCCGGGGATCGTGATCCCTGGGGTCTCGGTACTGGGGGGCCCAGTGGGTCCCAGTATGGGGGCTCCTGGGGATCGCGGTCCCTGGGGTCTCGGTACTGGGGGGCCCAGTGGGTCCCAGTATGGGGGCTCCCGGGGATCGTGATCCCTGGTGTCTCGGTACTGGGGGGCCCAGTGGGTCCCAGTATGGGGGCTCCCGGGGATCGCGGTCCCTGGGGTCTCGGTACTGGGGGGCCCAGTGGGTCCCAGTATGGGGTCTCGGTACTGGGGGGCCCAGTGGGTCCCAGTATGGGGGCTCCCGGGGATCGCGGTCCCTGGGGTCTCGGTACTGGGGGGCCCAGTGGGTCCCGGATGGGGGGTCCTGGGGGTCGTGGTTTCCGGGGCACCGGGAGGGGGGATGGGGCAGAGGGCAGCCCGGCTGGGTGACGCGGAGCCGTCCCGGTGCGGGGACGCGGGCACAACCCCGATGCCGACCCCGACCCGGCCGCTCCGGCTGCCCGGCAAGGGGTCCCGGCGAGGGGTCCCGAGCAGGCGGCTGTATTTACACGCTGCCGCCTGGCACGGGGCCGTCACGTCCCAGTGCTGCACCAGCCCGGCCGCGGGGCCGGGAGTGGGGCCGGCTCTGCCCAGAGCGATGTGCGCGTGGAGCCCCCCGTGCCCGGAGCGATGTGTGCGTGGAGCCCCCCGTGCGCGGAGCGATGTGTGCGAGGAGCCCCGCGTGCAGGGAGCCCCGTGTGCGTGGACGCACGCATGCGGGGAGCCACGTGTACACGGAGCGCCGCGTGCCCGGAGCCATGCATAATGCGTGCACGGACCCACGTGTGCCTGGAGCCCCGTGTGTGCAGAGCCCCATGTGCAGAGCCCTGTGTGCATGGAGCCACATGTGCTCAGAGCCCCGTGTGCCCAGTGCCCCCCGTGTGCAGAGCCCTGTGTGCACGGAGCGACATGTGCTCAGAGCCCTGCGTGTGCAGAGCCCTGTGTGCGTGGAGCCCCGTGTGCCTGGAGCCCCATGAGCCCGGTGCCCCACGTGTGCAGAGCCCCGTGTGCATGGAGCCACATGTGCACGGAGCCCCACGTGCCCAGAGCCCTGCATGCCCGGAGCAATGTGTGCAGAGCCCCCGTGTGCCTGGAGCCCCGTGTGCCCGGAGCGATGTGTGCGTGGAGCCCCGTGTGCAAGGAGCAATGTGTGCAAGGAGCCCCGCGTGCAGGGAGCCCCGCGTGCAGGGAGCCCCGTGTGCGTGCACGCACGCATGCGGGGAGCCACGTGTACACGGAGCGCCGCGTGCCCGGAGCCATGCATAATGCGTGCACGGACCCACGTGTGCCTGGAGCCCCGTGTGTGCAGAGCCCCATGTGCAGAGCCCTGTGTGCATGGAGCCACATGTGCTCAGAGCCCCGTGTGCCCAGTGCCCCCCGTGTGCAGAGCCCTGTGTGCACGGAGCGACATGTGCTCAGAGCCCTGCGTGTGCAGAGCCCTGTGTGCGTGGAGCCCCGTGTGCCTGGAGCCCCATGAGCCCGGTGCCCCACATGTGCAGAGCCCCGTGTGCATGGAGCCACATGTGCACGGAGCCACATGTGCTCAGAGCCCTGCGTGTGCAGAGCCCCCGTGTGCCTGGAGCCCCGTGTGCCTGGTGCCCCACGTGTGCAGAGCCCTGTGTGCATGGAGCCACACGTGCCCAGAGCCCTGCGTGCCCGGAGCAATGTGTGCAGAGCCCCCGTGTGCCTGGAGCCCCGTGTGCCTGGAGCCCTGTGTGCCCGGAGCGATGTGTGCGTGGAGCCCCGTGTGCAAGGAGCAATGTGTGCGAGGAGCCCCGCGTGCAGGGAGCCCCGCGTGCTGGGAGCCCCGCGTGCAGGGAGCCGCGTGTGCGTGCACGCACGCATGCGGGGAGCCACGTGTACACGGAGCGCCGCGTGCCCGGAGCCATGCACAATCCGTGCACGGACTGACGTGTGCAGAGCCCCGTGTGCCCGGAGCAATGTGTCCCTGTGCCACGCGTGCAGGGAGCCCCGCGTGCACAGACCCCCGCGTGCACAGACCCCCGCGTGCACGGACCCCCGCGTGCACAGACCCCCGCGTGCACGGACCCCCGCGTGCGCGCGGCCTCCAGGGCGCCGCGGCGTGCGGGCCGCGTGGGCGCACGGCCCCGGGCCCGGGCGCCGGGCTCCCGCCTCACCCCCCCTTCCCTCCCCGGCAGCTTCGAGGCGGAGAATGGCGGGTGGGCCGGCCGGAGCCCGCAGGAGGCGCAGGGCAGCCCGGGGCTGGTGCTGCACCCGCAGGGCCAGCGCCGCGAGTCCTTCCTCTACCGCTCCGACAGCGACTACGACGTCTCGCCCAAGAGCGTGTCCCGCAACTCCTCCGTCGCCAGCGAGGCGTGAGCCCGACCCCCGGCACCCCCAGGACCCCCGTCTCCAGCCCTCCCAGGCACCCCTGGGCACCCCAAGGACCCCCTAGACCCCCAGGACCCCCGTCTCCAGCCCTCCCGGGCACCCCTGGGCACCCCAAGGACCCCCTAGACCCCCAGGACCCCCGTCTCCAGCCCTCCCGGGCACCCCTGGGCACCCCAAGGACCCCCTAGACCCCCAGGACCCCTGTCTCCAGCCCTCCCGGGCACCCCTGGGCACCCCAAGGACCCCCAGACCCCCAGGCCCCCCTCTCCAGCCCTCCCAGGCACCCCTGGGCACCCCAAGGACCCCCTAGACGCCCAGGCACCCCCAGGACCCCCGTCTCCAGCCCTCCCAGGCACCCCTGGGCACCCCAAGGACCCCCAGACCCCCAGGCCCCCCTCTCCAGCCCTCCCAGGCACCCCTGGGCACCCCAAGGACCCCCTAGACCCCCAGGACCCCCGTCTCCAGCCCTCCTGGGCACCCCTGGGCACCCCAAGGACCCCCTAGATCCCCCCGGCACCCCCATCTCCAGCCCTCCCAGGCACCCCTGGGCACCCCTGGACCCCCTAGACCCCCGGGCATCCCCGGGACCCCTGTCTCCAGCCCTCCTGGGCACCCCTGGGCACCCCAAGGACCCCCTAGACCCCCGGGCATCCCCGGGACCCCCATCTTCAGCCATCCCAGGCACCTCTGGGCACCCCAAGGACCCCTAGCCCTCCTGGGCGCCTCCAGGGACCCCCGTCTCCAGCCTTCCTGGGCACCCCAAGGACCCCCCAGACGCCCTGGTAGCTGCAGGACCCCCATCTCCAGCCTTCCCAGGCACCCCCTGGCACCCCAGGGAGCCCCCCAGACCCCAGGCACCCCCCAGGCACCCCCATATCTCCCTGGGTGCCCAGGACCCTGCCGTACACCATGGTACCCCACCCCATACTCACCCCCAGGACCCCCTGCGACCCCCCCCAGCACCCCCCAGACCCCCTTGGGCACCCCTAGGACCCCCCACGCTGCAGGCGAGTCCCCCCAGCCCCCCGTGGCGCCGTGGGACACGACCTCCCCCTCCATCCCCAGTGTGTGTGTTGGGGGGGGGGGGGACGGGCAGGGAAGGGGCCCAAGCGTCCGGGCCTGCTGCGCTGACCCCCGTCTCTCTTCCAGCCATACCGAAGACCTGATAGTCACCCCGTTCGCCCAGGTAGGGCCGGGGCCGGGGCCGGGCGGTCCGTGGGGCAGGGGCCCCCGGCGCTGACCCCCGCCGCCCTCTGCCCCAGGTGCTGGCGAGTCTGCGCAGCGTCCGGAGCAACTTCTCCATCCTGGCCAATGTGCCGACCCCCCCGTCCAGCAGGTGAGCGCGGCCGGCCCGGCGCGGGGGTCCCGGCCCCGGCGCGGGGGTCCAGCTGTAGCGTGGGGGTCCCAGTCCCGGCCCCGGCGCGGGGGCCTGGCTGCAGCATGGGGGTCCCAGCCCCACTGCAGGGTCCCAGCCCCATCAGGGGGTCCCGGCGGCGGCGAGCCGCCCCTCAGCCCCCTCTGCCCCACAGGCGGTCGCCCCTGGGCTCCCAGCCCCCCGTCTGCAAGGCCACGCTCTCAGGTAACAGGGGCTCCCCGGGGGGAGTCGCAGTGGTTGGGGGGGGCAGTTAAAACGGGTTGTGGCTGGTGTGTGCCCATTGTGTCCTGGTGGGGGAACTGAGGCACGGCCCCCCCCCCCCAGCTGCCATGGACGCCGTCCTGCAGCCTCCACCCCCAGGGCCCCCAGTCCTGTCCCACAGGGACCCTGCAGCCCCCCATCTCCATGGGGCCTCTATGGCCCCCCATCCCCATCCCAACGAGGTCCCCATGGCCCCCCGTCCCCATCCCCATGGGATCCGCATGGACCCCCATCTCCATGGGGTCTCTATGGCCCCCCGTCCCCATCCCAACGAGGTCCCCATGGCCCCCCGTCCCCATCCCCATGGGATCCTCATGGACCCCCATCTCCATGGGGTCTCTATGGCCCCCCGTCCCCATCCCTGTGCAGTCCCCGTGGCCCCCTGTCCCCATCCCCATGGGGTCCCTGCAGCCCCCCAGCCCTGTCCGCATGAGGTCCCCATGGTCCCCTGTCCCCATCCCTGTGCGGTCCCCATGGCCCCCTGTCCCCATGGGACCGCATAGCCCCCTGTCCCCATCCCAGTGCAGTCCCCATGGTCCCCTGTCCCCATGGGACCCCATGGCCCCTCGTCCCCATCCCCGCGGCCCCCCATCCCCGCAGCATCCCTGCAGCCCCCATCCCCATGGGGTCCCCGTGGCCCCCCTTCCCCATCCCCGCAGGGTCCCCGGGGGGTCCCGGCGGGGTCCCCGGGGCTGGTGGCCGCAGGCTGCCGCTCGCCCTCCGGCAGAGGAGACCTACCAGCAGCTGGCCCAGGAGACGCTGGAGGAGCTCGACTGGTGCCTGGACCAGCTGGAGACCATCCAGACCCACCGCTCCGTCAGCGAGATGGCCTCCAACAAGGTGCGGGGACGGGGACGGGACCCCAGCTCCAGCAGGGCGCCGGTGGTGCTGGTTGTGTCATCAGTGCCCGTGCTTACGGCAAGGGTTGTGTTGGTGCCACCGGTTGTGTCGTGGCGGCAGGTGTGTCATTGGTGCCAGCGGTGCCGGTTGTGTCGGTGGTATCAGCTGTGTTGGTGGTATCGGTGGTGCTGGTTCTGTCGGTGGTATTGGTGGTGCCGGTTGTGTCAGTGGTATCGGTGGTACTGGCGGTGCCAGTGGTGATGTGACAGCGGTTGTTGGGGGTATAGGCTGTGTCAGCGGTACCGGCGGTGTCGGTGGTGGCATGACAGCGGTTGTGTCGGGGGTATGGGCTGTGTCAGCGGTACCGGCGGTGTCGGTGGTGGCATGACAGCGGTTGTGTCGGGGGTATGGGCTGTGTCAGCGGTACCAGCGGTGTCGGTGGTGGCATGACAGCGGTTGTGTCGGGGGTATGGGCTGTGTCAGCGGTACCAGCGGTGTCGGTGGTGGCATGACAGCGGTTGTGTCGGGGGTATGGGCTGTGTCAGCGGTACCAGCGGTATCGGTGGTGGCATGACAGTGGTTGTGTCGGGGGTATGGGCTGTCGGTGGTACCGGTGGTGACCTGTGGAGGTCCCAGCCCCATGGCGGGGTGACCCATGGGGGTCCCAGCCCCACTGCAGGGTGACCCGAGGGGTGTCCCAGCCCCAGTGCGGGGTGACCCGTGGGGGTCCCAGGCGTCCGGCCCCCCCAGCATGAAACCGGCTCCCTCTGCCCCGTCCTCTGCCAGCCCCCTCTTTGCCACCAGGACGCCTGGGTCCTCCTGGCCCGCCCGGACGCCTGGGTCCCTCGGGTGGAGGGGGGTGCGGGGGGGAGGGCTGGGGCCGGCCCCGGCCCTCCGTGCCCCCCCCCCGGCGCTGCGGCGGGGCGGGGGCCGCGGCCGCTGCCCGCGACGTGGGCAGGAGGCAGGGCCGGAGGAGGAGCGAGGCCCGGCGCCCCGCAGCCCCGCGCAGGCGTGCGGCCCCCGCCGCCCCGCTCGGCCCTCCGCCGCCCTCCGCGTCCCCGCCGGGCGCTGCGCGGCCCCCGCCGCCCCCCACCTCCCCTGCCTCCCGCTGCGTCCTCCCGCTGCGTCCTCCCGCTGCGTCCTCCCGCGTCCTCCTGCGTCCATTTGCAGCCCTTTGCATCCCCCCTGCATCTCCCTGCAACCTCCTGCACCCCCCCTCGCATCCCCCCCTTGCACCCCCTCCTTGCGCCCCCTCCTTGCACCCCCTTGTACCCCCCTTGCACTGCCCCTTGCATCCCTCTTGCATCCCTCCTTGCACCCCCCTTGCATCCCCCCCCTTGCATCCCCTCCTTGCACCCCCTTTGCATCCCCCCTTGCACCCCCTTTTGCATCCCCTTGCACCCCCCCTTTGCACCCCCCTTGCACCCCCTGCAGCTCTTCGCCCCCCACCCCCAGCACCGCGGCCCCACTCGGAGCCCCCCCTGACCGCTGCCGGGCGCCCATGGGTGCCGGGGGCTCCCACTGATCCCTGGGACCGCCGCGCTGGGGAGGGGGGACCGCGTCCCCCAGGCCCGGTGCCGGGGGACGATGTGAGGGGTCCCCCCGTCCCGGGCGCAGCGCTGGGGGGGCGGGTGGGGGCCCTGCGCGCCCCCCCCTGGCTCCCGCCATGCCAAGGGCCCCCCCGCACCGGGCCGGCACCCCCGGGCGCTAGCCCCCCGTGCTCCGGCGGGAGCGGGCCGCGGGCGGGGGGGGCCCCGCCGGCACCGCCACCCCCCCCCGGCCCCCGGGGGCCCCCAGCAGCCTCGGGGCAGCAGCGGGGCCGGCCGGTGGCCGCCCGCGGCCGGCGCCGCCGCCGAGCCTGGAAAATGCCCTTGGTGGATTTCTTCTGCGAGACGTGCGCCAAGCCCTGGCTGGTGGGCTGGTGGGACCAGGTAAGGGGCCGCGGCCGGCGGGGGGGCTCGACCCACCTCCCCCCACCCCCCCCGGGTCCCGGCGGCCCCCCGCGAGCCCCCGGCGCGGGGGCCGGACCCGCTCCCGGCACGCGGGCTGTGCGCGCGGTGCGTGTGCGTGCACACGCGTGTCCGGGGGGGGGGGTCGGTCCCGCAGTGGGGCGCGTGCCCCCACCCCGGCTGTCCCCCCACTACCCCGGTTGTCCTCTCCGGTGTGGGGGACCACGGGCCGGATCCCCCCCCCCCCGCAGCCTTGCGTGGGCCGTCGCATCCGTCGTCACCGTACCGGGGGGGGAGATGGGGGGGCTGCCTCCTGCCGGGCCCCACTTTGGGGGCAGAGACCCCACAACCTGGCAGCAGAGACCTGACAGACTCATCTCAAGGGGGGAGGGCACTGAGCACTCGATGGGGGGGTTGAGTGTGTGTGTGGGGAGACCCCCCATGTGGGCCAGGCGGGATTAACCCCCCCCCAAAGCCCTGGGCAGGGACCGCGATGGGGCAGTTGCTACGGAGACTGCGGCTGCCATGGCGATGGGGCGGCAGGCCCTGATTGGCTGTCGGGAGGGATGCGGGGATGCTCCCCCTGCCCAACCCTGGTTGTGGGGCAGGGGGGGCGGGGAGTAAATGGGGAGCCGGTCCGGGGGGGGGGGCCAACTCTGCCCCTCACCCCCGAGGAGCCCCCGGCCCAGTGTGTGTGTGTGGGGGGGCAGACTGGCCCCTCTCGGGTGGGTCTGGGGATTCCCGCCGGCGGGGGCAGCCCGGACGCCTGGGTCCCCACAACCGGCCCCCCCCACCCCATGCTGCAGAGGGGTCCGGCAGGTTGGAGCAGGGAGGGGCAGCCCGGATTCCTGGGTCCCATGGGGTGCAGGGGGGGCACCCCCGGCCCCGCTCGAGGCAGGGGCCCCCCGGGGGGAGGCCGAGCCCCCCGGGTGCAGCCGCTCCCGGGCCAGCGGCCGGCGCTGCCGAGGGATGAGTCACCGCGGGCGCCGGGGGGGGAGGGGGGGGGCAGCATCCGGGACCCGCTCAAGGACAGCCAGGACTCGGGAGCGGGGGCGCTGCGGGACGGGCTCTGCTCGCCCCCTCCCCAGGCGGCTGTGCCCGGACTCCTGGGTCCCTCGGCATCCCGGGGGGGGGGTCAGGGGAGCCCAGAGCCCTGCGTTGTCCCCAGACTGGGGACCAGTCCTTGTGGCTGGGCCTTTTCCCTGTCCAACCCCCCCAGTTCCCCCAGTGTCCCTTTCCCAGTGCTCCCAGTGGGGACGTACTGGGGGGGGTCCTCGGTGCACGCAGAGCTTCTCCCTGGGGTGACGCCATGCCAACCCCGTCCCCAGGGCTGGCACACGCGGGGGGGGGGGGCGGGACCCCCCCCATTCCTGCCCCATAGGAGCCCCCTCCCCATGACCGCCTGCCCGGACCCCCCTGCCTCGCTGGCCGCCCCCGAGCCGTGGGGCTGGCGGGACCCCAGTGCCATGGGGCAGATGCTGGGGGGCACGGGTGCCCCGAAACGCGGCTGGGGGCGCCCCCCCGGAACAGCCCCCGCCCCGCGGCGCCCGCCCGCCCTCACCCCCCGCCTGCCCCACAGTTCAAGAGGATGCTGAACCGGGAGCTGACCCACCTCTCCGAGATGAGCCGCTCCGGGAACCAGGTCTCCGAGTACATCTCCAGCACCTTCCTCGGTGAGCGCCGGCCCGGACGCCTGGGTCCCCTCCCGGACGCCTGGGTCCCCTCCCCGGGACCCAGACCGCTGGGTCCTGCCCGGCCCTGACCGTGCCCATGCCGCCGCCCCAGACAAGCAGAACGAGGTGGAGATCCCGTCCCCGACCCAGAAGGACCGCGAGAAGAAGAAGCAGCAGCAGCAGCCCATGTGCCAGATCAGCGGCGTGAAGAAGCTCACGCACAGCTCCAGCCTCGGCCACGCCAGCGTCCCTCGCTTCGGGGTCAAAACCGACCAGGAGGAGCTGCTCGGCAAGGTGGGGGGCCGGGGCGGCGGGGGGGCCGGGGCGGCGGTGGGGACCGGCCCGTGCCCACGCCGTCCCCTGCCCGCAGGAGCTCGACAGCCTCAACAAGTGGGGCCTGAACATCTTCCGCGTCTCCGAATACTCCAACAACCGCTCGCTCAGCTGCATCATGTACACGATATTCCAGGTACGGCCCCAGCCCCGGGCGCCTGGGCCCTCTGAGGGAGCCGTGGGGGGTTGATGGGCTGGAGCGGGGGGCCGGGACCCCCTCCGCCCCGTGCGGGCGCTGAGCTGGGTCCGTGCCGCTGGGCAGGAGCGGGAGCTGGTGAAAACCTTCAAGATCCCGGTGGACACGCTGTTGACCTACACCCTCACGCTGGAGGACCACTACCACGCCGACGTGGCCTACCACAACAGCCTGCACGCCGCCGACGTCATGCAGTCCACGCACGTCCTGCTGTCCACGCCGGCCCTTGACGTGAGCCGAGGGGGGCCGGGACCCCCCACCCCACCCCAGCCCACGGCTCTGGCGCCGGCTCTCCCCTGGCCCCGCGTATTGGTCCCTCTGGGGTGCTCTGCAGAGGTGGTCTCCGTCCAGGGGTCCCCCGGGTGCCGGAGTCCTCCCGATGCCGAGGTGCCCGGCTGTGAGGAGCCCGGGATGCTGGGACCCTGATGTGCCGGAGCCCTCGGAGGCTGAGGTTCCCAGATGTTTCTGTCCCCAGATGCCCGGCTCCCCAGATGTTCAGGTCCTGAGATGCCGGGGTTCCCAGATGTTGGGGCCCCTGGCTGTGGGGTCCAGGGTCCCCAGATGTTTGGCTCCCAGACACCAAGACCTTGAAATACCTCAGCCCTCTGGGGCCAAGGAGCCCAGATGTTTGGATCTGGGGTCCCCAGATGGTGGGATCCTGACACACTGCGGGCCTCTGGCGCTGAGGTTCCCAGCTGTTGGGGTCCCCAGGAGCTAGGATCCAGAAATGCCAGCGTTCCCAGATGTTCAGGGCCTGAGATATTGGGGTCACTAGATGTTGGCGTCCCCTTAGGCTGGGCTGCCCAGGGTGCAGGTTCCACAGTGCCAGGATCACCAGATTTGGGGTGCCTGGATGTTGGGGTTGATGGAGGCTGGAGTCCCCAGATGTTCACGCCCCCAGATGCACGGCTCCTGAAATGCCAAGGGGCTCCTCAGATGCCAAGGACCCCAGATGTCTGGCTCCCAAAATGCTGGGGTCCCCAAATCTCCTGGATGCTGGGGTCCCCAGCTGTTCGGGTCCCCCGATATTTGGGGTCCCTGATGGTGGGGTCCTGGGATGTTGGGCCTAGGGAGGCTGCGGTCCCCGGCTGTTCAGGTCCCCAGATGTTGGGGTCCCCAGATGCCGGGTCCCCTGGCTGGGCGCTGCTCGGAGTGGCGGCGGGCAGCGGCGGGGGTCTTGCGCCGGCCCACACTGCAATGGCCAAGCGCGCACGCCGTGTCCCGCAGGCCGTCTTCACCGACCTGGAGATCCTGGCGGCCCTCTTCGCGGCGGCCATCCACGACGTGGACCACCCCGGCGTCTCCAACCAGTTCCTCATCAACACCAGTGAGTGGGGCTGGGCTGGGGAGCCGCGGGGGGCACCCGCGGGCCCCCACCCTGCGTTGCGCGTGCACGCGTGCCGCCTTGCACACCCGGCCCTCACCGGCGCCCGCCTGCCTCCCGCCCAGACTCGGAGCTGGCCCTGATGTACAACGACGAGTCGGTGCTGGAGAACCACCACTTGGCCGTGGGCTTCAAGCTGCTGCAGGAGGAGAACTGCGACATCTTCCAGAACCTGAGCAAGCGCCAGCGCCAGACCCTCCGCAAGATGGTCATCGACATGGTAGGGCCCCGCCGCCCCCGGGGATGCCCCTTGGCTGGCGGCGGTGGGAGGGGGACGCACACACGTTGCCTCCTCTCCCCTCCTTGCCCCCCCCCCCCAGGTCCTGGCCACGGACATGTCCAAGCACATGAGCCTCTTGGCCGACCTCAAGACCATGGTGGAGACCAAGAAGGTGACGAGCTCCGGGGTGCTGCTGCTGGACAACTACACGGACAGGATACAGGTGGGGAAGGGGGTTTGGAGGGGGGGGGGGGGGCACGGCGGCCGCGGCGGTGGGCCGCTGACCGTCCGTCCGTCCGTCCCCCCCGGCGCAGGTGCTGCGTAACATGGTGCACTGCGCCGACCTGAGCAACCCCACCAAGCCGCTGGAGCTGTACCGGCAGTGGACGGACCGCATCATGGAGGAGTTCTTCCGGCAGGGCGACAAGGAGCGCGAGCGGGGCATGGAGATCAGCCCCATGTGCGACAAGCACACCGCCTCCGTGGAGAAGTCCCAGGTAGGGGGCCGGCGCTCGGGCGGTTGGGGCTGGGGGCTGGACCCCCCCACCCAGCCCACACACGTCCCGCCGCCCCGCAGGTGGGCTTCATCGACTACATCGTGCACCCGCTGTGGGAGACCTGGGCCGACCTGGTGCACCCGGACGCCCAGGACATCCTGGACGCGCTGGAGGACAACCGGGACTGGTACCACGGCATGATCCCGCAGAGCCCCTCGCCGCCCCCCGAGGCCGCCCGCCGCCCCCCGCCCGGCCCCCACCGCTTCCGCTTCGACCTGGCGCTGGAGGAGGAGGGCGAGAGCCCCGGCGCGGCCCCCCGGCCGCCCCCCCCCGGCGGGCGCCCGGAGGACGAGGAGGAGGAGGAGGAGGAAGGGCAGAACGGACTCACACGGGACATCGGGGCCGGGGAGTGGTGACCTGACCTCCCCCCCGGAGGTTGGGGGTTTTTTTGGGGGGGGGGGGGGAGAGGAAGGACTGACTCCCCCCTCCGCCGCCACCACCTCCCCCCCCCTCTGCCAGCAGAACTCAGATTTATTTTATTTTATTTTTATTTTATTTTAATTTTATTGGGTTTTATTTGGGAGGGGGTGGGACAGGGGGCAGAGAGGGGATTTTTATTGCATTTTTTTAAAAAAAAAGAACTTCAAAAGACAAAAAAGAGGATGACCCCCCCCATTCTCCCCCTCCCCCCAAGAAAACAAGTAAATGTATAAAACCAGGAAAAATAACAGCCCAGGAAGGGAGCCCAGGTGGCGGGGGGGGGGGAGCTTTGCCCCCTCCCCAACCCGGTTTTTCACCCAAAGCCATTTCTCCAGGGCGAGGCGTTTCAGCCGGGGGGGGTGGGGGGGAACGGGACAGTTTTGGGCTGTTTTTGGGTGCAAAGCCCCTGGGGGGGGGTGTCTGTGCTGCTGGGGGGGGGGCTGGACACCGGGGCCCCCCCGAAGTCTTCCGCTTCCCCCCCCCCCGCTTTGCTGCAGACGTGGCAATATGGGGGGGGTGGCCTTATGCCCCCCCAGTGCGGCTGGGGGTCACCCCCTTGGGGACCCCCCCCATGGCTGCCTGGGTACCCCCCCAGTGCAGTGTCGTGGGGGGGGGTCCCGCCATCCCCAATAGAGGTGAAGCAATAACACGGTGCCCCCCCCCAGCCCTGCCGCCTCTGAGCTCAGTACTGTAGCATTGGGGTCCTGCGTGGGGCCCGGCCGGGCCGGGGGGGGGGACGCAGCGGGCGCCCTGGCTTTGGGGGGGGGCAGGCCGGGGCGCGGGGGGGGCAGGGGGGGGTCACGCAGAGCTTTTATTTTTGTACGCGTTTGGGGCGATTCTGTACATACTGTGAATAGCTGGGCCGGGCCCGTGGGCGGGGGGCGCGGGGCCCCCCCCCTACCCCCCCGGCCATCCGCGGGGTCTCGCGCCCTCCCCGCACCGGGGGGGGGGTTGTTGGTTGTTTTTTTTTTTTTTCCCCTTCTTCTCTCTGTTTCCCGAAGCGCCGGCTGCCGGCCGAGAGCCCCCAATAAACCCGGAGAAGGGACCGAGCCTGGGGGTCTCTGTGGGGGGGGGCACAACTGGAGGCTGGGGGGGGGTCCCAGAAGTGGGGATGGCCCCGGGGGGGGGAGTCCCAGAGGCTGGGCGGGGGTCCTAGAGGTGGGAATGGCCCTGGGGGGGGGTCTCAGAGGCCGTGGGGGGGGCAGAAGTGCAGATGGCCCCATGGGGGGGTGTCCCAGAGCCTGGGGGGGGGGGTCCCAGAGGCCGTGGACGGGCTCGGGGGGGGTGCCAGAGGCCGGGAGGGGTCCCAGAGACCGTGGACGAGCCCAGGGGGGGTCCCAGAGGCCAGGGGGTCCTAGAGGCCGTGGACGAGCCCGGGGGGGGGGTCCCAGAGGCCGTGGACGGGCCCGGGGGGGGTCCCAGAGGCCGGGAGGGGTCCCAGAGGCCAGGGGGGTCCTAGAGGCCGTGGACGAGCCCGGGGGGGGGGGTCCCAGAGGCCGTGGACGGGCCCGGGGGGGGTCCCAGAGGCCGGGAGGGGTCCCAGAAGCCGTGGACGGGCCCGGGGGGGGTCCCAGAGGCCGGGGGGGGTCCTAGAGGCCATGGACGAGCCCGGGGGGGGGGGGTCCCAGAGGCCGTGGACGGGCCCGGGGGGGGGTCCCAGAGGCCGGGGGGGTCCCAGAGGCCGTGGACGGGCCCGGGGGGGGGTCCCAGAGGCCGGGGGGGTCCCAGAGGCCGTGGACGGGCCCGGGGGGGGTCCCAGAGGCCGTGGGGGGGGCAGAAGTGCAGATGGCCCCATGGGGGGGTGTCCCAGAGCCTGGGGGGGGTCCCAGAGGCCGTGGACGGGCCCGGGGGGGGTGCCAGAGGCCGGGAGGGGTCCCAGAGACCGTGGACGAGCCCGGGGGGGGTCCTAGAGGCCGGGGGGGTCCTAGAGGCCGTGGACGGGCCCGGGGGGGGGTCCCAGAGGCCGGGGGGGTCCCAGAGGCCGTGGACGGGCCCGGGGGGGGGTCCCAGAGGCCGGGGGGGTCCCAGAGGCCGTGGACGGGCCCGGGGGGGGGGGTCGGAGGCCGGGGGTCACCGGGGGGTGGGGGCGCCCCCTAGCGGCCGCCGGCGACACCCGCCCCCCCCAGCTACCCGGGCCCAACGCGCACGCGCGGCTCAGCGGGAGGGGGGGCGGGGAGGAGCGGGAGGGAGCGCGCGTGCGCGTTGCGACGTCAGCGGGCGCGTTCCGGCGGCGCGCCTGCGCGCTGCGGCGCGGCGCGGCGCGGGGGGAGAAAAAAGGCGCTGCCCGCGTGACGCGCCTGCGCGCTGCGGCCTGAGCGGGAGGCGGTGGGCGGGGCGTGTCCAGGAACGCGCCTGCGCGGAAGGGGGGAGGAGGTGGCGGTGGGCGGGGCGGCGCATGCGCGGCAGCGACCCCGCCCCGGCGCGTTCAAACGGCGGCGCGCGCGCTCCGCCCCCTCCCCCCCCCCGCCCGGCCGGTAGCGCGACACCAGGTGAGGGGGGAGGGGGGGTCGTGTGTGAAACCGGGGGGGGGGGAGACTCCCCCGAGGGGGGGGTCAGTGCCGGTCCCGGTTGGGGGGGCTCCTCCCCCCCCCGGTGGGCCCGTTAGAGGCGTCTCTGCCCCCCCCCCCGGGACACCTATCCCCGCCGTGGGCCTCTCTGAGGCGCCTCTGCCCCCCCCCCCCGCACCGTGGTATCCTGGGGGGGGGGTCCCTGGCCTCCTCCTTCCCCCCAAACCTCAGCCTCTGCCCCCCCGCTAAGATCCCCCCCTCAAATTTAGCCCCCCCAAGTCTCCACCCTCCCAGCTCAGTGCCCCCCCCAAAGAAACCTGGGTGTTTCCCCTTTTCCCAACCCTTTCTCTGCCCCCCAGCCCCATAAGCGCCCCCCCCCAGCCCAGGCCCTTCATCCCCAGGTCTCTGCACCCCCCCCTCCACTCCCCCAGTGCCTAAATCAGCCCCCGGACCTTGCCCCTTCTTGGCCTCCCCCCATCTTACCCCTAAAGCCCCATTGCAGCCCTGTGGACACCCCCCCCAGTTTTACCCCTAAAGCCCCATTGCGGCCCTGTGGACCCCCCCCCTAGTTTTACCCCTAAAGCCCCATTGCGGCCCTGTGGACCCCCCCCCTAGTTTTATCCCTAAAGCCCCATTGCGGCCCTGTGGACCCCCCCCCAGTTTTACCCCTAAAGCCCCATTGCGGCCCTGTGGACCCCCCCCCCCCCCAGTTTTACCCCTAAAGCCCCATTGCAGCCCTGTGGACCCCCCCCCAGTTTTACCCCTAAAGCCCCATTGCGGCCCTGTGGACTCCCCCCCCCAGTTTTATCCCTAAAGCCCCATTGCGGCCCTGTGGACCCCCCCCAGTTTTACCCCTAAAGCCCCATTGCGGCCCTGTGGCCCCCCCCCCCAGCCCCCGCCATGCTGAGCGAGCAGATGCAGGAGCTGGAGGAGGTGAGCAAGGAGCTGCTGAAGGTGCTGGTGTCGGACTGGGCCGGCAGCCTGCTGCGCCGCGGCCTGGACAAGCAGGGCCGCATGCACGCCAAGCTGCTGGGCGAGCAGAGCGCCGCCACCCAGCTCATCAAAGGTGGGTCGTCCCGCTCCCCCCAGCCCCAAACTGTCCCCCCTCCTCCCCACCCCCCAACCCACGCAGCATCACCCCCTCTGCCCCCAGAGCTCACCACTGCGGAGGAGACGGTGGCGCAGACCCTCCTGGACCGGGAGACGGAGCTCCAGCAATCCCTCCGGAGGCTGCAGGCTATGGAGGAGGAACTGCTCCAGGCGCAGGAGGCCGGCACCAGCCTGCAGGCCAGCAACGGATATCCTTTTCCAGGCAGGGGGTTACCCCAGCCCTTTTTGGGGTGCTTGGGACGGGGTGGGGGGGGGGCCACACGCTGAGCCGTTTTCCTTCACTGCCCCCCACTGCCCTGCGGAAGGAGCTGGAGGAGCTGCGGGAGGAGAGCCGGCGGCTGGAGGAGGACACGGACCGCGAGGACGACGCGGTGCCCGCAGCGGCGTGAGTGGGGGACGCGCAGGGGCTGCCCTGCTGGGCCGTCGGGCAGAGACGGGGCCCCGTGGGAGACCCCGAGCCCCCCTCAGACCCGCCGCCTGCTCCCTGCGCCGCAGGTACGTGACCCAGCTCTACTACAAGATCAGCCGCATCGACTGGGACTACGAGGCCGAGCCGACGCAGGTCAAAGGCAGTGAGTGTCCCTTCCCTGCAGCCCTCTGCCCCGCCGGCCTCCTCCTCCTCCTCTCACCGCCCTGCTCTCCCCGCAGTTCACTACGGCCCGGAAATCGCCCAGCCCATAGACATCGACGGCAGCCAGCACTCCCGCTGCTTCATCAGCGACTACCTGTGGAGCCTGGTGCCGACGGCGTGGTGACCCGGCGCTCGGCCCGCCCAGGGCCGCGCTGGCCCGCCGGCTGTGCGACGCCGCCCCAGCGGCGCGGGGCCGACCCGCGGCTAATCACAAAGGTATCTTTTATTCAGGTAACAACGGGAATTGGAAATCGGATCATTAAAACCAGTTAATCGGCTGCTGGGCCTGGAAGGTTGGCGCGAGGCTGGCTGCCCCCAGCAGGGGAAGGTGTTGCAGGGGGCCACGGCCCCGCGCGAGCTGTCCGTCTTTGCGCCAGCTGCGCTCCGCCCGCAGCAGCTGCGAGCCCAGTCCAGGGACGCACGGGGCAGCCAGCAGCGACGTAACGCAGCCCCGTTGCTGCTGGTCCCAGGGGCGCGCGGCCCCTGCCGTGCCGCCGTGGGGAACGGGAACGGTGCTCCGCGGCCGCCCGGGCGCGGGCAGGGCCGGCGGCGGTACCACCGCCGCCACGCTTCGGCCAAGCTGACGCTGACTCACGGCCCCGCCGCGGGGGCTGCCGGGAGCAGCCCGGCCCCACGGCGGCGCCGGCGCTAGCAGGGGCAGTCGGGCTGGTCGATCTGCTTGCGGCACGGCTCCATAGTGATGGCGACACCCACCCCGCTGCGCCCCGACGTCATCCGCGTCACCTCCGTCCACGTGTCCGTGGCGGGGTCGTAGCACTCCACCGAGTCCAGGAACGTGTGGCCGTCGTAGCCCCCTGCGGAGAGCACGCAGCTTGGCCCCGCCGTCCGCCTCGCCGGTCCCTGTCCCAGCCGGCGAGCGGGGGGCCCCCGCACCCCGGCGCCCCCTGCCCCGTACCTACCCAGCACGTATATCTTGCCCTGGTACACGGTGACGCCGAGGGCGCTCCGCCGGTACTGCATGGGCGCCACAAAGGTCCAGGTGTCCGTCTCCACATCGTAGCGCTCTGTGCTGTTGAGCTGGTCCGTCCCGTCGTAGCCCCCCATGGCGTAGATGCAGTTGTTGAGGGCACAGACGCCTGGAAGGGGCCAGAGTCAGGACGGGGCGGGGGTCAGGGACACCCCCCTCTTCCTCCAGGCGCCGGGGCCATCCCGAAGGCCCCGGCCCGGCCCCGGAGCCCGGGTGGGAACAGCGCAGGGCCCCCCTCTGGGCCCCGGGTCCCAGCTCACCGGCTCCGCTGCGGATGGTGGCCATGGGGGCGATGGCTCTCCAGGCGTCCCGCTCCGGGTAGTAGCACTCGGCTGAGCTGAGGCGAGCGGTGCCGTCGAAGCCACCCACGGCGTAGAGCAGGCGGTTGAGCACGGCTACGCCCACGCCGATGCGGCGCGTCAGCATGGGGGCCACCAGCTGCCACTCGTCCCTCTCCGGCTCATACCTGCGGGAGGGCAGGGTCAGGGCTCCTGTCCCCGCTCTGGCTTCCCCGTCCGCCCCGTCACCCAGCAGCTCTCCAGGGGTGAGCGCAGAGGGAAACGGGCTCGCGTTAGACCCCCAACCGCCCCTCGCAGAGCCGGGCCTTCGTCATCAGACCCGGCTGCCCCGAGACGCGCCCGGGCGCCCTTCCCTCCGGAGCGGGCAGCACCCCCCTCACCTCTCCACGCTGCTGTGGTGGATGCAGCCGTGCGAGCCCCCCACGGCGTAGATCATGCCGTCGATGACGCCCACGCCGATGCGGTTGCGGGGCACGCTCATGGGCGCGCAGGGCGACCACTGGTTGGTCATGGGGTTGTAGCAGTCGATGGCATCCGAGTCCATGTTGCCGTCGGGCGAGTTGTTCCGGCCGCCCACGGCGTAAAACAGGCCCCCCACCACGCAGCCCGCCAGGCCGCTGCGGGGCACCTGCAGGTCGGCCAAGCGAATCCAGGAGCCGTCGCTGGGGTTGTAGGCCTCCAGGTAGCTCAGCGACTGGCGGTAGTAGCCGCCGGCCGTGTAGATGAGCTGCCCCACCTTGGGGGCGCGGCAGGGCAGGACCTGCGTGGGCTTGTGCAGCGTCAGGTCCTGGAAGATCTTGGCCAGGTAGTCCTTGCAGCGGGAGTCCGACCGGAGGATCTCGCACTTCTGGAGCTGCATCTGGAGGAAGTGGGGGGTGAGGGAGTGGCAGCGCACGGCCTTGAGCAGGGCCTGCACGTAGAGCCGCCGGTTCTCGCAGTCGTACTTCACCCAGTTGATGCACGCGTGGAAGACCTCGGACTCGCAGCGCACGTTCAGCTCGTCCCGGCTGATGAGCGTCACCAGCTGGCAGTGCGAGAGGTTGAAGAACTCCTCCTGCTTGGCCACCTGCTCGGGGACGGCGGAGGGGTGACGGAGGGGGGTGAGTGGGGCGGCCGCCCCCACCGAGGCACCCCGATAGCCACCCCCCCCCGCCGCCGCCGGAGAATCCAACCGGATCGGGGGACGGCCGCGGCTCTGGGCCCAGCCCCGAGGGCGCGCGGGGACAAGGCTGCTGGCACCCCCACCCCGCTCGCAGCCCTGGCTGCGGACGGGTTCCCCCCTCCAGCACCTGCTGGGCCGGCGCTACCCGTCCCCCTGTCACCCCGGGCCAGGCGCCGCCCGGCTCCAGCTGCCGGCAGCCTCCCGGCCTTTCGCTTTCGCTTTGATCCCCGGGCGCCTCCCAGCTCGGCGCCTCTGCCCTGCCAGCGGGGAGCGGCTCCCGGGCTGCGGGGCCAGGAGGGGGCCGCACGGATCAGCTCTTCCCCCCCCTGCGCCGGAGCTCGTCCGTCCCTACTGCAAACCACGCTGCAGCCGGGCCGCCCCCCCGACTCACCCCTGCGTCCCCCTCCAGCCACGCGGAGGGCGACTCGGCCACCACATCCTCGCCGTCGCCCCCGACCCCCCCCCGCTACCTGCTCCTGCGCTGGCGGGGGGGGTCACGGAGCCCCACGGGGCGCACAAACCCATCCCCAGGTCGCCGGCTGCCGAGCGGGGGCCTGGGGACCCCCGCGCCGCTGACCGCCCTCACCTCGCCGAAGTGCATGTAGATGTACTCGCGAGCCCGCTGGTGCAGCTCAGCGCAGCCGATCTGCTCGGCGAAGTTGGCGATGCCGATGGCGTTGCTGGGGTCGAGCTGCTGGATGAGGAAGTCACAGCAGGCGCGGACGACGCTGTCGATCTGGTACATGACGGCCCCGTTCATGACGTGCAGCACGCACTTCTCCCCCACCGAGATGGAGGCCGTGTAGGCGAACTCGATGAGGCGCTCCATCACCCGCGGGTGGATGCCCTCGATGGGCACCACCTCCATGCCCTGCTCCCGCAGCCCCGTGGTGAACATGGCCTTGAAGACGGGGCTGGACGAGGCCAGCACGACCTTGTGGGCCTGGAAGTCGGCGGGCGGCCCGTCCTGGTAGCGCACGCGCAGCGTCACGTCGCAGAGCTGCCGGCTCAGGCGCAGCTGGTTCATGATGCCGAAGGCCTGCTTGGTGTGCTCCTCCAGCGTGTAGCTGAAGGAGCGGTTCCCGTGGTGGGACGGCGTCACCTCCGCCTTGCACTCCGGCGCGTACATCACGGGCGCATGGCAGGCCCCGGGGGCCGCGGGGACGGGGCGGGCTAGGAGGGCGGCGAGCGCCCCGCGGGGCCCCGCGGCACCGCAGCTCCTTCACACCTGCAGGGAAGGGAGACGGGCAGGGGGCTCAGCAGGGCAGGCGCCCCCCAACACGGCGGCGGTGACCCCCCCCCCTTATCCGGGGGGTCTGGCTGACCGCAAACAACCGGCAGCGCCCGGGGGGCCGACCGGGAGGAACTAGCGACGCTGGTTGCAGCAACCGAGGCCAGAACCAGGCATGAGGTCAGCAGAAAGGGGGTTGTTTTCCCCTACGCGGCATGAGGTCAGCAAAAAAAAAAACTAAAGGTTCGTCTGCGGCGCCAACGCCGCCCCGGCTGCGCCCCCAGCCCCCCGAGGAGCGCCTTGGGAGGCGAAGGGCCACGCTCAGCACCCCAAACCGCCCCCCCCTCTCGCCCCGGGGACCTCAGCAGAGCCCCGGTCCCCCGGACCTCCCCCCCCGGCTCCCGCTGCCTCCCAGCCACGGGGAAACTGAGGCACAGAGCGGGCAAGGGGGCCCAGGAGTCCTGCCCTCCCCCTCCCACCTGGGGGCGTGTCCCCCCTCCCCTGCTCTGGTGACACCCCATTGAGCCCCCCACGTTGGGGCAGCAGGCCAGGCTGGGTGCCTGAAGGGGCCTGGGGGGGGGGTCCGGGGTGATGGGAGACAGGCTGGGGGGGGCACAGGGCCTCCCAAGGGGGGGCTGCAGGGAGCCAGGTCCCCCCTGGGGGGGGGGCACAACCTTCCCCGGGGGGGGGGACAACCTGGGGGGGGGGAACGGCCTGGGCACAGAGCGGGGTGTTCCCCCCCGCAAGGCAACACGGGGAGGGGAACACAATTTGGGGGGGGGGATCTCCACCCCCACCCAAGGTTACACAGAGGGGCACAGCTCAAGGGGGGAACCCCCCTCATGAGGCTACGTGGGGGGGCACAGCTCGGGGGGGGAATCCCTGCCCCCCCACACGGTTACACAGGGGGGCACAGCTCGGGGGGGATCCCCGCCCCCCCACGGGGTTACACGGGGGGGGGACAGCTCGGGGGGGATCCCCACCCCCCCACGGGGTTACACGGGGGGGATCCCCGACCCCCACGGGGTTACACGGGGGGACAGCTTGGGGGGGGGGGGGGGATTCCCACCCCCCCATGCGGTTACACGGGTGGGGACAGCTCGGGGGGGGATCCCCACCCCCCCACGGGGTTACACGGGGGGGATCCCCGACCCCCACGGGGTTACACGGGGGGACAGCTTGGGGGGGGGATTCCCACCCCCCCATGCGGTTACACGGGGGGGCACAGCTCGGGGAGGATCCCCGCCCCCCCACGGGGTTACACGGGGGGGATCCCCGACCCCCACGGGGTTAAAGGGGGGGGGACAGCTCGGGGGAGGGATCCCTGCCCCCCCACGAGGATACACGGAGGGGCACAGCTCGGGGGGCATCCCTGCCCCCCCCACGGGGTTACACGGGGGGGCACAGCTCGGGGGGGTTCTCCGCTCTCCCACGGGGTTACACGGGGGGGCACAGCTCGGGGGGGGGCACAGCTGGGGGGGGGTTCCCCGCTTTCCCACGGGGTTACACGGGGGGGCACAGCTCGGGGGGGGCACAGCTCGGGGGGCATCCCTGCCCTCCCCACGGGATTACACGGGGGGGCACAGCTCGGGGGGGGCACAGCTCGGGGGGCATCCCTGCCCTCCCCACGGGGTTACACGGGGGGGCACAGCTCGGGGGGGGGCACAGCTGGGGGGGGTTCCCCGCTTTCCCACGGGGTTACACGGGGGGGCACAGCTCGATTCCCCCCCCCCGGTGTAAACAAACCACCGCGCCGCCCGGAGCCAGCGGGGAGGGGGGAGCCGGTCTTTCCCCCCGCCCCGAACAAGCCGCCGCCAACCCGGGGGTCCCGGGGAGTGGCGGGGGGGGGGAGAGGCCGGGCCTGCCCCGGGGGGAGGATCCCGGTGGGGCGGAGCCGGAGGGGGGGGTCTCGATACCGGGCAAAGCGGCCTTGGCGGGGGGGGGAGGGGCACAGGACTGGGGGGGGGGGCTACGGGTCGGGGGGGGGGGTCCCTTTCGCGGGGGCCGGGGGTCTCACCCAGCCATGGCGCGGCGCGGCGCGGCCCCCGGTGCGGCTCCTGGCGGCGGCGGCGGCGGCGGCGCGGCCCGCTCGGGGGGGGGGGGGGGGCGGGGGGGGCCGTGACTAAGCACCGCGCGGCGCCCCCGTCACAATAAGAGTCCGCGACGGACACGCCCCCCGGCCCGCCTGGACACGCCCCCCGGCCCGCCTGGGCACGCCCCCCGGCCCGCCTGGGCACGCCCCCGAGCAGCCTGAACACGCCCCCGAGCTGCCTGGCCCCGCCCCCGAACAGCCTGGACACGCCCGCGGCCCGCCTGGCCCCGCCCCCTAGCTGCCTGACCCCGCCCCTCCGCCGGATGGAACGCGGCGGTGCCAACGTTCGGCGCGGCGGAAGCGGCGCTTCCGGCCGGGGCCGGGGCGGGGAGGGGAGGCACCGCGGGGGGTTTCCCGGGGGGGGGCCGGGGGGGGGCCCGGTGGAGCGGAGGCGCAGGGGACCCTGGCCGGGTTGGGGAGGGGGGGACACCGGGCGGCACCGGGGGGAGCCGGTGAGCCCGGGGCCGGGGGGCACCGGGCTGGGCGATGCCCGGGACACCCCGGTGGGACGGGGTGGAGGGGACATTGGGGGACCCGTGGGGGGGGGGGGGAACGGGCCCCCGTAGCTGCCACCACCGGGAATGGAGACCGGCCCGGCGTGGAGACGCCACGTGACCCTTCTGTCACCCGCTCCCCCAGCACGGTGATACCCCCCCCCCCCCCGTCACGGTGGCCCCGGGGTCACGGCGGCGTCCCTGACCTGGTGACCCGGCAGCCCCGGTGACGTCCTGCCCCGGTGACGGTGACGTCCCGCCGCTCCCTCCCTTCCCGGCAGCGCCGTGGGGCAGGAGAGGACTTTGCTCCGGCACCAGCTGGCAGCGCTGCCACATGCAGGGCCGCGTGCCTGGGTGTGCAGCACTGCGCGCCTGGGTGTGCGGGGACGTGACGTGCGCCTGGGTGTGCAGCACCGCGTGCCTGGGTGTGCAGGGACGTGACGTGCGCCTGGGTGTGCAGCACCGCGCGCCTGGGTGTGCGGGGACGTGACGTGCAACACTGCGCGCCTGGGTGTGCAGCACTGCGCGCCTGGGTGTGCGGGGACGTGACGTGCAACACTGCGCACCTGGGTGTGCAGCACTGCGCGCCTGGGTGTGCGGGGACGTGACGTGCAACACTGCGCGCCTGGGTGTGCAGCACTGCGCGCCTGGGTGTGCGGGGACGTGACGTGCAACACTGCGCACCTGGGTGTGCAGCACTGCGCGCCTGGGTGTGCGGGGACGTGACGTGCAGCACCGCGCGCCTGGGTGTGTGGGGACGTGACGTGCAGCACCGCATGCCTGGGTGTGCGGGGACGTGACGTGCGCCTGGGTGTGCAGCACCGCGCGCCTGGGTGTGTGGGGACGTGACGTGCAGCACCGCATGCCTGGGTGTGCAGGGACGTGACGTGCGCCTGGGTGTGCAGCACCGCGCGCCTGGGTGTGCGGGGACGTGACGTGCAGCACCGCATGCCTGGGTGTGCAGGGACGTGACGTGCGCCTGGGTGTGCAGCACCGCGCGCCTGGGTGTGCGGGGACGTGACGTGCAGCACCGCGCGCCTGGGTGTGCGGGGACGTGACGTGCGCCTGGGTGTGCAGCACCGCGCGCCTGGGTGTGTGGGGACGTGACGTGCAGCACCGCGCGCCTGGGTGTGCAGGGACGTGACGTGCAACACTGTGCACCTGGGTGTGCAGCACTGCGCGCCTGGGTGTGTGGGGAACGTGACGTGAAGCACCGCGCGCCTGGGTGTGCAACACCGTGCGCCTGGGTGTGCGGGGATGTGACCTGCGCCTGGGTGTGCAGCACCGTGCGCCTGGGTGTGCGGGGACGTGATGTGCGCCTGGGTGTGCAACACCGCGCGCCTGGGTGTGCAGGGACATGACATGCAGCACTGCGCGCCTGGGTGTGCAACACCGTGCGCCTGGGTGTGCGGGGACGTGATGTGCAGCACCGCCCCTGGGTGTGCAACACCATGCACCTGGGTGTGCAGGGACGTGACGTGCGCCTGGGTGTGCAGCACTGTGATGTGCAGCACCGTGCACTGCGGCATGCAGTGCAGCACCGTGCAACGCTGTGCAGCTCTGCGCCGTGCGTCTGGCCGTGCAGCGCCGTGCAGCTCTGCGCCGTACAGCGCCGTGCGTCTGGCCATGCAGCTCTGCGCCGTGCAGCGCCGTGCGTCTGGCCATGCAGCACCGTGCAGCACCGTACAGCTCTGCACCGTGCAGCGCCGTGCGTCTGGCCATGCACCTCTGCGCCGTGCAGCGCCGTGCGTCTGGCCGTGCAGCACCGTGCAGCACCGTACAGCTCTGCACCGTGCAGCGCCGTGCGTCTGGCCATGCACCTCTGCGCCGTGCAGCGCCGTGCGTCTGGCCGTGCAGCACCGTGCAGCACCGTACAGCTCTGCACCGTGCAGCGCCGTGCGTCTGGCCATGCACCTCTGCGCCGTGCAGCGCCGTGCGTCTGGCCGTGCAGCACCGTGCAGCACCGTGCAGCTCTGCGCCGTGCAGCGCCGTGCGTCTGGCCGTGCAGCACCGTGCAGCACCGTACAGCTCTGCACCGTGCAGCGCCGTGCGTCTGGCCGTGCAGCTCTGCGCCGTGCAGCGCTGTGCAGCTCTGCACCGTGCGTCTGGCCGTGCGTCTGGCCGTGCAGCTCTGCACCGTGCAGCGCCGTGCGTCTGGCCATGCACCTCTGCGCCGTGCAGCCCCATGCGTCCGGCCGTGCAGCACCGTGCAGCACCGTGCAGCACCGTACAGCTCTGCACCGTGCAGCGCCGTGTGTCTGGCCATGCACCTCTGCGCCGTGCAGCGCCGTGCGGCTGGCCGTGCAGCTCTGCGCCGTGCAGCGCCGTGCAGCTCTGCACCGTGCGTCTGGCCGTGCAGCTCTGCGCCGTGCAGCACCGTGCAGCACCGTACAGCTCTGCGCCGTGCAGCGCCGTGCGCGGCTCCTTGCCCCCGATGTGCAGCTCCGCTGCAGCCCCGCATGCCTCGCCGTGCCCCCCCCCCCCGCTGCCCACCCCTGCAGCCAGGGCCCCCCCCCAGGTGCCAGGGCCTGGGCAGAGCCGCCAGTCGCACCCGGTGCCCCAGGCGGCACCCGCGGGTGCTGCTCACACCCACCCGCCCCGCACCGCCTGCCCCCAGCCCCCCCAGCACCCCCCCCGGCAGCCGGGCTGTGGTGCCCAGCTGGGGGGGGCGGAGGGGGGGGCATCACCACGACACCGAGGACCCCTGGCCCCCCCCCGCTACTCCCGCTTGGCTGAGCCCCCCCCCCAAACACCCCTGCTTCCCCTACTCGGCTGTGTGCCCCCCAGCCCCCCCCCACTGCCCCCAGCCGGGGTCCCCCACTGCCCCTGCTCAGCTGTGCCCCCCCAGACCCCCCACTGCCCCCCCAGCCGGGGTCCCCCCACTGCCCCTGCTCAGCTGTGCCCCCCCAGACCCCCCACTGCCCCCCTAGCCAGGGCCCTCCCACTGCCCCAGCCCCCCCCACCCTTGGCAGCCCCTGGGGGCAGCAGAGCCAGGGCCGAGGCCGGGGTGGGGGGCTCCGAGGAGGCTTTTTATTACAAAGGCGCTATAAAACCGGGGGGGGGGGTGCTCAGGCAGGGGGGGGTGCTCAGGGGCGGGCGGCGGGGGGGCCGGGCGCGGGGGGGCCGCGGCGGAGGCCGGCGGCGGCGGGGCGCTGGGACGAGCGCTCCGACCGGCTGGCGCTGCCCTCCAGGATGGGGAGGCCGAAGGGGCCGGGGGGGCCGGGCCGGGCGCCCCCCCGGCCGCAGCCCAGCAGCCGCCCCACGGCCCGGCCCAGCTGGCGGCTGCCGAGCGTGTAGACGACGGGGTTGAGCAGCGAGTTGAGCATGGCCAAGCCCAGGAAGTAGTCGGCCTGGTAGAGGACGGCGCAGGCCGGCGGGCAGCAGCAGGCGTCCAGCAGCAGCAGGAGGAAGAGGGGCAGCCAGCAGGCGACGAAGGTGCCCACCACGGCCGCGACCGTCCTCAGCAGCGCCAGGTGCTTGCGGGAGCCGCGCGGGCCGCCCAGGCGCCGGCTGCTCGCCCGCACGCCGCGGTAGACGCGGGCGTAGAGCACGGCGACGCAGAGCAGGACGGCCAGGCAGACGGCCACGCAGAAGGAGACGTAGCGCTTGGAGAAGAGGGGCAGGACGGTGGAGCAGCGGGGCAGGTCGCCGAGGCAGTTCCAGCCCAGGGCGGGCAGCGCGGCCAGCAGCCCCGAGGCCGCCCAGCTGGCCGCCACCAGCCCCAGCAGCCGCCCCTTCTTGCCGCCCTGGCGGAGCTTCGCGCGGGCCATGGCCACGTGGCGCTCGACGGCGATGGCCAGCAGGCTGAGCACCGAGGCCGCCAGCGTGGCGAAGACGCCGCCCTCCCGCAGGAACCACAGCGCCGGCGTCAGCCGCAGCGTGTTGGCCCCGGACAGGACGATGTTGGCGGCGTAGGCGACGCCGGCCAGCAGGTCGGAGAGCGTCAGGTTGCCCAGCAGGTAGTACATGGGCGCGTGGAACTTCTTGTTCCTCCAGATGGCCACCAGCACCACCAGGTTCTCCAGCACGATGAGGCCGCAGACGGCCAGGAAGACGGCGGCCTCGGGCCGCAGGCCGCCCGCGTAGCGCCCGGCCCGCAGCTTGCCCGTGTAGTTGTAGTGCAGCCAGACGATCTCGGCGGCGTGCCGCGCCGGCCCCTCCATGCCGCCGCTCCGGCTACGCGCCGGGGCCCCGTGCCGCCCGTGCCGCCGCCATCCCGGAGACCTGCAAGGCGGCGGCGGTGGAGGCGCTCGGAGCGGGGGGGGGGCGCCTCCTCCCCCTCGGCCCCCCGCCCGAACCTCGGGCGCAGCCGGCGGGTGGGCGCCCCGGAGTGCCGCCGCTCGGCGCGGGGGGTCCGGGGCGCGGTGCCGGCACCCTCCTCCGCACCGGTGGCCGCGCCGGGGGGGCGGCGGGGGGCACAGTGGGTGCCCGGGGGCCCGGACCCCTCCCTCCGCGCTCGCTGCACGGACAGATCTGCCCATTAAAGGCGGCCGTGGGGCGGGGGGGGGGCGCTGGGCCGGCGGCACGGGGCCGGGGTGCACCCTCGTGCCACGCACGCTCACCCCGGCACGCACGTGGGACCCCCGGGCATGCACTGGGCTGTGCTGGGGGGGCAGGTTTGCAATGGGCTGGGGGTGGGGCTCGCACCAAGCCATGCTGGGAGGGGCGGTAGACCGGGCTGGGCCGGGGGGCAGGTTTGCACTGGGCTGTGCTGGGGGGGCAGGTTTGCACCAGGCTGGGTCGGGGGGGCAGGTTTGCACCGGGCTGTGCTGGCAGGGGCAGGTTTGCACCAGACCAGGCTGGGGGGGTTGCACCAAGCCATGCTGGGGGGGGGGGGGGGACAGGTTTGCACCGGGCTGGGCCAAGGGGGTTGCACTGTGCTGGGCCGGGGGGCAGGTTTGCACCGGACCGGGCTGGGGGGGTTGCACTGTGCTGGGCCGGGGGGGCAGGTTTGCACCGGGCTGGGCCAGGGGGGTTGCACTGTGCTGGGCCGGGGGGGCAGGTTTGCACCGGGCTGGGCCGGGGGGGTTGCACTGTGCTGTGCTGGGGGGGGCAGGTTTGCACTGGGCTGGGCCAGGGGGGTTGCACCGAGCCATGATGGGGGGGGCAGGTTTGCACCGCACTGGGCTGGGGGGGGCAGGTTTGCACCGCACTGGGCCGGGGGGGTTGCACTGAGCCATGATGGGGGGGGGTAGGTTTGCACCGGGCTGGGCCGGGGGGGGCAGGTTTGCACTGGACCGGGCCGGGGGGGGGGGGTCGCACCGAGCCGTGCTGGGGGGGCAGGCTTGCACCGGACCGGGCCGGGGGGGGTTGCACCGAGCCGTGCTGGGGGGGCAGGTTTGCACCGGACCGGGCCGGGGGGGGTTGCACCGAGCCGTGCTGGGGGGGCAGGCTTGCACCGGACCGGGCCGGGGGGGGTTGCACCGAGCCGTGCTGGGGGGGCAGGCTTGCACCGGACCGGGCCGGGGTCTCCCGGTGCCCCCGAGCGGGTCCGCGCTGCACGGGCCGGTACTGAAAGCCGGGGTGGGGTGGGGGGGATGGGAACGGCCCCCCCCCACCCCGGAGCACCGACCCCCCCCCCCGGGCCAGAGCCGCCGCGGCCGCTCGCGGGGCTGGCGGTGCCCGGACGCCTGCGTCCCCCCGTGCCTCAGTTTCCCCCTCCCCGCCCGGCCCGGCCGCACTCACCGCGCGGGACCCGGCGCCGCTGCCTCCGCTCCGCCGCGCTGCGGGACCGGGGGGCCGGGCCGGGCCGGGCCGGGCCGGGGGCGGCGCCGCCCCGCCCGCCGCCGCCGCTCCGGGCACCGGGCGAGCCCCGCCGGGGCGGCCCCTCCCGGCGCCGGGGGCTCCCGGCCGCCCCCGCCCCGCCCCGCCGCGGGGGGCCCAGGCGTCCGGACAACGCCGCCCCCGGCCCGCCCCGCCCCGAGCCCCCCCGGACCCCCCGACCCCTCCATCCCCGACCTTGCACAGCGCCGAGCCCCCCCCGGACCCCCCGACCCCTCCATCCCCGACCTTGCACAGCGCCGAGCCCCCCCCCCGGACCCCCCGACCCCTCCATCCCTGTCCCGGCCCTGACCCCCCCAGATCCCCCCGACCCCTCCATCCCTGTCCTGGCCCTGACCCCCCCAGATCCCCCCGACCCCTCCATCCCCAGCCCAGCCCAGATCCCGAGCCCCCCCGGACCCCCCGACCCCTCCATCCCCAGCCCGGCCCAGATCCAAGCCCCCCCGGCTCCCCCCGATCCCTCCATCCCTGTCCTGGCCCTGACCCCCCCAGATCCCCCCGACCCCTCCATCCCCAGCCCAGCCCAGATCCCGAGCCCCCCCGGACCCCCCGACCCCTCCATCCCCAGCCCGGCCCAGATCCAAGCCCCCCCGGCTCCCCCCAATCCCTCCATCCCTGTCCCGGCCCTGACCCCCCCAGATCCCCCCGACCCCTCCATCCCCAGCCCGGGTCCGGGCCGAGCCCCACCCCCGGACCCCCTGACCCCTCCATCCCCGGCCCGGCCCAGACCCGAGCCCCCCCGAGGTGGGGGGCCGCGCTGGGGGCAGCCCGGAGCCGCCGACCCCCCGGCGATGCCCCCTCCCCACTGACCCACTTGGGGCCCGGGCGCCGGGGAACAAAGCGCCATTGAGGGCGGGCAGCGGCCGTGCCTAACGGGCCGGGGGCTGCCAGCGCCCGCCGCCCCCCCGGGCGCCCACAAAGCCTCCTGGGGCAGGGACGGACCTCTGGACAGGGACCACCCCCTCCGGACGCGCTCACACCCCTCCTCGGACGGCACAAGCCCCCCCGGACGTGGACACGAGCTCCCCGGCGTGCTCCAACTCCTCCTCGGACGTGCACGAGCCCCTCTGGGCATGGATAAACCCCTCCGGGTGCGCCCAGGAGCCCCCAGATGTGCTCCAACCCCTCCTTGCACATGGACAAGCCCCTCCGGACGTGCACACGAGCCCCCAGATGTGCTCCAACCCCTCCTTGGACATCAATGAGCTCCCTCAGACGTGCACACGAGCCCCCAGATGTGCTCCAACCCCTCCTTGGACATCAACAAGCCCCACTGGATGCATCCAAAACCCCTAGATGTGCACAAGCTCCTCTGGACATGGACAAGCCCCTCCAGACGTGCACACGAGCCCCCAGATGTGCTCCAACCCCTCCTTGGACATCAATGAGCCCCCCCATACATGCAGACGAGCCGCCAGATGTGCTCCAACCCCTCGTTGGACATCAACAAGCCCCCCCAGGTGTGCACACGAGCCCCCAGATGTGCTCCAGCCCCTCCATGGACATGGACAAGCCCCCCCAGGTGTGCACACGAGCCCCCAGATGTGCTCCAACCCCTCCTTGGACACGGACAAGCCCCCCCCAGATGTGCACATGAGCTCCCAGCCGTGCACACCCTGCTCCTGGCCCTGCAGAAGCCCCTGTGAATGTGCCCAGCACCGCGCAGATGTGCACAAACTCCTCCTTGGACATGTCCCAGCCCCCCCCAGACGTGCCCAGGCCCCCCGGGGCACCCCCACCCCCATGCCTGCCGCCCCACGTGGAGCCCAGCCTGTTGCCGAACAGGTTGGGGCTCCCAGGGCCCTGGGGCGCAGCCCGCCGCCGCCACCCAGCTCGGCAGGCCCCGACCCGCACGCGGGGAGGCGCCCGCCGGGGGTCCTGGACGCCTGGGCCCCCCCTGAGCTGGGGCGCCAGGTGGGGCTGGGAGCCGGGGCCGCGGGCGCCGGCGGGGTGCAGAGCTGGGAACCCCCCCAGGCACGGGCGGTGCTGGGCCCTCGCCCCGCCGGCGCCAGCGGCCCGGACGCCTGGGTCCTCAGCCTGCATGGGTGGCCCGGACGCCTGGGTCCCTCAATGCAAAGGGGCTGGGGGGGCAACCAGACCCTGTGTGGGGCCTGGGGAACGGGGTGGCTGGCAAAGCCCCCATGGGGCTGCTAACCACCTCCATGGGGCCAGCAATGCCCTCTGTGGGGCCAGCAATCCCCCCACAGGGATGATACCCATCTCCGTGGGGCCGGCATCCCCTCCATGGGGCTGGCACCCCCTCCGTGGGGCTGGCGATGCTCCCATGGGGATGGGAATCCCCTCCGTGGGGCCGGCATCCCCTCCGTGGGGCCGGCGATGCCCCCATGGGGACAGGAATCCCCTCCGTGGGGCTGGCACCCCCTCCGTGGGGCTGCTGCCCATCTCCTTGGGGTCGGCGTCCCCTCTGTGGGGCCAGCAGTCCCCCCGTGGGGCTGGCACCAGTCCCTGTGGGGCTGGCACCCCCTCCGTGGGGCCGGCCCCCATCTCCATGGGGTGGGGGACCGCAGCGAGCTGTCCCCCCCCCGGCCCAGCGGCACCGGGGCCCTTTGCCCCCCTGGCCTGCCCCACGGCGGCACCGCTCACGCCACGCCGGAGCGGCCCCCCACCGCCCGCTGGCCCCGGCCCCGCTGGGCGCAGAGGTGGCGGCGGTGGTCAGCAGGGTGGTGGGACCCCCCTGGCGCCGCTGCGGGGGTCCCAGTGGGGGCAGGTGTTGGGGGGGCAGGGATGGAGCCCACCCCAATGGGGGCTCTGAGCTGCACCCGGACGCCTGGATCCCCCTGCCAGGACCTGGGCGGGGGGGGGGGGGCTCTGAAGCCCCGGACGCCTAGGACCCCCAGCCAGGACTGGGGGGCTCTGAAGCCCTGGACGCCTGGGACCACCAGCCAGGACTGGGGGGGCTCTGAAGCCCCGGACGCCTGGGACCACCAGCCAGGACTGGGGGGCTCTGAAGCCCCGGATGCCTGGGTCCCCCAGCTGGGACCTGGGGGGCTCCGAAGCCCCAGATGCCTGGGTCCCCCCTCCTGATCCTGGGGGGCTCCGAAGTCCCGGATGCCTGGATCCCCCAGCTGGGACGGGGGGGGGGGCTCCGAAGCCCCGGACGCCTGGGTCCCCCAGCCCGGATGCCAGCGCGCGGCAGCCATGGTCCCGCATCCCGGGGCGCTCCAGCAGCCCCCCGGCCCCCGGGGGGCAGGACGGGGGTCGCGGGGCCGCGGGCTCCCGCCAGAGCAGCTCCTGCTGGAGAGGGGGGCGGCGCCACGGGCCCGGAGGGAGAGGCCGCCCGGGGCGGGGGGCCACGCGGGAGTCCCCGACCCCCCCACCGGGAGCCGGGCCAGCCGGGGGGCCGGGGCCTCCGCGGCTCTGGGCTCCGGCCTGGGAAAAGCGCTGAGTTCAGCCCTTCGGCGTCGCCGCAAATTGGAGGGTAGCGATGAAGGGAGCGCGGGGCCGGGGGGGGGCCGGAGCCCGGGGACCCCGCAGGGGCTGGGATAGGGGAGCTGGGGGACACGGGGCTGGAGGGGACGAGGGGACATGGGACGAGAGGACATCGGGGTGGGGGGGGAAGAGGGAAGGGGGAAGATGGGGACACAGGACGGGGAGACGTGGGAGTCGGGAGGGGTCATGGGGAGAAAGGACAGGGGACGTGGGGGGACGGGGGACATGGGGACACGGGACTGGGGACACAGGGGACACAGGGGACAGGGACATGGGGACACGGGACAGGGGGACGTGGAGGCACATAGGGGATGGGGACATGGGACAGGGACATGGGGAGACGTAGGGAACAGGGGACATGGGACAGGGGACATGGGGACACAGGATGGGGGACATAGAGGGATATAGGGGAAGGGGGGACATGGGGACACGGGACAGGGGACATAAGGGACAAGGGACATGGGGTCATGGGACAGGGGACTTGGGACATAGAATAGAGGGATGTGCGGGGGACATAGGGGATGGGGGACATGGGGGCACGGGACAAGGGGGACATAGGAGACGGGACATGGGACAGAGGCACATGGGGGACATAGGGGACGGGGACACAGGACATGGGGGAACAAAGGGGACAGGGGATGTGGGGACACAGGACAGGGGACGTGGCGGGACATGGGGACACAGCACATGGGAGGACAGAGGGGACAGGGGACATGGGATAGGGGACATGGGGGACATACGGGATGGGGGACACGGGGACACAGGAGAGGGGGACATAGAGGAATATAGGGGAAGGGGGGACATAGGGACACAGGACAGTGGGACATGGGAGGACAGGATGGGGGATATAAGGGGATATAGGGGAAGGGGGGTCATGGGGACAGGAGATGGGGACATGGGGGGTCAAGGGGACACAGGATGGGGGACATGGGGGGACAGGATGGGGGATAGAGGGGAAGGGGGGGTCATGGGGACACGAGACAGGGGGACATGGGGGGTCAAGGGGACACAGGATGGGGGACATGGGGGGACAGGATGGGGGATAGAGGGGAAGGGGGGGTCATGGGGACACGAGACAGGGGGACATGGGGGGTCAAGGGGACACAGGATGGGGGACATGGGGGGACAGGATGGGGGATAGAGGGGAAGGGGGGGTCATGGGGACACGAGACAGGGGGACATGGGGGGTCAAGGGGACACAGGATGGGGGACATGGGGGGACAGGATGGGGGATAGAGGGGAAGGGGGGTCATGGGGACACGAGACGGGGGATATGGGGGGTCAAGGGGACACAGGATGGGGGACATGGGGGGACAGGATGGGGGACATAGGGGGATAGAGGGGAAGGGGGGGTCATGGGGACACGAGACGGGGGACATGGGAGGTCAAGGGAACACAGGATGGGGGACATGGGGGGACAGGATGGGGGATAGAGGGGAAGGGGGGTCATGGGGACACGAGACAGGGGGACAGGGGGGGTCAAGGGGACACAGGATGGGGGACATGGGGGGACAGGATGGGGGATAGAGGGGAAGGGGGGTCATGGGGACACGAGACGGGGGATATGGGGGGTCAAGGGGACACAGGATGGGGGACATGGGGGGACAGGATGGGGGATAGAGGGGAAGGGGGGGTCCTGGGGACACGAGACAGGGGGACAGGGGGGGTCAAGGGGACACAGGATGGGGGACATGGGGGGACAGGATGGGGGATAGAGGGGAAGGGGGGGTCATGGGGACACGAGACAGGGGGACATGGGGGGTCAAGGGGACACAGGATGGGGGACATGGGGGGACAGGATGGGGGATAGAGGGGAAGGGGGGGTCATGGGGACACGAGACAGGGGGACAGGGGGGGTCAAGGGGACACAGGATGGGGGACATGGGGGGACAGGATGGGGGATAGAGGGGAAGGGGGGGTCATGGGGACACGAGACAGGGGGACATGGGGGGTCAAGGGGACACAGGATGGGGGACATGGGGGGTCATGGGGGCATCTCAGCCCCCCACGACGACCCCGCAGGGCCCATGTCCCCCCCCAGGGTCCCCCCGTGTCCCCCCCCCCAAAACTGGCCCCCCTCCCCCGTCGCCATGGCGACCCCGCTCCCCGGGCCGGGCCTGGCCTCCAGCCTCCGCCCCCAGCGGCCCCGCCCCTGCCCCGGCCCCCGCCAACCAATCAGAACCGCCGCCGCCAGAGCCGCTTCCGCCCGGGCGCGACGCCGCTTCCGGGCCGCGCGCCCACAAGGAAGATGGCGGCGGGCGCCGCCGGTGCTGCCCGGGCGCCGCCGGGCGCCGCCTGAGCGCCCCGCCCCCTCCCGCCGCCGGTGCCGGTGCCGGTGCCCCGCCCCCGGCCCCGCCCCCGCCATGCCCGCGCCCCGCCGCCGCCATGAGCTCGGTGTCGCCCGCCTCGGGGCGGCGGGCGGGCGGCGGCCGCGGGGCCCCCCCGGAGCCCGACGAGGGGGCGCGGGTCAAAGGGCGCTTCCTGTCGGCCTGGAACAACGTCAGATACGGTGGGGGCGGGGCCCGGGGGGGCGGGGCGGCACCGGGGGGGGGATCGGGGTGGGGGGGCGGACGGGGGGGGAGGGGTCCTGGGATGGGGGGGCGGGGGGGTCCCGGGGGTCCCGGGGTGGGGGGATCCCGGGGGTCCTGGGATGGGGGGGGACGGGGGGGTCCCGGGAAGGGGGGTCCTGGGGTGGGGGGGAGACGGGGGGAGTCCCGGGAAGGGGGGGGATCCCGGGGGTCCTGGGATGGGGGGGACGGGGGGGTCCCGGGGGTCCCGGGGTGGGGGGGATCCCGGGGGTCCAGGGATGGGGGGGGACGGGGGGGTCCCGGGATGGGGGGTCCTGGGGTGGGGGGGAGACGGGGGGAGTCCCGGGAAGGGGGGGGATCCCGGGGGTCCAGGGATGGGAGGGACGGGGGGGGTCCCGGGATGGGGGGTCCTGGGATGGGGGGGACGGGGGGTCCCGGGCTGGGGGGTCCTGGGATGGAGGGGACGGGGGGGTCCCGGGGGTCCCGGGGTGGGGGGAATCCCGGGGGTCCTGGGATGGGGGGGGATGGGGGGGACGGGGGGGTCCCGGGAAGGGGGGGTCTTGGAATGGGGGGGGTGCTGGGATGGGGGGAGGATGTGGGGGTCCTAGGATCGGGGGGGGGTCTCGGAATGGGGGGGGTCCCGGGAGTCCCAGGAATAAGGTTCCTGGGATGGGGGAGGGATGTGGGGGTCCCGGGAAGGGGGATTTAGGAATAATGGGGGGTCCTAGGAGTCCTAGGTAGGGTCTCCTGGGATGGGGAGACAGGGGGCATCCCAGGATGGGGGGTCTTGGGGTTGGGGGAGGTGGAGGGGTCCTGGGACAAGGGGTCCCGGGGGTCCAGCGATGGGGGGGGGGTCCTGGGATTGGGGGAGATGGGGGGGTCTGGGGATAGGGGGTCCCAGGATTGGGGGGGGATGGAGAGGTCCTGGGATGGGGGGTCCGGGGATCCTGGATGGGGGAGGTCAGGGAAGGGGGGGGGTCCCAGAATGATAATAGGGGTCTTAGGGCAGCTGGGATGGGGAAGGGGGGTCCTGGGATGGGGGGGGGACAGGGAGAGGGGGTCCCTAGGGTGGGGAAGGGGTTCCCAGACAGGGAGTCCCGGAGGTCCTGGGAAGGTGGGGGGCAGGGAACAGGGGTCTCCTGGATGGGAATGGGGGTCCTGGGACAGGGCAGGACTGGGGGGGCTCGGGGAATGGGGGTCCCGGGACAGGGAACAGGACTGGGGGGGCTCAGCGAACGGGGGTCCCGGGACAGGGAACAGGGATCCTGGGGGCAGCAGGACCAGAAATGGGGCTGTGGGACGGGGGCGGGGGGGACAAGGTGCAGGGGTGCAGGAATGGGGAAGGGGTGCACGGGGGTGGGGGGGGGAGGGGGAAGGGGGGCAGCGAGCCGCGGCCGGGAGGGGAACGGGGGGGGGTTCACCCCTCGGCTCGGCCCCCCGCCAGGCTGGACGGTGAAGACCAAGACCCACTTCAGCAAGCTGTCGCCCGTGCACCTCCTGGGCCGCGTCTACTGCCTCGCCGCCGAGGGTGAGCGGCCGGGGCGGGGGGGTCGCGTCCTCGCCGCCCCCCCATCCCCACCGCGCGCACGGCTGGGACCCCCCCCCGGGAGGGGTGCCCGTCGCCCCGCCGCGCGCCCACGGGCCGTCCCCGCCTTGCAGAGGACGTGGAGCGCTTCCAGCGGGATTTCGTCTCCCGCCTGTGGCTCACCTACCGGCGGGAGTTCCCGGCGCTGGACGGCACGCCCTGGACCACGGACTGCGGCTGGGGCTGCATGCTCCGCAGCGGGCAGATGCTGCTGGCCCAGGGGCTGCTCGTGCACCTCCTGGGCAGAGGTGAGCGGGCGCCGGGGGCTCCCTGCCCGCCTGGGGCCGGCGCCGGGGCTGCCGGCAGCGCCCTGAGCTCCGCTCGGCCCCTAGACTGGAGCTGGCCGGACGCCCTGCTGAGCGGCACCTTGGCGGAGCCGCAACCCGCGCCGTCGGCCTCTCCCTCCCGCCCCGGCCCTGCCGGCAGGGCTCCGCGGGCCTGGGAGCGCCGGGAGCCGCCGGGACGCGGCCGTAGCCCCCGGGAGCGCGAGGCGGAGCAGCGGCACCGCGCCGTCGTCGCCTGCTTCGCCGACCACCCCCGGGCGCCCTTCGGCATCCACCGCTTCGTGGAGCTGGGCCGCAGCTCCGGGAAGAAAGCCGGCGACTGGTACGGCCCCTCCATCGTCGCCCACATCCTCAGGTGAGCCGGCGACGGGGCCTCCGGCTCCGGGGGCCGCCCAGAGACCGCGGAGGGGCGGCGGGACCGCCCGGGACTCACCGCCCCCTCTCCCTCGCCTTGCAGGAGGGCCGTGGAGAGCTGCCCCGAAGCCAGCGGCCTCTCGGTCTACGTGTCTCAGGACTGCACAGGTAGGGGCAGCCGGCTGCGGGGGCACCGGGGGCCGAGCGGGGCGCGGAGCTGCCTGCCCCGCTCCGGCGGGCGCTGCCCTGAGCAGCCCCTCTCCCTCCAGTGTACAAGGGGGACGTGGCCAGCCTGATGCGGGGCGCGCCGGAGCCCAGCGGGCCGCGCCGAGCCGTCATCGTCCTGGTGCCCATGCGGCTGGGCGGCGAGACCCTGAACCCCGTCTACGTGGACTGCGTGAAGGTAGGGGCAGGGCGGGGGCGTCCTCCGTCCCCGGGGAGGGCTGCGGCACGCGGTCCCCCCCTGCCTCTGCTGCCCCTCCTCTGCCCGCAGGAGCTGCTCAAGCTGAAGTCCTGCCTGGGGATCATCGGCGGGAAGCCCCGCCACTCGCTCTATTTCATCGGGTTTCAAGGTATCGGCCTCTTTTCCTCCCTGTCCGGAGCGGTTCCTCCTTGCGCTGCCCGGGCAGCCCCGCGGGGCCCTGGGCTGCGGGACGCGAGCGCGAGGCAGAGCCTCGGGACGAGGCCGGGCCCGGGCTGCCGGCCACAGCCGGGCTTGGGGCAGCGACGCTCTCCCTGCTCGCCAGACGACTTCCTGCTCTACCTGGACCCCCACTACTGCCAGCCCTGCGTGGACACCTCGCGGGAGAACTTCCCCTTGCAGGTGGGCGCAGGCTGCGGGGCCGGGAGCGCGGCGGGGCGGCGCGGCCGGCGCGTGACTCCCCGTCCCCTCTCAGTCCTTCCACTGCAGCTCCCCCCGGAAAATGGCCTTCGGCAAGATGGATCCCAGCTGCACCATCGGCTTCTACGCCTGCGGCGGGCAGGACCTGGAGGAGCTGTGCTCAGAGCTGAGCCGCGTGAGTCCCCGCCGCCTCCTCCCGGCTGCGGCAGGGCCGGGTCCCGTTAAACCAGCGCGGCGCCCTGGGGCCTGGCAGAACCGCTGCAGCGCTAACGCAGCCGGGAAAGCGAGGGAGGCTGCTCTGGGCGCTTCCCCCCCGCCCCGCTCTCACCCCGCTCCCCCCGGCTCCAGGTCCTGAATTCCCCCTCGGCCAAGGACAAGTACCCCATGTTCACCGTGGCGGAGGGCCACGCGCAGGACTACGGCCTGGACGAGCTCTGCTCCCGCCTCACCCAGCAGACGGTGCAGTTGCCTCGGGCCGGCAAACGCACCAAGGGCAAGAAGCCCAGCTCGGACGAGTTCGTCTTCCTTTGAGGGCGTTGAGGACTTCTTCCTCGAGCCGCAGCGGCGGGAGCCCGAGGGCAGGACCCGCCGCTGGCTCGGCGCACGGAAGGTGGTTCGTACACTGGATAAGGCCGCGGCGCTGCGGCAGCTCCGGGGGCCGCCGGCCCGCAGCCCCCGCACCTCAGGTCCGTTCGTTCACTACTGCACCCGGCCGGCCCCGCGGCGGCAGGGCCGGCTCCGGCCATGGGGAGAGCTGGGAACAGAGCTCAGGGCTGACGTTTTCTAATTCCCAGTGGCCTTTGGCTGGGGGGGGGGGGGGAAGGATGAGTCGGCCCCCCCGCTCCTCACTCTTCCCCGCACCGCTCGGGGTCTGGCCACGCTCCCCCCCGGGGACCCGCAGCCCCGGCGGCTGCTCTGAGCCGCGGCCAGGGGTTGCGATTATCTGCGTCACTTTTGGCATCACAAGCTGCTCGCGTTGAGGGTCTGGGTTTATTTATTGCCTGTGGCTCCGCTCAGGATCCCCCCCCTCTTCTGCCGTCCATCCCCCCGAGAATTAAAGATCTACTTGACCCGGCGCGAGGCTGTCGTGGGAGGGGTGTCGCGGTCAGCCGGGGGGCGGCGTGCGCATGTCCCTGCCGTACTGCCGCCGGTAGAGGTACGCGTGGTACTGCAGCTCCGGCCACACCATCCGCTGGCAGCGCCGGCGCTGGGCTCCGGCGAGCTCCGGCCGCAGCCGGTAGCCCAGGACCACGGCCGTGTCGGGCTGCCAGGGCCGCAGCTCGTCGGCCGTCTCCGCCGGCCCCACGGGCCCCCCGTGCAGGCAGCCGGTGCGGGCGTCCCGCAGCAGGGCACGCAGCCTCCCCAGGTCCCTGCTCATGCGCCGGCGCCCGTAGCGCTCCACCCGGCCCCGCAGCACGGCCCGGAAGAAGCGGTAGAGCCGCACGTCCAGCCAGTTCCAGGCCCGCAGCCGCTCCACGTCGGCGGGACTCAGCGCCGCCTCGTCCCCGGGCCGCCGGGCATTGAGGGGCACGAAGGCCAGCTCCTCCAGCCGCAGCCCCAGCAGCTCCCGCGCCAGCAGCAGCGACTCCTCGAAGCGCTCCGCGATCAGCACCAGCCCGAAGGTCCCGTTCAGCCGCTCCAGCTCCTGCCGCCAGGCGCCGCCGGACGGCTCCCCGCCGGCCTCCAGCCCCAAGTCGAAGGCCATGGGGTTCCTGGCCAGGCCGTTCCCCGGCTCCCGCGGGTCGTAGTAGCGCCGGGGCCGGCGGAGGAAGGCGGCCAGCGGCCGGCTGCGGTTGCCCAGGGCCTGGAAAGCGGGCACGGCCCCCCGGTAGTACTGGAAGACGGAGCGGTAGGTGCGGACGGGGTCGCGGAGGATGGTGAGGAAGACGGCGCCGGGCGGCATGAGGCGGCGGAGGGCGGCGGGCTCCAGGCGGAGGTGGCTGAGGAGCAGGTCGTAGCCGGTGGCGCCGGGCGGCGGCGGCTCCACGAAGGCGGGCGAGAAGGGCTGCGGGTAGGCGAACTGGAAGGTGTAGCGGGGGAAGGCCAGCGTCAGGTTGCGGCGCTCGCCCGCCCGGAAGAGGATGTTCTGCAGGGTGCTGCTGCCCGTCTTGTGCGTCTTCACGAAGGCCACGGGCGGCCCCCAGACCCCCGGCGGGGGCGAGCCGTGCCGCGGGCGCCCGCCGACTCCCTCCCTGCGGCGGGGACAGAGATGGGGGGGGGGGGGTGAGACGGGGCCGGTGGCGCCGTCCTGGCGGCCCCAAACCCGCTACTCACCCTGCCAGGAGCCGGAGCAGCAGCAGCAGCAGGGCCGCGGCCAGGCTGCCCCCCGCCACCGCCGCCCCCCGCCGCCACCGGCCCCTCATCGCCACCGTGGTGCCGCGCGGCCGAGGGCAGACGGCGCTGTGGGGTTGGTCGGGGGGGGGAACCGGCCCCGTCTGCCCCACTTTGAAGCCTCCCGCCGGCTTTGCCGGCACTAAGCCGGGGCAGGCGAGGGCACGGGGCGCCGCAGCCGCCTGCCAGGCCCGGCCCCATCGGGGCCTTTCTAGGTCAGCGCCGGGACTCACCGCCTTCCCCCGGCCGGCTCAGGGCCGGGGGGCTTTGCCGGCCGCCGGCCCCCTCCGCTCCTCCCGTTTCCTCTTCTGCCGGAGCAGCTGCCGGTAGCGGAGCCGCCGGGGGTTGAGGCCGTAGGCCTCCAGGCGCTTCCCGGAGAATTCCCGGCCGCCGAGCCGCACGGCCGCCCCCAGCGGCGCCGTCCCGCGGGGCCGCGGCCGCTCTCCCGCCGGGCTGGGGGCCGGTGCCGGGGGCTCCTCCGCGGCCGGGGCGGCCTCGGCTCCGGGCGGCTCCCGCCGCCGCCGCTTGTCCCGCCGCTTCTTGCCCGCCTTGGCCTTGGCGGCGGGTGCCGGCTCGGGCTCCTCGGCGCTGCAGAGCCGGAGAGGGCGGCTGAGGGGGGCTGGGGCCGGCCCGGGACCCCCCCCGCCGGGCCCCTCCGCCGCCCCCCGCACGTACGTGGCCGACAGGGATTTCAGGATCTGCCGCTTCTTCCAGGCGTTCTGGGCCCGGCGGCTGTAGTTGGCCTGATCCTGCCGCTCCTCCCGCTCCGACCTGGGGGCGAGGGAGAGGCTGAGCCGGGCGCGAGGCCGCCGCGGCCCCCCCGGCCCCCCGGCCGCCCCTCACCGGTACATGCAGGTCTTGCGCAGGGAGCACCAGCGGTTCAGCTCCTTGTCGTCGGCCGCCAGGATCTGGGGGGGGGACAGAGCGGGGGGCTGAGCTCGCCGCAGAGCCAGGAGGGGCCCCGGCGTCCGGGCGGGCCCTACCTCGTCGGTGGTGAGGCCGAAGTCGCAGGGCACCACACTGCGGTACTTGAAGCGGCAGGGCAGGTCGCCCACCAGGTCCTCGTAGTCGAGCCGGTAATACTCGTCCAGGTACTGCTCGAAGGTGCCGGCCGCTGGGGGCCGCGACGGGGGTCAGAGCTCCGGCGCCCCCTCCCTCCACCGGGGCCGGGGGGACGGCAGCCCGGGACCCCCCGCCCCTCGCTCACCGGGGTCGAACGCCGGCTTCTCCTGCTCCACGGCCTCCCGGAACCGCGTCTTCCGCCTCTTCTTCCCCAGCGCGGGCGCCTCCTTCTTCAGCCGCTTCCTGGAGGGCGCTGGGGGGGCCTGGGGGTCGTAGTCCGCATCCATCTGGGTCGGGACACAACAGCCGTCGGCTCGGGGAAGGGGGGCTCCGAGACCCTCCGGGGCGGCCCGGCTGCCGGGCATCGCTGTCACGAGCTCTGCCCGGCCTCAGCCCGGGAGGGCACGCACCACGAAGTCGGGATCGTCGCAGTGCGGCTCGCGGCGGCCTCCCGCCTCCTGCTCGTCCCGGCCGGTCCACGCGTCCCAGTTCCAGTCGTCTGCGCGGGGAGCGGCGCGTTAGCGAGCCGGCGCGGCCGCGACCGCCCCGGCACGGGCCCCGGCTCACCGTCCAGACCCTCCTCCGCCTCGAACTGCGGCTTCTCCTCCTCCCCCCGGCCGTAATAGTCGTCGCCGAAGAACTCCTGGGGGAGAAGGGGGAGAGTCGGCGGGGCCGGAGCGCCGGGAAAAGGGGGGACTGGGCCGCCGGGACCGACCTCCATGAGCCGATCGTGCTGGTCCGGGTCGAAGTCGTCCTCGAGGAGGCGCTCGGAGAAGCCCACGGCGGCGTTGCCGGTGGCCTCGCGCAGCCGGGCCAGCCGGGCCGCGATCTCCTCCCGCTTCAGGTTCTTCAGCTGCTTCAGCTCCTCCCGCTTCCGGGCCTTCTCCTGCGGCCGACGGAGGGACAGACGGACGGCTGAGCCCCGCAGAGCCCCTCCGCCCGGCCCCGGGGGGGCCACGGCCTTCCCCCCCCTCCATCTCTCACCTTCTTCTTCCTCTCCCGGATCTGCTCCCGCTTCTCCTTGCGGCGCTCGTCCCGGCGCCGCACCGACGTGGCGATGGTCCGGGGATACGTCCGCACCTGGGGGGAGGCAGGTGGGGCTGGGACCCCCCGCGCCCGCCCGGCCCCCCCTGGCCGCCGGCCGCCCCCCCCACCTGCTGGGCGTCGGGCTCCTCGAAGCGGAAGTTGTAGCGGCGCTCGAAGGCCTCCTGCTTCGCCAGGAAGAGCTCGCCCTCGTCCGAGGAGTCGTCCAGGCGCAGCCGGGCCGGGGAGGCCCCCGGGCACCTGCGGGGAGGCGGCGGGTGAGGGCGAGCCGGCCCGGGGCGCCGCCCGGGGACGCTGCTCCCACTCACCCCTCGCCTTCCTCCCCATCCTCCTCCTCGTCCCCTTCCTCCTCCTCCTCCTCGTCCTCGTCCCGGTAGCCCTGGTTGAGGACGTAGTCCCGCAGGAAGCGCTCGCCGGGGTCCAGCGCCGGGTCGTTCCAGTAGCGCTGCAGGGGCACCTGCGGCGAGGCGAGGGGTCAGGGCCGGGTGCCTCCCCCAGCCACCAGTGACACGAGCTCTGGCCCGGCCTCAGCCCCTCACCAGGTCCTGCAGCGGCTCCTCGGGGACGTCCCCCTGCCCCTTCAGCCAGCGGATGTAATCCTCCTCCTCGCGGGCCTGGGGGAGGAGACCGTCAGCCCCGCGCCCCAGGGCGGCTCCCCCCGCAGCCCCCATCCCCATCCCTCACCTTCTCCTCTGCCGTCCGGCTGCGGCGGCGGAGCAGGGCAGAGCCCCCCTCACCCCCATCCTCCTCCTCCTCCTCCTCGCTGTCCGCCACGAAGGCCCGGAAGCTGGGGGTGGGGGGGACAGGGAGGCGGGTGAGCCGGTGCCAGGGCCCCCCGCTGGGTGCAGCCCCCCGGCCTGGTGCTCCCACCTCTCCTTGAGCTCCCTCTGCTCCTCCACGTAGCTCTTGGAGGCGGTTTCCTGCGCGGGGAGACGCGTGTCAGGGCCGCCGGGACGCGGACGGCACCGCCGGCCCCCCCGGCCCCGCACCCACCTTCCTCCGTCTGGCTGCAGCTTCCTCGTCCTCCTCATCTTCCTCGTCCACGTATTTGCTGCAGGGAAGGCGGCGGCTCAGTCCCTCCCCAGGGGCTCCCCCCCGGCCCCCGAGGAGACCCACACCCCCAAGGAGCCCCCCATCGGGCCCCGAACGCCCCAGCTGGACCCCCCCGGCGCCCCTCCTTACCCCTCCTTCTCCAGCATCACCTTCCGCTCGTAGTCCTTCAGGTACATCGGCTTCTCCGGCCGCTCCCGCCGCCCGGCATCACTCTCCGCGGAGGAGTCTGGGGGCAGACGGGGAGTGAGGGGGAGTGCGGAGGGGGCGGCGGGGAGACAGGGGACGCCTTGGGGACGCCACGTTACCGTCCTGGCTGTAGAAGGTGGCATCCTTCTGGTAGATGCGGGGGTCCTTGGTCTTCAGCAGGGCCAGGGTGCGGTAGAAATCCCTCTCCAGCCGCGGGTCGACCTCCTGCGAGGCAGCGGGGCCGGGGGCTCATCCGGGGGCGCCGACCGGGAGAGGGCCCAGGCGTCCGGGCCTGCCCCCCGCCCCCACTCACCACCTCGTCCCCGCTGGAGTCTGACTGGGAGCTGGAGTCACTGCCGCCGCCGCCGTCGTCCCCATAACGGTCCTGAACTGGGGTGGGGGGGACCGGGCTCAGCGGCGGCACTGGGGCCACGGTGGGGGGCACCTGCTTCCCCCCGGTACCCGGGTCACCCGGTGCCCCCGGCACCAGCACCCGCCCGCCCCGCTCCCGGTGCCCCCAGGGGCCGTTTGCCCGGGCCTGGTCCCCCCATCCCGGTCCTGGTCCCAGTTCCGGCCCCATCCCTGGTTTCTTCCTGCCGCTCCTCAGTCCATCCCCCACTTCAACCCCCCTCTCCCCCCGCGGTACTGGTTCAGTTGGTCCCGGTACCGGTTCTGGTCCCCGTTCCCGATCTCCACTGCTGGTTCCACCTCCCCTCCCGGTCTTAGGCCCGGCACCGTCCTGGTTCTGCCAACTGGTCCCCGGTGCCATCGCCACCCACCCCCAGTTCCAGACCCGGTGCTGGTCCAGTTCCCCCCCTCCCCGGTTCCGGTTCCAGCCTCAGTCCCTGGTTCCGGTCCCCGATCCCGATCTCCAGTGCCCATTGCCCCCTGGTTCCGGGGCCAGTTCCCCACCTCGGGCCCGGTTCCGGGCCCGGTCCCTGATCCCGATCGCCGGTGCCCATCGCCCCCTGGTTCTGGTCCGGTTCCTCCCCCCCGGTTCCGGTCCCAGTCCCGATTCTGGTCCCCGATCCCGATCGCAGGTGCCCATCGCCTCCTGGTTCTGGTCCAGTTCCTCCCCCCCGGTTCCGGTCCCAGTCCCGATTCTGGTCCCCGATCCCGATCGCCGGTGCCCATCGCCCCCTGGTTCTGGTCCGGTTCCTCCCCCCCTGTTCCGGCCCCAGTCTCGGTTCTGGTCCCCGATCCCGATCGCCGGTGCCCATCGCCTCCCGGTTCCGCTCCCAGTCCCCGATCCCGATGCTGGTCCGGTTTCCCCTCCCACCCCGGTTCCAGTCCCAGTGCTGGGCCGATTTCCTCCCCCCCCGGTTCCGGTCACGGTCCCGGTGCTGGTCCGGTTCCCCCCCCCGGTTCTGGTCCCGGTGCTGGTCCGGTTCCCCCCCCCGCCCAGTCCCGGTCCCGGTCCCGGTCCCCGGTCGCCCCCCGGCCCGGTGCCCCGCTCACGCCGCTGCAGCTCCTCGCGCCGCCGGTACCGGCCGTAGCGCGCCGCGAAGGCCGCGTTCACGCGCAGCTCCGGCTCCGGCATCCTGCGCCCACGTGGGCGTCGCACTTCCGGGCCGCTGTCACGTGCCGGAGGGGCGGGGCTTCGGGTAGAGGCCCCGCCCCGGGGCCCGCGCTTAAAGGGGAAACGCCTGCGGGCGGCCGAGGTGGGGCCCACCCGCGTTCCCCCTTCCCCCCCCCGGCGGAGGGACCCAGCCCGTCTCTCACCGGAGACCCTCTTGGCGCCCCCAAACCCCCACCCGGTGCCAGGGCCCCCTGCACCCCCAACCTCCCCATTTCCCACTCAGGCACCCCCCATTGCCCCTCCTCCAGCCCCCCAATATCCCCCCAGGGACCCCCCCAGCCCCCCTCCTCCAGCCCCCATTTCCCCATCAGGGACCCCCCGACCCCTGTCTGGGCCCCCACGGCCCCAGAGCTGGTGCCACCCCACAGCAGGGCCACTCCGGGACCCCTGGGGTCACCCCGTCCGGGGGGCACCGGCCCCCCCGCCACCCCCCGACCAGCCCCGGGGGGCAAACGCCGCTGAGAGAGAGAGAGACGGGAGGCCGGGCAGCGCTCCACACAGTCCACAAATATTAATTTAATGGTTAAAAACATTAAATTATCCCCCACAACGTCTCCCCCAAGCACAATAAATAGAATCTCATTTAATTTCTGTCTTTACAAAATAAAAACCAACACGAGAAGGAACTGGCGGCCCCCGCGGGGCCGGGGCGAGCGCTGGGACCCCCGGGCAGGCGCCCAGACCCCTGGGGGCCCTGCTGCCCGGCAGGGGGGGCCGGTCTGCCCCCGCCGCGGCCGGTGCTGTCCCCTACTGCGGCCGGCCCCGCTCGGCCCCCGGGGACCCCGCTCGGCCCCCACCGGGCCCAGGAGCACCGGCGAAAATATAAATAGGAACAACAGTGAAAGTTAAAGACGAACCTCTGAGGTAGGCGGCGGGGAGGGGGCCGGCGGGCGGGGGCGGGGGCGCGGCGTGGCGCGGTGTCCCCCCGCCGCCGCCGGCCGGGCCGGGCCGTCACGCCGGCGGGCGCTGCAGCAGGGCGCAGAGGTGGGGCAGGCCCAGGTGGCGCGCCAGGTCCAGCGGCGTGCGGCCCTGGGCGTCGCGGTGCGCCAGGTCCGAGTCGGCGGCCAGGTAGCGGACGGCGGCGGCGTGGCCCTCGCGCACGGCCACGTGGATGGGCAGCGCCCCGGCGCCGTCGGGCACGTTGACGTCGGCCCCGTGCTCCACCAGCACCCGCAGCGTGTCCACGAAGCCCGCGCGGGCCGCGTCGTGCGCCGGCGCCCGGCCCGCCTCGTCCTGGATGTTGGGGCTGGCGCCCTGCTTCAGCAGCTCCTGGGCCACCACCGGGCTGCCGAACATCATCACCTGCCAGGGACGGGGCCGCGGCGTCAGCAGAGCCCTGCTCTCCATCTCCTGTCCCACAGCAGAGCCCTGCTCTCCGTCCCCTGTCCCACAGCAGAGCCCTGCTCTCCATCTCCTGTCCCACAGCAGAGCCCTGCTCTCCATCCCCTGTCCCACAGCAGAGCCCTGCTCTCCATCTCCATGTCCCACAGCAGAGCCCTGCTCTCCATCCCCTGTCCCACAGCAGAGCCCTGCTCTCCATCTCCATGTCCCACAGCAGAGCCCTGCTCTCCATCCCCTGTCCCACAGCAGAGCCCTGCTCTCCATCCCCTGTCCCACAGCAGAGCCCTGCTCTCCATCTCCATGTCCCACAGCAGAGCCCTGCTCTCCATCCCCTGTCCCACAGCAGAGCCCTGCTCTCCATCTCCATGTCCCACAGAAGAGCCCTGCTCTCCATCTCCATGTCCCACAGCAGAGCCCTGCTCTCCATCTCCTGTCCCATAGCAGAGCCCTGCTCTCCATCCCCTGTCCCACAGCAGAGCCCTGCTCTCCATCCCCTGTCCCACAGCAGAGCCCTGCTCTCCATCCCCTGTCCCACAGCAGAGCCCTGCTCTCCATCTCCTGTCCCACAGCAGAGCCCTGCTCTCCATCCCCTGTCCCACAGCAGAGCCCTGCTCTCCATCTCCTGTCCCACAGCAGAGCCCTGCTCTCCATCTCCATGTCCCACAGCAGAGCCCTGCTCTCCATCTCCATGTCCCACAGCAGAGCCCTGCTCTCCATCTCCATGTCCCACAGCAGAGCCCTGCTCTCCATCTCCATGTCCCACAGCAGAGCCCTGCTTTCCATCTCCACATCCTGCAGGAGATCCCTGCTATCCATCCCGTATCCCACAGCAGATCCCTGCTCTCCATCCTGTGTCCCACAGCAGATTCCTGCTCTCCATCTCCATGTCCTGCGGGAGATCTCTGCTCTCCATCCCCACATCCCACAGGAGATCTCTGCTCTCCATCCCTGCATCTCACAGGAGATCTCTACTCTCCATTTCCATGTCCTGGCAGAGATCCCTGCTCTCCATCTCCACATCCTGCAGGTCCCTATGCTCCATCCCCGGATCCCAGAGTCCCCGATCTCCATCCCATCTCAGAGGTCCCTGTGCTCCATCCCCGGCTGCAGAGGCCCCTGCTCCGCCCGCCCAGGTGCCCCCCGCTGCCGCCCCACCTGCAGCGCGGTCTTGCCGAAGCGGTTGTGGGCGTCGGGGTGCACCAGCTCGTGGTGCAGGAGCCGGCGCACCTCGGCCACGTCGCCCCGGGCCGCGGCTCCGCTCAGCCGGTCCCCGGCGCTGATCTCGCCCCCCAGCAGCATGGCCGGGCCGGCACCTGGGGGTCAGGCCGGGGAGGGGGGGGTCAGCCCCCTCGGTCCCCAGACCCCCCCCATCCCCCAGGGCTGGGACATCCCGAGGATTAGCCGCAGGCCAGACCGTCCCGGCCCCCCCACCCTGGTCCCTGGAGTCCCTCCCGTGTCAGCGGGGCCCCGGGGCCCAGGCCCCCCCGGGAACATCTCCCCCTGGGCCCTCCAGGTGCCTGGACCCCCCCCCCCGGGCTTGGCCTCCCCCCTGCTCCCTCCATCCCCCTCGTGTCAGACGAGCCCGAGCCCCCCCGGTTCCCAGCCCCCCCCCGGGCTTGGCTCCCCCCTGCTCCCTCCATCCCCCTCGTGTCAGACGAGCCCGAGCCCCCCCGGTTCCCAGCCCCCCCCCCGGGCTTGGCCTCCCCCCTGCTCCCTCCGTCCCCCTCGTGTCAGACGAGCCCGAGCCCCCCCGGTTCCCAGCCCCCCCCCGGGCTTGGCTCCCCCCTGCTCCCTCTGTCCCCCTCATGTCAGACGAGCCTGAGCCCCCCCGGTTCCCAGCGCCCCCCCCCGGGCTTGGCTCCCCCCACTCCCTCGATCCCCGGTCCCCCCCGTGTCAGCTGAGCCCCCCCGGTTCTCAGCCCCCCCGGGCTTGGCCCCCCCTGCTCCCTCAGTCCCCGGTCCCCCCCCCCGTGTCAGCTGAGCCCCCCCGGTTCCCAGCCCCCCCCGGGCTTGCCCCCGCTGGTCCCCGGCCCCTCCCGGGTCAGTCGAGCCCCCCCGGTTCCCAGACCCCTACGGGCTTGGTCCCCCCCGGGCTTGCCCCCCCCCCGGCTCCCCCGGTCCCCGCCCCGTCATGTCAGCCCCGCCCGACCCCCCCCCCCGCCGCCCCGGCCCCCGCGTCGGCCCCGGCGGCAGCCCCGCCCGGGGGGCGCCCCCCGCCCCGCTGTCAGCCAGCGTCGCCCGCCGCGGCGGGATCCCCCGGCGCCCCTCACCCTGCAGCGGGGCGTCGCCGGGCGGGGAGCGGGGCCGGTGTCTGCGGCACTGGGCGGGGGCGGGGGGCGGGCCGGAGGCGGGGCCGGGCCGGGAGGGGCCGGGCGGGGGTCGGAGCCCGGGGGCCGGGCCGGGGGCCGGGCGGGTAGGGCCGGGCCGGGGGCTCCGCGGTCGCCGCCACCCACGTGGCGCCCCCGGGGCTGCTGGGGCGCCGCCGCCCCCGGCCCGCTACAATGTATCCGACCGGCCGCCGCGTCACGGCCCCCCACCCCGCCCGCGGCCCGGCCAATGGGCGCGCGGCTCCGGGCAGGCTGCGGCGGGGCGCGGCGCGCTGATTGGCTGCGGCGGCGCGGCGGCGGGGGCGGCGCTCCCCGATTCAAACGCAGCTTCGGGCGGGAAGGAGGCGGCGGCGGCCGCCGCCCCCGAGGCCGTGACCCCGGCCTGACCCCGCCCCGCCCCCCTCTACGGGCCCCCCCCGGGGACACAGCCCCCGGGACACCCCCCTGCGGGGTCCCCCCCCACGGGGCACCCCCCCGCCACGGGGACACAGCCCCCGGGACACCCCCCTGCCGGGTCCCCCCCCACGGGGCACCCCCCGCCACGGGGACACAGCCCCCGGGACACCCCCCTGCCGGGTCCCCCCCCACGGGGCACCCCCCGCCACGGGGACACAGCCCCCGGGACACCCCCCTGCCGGGTCCCCCCCCACGGGGCACCCCCCGCCACGGGGACACAGCCCCCGGGACACCCCCCTGCCGGGTCCCCCCCCACGGGGCACCCCCCCCCACGGGGACACAGCCCCCGGGACACCCCCCTGCGAGACCCCCCCCACAGGACACCCCCCCACGGGACACAGCCCCGCGGGGCATCTCCGTGGGACACCCCCTGGGGACCCCCACGCAGGACACCCCCTTGCTCACCCCTCCTGGCCCCCCCCAATAACAGCCCCCCCCCCGCCGTGTTGGGGCAGGCAGGGGCAGGCAGACCTGTGCGGGGACAGGGACACTGGGGGACAAGGGGACAGGGTCATTCGGGGACATGGGATGTGGGGGACATGGGGACACGGACACTGGGGTCACCGTCATAGGGGTGCATGGGCATGTGGCTGTGGGGGGAGGTGGGGGGGGACAGGTGGGACACAGTGGGAGTCAAGGGGACTCAGGGACACAGTGGGGGACAAGGTGACACGGACACTAGGAGACAAGGAGACCTATGGGCAAGGACACTAGATGACCATGGGGCCTGGACACCAGGACAGCTGCAACAGGGAGCAAGGGGCCACATACTTGGGGACAAAGGGACACAGATACTTCAGGGGGCAAAGGGACATGGCAGGGGACACAGGCCCTCGGAGACCATGGGGCCTGGGGACACAGATGCTGGGGACAGGGGCCCTGGGGACAAGGACACTGGGTGACAAGGGGATGAGAGGGTCGGGGGGGGACACTGCTATGGGCCGGGGGGACGCGGACGCCCCACGCTGGCCACCACGTCCTCGTCCCCCCTCGTCCTCGTCCCACCCTGTCCCCCACCCCCGCCCCAACAGAGCCACAGGGTCGCGGGGACACGGCTGCAAACTTTATCGGGGCAGTGAGCGCGGGTGGCCGGGGCGCGGGGCCGGGTGGCCAGGGCGGTGGTGGCGATGGCCGGGTGCCTCTAGCTGGTGCGGAGCTGGTAGTCTGCGGGGGGAGCGGGGGCGTGAGCCGGGGGACGTCCCTGTCCCCATCCCCGTCCCTGTGCCTGTCTCCGTGCCCGTCCCCATCCACGTCCTCGTCCCCATGCCCGTCCCCGTCCTTGTGTCCGTCCCCAGCCCCATCCCCATGCCTGTCCCCACCCCCATCCCCATGCCTGTCCCTGTCCCCATCTCCATCCCTGTCCCCATCCCCATCCCCATGCCCGTCCCCATGCCTGTCCCCATCCCCGTCCCTGTTCCCGTGCCCATGTCCGTCCCTGTCCCTGTCCCCATGCCCGTCCCCGTGCGGGTGCCGGTGCCCCGCTGGTGGTCCAGGCGGGCCGGGCCGCGGCGACTCACCCCCGCTCTGGGTGATGTAGCGCACCCAGGGCAGTGCCTGGTACCCGCTCTTCTCGATGATCTTCATGTACCGCACCTGGCCGAGAGAGCGCTCGGGGACGGGGACGGGGACAGGGACGGGGCCCCGCGGCCGAACCCCCCCCAGTCCCAGCCCCCCGCCGAGCCCCCCAGCCGGCCCCCCGGTGCTGAGGCTGCATCCCGGCCGGGGGACACGTGCTGGGGCTGGGGACGCTGGACAGCAAGGGGACGAGGGCAGCAGGGACCCGAGGAAGGACGACGGGGGACGTGTGGACAAGGGGGACAGCAGGGCACCCAGCCACATCCCCACCACGTACCTGGATGCCCGAGACGGTGAAGTAGGGGATCTCGAAGCGGACGGAGATGGGCGGCCGCCCCTCGTCCTCCTCCTTCTCCACGCTGGGGAGTCCGAAGTGGGCACGCATGAGGTGCTCCTTCCCACCCTGCACAGGGACCCCGTGATGAGCCACCCGCGCCAGCCGGGCCCCGCGCCCCAGGACGGGGAAGGCTCACCGGGAAGGACTTGATGGTCCAGATGACGACGTTCTTCTCTGGGAGGTACTTGGCAGAGCCCACGCTGGTCTTGAACTTGGGCGAGTCGGCGTCGCTGGGCACCGGCACCGCGATCTCCACCCCGTTGGCCACTGACTGCTTCTTGAACTGCCCCTTGGCCTTGGGGAGGTAGATGGGGGGGCAGATGGGACTGGGTGGCCCCACAAGGCAGGGGTGGCCCTGGGGCCTCCAGGCAGAGGGTGGAGAGGGCCTGGGGTCTCACCTTAACCATGATCTCCACTCGGCTGTGCGAGAACTTCTCAATGACTGACTCGATCCAGATGAGTGGCTTCACCTTGCGGCACGGGAGGAGAAGGCTCATTCCCGTCCCCGTCCCCCCCTCACCGCTCCTGGGGCAGACCCTGGCGTCCGGGCCCACCTGGGTGTTGAGGCGGTAGGACATGAGCTCAAAGTCGCCGTCAGGGGGGATGAAGGAGATGGTGCGATCGTTGTCAAAGCGCGAGAGCCGCACACACTGGTGGAACTTGACGTCCTCCAGCTCCACTGACTTGTTCTTGCCCCCTGGGAGCGGAGGGCAGTGGGCTCAGGCGGGGACAGGGCCGCCCGGCCCCCCCAGGGACGGTCCCCACGCCCACCCCCGGCGGCACTCACGTCCGGTCAGCTCAAAGAGGACGCGGTCGTTCAAGCCCAAGCGCAGCTCAGGCATCCCCGAGAGAAACACCTTCAGCTTGATGGTGCCCACCACCTCGCTGAGCAGCACACTGCCAGTGGCGCTCACCTGCGGTGGCAGAGGCCCCGTCACTGGCTCCGCACCCGGCGCCGTGTCGGGGCTTGGGACAGTCCCCGTCGGCGGCCGGCGGAGCCCCCTGCCTGCCCCCGGCCCTACCAGCAGGTTCACAGACTCAATGACGTCGATGAAGACCTCGTTCTTCTTGTACTTGATGCCTTCAGACCGCCAGGACACAGCATTGGTGACCGTGGTGGGGACGCGCGACTTCCCCGTGTCCAGCTTGTTGCCCTCCTGGGTGATGTACCTGGAGCCGGGCAGGGGGTGAGGGGGCTGCGGGCACCCACTGCTCAGTCGCCCCCCGCCTGGCCCCACTCACTCCTGCAGGATTTTGCTGTCCGTGGTCTGTGGGAAGCCGAAGTCCATCAGCTCATCCAGCAGCTCGTACACGATGACGAAGTTGTCCCGTATGCTCTCCTCCTCCAGCTCCTTGAAGTACTCGGAGAAGACCTGGGGGGGCATGGGGCGCCGTGGGGAGGGAGGGGGCAGGCGGCACCGGCGAGCCGGGCCCCCGCCGTGCCACCCCTCTCACCTCCACCACCTTGTAGAGGAAGGCGTAGACCAAGGCGGCGTTGGCGTTCTTCTTGGTGGCGGCCACCACTGGGGTGCGGGCTAAGGAAAGGGGCAGGGCAGGGGGCAGCGGGGGCCGATGGGGGCCACGGCCCGGCAAGGATACGGTAGAGGTTGGCGTGCTTGATCCAGAGGAAGTGGACCGTGCCGCGGGCGAGCAGCGGCGCCAGGGCTCCCTCCTCCTCCCTCTGCAGCAGCAGGGCCATGAAGTGCTCGATCTCGGCCGTGCTCACGTCCCCCTTGTAGTTCCGGCTGATGAGCGGCTGCGGGGTGCTGGGCTCAGCTGGGGCTGGGGGCTCGGCCCCGACGGGACCCCCTTCGCCCACCCTCCCACCTGCTCCCCGGGGCGCCGCACGCCGGCCCAGCCAGACCCCCGGTGGGGCCGGGGCTGGGGGCCGCCGAGCTTGGCTGCCCTTCGGGGCCGGGGCAGCAGCAGGAGCCCCGGGCAGGGCAGGGGGTCTGGGCGGCAGCGGGACCCCCAGGCAGTGCCCACCGCCACGGCTCACCTTGCCCTTGAGGTCGAGGATGAAGACGGCGGAGGCGGACATGGCGGGGCGGCGGCGGGGCCCCCTCCCCGGCAGCCACCGCTTCCTCCTTCCCCGGCGTCACCTGAGCCAGGTGAGCGGCTGCGCCCACGGCTGAGCCGGCCCTTAAAGGGGACGGAGACAGAGCCGCCGCCACCGCTGCTGCCGCTGCCACTGGCCCGGCCCGGCCCGGGGGACCTTTGCCCCTAGCCTGGCCCAGGCATGCCGCTCCCAGACGGCCCTTGGGCTCGACAGGGCCCGGCCGGGAGCCGCCAGCCGCCAGCATGGCCCTGGGCAGCCCCGGACGCCTGGGCCCCACATCATGGCCCTGGGGGGGGCTGGGCAACCCCCGGACGCCTGAGCCCCATATCCCACCCTGGGCGCTCTGCAGTATCCAGATGCCTGGGGGGAAGGAGGGGGGGGCTCTGTGCATCCCCCAGACGCTTCGATCCCCAGCCCACCCTGGGGGGTGCTGAGCATCCCTGGATGCCTGGGCCCCCATCCCACCCGGGGGGGGGGGGGCTGTGCATCACCCGGATGCCTTGGCCCCCATCCCACCCTGGGGGGGGGGGGCTGTGCATCACCCGGACACCTGGGCCCCCATCCCACCCTGGGGGTGGAGGAGCTGCGCATCCCCGGACGCCCGGGCCCCGCAGGCCGCGGCGGGGCGGAGCGGAGCGACGGCGCCCGGCCCTGGCGGTGAGACACGCCCGGTCCCGGTCCCGCCCCGATCGCTCCGAGCCGCAGGCGCGGCGCCCCGGGCGCCCCGGTGGGAGCGGCGGCAGCGGCGGCGGCTGGTCCCGGAGCGCCCGCCCCGCCATGGACGACGAGGCCCCGGGCCGCAAGGACCCGGGCGGCGCTTACGGTACCGGGCCGGGCAGGGTGGGGCGGGCGGCGGCGGCAGCGCCCCGGCGGCCCTTTGTCCCCGGCGGCGCCCCGGGGTCCCCTCCGCGGAGCCGCATTCCCCCCCCCGCCGGCGCCCCCCCGGGCTCTCATCCCTCTGGCCAGGGGTCCCAGCCCCGGGACCCACCTCTCCGGGGGTCCCTCTGGGCCCCCCCATCGCTCCCGGGGGTCCCTGCGGGGCCTCATCCCTCCTGCTGGGGGTCCCATCCCTGCACCTGCATTCCTCCTGGGGTCCCCTGGACCCACATCCCTCCCACTGGCAGTCCCATCCCCACACCCGCATCCCTCCTGGTGTCCCCCCAGACCCGCATCCCTCCCACCGGGTGTCCCGTCCACGGACCCACATCCCTCCCGGGGGTCCCCTGGACCTGCATCCCTCCCACCGGGGGTCCCATCCCCAGACCCGCATCTCTCCTGGGGTCCCCTGGACCTGCATCCCTCCCACCGGGGGTCCCATCCCCAGACCCGCATCTCTCCTGGGGTCCCCTGGACCTGCATCCCTCCCACCAGGGGTCCCATCCCCAGACCCACATCTCTCCTGGGGTCCCTGTGGGGTCCCATCCCCCCTGCTGGGGGTCCCCTTCCTCATGCCAGCCTCCCTGGGGTCCCCTCCCTGCATCCCCATCCCTCCTGGGGTCCCCTCCAGGTCCCCATCCTGCCCGGAGACCCCCTTCCCTGGTGCCAGCCTGTTCAGGGGTCCCCAGCACGCGCTGGCTTTGGGGACCGCCTGTCCCCATCCCCGACCTCGAGGAGATGCCGTGTCCCCGCCGAGCACCCCGGTACCCGCTGGCCGGGCTGGGCCTGGCTCCTTTCCCAGGCCTGGGGGGGTCACACGGTCCCCGGCCGCGCTGGGATCGTCCGGCGGCGTCACGGTGGCCCGTCAGGCTCCCGACTCGCGCCTGGGCCCCCGCCCTCCCACCCGCCGCGGCCAAGCCGAGCGCCGAGGCCTTCCCTCCTCCTGGCTCTCCGGTGGTGGAGGGAGCCAGGGTGTGTGTGTGGGGGGGGGTCGGTCGCTCGGCCCCCCCGGCAGCGTCTCCGGCCCCGGCGCCTCCCTCACCTGCGGGAACGGGCCGGCCCCGAGGATGCTCCGGGCTCCGCGGCAGCTCTGGGCGTCCCCCAGCCCCTCGTGGCGGTGGCTCCCGAGCCCGGCGAGGCTCCTGGGGCAGGGGAGGCCGCGGGAACCAGGGGTCGGCCTGTTCCCGCGCCTCTTGCCGAGCTGCGGAGCCGCAGCGGATTTGCCCAGGGCAGCTGTTGGGCGGATGTGGAGCTGGTCCCGGGTCCTTGTTCCCAGTTCCCAGTCCCGGTGCTCTCCTCCCGCCCGGGGCCGCTCCGACGCCCTTCCGCCCCGGCGGCTCCCAGGCTCCTGTTGCAGAAAGCCGTGACCCGGCCTCGCCGCCGACACCGGCACCTTCATCCCTGTTTAGCAGCCTCCCCGCCGTTGCTGCCTGCCGTTGTGCTCTGACATCGGCCGTGGCCGGCGGGGGGAATTGCTGCGCCCGGGGCAGCTTTGGGCAGGTCGCCGCGCGCCGGTGGTGGCATGTGGGCGGCGGTGGGGGGGCTCTGGCTGGCTGGTTGTCCTGGCGTCCTGGCGGGGGGACACAGCCCAGGCGGCTGGCAGAGCCTGGTGAGGAAGAGGAAGAGGAGGAAGAGGCAGCAGCGGCCTGGTAGCACTGGCACCGAAGCAGCTCCCTTGAGCCTAGCCGTGGCTTTGCCTGTCTCCATCCTGCCCGGATGCCGACTCGCTGGATCCTGCGGGTGCCCCTCGCCCGGGGCCGGAGGAGCCGGGCTGACGCTTTCTATTCCTGACCGCATGGCCCGCGCCTCCAGCGGGATATTTATTTACAGCCTAAATATAGCCGGGCGGGCGGGCGAGCTGCGGCGGCGGGGATGAAAAGCCCTGTGTGTCGCATGGGCGTAAACACGGTGGTGCGGGGGGAGCCGCCGCAGCTGCTCGGCTGCCGGCACCGAGGGCGGCTGCGGCTGGGAGCCCTGGGCCGAGCACGGGGCCCACAGCCACCCGGCGTGTGCCTTTCCGAGCTCCTCCAGCTTCTCACTTTGCAAAGTTTCTGCAAAGCTGCTCTAGGCCGAGCCGGGCCGGGCATGCAGTGCGGTGTGCCGAGCCAAGCCGAGCCGTGCCGAGCTGAGCCAATGGCGGGTGCATGTGGCACCTTGCAAGGAGGAAGTCGTCAGCTTGGGGGGAAAAAACCAGCCCGCAAGCGGGGCCCAGAGGCGGCAGAGGCGGCGGCACCCGCTGCTGGGGGAAGGACCCGAATGGCTGGCTGCGCCCTGCAGCGGCAGCAGCCCCGTTCCCGGTGACAGGCTGCAGCCACCCGGCGGGGGCCCAGGCCCAGGCTGAGCCCCAGCGCTGCCGGCTCCGCGCCGCCTTTAAAGGCGTTTGCAGGCGGAGGGCCGGCTCGGCACGCCCCGCTGGGCTGCTCACAGGAATGTGTGTGTGCAGGCTCCGGCCAGTGCTCCCACTCCCGCTGCTGCGCCAGCGCCGGCTCGGGCTCTGGCTCGGGCTCGTCCCGGCCGCCCGCCCACCAGCATGTCGCCAGGCCGGGAAAACTACTACGGCAAGCACGGTAAGGGTAGGCTGGGGCAGCCATTGCCGGGACGGACAGCGGCGCCGTCGGACGCTCCCAGGCCACGGCTGGTCAGCCGGAGCCCTCTCGGCTCGCGCCTGGGGGAGGCCGTAGCGAGCAGCCGGCTTTGAGGCTGAGCAGAGGAAATTAAACCCCGAAACAATAAGGAGGGTCCGGAGGTGGGAGGGGGGAAGCAAAACAGCTGCGTTTTCCCCGGTGTTGTTTTCCGCGGTCGGCTGGGAGGGCACTTGCCTAAGGAGCCGCTGGGGTGGCGCGCCGGCTGTTAATGCCTAACCATCCACGGCGGCTCGGGGCTGGGAGAACTGGTTCTGGCTCAGCCCCGGTTAGTCACCATGCTGGGCTCGGCGTTCCTGGCTCCTTTGGAGGGTCCCCGGCGTCCGGCAGCAGCTGCCACCGGGAAGACAGTTTTCCTGTGCACCCGGGTGTTGCTGCCGGCTGCTCCTGCGAGATTAGGAGCTAGAGAGGCCCCAACCGGGAGGCCCCAGGCCAAGGTGCCAGGTGAAAAGTCTCCGGCAGCACAGCTGGGTGCTTGGCTCGGGGCCGGGGCTGGGATGCTGTGCAGGAAAACGCTGGCGCAGGAACCCCCGCTGCGCAGCTGAGACTGGGCGCGCTCATGGCAGCGGGGCGAGCCGGCGGCGGGAGCCCCTCTGCCCGCTGGCCTCTCCGGCAGAGGCTCGCGCGGCCACCGAGCCACCCGAAATCCCACCCTAAGACTAGAAAGGGAAACGGGCTCGCGCAGACAGCTGCAAGATGGGGGGCCGTGAGGCGCACTGGTCTCGTCCCCCTCCTCCGGGAACTGGCCCCGGCTGTTTCCCGGCTGGTGGGATTCGCTCGTGCTGGCCCCGCGAGCCCTTCTGATGCCGTGGCAGCATTTTTGGGGACTTTGGAAAATTCCCGGGAGCAGAATGGAAACGTTTTTGGAGAGAAGCGTTCAGAGAGCTCGGTGGAAACTTGTTTTCCGGTCAAACGATCATTTCCATGCTGCGAGGAGGCAGGCGGCCCTCGGAGATGATTTTCTCCCAGGCATCACTCTCTCCGGCCACGCTTCCCAGCGGGCCGCCACCGCCGCGCCAGCTGCTCCGTCCTGGGACCCTCTGCCTCCAACCGTCGCTTTTCTGCCCGCAGCAGCGTGTTGCTGCTGGGCTGCCGGCGCAGACGAGCCCCAAGGATGACGGGAGCGTCCAGGCGGTCGCGGCGCGTTCCCGGGACGCCGAGGTTCCTGGGACGCCGAGGTTCCCGGGACGCCAAGGCTCCTGGTGCGGCCCCTCTCCCCGGCGCAGTGCTTTCTGAGCCCCTTTTCCCCTCGTCTCCGCAGGAACGCCGCAGAAATACGACCCGACGTTCAAAGGTCCCATTTACGACCGGTAAGAGGAGCGGACGAGCGGTTGGGGCGAGCGGGCTGGCGTGTTCAGCGGCGGCGGGGGTGGGGGGGACGGGACAGGCTGAGCCCCCGGCTCATGGCCCTGCCACCCTCCCATGCCCAGGGGCTGCACCGACGTCGCCTGCTGCGTCCTGCTGGTCGTCGCCGTCGTGGGCTATGTTGCCGTCGGCCTCGTGGGTACGTCCTGGTCTTGCTGGCGCGCTGCCGAAAGCTGGGGTTTCGGGCGTTGCCCCCCGCCGGGGGCTCGGGCGCCAGGAAAACACCGCGGGCGGCGGCGGCACTGGCTTCTTCCCGCGGTTCCATTGCGCCGGGAAGGAGCGGCTCCTGCTCGCACCAAGCGGCGGTTTGCTGGGCCAGGGCGGGCAGACGGCCTGGGTCGCTCCAGCTGCTTTTTTTGCCCCAGCCTGGACGCACGGAGACCCCCGGAAGGTGATTTACCCCACGGACAGCCGCGGGCAGTTCTGCGGCCAGCAGGGAACCCCCAACGAGTACGTACCTGCCTCCTCCTCCTCCTCCTCCTCTTCCCCCGGTGGCGGCAATGGGAGCGCGGGAGACGCCGCCGGCACCGCGTGGCCCCGGGAGGGCGAGCCGCTGTTCCGCTCGGCTGCGCTCCCTCTGCGCCGGCCACCATGGCGGAGGCAAATTCCCTCCTTCCCCTGCCGCCGGGAGGCTCGTTGGAGCATCCCGGAAACAGGCGCCAGGCTTGCTCAGCGCTACCCGGGTTTTTCCGGGCTCCGCGTCCGCCGGCGGGTGCCGAGGCAGACGGGGCCATGGCGGAGGGGAGCGACGCGCAATGCCGGGGCGGGTGATGCTGAGAGCTGACCCGTGCGTTTGCAGGAACAAGCCTTTCCTCTTCTACTTCGACATTGTGAAATGCGCCAGCCCGCTGGTGCTGCTGGAGTTCCAGTGCCCGACCACGCAGGTACCGGCCCCTGCCCTGCGCCCGCCCCGGGGCTGCGCTTTTACTGAGCCAAGCCGACAACCCAAAAGTGGCTCGGTGCCCCCCCGCCGCCCCCTGTGGCCTCGGTGCGCTCTGAAGCAACAAAAATGGGCAGAAAACCCCAATTGGGCATTGCTGCCCCGACGCAGCAAGCGCCGGGCTGCAAACGGAGGGGCCGGGCAAAACTCACGCCGCTGTCCATTAACGCTTCCAGATCTGCGTGAGCAAATGTCCAGACCGGTACCTCACCTACCTGGGGGCCTACAGCGCCGGCTCGCCTGCTGACCTCGACTACTACCGGCAGTTCTGCGTCCCGGGCTTCAGGCCCCTGCAGAAGGTGGGTGGCGGGAGCGTGGAGCCAGGCATGGGATGCTGCTTCCCTCGCACGGTGGTGGGCCGTTTTTTGCTTTGCTTCTCCTTTGGTGGCAGTTTAGTGGCTTTGTCGCTGGCGGCAGATCCTAGTGCGGGGCAATCGCCCGGCTGCAGGTTAACCTCTGGCTCGTCCGTCTCTCTCGCTCTCCCAGGCTCCCATCGAAGTGCTGAAGGATAAGGAGTGTCCGGCCATGCTGATTCCCAGCACGCCACGTACGTCTGCAGCGGCCGGGCGGGAAAGCTGACAAGTTGGAGCCGATTTGCAACCCGAGACCCCCGTCCGCCCCCTGCTGCAGGCAGCACCCGGGCAGGCTCTTGCAGCGGCTTTCCTCCGACTGGGAAGGTCCGGGAGGAAAGGGAGGCCCTGGCCAGGGTTTCTGCTGCTTGGCTCCCTCGTGCTCGGGCCGGGGGGCAGCTGCCGTCCCGGGGCGGCCTCTTGGCTCGCTTGCGCAGGGATGTTGGACGAGGGCAAGCACCCGGGTCCTGCTCTGCGTCCCTTCTGCATCGCCTAGCGGCGGCAGCAGAGCAAGGGAGCAAGCTGGTCCCTCTTGCTGCTGGTGCCAGGCTGTGGCATGCCGGCTCCTGCTCCCACTCCCGTTCCCATTCCTGCTGTTGTTCCCGCACCCGCTCCTGTTCCCGCACCCGTTCCCATGCCCATTCCCATTCCCATGCCCGTTCCTGCACCTGTTCCCGCGCCCGCTCCCGTTCCCATGCCCAGGAGCCGGGTGGTCGCCTGACAACCCCGTCCCTCCCGTGCAGTGGCTCGCCGGTGCTTCCCCGCCCTGCGGGCCAAGAAAGGTGTCGTCATGGTTGGGAACGAGACCACCTACGACGACGGCCGCGGGCGCCGCAGGAACGTGACGGAGCTGCTGGAAGGGGCCAAGTGAGTTGGCGGCCTCTCTTGGATGCGGCGCGTGAGGAAAACCGTCTGTGCCAGGACAGTCCCGGACAGGAAAATCCGCGATAACAATCGAAGTGATTCGGTGGGGACGTGGCTGCACCCGGGGCAGGCAGCTGCTTCGTTCTCGCCGCGTCCCCTGGACGGGAGACGTGCGGTTTCCTCTGCCAGCGCTCCAGGAGCGTGTTAATTTGCTGGTTATTTGTGGCGCCAAAGTACCCTAAAGCCCTCATCGCTGAGTCATCGTGCTGCATTTGTACAACATCTCATGCTGGAGACGCGACCCACATTTTAAACTGCTTGAAATTCAGCCTGTAACGGGGGGGTTACAGAGGAGGGGGCGAGAGGAAACCGTCCGGGTCAGTGCAGAGCATTGCAGCAAAGCAGGCTGGCGGCCGCCAGGGAGCAAAGCTGGGGAAGGTCCTGGCTGATGGAGGCGGCTCTGCGAGTGTGCCACGGGCCCAGCTTCGCCCCCGCACCGGCGGAGCATTGCTCGGAGCTGGGAGTGGGCGAGCTGAGCCGAAACGGCCCGGCCTCCGCTTTTCCCCTGCCTTCAACTCTGTTTGCTTGTTTGTTTTCATTGCAGAAAAGCAAATGTGGTTCTGGAAGCAAGACAATTGGCCATGAAGATCTTTGAAGATTACACTGTCTCCTGGTACTGGATAATAATGTGAGCAGGCTAATGCACATGGCGAGCAGCGCGTCTGAGCTCCCGGGGGAGCGGCACCAGGCAGCTGGCATGCCGCGGGTGCTCGCCGAGCGCGGGCCTGCGTGCCACAGACCTTGGGCAAAGCTTGTGAATGACCACCGATGTGGGGTTTGGGTTTTTTTTTGTTTTATCTTTTGCATAATTTCCCTGCAAACTTACACATAGTAAAAGGGTGGGAGGAGACAAAAACAGAGCAGGCTCGAGCCACGGCGTGGCGAGGATCTGGTCCCAGGCAAGAAGGGAACAAGAGGCTTTGGTTTCTGCTTGTTGAAGTTTGCACAAGGAGCTTGTCCTAGCGGGTCGAACCGTCTCTTTGCAGCTTTGGATGTGCCCTGAGGGACAGACCCTTTGCAGAGTGCGGAGGTCCACAGAAATGAGAGGCACCATAGGCTATTTAGGGGCAACTTGCCTTGGGCTCTGTTCATGCCGTGCCTGCTCTGACGTTACTGATTTCCACTTTTAAGGACATCGCTCCGGCCTCGTGGTTAAAACTGGTTTGAGAAATGAGGAGGGACAAGTGGACTGACGGAAGAAGGCTGTGGGGAAGTGGTGGCCTCGCCTCGGTTTTTCACGTGTGACCCTGCTCCCGCTTCCCTTTCACAGAGGCCTGGTGATCGCGATGGTGGTCAGCTTCGTCTTCATCGTCCTGCTGCGCTACCTCGCTGGGATCATGGTCTGGGTGATGATCGTGATGGTGATCCTGGTGCTGGGTTATGGTGAGCAGCAGCCTCGGCCTGCAGCACGTTCTCGTTTCCCCTTTTGTCTTTAGCTGCCCAAAGTGCAAGTGGGTTTGGCACGAACCAAGTTTATACGCACCGTCCCTCCAGGCTTGTTGTACCCAAACGTTGGTGGGACTAAGCAGCGGGGCCAACATCTTGGTCTTTCAGTGCTAATATGACAGTTTTCTCCCTTTTGCTGCAGGGATCTTCCACTGTTACATGGAATATGCAAAGCTGAAGGGGGAAGCAGGCTCCGACGTCTCCCTGAAGGACCTGGGGTTCCAGACGGACCTCCGCGTCTACCTTCACCTGAGGCAGACGTGGCTGGCCTTCAGTGAGTCCCTGTCCTCGCCCCAGCCTGCTGAGTCCCCTGCGCCGGAGGAGAGCGGTGGCCTTGCCCACGCCGCCTCCGGGCTAGGGGTCCCACCTCGGGGCACTTGCACGCGGCACTACCAGGATGTCCCTCCTCTCTTCCAGTGATCATCCTGTGTGTCGTGGAGGTGGTGATCGTGCTGCTGCTCATCTTCCTCCGCAAGAGGATCCTCATCGCCATCGCGCTCATCAAGGAGGCCAGCAGGTGCCTGGGGCTCGGGGCTCCGGAGAGGCTGCTCCGTGCAAGGAGCCGCTGCTCTGCTGCTGACGGTTTCCCTGTCGCGACGAGACTTTGCCTGGTTTTTACTGGTTTCCCTCTTCCTTGCAGGGCTGTCGGTCACATCATGATGTCGCTGCTGTTTCCTCTGTGCACCTTCTTCCTGCTGTGCCTGTGCATCGCGTACTGGGCCAGCACCGCTGTGTATCCTCCCTCCCGCATGTCTCCTCTGGGCAAGCAGAAACCAGAGGTCTTCCAGGGTGCTAGAAATGCTGTACAGCTAGGGACACATCTGTTTCCCAAACTGTCAGCTTAAGTCTCTAGCTCTAACTTAAAAATAGAAACGAACAAACAAGCAACAGAAAAGCAATTACAAAAAGGTGGTGAGAGCAGCTCTGAGCGGGATACGCTGGGAATTCTGGTCTGGTTTGCACAAAATTGCCTCTCCTTAACTGCTGCTCTCTAGTTTCCTGTCGACCTCCAATGAGGCTATCTATAAGGTGTTTAATGAGACCGCGTGCCAATTTTCTGGGCAGACCTGCAAGCCTGAGGTGAGGAAGTGCTGGGAAAGTCTGAAGAATGCTGTGCTTAGTCTGTCAAGGATAAGGTCCTTTATTATATTAAAAATATTTTGGTGGCTAGTCCAGCCTGCATGTTCTTCCAGGGGGCAATCTGGATTTCTGAACTCATTTACATCAGGTTATTATTTTCCCTCAAGCTGTTGTATGTACAAAGCTCATCTTCTACCCTGAGCAAGTGGCATGTTCAGACAAGTGTTGCAGAGCAAAAAGTTGAACAGCATAATAGTTTCTGAAACTCAGGATTCGGAGATTGCTTTGGATTGACCAAAAATCCTGCCTGCCCTCCTTCCTCTGTGGCTCTCGCCGCTGTGGCGCCTAAGTCTCTTTTATCCTCCCTTCAGACGTTCAACACGAGCAATGTCACCAAGGTGTGCCCAGACGCCCAGTGCCTGTTTGCGTTCTACGGGGGCGAGACGGCCTACCACAAATACCTCATCGTCTTCCAGTTCTACAACGTCTTCATGTTCTTCTGGCTGGCCAACTTTGTGATCGCGCTGGGCCAGGTCACGCTAGCCGGCGCCTTTGCTTCTTACTACTGGGCTTTCAAGAAGCCCGACGACATCCCTGCGTTCCCCCTCTTCTCATCCTTCGGCCGCGCGCTCAGGTAAGCGCTGGTGTCACGCTGAAGGAGGCTCGCTACAGCGTTTCGCCTGGGCTGCGAATACCCAACTGGGCTGCAGCTTCTTGATGTCTTCTGCTCCTCACCTGAGCAATCTCCCCTGGGGCAGGTACCACACTGGCTCGCTCGCCTTTGGCTCCCTGATTCTTGCTATTGTCCAAGTCATCCGGGTCACTCTGGAATATTTGGACCACAGGCTAAAAGGTACCTAAATTGGAATGGTTGTTGGATAAACAAGGCTGGTCTCCTGCATTTCATGAGTATCAAAGCTGATGACTAATCCAGAGGAGTAACTTCAGTATTTAGGTAGAGAATAAAGATTTAGGCTTAAGATTTAGACCTTTTAGGCTGGTCATCTCTTTCTCCAAGAGATGCGTCCTAGGGCAGAAGCCAAGGTACCTGACTTGGCTGCCAGGCTAAGTCGACAGGCCAGTTCTGGATCTCTGCAGGTGCCACTAAAGTCTTGTTGTAGCCGTGATACTATAGACCATGAAACACAAGTGCTGAGTGAAAGCGTGGGAAGAACATGTGAGGTTTTTCCCATTGTCTGTAAAAGCAGTGGCCTTCCAGGGAGCTCGAAAACAGGAACAGCTCAGGAATATGCTCAAGGAGGCTGTGTATGAAGGTGTGATGGGGGAGCAGGGTGTCTTTCCTTAGGGATTTTGAAATTTGCCAAGTTGCTTCTCTAAGAAAAAATGCCTCTGGTTGTTGCCTCCTATCCTCCGCTGCGTCCTGTGGTGCTCCTCCAGCTGCAGACAATAAGTTTGCCAAGTTCCTCCTGAGCTGTCTGAAGTGCTGCTTCTGGTGCCTGGAAAAATTCATCAAATTCCTGAACAGAAACGCGTATATCATGGTAAGAACCTGCCGTCAGAAGTGCCACAAAGGTAGTGACCGGGGCGGTCTCGGCATACCTGGAGGTTTCTTTGAAACGCTGTTGAGAGTGGTGTCTCCTGACTTCACTGGGAAGTGGAGCGTTTCGGCATTTCCCAGCCATTTCACTGGAAGCCTTGTCCTTAGCTGTGCGGCTTGGACCTTCTCAGGGAACCCAGATAGGTGCAACTTTAGGTGTCCACAGTTTGGACACTGTCAGCGGAGAAGGAGGCACTTCCAGGGTGTGATTTATCCAAACTGTTTAGACTTTTATTTAAAGACAAGTTTAATTGCACCCGCTTCTTACTCAGGGACAGTGAATTCTGTGCAACTCCATTTCTCTTCTCTCCGTGCCTTTTTCTGCGATCCCCTCTAGATTGCTGTCTATGGCACCAACTTCTGCACTTCTGCCAGGAACGCCTTCTTCCTGCTGATGAGGAACATCATTAGGTAAGATCCTGGCAAATGCAAGGACTCTGCTTTTGGAAGACTGGCATAAGAGGAATTTTATTTCAAAGTCCTTCTCGTTGCCAGAGATAACGCAGATGTTGGCACTGCACGTCCGACCTGTCCTCAGACTCCCATTGAGTTTTATGTCAAGCCTCCGGGTCTTGTTATGCACTTCTCCCTCCTCCCACGCTGCTTTCTGAATTAAGGGCAGAGGGCGGGTGCTCATATCTCTTTTGTTTCCAGGGTGGCTGTTTTAGATAAGGTCACAGATTTCCTGTTCTTCCTTGGGAAACTCCTCATCGTGGGAAGTGTTGGTGAGTGTTTGGGGCTGCAAGCCTCTCCTACAGCCCTTCTCCTGCACCGCTGTTCAAAGTAAACCTCTGATCTCCTCGCTCTTTCCCCATAAACCACTCCTTTTCATTGCTGTTTTACCTCTCCTTCCCCCCCACCCGTTTTCTGCCCTCCTCGTTCTGCCTGGTTTCCTGAATGGTCGGCATTATTTTATTTTTTAGGAATCCTCGCCTTCTTTTTTTTCACCCAGCGAATAAAACTGGTTCAAGACACAGCACCATCCCTGAATTACTACTGGGTCCCTATTCTGGTGAGCTGCGTTCTCAGCTTTTGGTGAATTTAGAAGGGAAAAAAACCAAAACCCCTTAACGCTTCCCTAGAAGGCCTGGAAGAAATACTCCTCTCCATGCCCTTCCTGAAGGGTCGCCTTCGCGAAGGCGTTTTCTCCGTTCCCATTGAAAGGGGCCTTTGTTCCAGCCGAAGAGGCGGCTCTGCCCGCTTGGCTCTGCTGAAGGGACGGAGCCGACCAGCCTGGCCTCCCTCCAGGGCAGCTACTGGTGGGACCTTCTGCCCTGCTTGGGCTGCTCTGCGCTATCCGTCCATCCATCCCTGCCTACTTCTCCTCCCATCCTGGGAGGATTCGGGATTCAGCAGCTTTCCCCGTTGTCGTTAACAGGTCCGGGGTTTCTGCAGTGCCTTGCGTTCTTTGCAGATACCTGGTCAGACAGTTTGACTGCGCGATTTCTCTTGCAGACGGTGATCGTGGGCTCCTATCTCATCGCACACGGGTTCTTCAGCGTGTATGGCATGTGCGTGGACACGCTCTTCCTCTGCTTCTGTAAGTATCCACCCTGAAGGACGTGTCCCCCGCTGTGTAGCCCTTCGTTACAGCGTTACAGCCGTACCTCCCTCGCCTCGGCGCGCCGGCGCAGGGCCGACCCTTGCTCTCAGCTCACAGCCCTCTCCGCGTCCTCCACGGGGCCGCTCCTGCTCTTGGTGGCAATATCGTCCCCTGAGCGACGTCCGCTCGTGAGCAAGCAGAGCAGACCTGAGGGGACGCTTCGTTTTCCATTTCCCTGCTGCCGAGGTGTTGCGTTTCCCTCCGCGGTCTGGATTTTTCCTGTGTGTCCTGTAGTTGTTGCTAGAAGCACCTGCAAGCTTCCCGTCTTCCTTTGCCTTGTGCATCACCACCGTTTATTGCTGGATGTCTCATTTTTTGTGACTGCAGTGCCGATGGCGGCATCCAGCGCTTAGCGCGCTGGGGGTCCGCCAGGATTAGGACTTATTCCAAATCCCCCAGGCGCTTTGGAAGAATTTCCAGGGTTCCCCCTGGGAGCTGTGTGCCTCTGTACCTGCGCACAAAACCAGCGCCTGTGGTTTTTAAGCTTAATTTGATCCTGAGGGATGCAAAAACTAACCCTTCTGCTCTGTCTGGGGCTGTAAAGTTTTCTTCCACTTTTTCCTTTTGCCGGCTCCTCCCTGCGATCTCACAAGCGTCTCCTTTCCCTTCCGACCTGCGGCCTGTCGTTAGGTCTCCTACAATTCTTTCTGTTTTGGTGCTTTGGTCTTGGTGGGATCTAACTGCAACTAACGTTAATTTTCCTTTTTTTTTTCCTTTTCTTTTTTTTCCCTTCGTGCCTCCCTTCACTTTTATTCTCCTCTCTCATCCTTGCTGTGCCTTTCGCCGGCTCTTCTGCTACTTTTTATTCTCCCCATCGTGGCTGCTTCTTCCCGGGGTGGCGAAAAGGTGAAGATCTGGAGAGGAACGATGGATCTCCCGAGAGGCCTTACTACATGTCCCCAGAGCTGAGTGAGATCCTGCTGAAGGGGAGCCTAGAGCCCTCCAAAAGCGCCGACGGCCAAGGCTAGGGGCTGCCGTGGCGTGGGGGGCTCGAGGACGGCTCGTGGTCTCCCCACCAGGCCCAACCTGCCCAGCCTTCTCCCGAGGCTCCGTCTGGCAGCCGCCGGGCGAACCTTTTCCGTGGGGCGGCCACTGGCGTCCCAGGAGCGACTGTTGCGTCAAACCTATCTTCCTGCCCAATAACGAATATTCTTGTGTCAAGAGAGGAACTGGCAGTGCTGTGAGCATCGCCTGCAATTAGCCCGGGTCCCGCGACGCGTGACGAGGCGCCTCCGCCCAGCCAGGCTCCTGCTGCGCCCACGCGGATGCCGATATAGACCTTTGTTTTGCTTGTAGGTTAGGAGAGCTGCGTTGCCGATCAGCAGCTGCAGAAGGGGGGCGGGCACCGTTGTTCCTCGCGCGCCGTTCGGAGGAGTCGCTTCCCCTCGCGGGATGGGGATTCGCAGAGCGGGATGAGCGGGTGCAATAGCCCGAACCCCCCCTCCCCCGCCCCAAGCCTGCCCCAGGCGCTGCTCTGCTTTCCTCTTTGCTCTGCCTACAAGAAACAAGCTGCTTTCCTCGCCTACTCTTTCTATGCAAAATCAGGCGGCGCGCTCGAGGACTGCTTTAGGAGATGCCATTTGCTTCGCCCCAAGTCTGCTGCAGCAGCAACACGCTCGCCACAAAACAGGGCTCTCTCTTCCATACAGCTGGCGGCTTGGAGGTGCCATTTTCCCCCGCCATCGTTTTCAGAGGGTTAAAGGGAGATCCAGGCGGCTTTTTTGGTCACCAGCTATAAGCTGTTAAAATTCAGTCGTCTTTTTACTTGCCGCTGAAGGCATTTAAAAATCCCCCGGGTTGTTTCTCGCACTGGTCAGGCCGAGGGTAGCGATTCCTGGCTCGCGGACTCTGCTTGTCCTGGAGGGAGTTGAGCTGGGGTTTGGCTCCTCTCTCTCGGGTGTGTCTACGGGGTTGAGGAGCTGGAGGCTTCGGGGTAAAGGCAGACTGGGAGTTTGGGTAGAGCTTGCCACGGGGGCGGCAGCCTCGACTCTCCTTTACTGGCTGGAGCAGGCGCCAGGTACGGCGCCAGCCCACAGGAAGCTCGAGGTCCGCCTGGGATGGGGTTACGTGATCTCGCCGGCTAGAGAAATCGTGCGAAAAAAGAAGTCTGGAGGCGTTTGACTCAAAGGCAGTTTGCAAGGTTTGCAGCCCTGGAAAGCAAACGCTGGCGAGACCCAGTGCCTCGTTTGCACCTCGTAACAGGCCGGGGTGGGGGAGGGTGATAAGGACTTGAACGATTCCTGCTCTGGGTGGTCCGGTCTGCCTGCCATCCGGGCAGTTGAGCGCTCTCCTCGCAGGACGAAGACGGGCCACTGGTGCCCCTGCTTCCCTCGAGCGTGCCGGGGCTTTTCCGCCAAACGCTGAAGCTGGTGCTTCGCCGGGTATTTTGGGCTGCGGCTTTCCCATAACTTCCTGCCGGAGGCTGAACGATCGGCTCTGGGCTGGGGATGCACCCCATCATTCGGCAGGTGCTGCAGGCGGCCGGCGGCGTTGGGTGCTGGGCGAAGGCCGAGCGCGCGGCAGCAGGCCAGCTGCTGGCACAGACCCTCCGCGGGCAGCCGGGAAACCTTCCTCTCGCTTGCGGCCCGCCGTTTGTAACCCCCTCCCTGCCGTGCGGGGGGCCGTTCTCTCTTTGCAGTGGAAGACCTGGAACGTAATGACGGCTCAACCGAAAAGCCTTACTTTATGTCGCCCAATCTGAAAAAGCTTCTGAAGAAGACCAACAAAGGTCAAACGGATGCCTAGCACCTTCCTTTCCCTTTCCGTCCCTCCTCTGTCCGCTCCCGCTCTTGGAGCAAAGCTGCCGGGATGTAACACACAGCACTAAGCGCCGCTTGTCCAGTACAAAAACGTTGTTCCCGCCACCCGCGCTGCAGCCGCCTTTCCTTGGCTTAACGCGCAGTGCCTCTGCGGGGCTGCGGCAGCAACGGGGCTCCGTTTAAGAAGGTTTTTGCTCTTTTCTCCCCTAAGAGGAATGGATTATGGCTAAGGATCCCTTTTTTAAAATCACTGCGATTGCTGAACACAACCTGCTCCCGTGCAGCTGCAGAGCCCAGACCCCCCTCGGTCCCAAGGGGGCTCGAACGCCGAACCGGTGCTGCTGAGCGCCTCCGAGCTGCGTGTGGGGCATCACGTGGTCTTCAGGGCTGCCAGCTCAACACCAAGGCGAGTTTAAAGTAAAATTACTAAACCCAGTTATACTATTTAAGGAAAAAAAAAGGATGCCGTTACCTCGTCCATTAAACATCCGCTGTGTTACATCGTCTCTTAGCGCTTGACTAAATTCAGACGCTGCAGTGCCCAGCAAACAGATTTGAAATGGCAGCTTTCAGCAGCGGGTTTCGGCTTTTTTTCGCTTGCAGCCCCCCAAAATATTCTAGTGAAGCTGTTGATTCCTACACAGAGAATTTAAATGTGCTGATCATAGGCTTGCTTTTCTTACTGCGTTTTGGAGACTTCTTAGGGAGCTGTTTTGGGGTTTTAATGAACGCGGATTAGAAAACTAATTCTTTTGGGGATATGTCCATTAATGTTCCTACACGTGTGTATAAACAGTGAAGGTGGAAAGGAAATCGTTGGCGAAAGAATGAGACTTGTGCATTCCCGGACCATGCCAAATATCCAGCTAAACAGCCGGAAATGCGAGTTTTTGGGTACAATCAGGGATGGACGGACGGCTGCTCCGTGTACTTATTTCATCCTTCTAAAATGACTTGACAGCCTAGAAGCGTGCTTCTACCAATTCCCCTGAAAAAAAAAAATCCTGCATTAGATATAGAACTTTTTTTTTTAATTGCAATTTTGCAATAAAGCAAAACAGGCCTAACAGGCAAAACGCCATTAGCTAATTGTGTTTGACAACATGAAGGATTTTTGACCACCCCCGGCCCCCAGTGCATGGCAAAGGAGTAATGTATACAGCCTTTTTCAATAACATAGTTAACATAAGGTAGTTTTAAGCGAACCGAACGACCAACAAGCAGGGTTGCCTGACGGTCTTAGATGCTGCGGCACTCTCTGAACGCCTAGCTGACCGGGGTTTCCGGCAGGAAGGTCCAGATCTTTGGCAGCTTCCATGAAGAAAGAGAGCTTAATGGTGGATAATTTAAACAGCTTCCAAAGCATGGGGGAGGCCGGTGGTATCAGGAAGCAGTATGGAGTTAGAGGCACCTCTTTAGTTTAAGTTAAAAAGTGCAAAAACTCCTTATTGCAAACGTTTGAATTTGGTTAGCCATGTGTAACTTTAATTAGTGCTAAAGGAGATATTTTGCTTTTTATACCTAGTTCTAGTAATCTTTAGACCCCTGTAGCATTTTTGTAAGATACAAGAAATGTTTTATATCTCAGCTATTACATGTTTTGGGGTTTTGTATATTTTGTTACTAGTTGTTTCCCACTAGTTTCAGCACTGTACAGGCCTACAATGCTACTTCCAGTTAAACACCCTAGCTGTTATCATGGATGATCTCTTTCAGTACTGCATTCGTGACAGATTTTTTAAATATATACATTCTTGCATGTCTATTAACATCCTAAGATTTAAAGTCTAACTTACTGCCTTCTCTGGGCTGCATACTCCAGATATGATGCTTCACAAAGTTACAGTGCCACTAACTTCTCTCAAAGCTTATCACAGGTGCAGAAGGATTTCTACATTTATTGGAAATAAAACACAGTAGTTTCTTTAAGCATCTTTTCCCTCGGTCTAATACAGATCCCTATGCATGAGCTAGCTTTAGCTGATCCAGTGCTAACTGGGGAGTAAATTGAAAAATAGGCATTAAAAAGGAGGCAGACGCCTCCTTACAGTTCAGAATAGGAGGTCAGGAGATAAGCAGAAGCAGTTACAGGAATGCATTTGGTTTATGGCTACACTAGCACCTCCTAGAAAGGGCTTGCAAAGTATTTTCTACAGTGTGATGTGGGTCCTGGATTTTTTTCTTCCCAGCTCTGACGTATTTGTGTAGGTTTTGAGGGGTTTTTTTTTCCTCAACTGTTTGAAATTTTTGTGTAGAGGGTGAGTTTTGCTGCTTGCTCCTTGACTTTAGCTAGTGTCTTTCTATATCAAGACTCTTTGGCTGTGGAAATGCTGTCCAAAACAACATTTTGAAAAATGAAAAATATAAATTTGCAAGCAAAAGCTATTCTCTTTGGCTGGGACGTGTTGCAACAAAATTAGGGCATCCCGGTACTATTTCCTGATGAAAGCCAAAGCAACAGCCAGAAACAGCTCTCTCCCTCCTTCACTGGAGCCGATTGTAATGTTACTTCCTCCTCCTCAAAGCTGAAAGCTCTGTGCACTACACTCGCTGAGAGCCCTGCCTCGTAAAGCAAAATGGCAAATCTTCCATTAAATGATTTTTTGGGGAAAAATCTTCACAGAATCACACAGGTGAGAAAAGCTCTGTCTGAATCACTTCTATGCTACGGCAGGATTCTTGTGTCCACCTAGGCTTTACTCGATGACTTCCACTATTTCTTTCTGGAAGCATGGGCAACTATCTGGCCAATCTGTGTGCTTGGGAGCACCCCTCCCTACACCTAAGCTACGTATTTTAAGCCATTGTTTGTCTTTAGGAACAATTACTCTCTTTTCTGCCTTACGTGATACTTCTTTTGCTCCTGTAAACCATGCATGCTCCTCTTTATTCCCTGAAATCAGGCAGGAGTGATCCCGCAACGGCAAACTGCCGCTGCTGAGACCTGCAGGGCTGATGTTCTACGAAAATACTCCTTCCTTTTTTAATGTATTTCTCAGAGGCATTAACTACTCATACTATGCACCGGGGCGCCTATGCAAATACATACCTCTCGCAGGAATGTACGTGTGTTTTTCCAATGTCGTACGTGATAGTTGTATCAATGTCAGCATTCCAACCACAAATAAAGTGCCTATTTAGACCTCATTTCCATGGAGTGGTTCCTTCAGGTTTCTGACCTCATGGCAAACAATTTATCACGTTCCCTTCCGTGCACTGATCCACAGAATGGGTGGGGTGGGAAGGGACCTCTGGAGAGCACCCTGTCCAACCCCCCTGCTCAGAGCAGAGTTACTCTTCTCATAATGAGAAATAGGTACAATAGTAGATTAATATTGCTTGCATTCTGTAAAGCTTCCAGATTTTCAAAGGGGGTGGTGAAAAGACACAGCAATATTAAGGCCTGGACTTTTTTTTTTTTTTTTTAAATGAGGTTCAGCAAAGTTTGAGTGATGGAAAAGAAACACACAGCTAAGGCGTACACACAACCTGTGCTTAGTTCTGTGCTCCGTGAAGCTAGCCAGGGCCGCTGGGGATAAACTGCATTTATGGTCAGGTGCGGATGCGCTCAACGGGGCCAGGCTGAGGTGGACCGGGCAGGCAGGTCGCTGAGGGACGCCCGGCTTCAATCCGCGGTGCCTCGGCGAGGCTCTCCGCTGTGCTGGGACACCAGGGCGTCTCACCGCGCCGCACGGGCTCCCGCCTGATCTGGTGAGGAAGGGTAAAGAGCATTTTCGTACGAGTGATCATGCAGTAAAACCTACCAGGCGTGATGTTTTCTTTCTGCAGAGCAGGCAGTGGTAGCTAGTTCCTGTTCAGCACAGCTCGCTTAAAAGGTGGCTTTGGCCAAAAGCGGGCATTAGCCTCTACAGCGTTTCTCATGTGTTCTGTCCAATGGTGCAGAACATTTAGAGAAAAAGCAGAGCGTGACTGTGTGTGTATTACTGATATAGCTGGCCATTGCCCAAAAAAAGGCTGTTAAACTTGCTTTGGCACACGCCTTAACACACTATACTTCCTATTTGCAGAGTTTTGGGCTTCAGTAACTTTATTTTTTTGAATAGGTGCAACCTTAGAACCACATGGGACAGCGTTCTTGATCATCAACCGACTGAGTTTAATAGACTTTTTTCTTAAGGAGCTAGTGTTCATTTGGACAGTTGTGATTCAGTTTTACAGCTGAGTTCAACAAGAGTAAAAGATGTTTTTGAGCTCATTCCCTGCTGTGTTATAGTGGAGGGAGGAACTCACTGACAAGGCAGGAGAAAGAGACCATGGGCTCATTCTGCCTCCCCAAGTCTTGAGAGTTTCATGCCAGGTTAAGTACAGTAACGTAGAAGTATGTAACAAGAGGTTGTTCATCTCTTCCACAACCCTCCAACTGCTGCAACGTACGACTCCTGCAGGCAGTTCCCCCTTCCTGTCCTGTTACACCATTAGTGTGGAAAACATCACTCCTGGCCGGCTGGCACCCTCTGCCGCTGCACAAACACATCGCAGGCCACAGCTTCGGGGAGGGTGACGTTCCCCTCCGGCGGCCGAGCTGCGCCTCATCGCTCCCCTACCAGTCAGCCTCTGTTTGCTTCTTTTCTTAAGAAGGGTGGAATTGCGTCCAACCAGGAAAACCTTGATAAAGGCAGGCTGTAACCGTTCGCCCGGGCTCATATTTCTGCAGGCTGCACGTAACGAAAAGCGTCCCCTGGAGCCACCTCCGCCAGGTGAAAACCGGCTAGCTGGAAATCACCGCAGCCAGCCTTGCTGCACACGTGGACTTCGGTTTGGCATGTAACCCTAAGCTGTCAGCTCACCTAATCTCTTCTCTCAAAAACTCTGTAGCTGATTCAAAACAACGAGGTGCTGGCCGCAAAGCCGAGTTAACCTGGAAAGTGTGGCAGGCAACGAAGGCCAGGCGTGGAGCGGAGAAGGTGGAGAGATGCTTATGCTGCTGCTCCGACCGCAGCAGCTCCTGCTGGGCCTAGGACAAACGCAAGCCCGGTCAGCGCATCGCGTCCCTGCGTTTGGGACATCCGACTCACCGAGACCCTTGGGCAGAGCCAGTCTTTGGCTTGCAGGAGCAGCTGCTCTCCACTAAAGCTCCCCAATCCTTTTCCCCCCTCAGAACCTGACTTTCCTTCTTGCTCCCAGCCTGGAAAAACAGGGAGGTTAACAAAACGCGAGGCCTTGCAGCAGGGAGCTCTCATGGTGGAGGCCTTTCCTCGAGCAGCTGAGGCGGGGAGGAGGTAGCCTTGGGCCTCCCCTCAGGGCCGGAAGGGCTTCGCTGGGGCGACGGCCCCAGCTCCAGGGCGGTTGGGGAGTGACGGTGGCGGCGCCGCACTCCCGCCTCGCCGTGCTCCCCTCATGATGCTGCGCTCCCCTCACGGCGCCGCGCTCCCGCCTCGCTCCCCTCACGGCGCCACGCTCCCGCCTCGCCGCGCTCCCCTCACGATGCCGCGCTCCCGCCTCGCCGCGCTCCCGCCTCGCCGCGCTCCCCTCACGGCGCCACGCTCCCGCCTCGCCGTGCTCCCCTCACGGCGCCACGCTCCCGCCTCGCCGTGCTCCCCTCACGGCGCCACGCTCCCGCCTCGCCGTGCTCCCCTCACGGCGCCACGCTCCCGCCTCGCCACGTTCCCACCTCGCCGTGCTCCCCTCACGGCACCACGCTCCCGCCTCGCCGCGCTCCCGCCTCGCCGTGCTCCCCTCACGGCGCCGCGCTCCCGCCTCGCCGTGCTCCCCTCACGGCGCCGCGCTCCCGCCTCGCCGTGCTCCCCTCACGGCGCCGCGCTCCCGCCTCGCCACGTTCCCGCCTCGCCGCGCTCCCGCCTCACCGTGCTCCCCTCACGGCGCCGCACTCCCCTCACGGCGCCACGCTCCCGCCTCGCCACGCTCCTCTCACGGCGCCGCACTCCCGCCTCGCCATGTTCCCGCCTCGCCGCGCTCCCCTCACGGCGCTGCACTCCCGCCTCGCCATGTTCCCGCCTCGCCGCGCTCCCCTCACGGCACCGCGTTCCCGCCTCACCACGTTCCCGCCTCGCCGCGCTCCCCTCACGGCACCGCGTTCCCGCCTCACCGCACTCCCCTCACGGCACCGCGTTCCCGCCTCACCGCACTCCCCTCACGGCGCCGCGCTCCCGCCTCGCCACGTTCCCGCCTCGCCGCGCTCCCGCCTCGCCGCGCTCCCCTCACGGCGCCGCGCTCCCGCCTCGCCGCGCTCCCCCGCGCCCCGCCCCTCCCCTCCCCGCGCCTGCGCAGTGCCGCGCCGAAGGGAGGGAGGAAGGAAAAGCGGAGGGGGGGAGGAACGGCGGCGCGTAGCCGGCGCGCGCCCACCGCCCGCCCTGATTGGTCGCCGCCGCGCCAACGTGACCCGTGCCGGCTCTTCCCTCCCTTCCCCCCTCCCCACTCTTCGAGCGCGCGCGCGCGCGCCCCCCGCCACGTGCCCCCTCCCCCTGCCGGCGGCGGCGGCGGCTCCGCCCCCCGCGCTGCAGTCGGAGCCGAGCCGCGCACCGCGCCGCACCGGGCCGCACCGCACCGCCGCGGGGGGGGGGGGGCCGGGCCGGGCCAGGCCGGCCGGCGGCGCGCCACGGCCGCTCAGCCGTACCAAAACCCCGGTAAGAACCTCGCACCTCCCTTCCCTTTCCCCCCCCCCCCAACATCGACCGCGTCCTTTCCCCTGAGGGGAGCCCGGCGCTGAGGCGGGCCCGGGGGGCGGTGCTGGGCGGCCGGGCCGCGGCGCAGGAGGGTGGGTCCCCGCCTCTCTCTCTGTGTGTGTGGTGTTTGGGGGGGGGGGGGAAGCAGCAGCGGCGGCGGCGGGGAGCGGGCCGCACCGGCGGTGACCCGGCCCCCTTCGTCTCCCTCCCTCCCTCCCTCGCGCGGCCCCATTGTGCTGTGGAGAGACAAAATGGCGGCGGGCGGCCGTTGGGCCGCGAGTGAGTGAGGGGAGGGGAGCGGCTGGGGGGGGGGAGGGAGGGCGAGAGGAGAGGTTTGGGGAGGGGGGAGAGTTGGTGTTTGCCGCGGGGGGGGGGGTCGGCGCTGCGCGCGCACCTCGCCCCCCCACGCGCGTGCGTGCGCGCGCACGGGGAGGGGGGGCAGCGCGCGCGTGGGGGTCTCTCTCTCTCTCCCCCCCCCTTTCTCCTCTCCGTGCAGGCGCCGCCGCTTTGTTCTCCCGCTCGCAAATGGCGGCAGCGGGTCGCCGCGCGCCCCTGGCCGTGGAGGAGGAGGGGGGGGCGCGGACCCCCTTCCCCACACCCCCCCCAGCCGCTGCCCCCCCACCCCACCTGCGGGACGGGCTGCGCTGGCCCTCGGCGCCCACCTGCGGAGGGGGAGGCCCGGCCTCGCCGCGGTACCCCCCCTCCCACCGTTTCTCGAGGTGGGGGGGGTCTCGTTCCCCCCCCCCCCCGCGGTGTCGGTGCTGGGGGGGGCTCAGATGAGGCGGCAGCATCGCCTCCGGTGTCGCTGGGATGCGTGTCTGCATCTACAGTGTGCCGCTTCCCCCCCCCCCCCCCCCCCCAGCCACATGCTCTCTCCTCGCCCCAAAACTTACCCTCCAGGGTTTGGCTCGTCTCGCTTGGGCCTTCGCTAAGCGAGGCTCCCCTCACCCCCCTGAAGCGCCCCCCGCCTTGCTCTAACTCATCCTGTTGTTGTAGCCGCTCGGCTCTGGCTGGTTCAGAACAGCAATTCGAAATATCCTCGCTGCACCTCGTTGCCGCCTTGCGAGCGCCGATGGCTTTTGTTTACCATCAGCTTAGTTATTCAGGTAGTAAGGTTGTTTTTGTGGGATTTTTTTTTTTCTGATGCCGTCAGTGTCCTTAGGCCTTGAAGGAATTGCCTGCAAGGAAAGCCATCCGAATCTGAACAAAAACGCAGCGTTAAGGTTTTGCAACCAAAGTAGTTCAGGCATCCTCTTCAGGTGTGAACGCTGCGGAGTAGGACTGGCTGGAAACACAAATGAAAAATTGCTAATTCCCCCTTAAAAATGAAGCAGCATTCTAAAGTTCTACATTACATTGCTTAATTACTATGTTGCTACGTACATTACTTAACATATATTAAACTTTGCCCTTATCTAGGGCATCGTTATTGAAGAAGTTTCAGCCCTTAGCGTTCTTACTATAATTTTGTCATCCACCCCGCTCCCCAAAATGTGTTTGAGACGGTCTGGCTCGTTATGTTGGAATGCTAGAATCTAGTGAAAGTCACTGACATCCTGCTTGTGGTAGTAATCATAGGAGGGGAAAATAAGAGCAGGCAAGTCTTAAAATGGGGCTTAAGTTTCAAGATGTTTTCCTTTTTTCCAAACTGTAATGGCTATCAACCTTATGAGCAATGTCAGGAATTGTGCATAATTTAGAGTGTTTATGTTTTTAACTTGTTCTGTGGTTCTTTTTCCTAAGAGGCATGAATCCTGTGATGCTGCAGCATCAGCTCCTGGGTTCTCATTAAAAATGAACTTCAGTGATTTCAAGAGGAGAGATAACATTCGTCTTTAGAAATCACAGGAAACAGAAGTCTCGCTCGTTGGGGCGTTGTAGTATTTTCTGACAGTAGGGATAAGTGCTGCTCTCCGTTAGTTTGAATTTCAGCTACCTTCTTACCTTGCTTGGAGGGAACTAAGGAAACTTTAACCAAAAGTTACTGGGTACAGTAACCATTCTCAATAAAAATGAATAGTGATGCAAATTCTTCTGGGTCCAATTCAAACTTAGGCCTTAGAATGGATTGGGAAGTTTGGAGCCTGCTAACACACGACAAGATGTGTGACTATGCAAGAATATATATGCATGTTTGTATTGCAATGTGTGCTTTGTGGATTCTTGCAGGTATCTTGGGAATAATTCTCTGGTCAGTGGACACTGACTTGTGGGTTTAATTACAATTAGATCCTTTTAAGCTGTCCCAATTTGTCACAATGGGAAAGTCATCCCATATGTAACTGTTTGCTAGATTGGAATTGGAGGTGTATCTATGTTCTAGAAATCTGCATGAATAAATACCCCCTACTGTCTGATGCTGGCTTGAGGAAATGAGCTTTTTCTATTTCATCCTAGCTGGTATCTGTAAATTCTGCAAGTTGTAAGCCCGAGTTCTGTTTGTAAAACATCTAGCACAGTGGGGTCCTGATTTCTGTCCAGGCTCTGGATGTTATTTTAGCACAGGTAATGGTTAAAACAGTATAACTGTAATAAAGCACCAAGTATTTGGACAGCTAATTGCTCGATATTGTTATTCTGGTATATTGAACAGTTTGTACTTACTTAAGATATTTGAGGCTTACTTGCGATTTGTATCATCTGTCAAAGGGTAATGTAAAACACTCAATTGCATTTCAATTATATTTGCAAGCTATATAGTAATTACTGGCTAGCCTAAGAAACAGTAAGACTACTCATGTGTAGCTTCCAGTGGAAAAAAGCAAAAACAAACTTCAGTCTATTTGACTGAAACTCATTTGAAACAGCTGGATTTCCAGGGAAGTAGAACTTGATACTGAGGACTTAAATAACTGAGACATGATTGACTTTCTCTGGCAGTTTTTATGTGCCTTAGTTATGACAATCTTCATGTATGCTTAATTGTCAAACTAAGTTAAACAACTTGGGCAAAATCTGATTTGAAATGAAGTGGGGGCTGATGGAGGTGTTGGATACGGATGCTAAGTCTTAATCTCCATCACTTGTGTGAATCCTCAGGTGCTTGCCTTGTGCCAGGAGGCTGTTCCTTTGCCTCACTTGTATTAATGCTCTTAAATGGCACGTAACAATTCCTGGAGTTACTAAGAAACAAGGTATTTGCAGGAATCGGACTGACCATGTGAAGTTTCAATTAGAGGTAAATCAACAGTCTGATTGAAGATAGATGCTTTCAAGGTGTAGTCAGATTAATGACCGTTAATCAAGCAACTGCTGATTCTTATCACAGTCACATAGTTTCCTATGTGAATGATGCTTAAGATTAGAAGAGTAAATCCCAGGGGGTACAAGATGGTATTTTGAACTTCTTGCCAGAAGTCTGTTCACATCTGAAGGCAATCTTGGAAAGCTGTGCTCTTTCACAAAGCATAAACTAGTCCTTTAAGACACAAATGTTTCTTTGCTGGGAGGCCCCTTGGCTAAAAACAGAGGAACAAAGTACTTGCATTTTAACAAAAGAAGTTAACTACTTCAGTTACAGGCACAAGCTATACCAGTGGTTTTGGTTTGGTTTGAAAGATGACATGTTGTTCTTAAACAGGCTGTAGTGATTTTGGCTTAATCAACACAGCAATTCTATTGAATTTCAGGAATTACAGGCACTTCAAAGGCAGATTTGCTAATGTAAGATTATGCCATTTCCTCTTGATAAAGGATGTGCTAAAGTAATTAAGTGAAGGGACTCAATGCAGCTACTGAATTTGTGATATGCTGATGATAATGAAAATCCAACTTGCTTACTTTGGGGCTGTAAAAATGAACTTGGGCTGAAAAGCCATATGTGGCCAACAGATTTTTTTTTTTGCAAGGAGTTGCTTGTGAGTGGCATCAATGAGCACAGCAAAAACTATTGCCTTGCTTGGTTAACCAGGTGATACAAATCTAGTTCTTTAATTTCATGAGGTAAACATATTAGCTTATATACAAATCATGTCAAAAACTTAATTTTTCCAGTGCACGCTGTTTCTGTGTGTATCAGGGAATACTTTATCTTAATTGCCCTTTGTTTTAGAAATAAGAGAGAGAGAGAGCTTTGCAAAAAATCAATTTCTAATGGGAAAGCCTTTTAGGCATAAGGAGCCAAAATAACATACTCAAGGCCACTGAGATTGCAGGCGTAAACAAGGAGGGAAAATCAGGTAGTCGTGGTTGCAGCTCAGACTAGTGGAATGCTTTGCATTTTGCGAAGAGCGTCCAAGGGAATGAGGTTGCAGTTCAAAGCATTGGTGTAATGTGGCCTGCAGTTGCTGTACAGCTGACTTGCTGTATAGTAAATAAGCATATGGTACCTGTTGAACAGGTGATCGGGTAACAATGAGAAGTTAATGTAAGCCTTCGTAGGCAGTCTGTGGAAGTTGGAATGACAGCTGTATGATAAAATTGTTTTTAGTCATTACTGTGGGTACTACTCAGGTCTAAAGAAATTAGTCCTCGGGAGAAGAAAACGCGGCTTTCAATAATAAGTTCATAGAATTGTCTTTTATGTTACCACTTCCACATATTTATATCAGTTATTTTTGTTATTATTACATGTACTTAGCAAGCAGGTTGTGGGGACCGTACTAGCCCACCAGTAAAGCGTTGCTGATCAGTTTTCTGCTGTTTCCAGATTACGGAAAACTGTGGTACTGGTACAGTCTTTTTGGTGGAAGAATCTAAATAAGTACCTTCTGAAAATTTGGACAGACATTCAAAGGCAAAAATGGTAAGGTTCTGGAATTTTTGGACTTGCAAGATTAACTTCTGTGTTTAGCCCGCTACTGAATTGTTTCAAATTCGCTTTTCAGCGACCAATGCGTATTTTTGTGAACGATGACCGCCACGTGATGGCAAAACATTCAGCCGTCTACCCAACTCAAGAAGAGCTGGAAGCAGTTCAGAATATGGTGTCCCATACAGAACGGGCCCTCAAAGCTGTTTCTGACTGGATAGATGAACAGGAAAAAGTCAGTGGGGAGCAGCCAGAACAGGAGGCCATGGAGTCAGCAGCTGAAGAGGAAAACAAAGAAGGAGGGTAAGGAACATGGCTAAACAAGTGTTTTAAAGGGCACTGTCCGAAGTGATAGGGCTGTCTTACTTAGAGTAGTAGAAATATACTCTCTGAAGTTTGAAAAGATGTTATTTTGCCTGGCTGTGGAGTAATGGAATTAAGAGGAGAGGGAGAGCTAACCTGGGACTAAAGCAACTTTTCCTAGGTAAGTGTAGTAGCACTTCAGTGGGGGTCATGTTTCATACTTGGTCTTTGCAGATATATCCCCTAGTTTCAGTTAAGTGTTTGCACTTATCTAGCTGCAGTTAATTTTTTAGTTTTTAAGCCGTCATGATTGTACCCTGTATATTTGCAGGGATCAGAAGGCTACAGAACAGTTGACTAGGACCCTTCGTGGAGTGATGCGTGTAGGGCTTGTAGCAAAAGGCCTGTTACTGAAGGGAGACTTGGATCTTGAGCTAGTTCTTTTGTGCAAAGATAAGCCCACAACAGATCTCCTGGAGAAAGTAGCTGACAATCTTGGAGTACAGCTTGCTGTGAGTAAAATCTTTCGCTATTTCTGTGTGCTTGTTACAGTGAGCAGAACAAGCAAAATATAATTTAAATGGATAAAAAGACACTTGATGGCATTTTTTTGATGCGCATGCTTATCTTCTCTTAGAAAAGTAATTGTCATAGATGTGTAGCATCATTCTAGAATTCCCTTGTAAATCAACACCTTTTTATTAACTGAAACTTTATAGACCCTGTTCTTGTTTTTTCTGGAAAAAAAGGGACATTGCAGCTCTAAGAAATGCTTTGGAAGATTGCTAAGTGGTGAAACTATATTGCAGGCTATTACTGAAGACAAATATGAAATAATCCAGTCAGTTGGCGATGCTGCAATTGTAATTAAGAATACAAAAGAGCCTTCATTGACACTGACCATCCATTTGACGTCACCTGTTGTCAGAGAAGAAATGGAAAAACAGTTAGCTGGAGGTATGGAAGACTGAAAACAGCCAACAGTCAGTTTGGAAACTTGTATTTTTCTGTTGCTAATTCACTGTTAAAGCGTGCTATTCAATTTCAGCCTAAGTAGCAGCAATTATTTTTATACAAATTCAAGATTTCCTAACGCGATGCTAACCACATGAGATCATGATTATGGTTTATTTGGACTGAACTTCTGAAACTGAGTAGCACCTTTCAAATGGTATTTTGCTCCTTTTTTCAGTTTTCCTTTTTTTACTTGGGCCTTTAGTTCACTAATATGTAATGTTGTTGTATTAATCTTGTTTTGTATCTAGCCATGTAAGTGGCCTGCACAATACATAAAAATATAAGCATATACATTTTAAACATATTGAAGGCTTCTTGTTAAATGACTTGCATGTACATGAAATTGGATGTTACAAAGTTTGTGTTGCAGCAAGAATGATAGGTGCTCTGGGTCTCCTTGATTGGCTGTTTTATCAGCTAAAGCTCAGAATTCCAGAATGTGATTCAGAGTTTTGGATAAAGTTAGCTTCTACGTTTGATCTTAAATTTTTTTGGAACGAGAATTCACAAATGTCTTTACGCTTGACTTTTTTTTTTTTGCTATGATCAATCCTGTATCATAGGCATCACGCTGTTTAATTCACAGACCTCAAACACTTGCTCTGTGCACTAGCCTTATCTAAAACCCTGGTCGTCAGAAACTTTGCACTTTTTAAAACCATAGCTTCAATTTTGCTGCAGCACAGACTGGAAAATATTTTTGTGCTCTATTGACTGTCTATGGTTTTGATATCTGACCTCGTCTACCAAGCCTTCTAGTTTGTCGATTTTAGGGACGCTGGACCTTTGACCAACAGGACGCTCTCTGTCACGGGTTGGGGCCAGGGCAGTCAAGCCTTATGGGCGGAGGGGGTTCCCTTGATCCTAGAAAAGCTCATGCATACCCCCACTCCTCCGCTAAAGTTACACTCTGAACGCAGAGTGGGGATTTATTTTAAATTTCCATTTATTAGCAATTACAGGCCTCATACTCTGCAACTTCATTCAAGTAGTAAAGGATTTCTGTCCTCTCCCATACAGCATTACTTTCCATCTCCTCCTCACAAAATAGACTTCAGTCTGTCCCTGTTACACTTGCCTGTCTCTGCAGTTTTAATTTCTAAGTAAGGCCAATAGTCAAGTGTACTGCAGACCATCCTTCCAGGTAAAGGATCTAGATCACGATCTTTTGGGAGCCTCAGCTGCCCTTTAGGAAGCTGCCTCATCCCCTCTCCACCTGACAGAACCCCCTTGGTCAAACTGTGCCTTGTCTTCTTATTCCATCCACGAATAGAAACGCTATCAGTCAACGACTCCCCGGACGTTCTGGACAGGCAGAAATGCCTTGCTGCCTTGGCGTCACTCCGACACGCCAAGTGGTTCCAGGTTTGCATTTTGTTCTTATATTTGTCTTTAAGTAGAAAATATGTAAACTTTTAACTGGCTAACTTTTTTTATTTAAAATACTTTAAAGTTGGACGATAGTTAGATGTGCTGAACTTAGCGTCTGTCAATGGTACAGTTGCTAAAGAAGCACTTAAGTGAATTTAACATTCAAAAGGAACCTTTTTTAATGAGTAGATGCATAGCTGCTGCTTTGTGTTAAGAGTAATGTTGCCTTTGTACACTACGATTAAAGTTATAAAATTGTAATGTGAAATATTGTTTACCCTTGACAAAGTAGCACTGCAAACATTAATGTCTGCAAAAGAACAGTTTTGGTATTTTTATTGAATGTATGTCTGCTTTTGATTCCTGTTCTAGGCCAGGGCTAACGGTCTGAAGTCGTGCGTCATAGTCATCCGGGTTTTGAGAGATCTGTGTACTCGGGTTCCTACTTGGGCACCACTAAGAGGATGGGTAATTCTCTTTTCTTTTCCTTTTTATGTACCGCTTCTTCAAGTCGTTTAGCTCTGCTAAGTTGACACGCGTTCAATAAGTTAGCTTTATATAATAGTAAAAACAAGTTTGCACCCTTGAAAGATGCATATTGAAGTTCTGCAGTGTGAATTGTTTTCCTTGCGTTCTGTGCTGAGAATTTTAAGTAACTCTAAGCTCACAATAATCACAGTACGCTACGCTTGCACATACGTTTGCTTTCCTCACTTTTCACAAATGTCTTTCAGCCTCTAGAGCTACTGTGTGAAAAATCTATTGGAACTGCTAATAGACCAATGGGAGCTGGCGAGGCTCTGAGGAGAGTTCTCGAATGCCTTGCATCAGGAATCGTTATGCCAGGTTAGGTGGTTCTCTGCATTTACATTTCAAAGTGAAGCTGAAATGAAATATGATTGAAGCTTTGATGCACTATTGTGTTGCCTAGTATTTGAGACATCCCTTGTTATATGTGTGGACAACTTAGATTCAAAACTCAGAACCCCCCAGTATATATGGGTACTACAGTACCTTGCTGTTCTTTAGGGCACATGTGTTCAAAGCTATGGACCCATGATGTTAAACCCTGTAGAGAGAGGTACCAGTTTTTTGCAAGTGTAAAATTGCTTCTCTGAGTGGTTGTGACCAGTTTCACTTATAATTGTACTTGTAAAATAATCCAGACAAGTTTCAGAATGTTGGACATTGGATGGATCATGTCAGTCGGTGTTCTTCGAGAGATGAGTGTTGATTGATGCCAAGGGAATACTTAGTTTAGTTTCTTTAGAAACACCAGGATAATTCTCTGCATATCTTCCTTGTTTCCTGCCTTCAGATGGTTCTGGTATTTATGATCCTTGTGAAAAAGAAGCCACTGATGCTATTGGGCATCTAGACAGACAACAAAGGGAAGATATCACACAGAGTGCTCAGGTATAGTTTTGACTACAGATGTTACAAAAACTTAATCAGTTCAACTGACTCTGAACTTCCATATTGGTTAATGGTAGTATAGTAGCCTCACAGAGGTTGGTGTTAACTTTTTTTAATATCTAGTCAAGTAAAGAAATACAAATGGGTCCCACACCAATAAGGAATTTGTAGCTTGGCCAACCAGAAGCAAAGTATCAGGTTTTAAATAGTGACTTACTGCCATGACCCGTATTTTGGGTTGAACTGCCAAAAATTCAAAGGAGAGTCCTATTTAAACTGATGAGGAGGAATTTTGTGTAGGGGTGGGTAGAATGTTCCCATCTGAAACTGCAGTGAACAAAGATTGCTGTAGCAACTTGTGCGTCCCAGTAACATGCGTTTAATCTTTCTAGCATGCTCTGAGACTTGCTGCTTTTGGCCAGCTTCACAAGGTCTTGGGGATGGATCCCCTGCCTTCCAAAATGCCCAAGAAACCAAAGAATGAAAACCCTGTTGACTACACTGGTAGGTACTAGAAAAAAATAACGTGTTTGTGAGGCTATTGCCGCTTTTGTTATTGGAAACTGGAATACTTAGTTCTTCTCTTCCGGTTGTTACAGTCCAGATTCCTCCCAGTACAACATATGCTGTTACCCCAATGAAGCGTCCTATGGAGGAGGATGGAGAGGAGAAGTCTCCCAGCAAAAAGAAAAAGAAGATTCAGAAAAAAGGTATTGAGTTAACAAGAGGTAGGTACAAATGACTACCTGAAAGCTGTTTTCAGGCTAAGTTGGGGGGGGGGGCAGGTCACAGAAGAATTCTTGCAAAAGTGTTTGATCTTGACTGATATTGTAAATATGAGTTGTAGGGCGTGTGAACTTTAAAACTGTAAATAACTACCACTGTAAGGTCTTAACTTGGTATAACTTTTAAACTCTTACAAGGACAAAAACGACAGATAACGCGCTATCTGAAATTAGCTTTGCTTCTTCTAAAGAGATTGCAAACATCTGAAAATCTTGTTTTCCTGTTCAGAGGAAAAACTCGAACCTCCCCAGGCCATGAATGCACTGATGAAACTAAACCAGCTAAAACCTGGGCTTCAGTACAAACTTGTGTCTCAGACTGGTCCTGTTCATGCTCCTATCTTTACAATGTCTGTGGAAATTGATGGCAGCACATTTGAGGCATCAGGACCTTCCAAAAAGACAGCCAAATTGCATGTGGCAGTGAAGGTAAGAGCTGTGTCTGTAAACTTCTGCCAAAGGCCTCTAAATAACAGGCCGTATATTTTCTAGGAATGGTTGTTGACCTCTTAAACTTGAAAAGGGCAACCTGAAAGCCCCTGATCATCACAAAAGTCATGATTAAAACTATCTGTGAAATGTGTAAACCTTCCAGCACAGACCAGGTCGCATCCAGGGTAGAAGTTAAATATCAAGACGGTATAGTCTGTGCGTGAACTTGCAAGGCAGAGACCTCACTACTTAGTTTTGGAAGTGTCCACAGGATTTGGGAAAGGAGGGGAAAGTAAGATGAGTAATCCTTACAGAATGCTAGCCATAATATTCTTAACAAAATTTAACAGCGTGACTCTGAGCAGCCCTTTCAAATACTTTCCCCAAAATATACAGGGCATAGGAGAACCAGCACACGTCTCTGAGGTAAGTGCTTTTCAGTAATCTCTTCTCCAACTCTCCTTGTCCTAGGTGTTGCAAGATATGGGTTTACCCACAGGAGTGGAAGGCAAAGAGTCTGTAAAGGGAGATGAATCAGCAGAGGAAACGGAACAGAAACCGGTTGTTGTTGCTCCTCCTCCTGTAGTGGAAACAGTCTCTACACCCAGTGCTGCTTCTCCTCCTTCGGATCAGACCTCAGAGGTGAGTACAGTCTTGAGTTCAAAACAGGCTGTCCTGATTCTTTGAGGAAAGCGATGTTGTAGGCCTTTCTTTGAAGAGCCTTTTAACACGTTGCTCTTCCCTGCTAAAGGAGTCTGGCTCGACTCTACACACTGTGCTGACAGAAGTAAAACATAGCATCTTCCGTTACTATAAGTTTTAAGAGAGAAGAATATCAGACAAGCTCATCCTAGTGCAACTGTCCTCCTTTAAGATATATTTTAGTTGTAAGAAGTACATAGTTTGGGAGTAACTTGTAGTCCAATAGGTTTTTCTTGCAGCTTCATGACCACTTCTCTTTCAGAACGTGAAACAACAGGGACCAATTCTGACAAAGCATGGCAAGAATCCTGTGATGGAACTAAATGAGAAGAGGCGTGGGCTGAAATACGAACTGATTTCGGAAACAGGTGGCAGTCATGACAAGCGCTTTGTCATGGAGGTGAGATGACTTCCTGTTCCTCTTCATACTTGCATCTGAATTCAGATATTTGCAACTTTATATCCTTAATAAGAATTCCCCTAGATTCCTATTGGAATTGTCTGAGGGTTAATGACACCGAGTGTATTCACAAGAGGCAGCTTCTGTTTCTGCCCTTTCCATTCACACACAATGATTTGATCCATTTCAAAGGTGGAGGTTGATGGGCAGAAATTTCAAGGAGCCGGTTCAAATAAAAAGGTGGCAAAAGCCTATGCTGCTCTGGCTGCGTTAGAGAAGTTGTTTCCAGATGCTCCTGTTGCCATTGAGCAAAATAAGAAGAAAAGAGCCCCTGTGCCTGCCAGGGGAGGCCCCAAGTTTGCAGTAAAAGTAAGTAAACTTACTAGTCAATGACTTCTGTTGTTTGTGATGTAACCAATGATTCTGTAATACCTCTATCTTCCACATTGCAATTGTAATCTTTCTTTTCGGGGATGGGGAATAACCTAACATGTACAGAGAGAAACCAGGGTATAGTAGTAGCCATTGGATAAGAAAGCAGCAATACTGGCATGTTCTCTTCTATCTGTACTCTTCTATGGCGTCCATGAAGCTTTGCAGGTGGCTTGTCTTTAGCCTCTCTTTCCTGGAGATTACGCTTACTTGGTATTGCTCTCTTAACTTTTGTCTGTCCCCTGTTCCCTTTTGATGAAGATCAGTATCTGACACGTTCTAGAGTTCCTGACGTGATTTTTGAAAGGTGTTGTTTTCATCTTGGATGTATGGTGAAATGATCCAGAAACCAGTGTTGTGTAACAAGCCTCTCTCCTTCAGCAGCATAATCCAGGTTTCGGAATGGGAGGCCCCATGCACAACGAAGTGCCCCCTCCGCCCAATATGCGTGGTCGTGGAAGAGGTGGCAATATCCGAGGCCGTGGGAGAGGCAGGGGTGGATTCGGTGGCAATCACGGTGGCTACATGAATGCAGGTGAGCTGCTGTGCATGTTTGATTCATCCATGCTAAATGTGATAGAAGCTACCTGTACACCAATAGGTGAATTAACCTCCTCTAGTGTTTCATAGTCTGACCTGTAGCGTTATAGGAAATTAAGCTTTTGTGTGCTTGTATTCCCTTCTATTTAAACGTTTCATTCCAATTTAGGTGCTGGATACGGAAGCTATGGTTATGGAGGAAATTCTGCAACAGCAGGCTATAGTAAGTGTTCATCTTTTAAATTTTGAAACACATCAATCTGCTGGGGGTGTAAAACTTGGATTGGGTTGCAATATAAAATGATATGCTTATGCTGAAGCCATCTTAAGGGGTTCTCTTTTTTTTTTTCTGAATGAGAAATAATGAAAGATGGCTTATGTATATGTTTAAAAGTTAAACTCAAATCCAGGTGACTTCACGTTTCCTCTAAAATTGTGAATATTTTAAATTTCTCTGCTTTAAGCCATGTGAAGCTATCAGCCACACTTGTGAATCAGATTTTCCTGAAAATACACAGCGATTGGTCTTGAGAAGAAGCCTTCATTGGGGGGTGACAGGAGCAGAGAAATCTAAAACATGACTTTCAAAATGTGGCGCATTTTGCCATCTTCAAAAGAATTCTAATATTTTTTCTCTGCTCTGTCTCCCCCTTTTGTAGGTGACTTTTTCACAGACTGCTACGGCTATCATGATTTTGGGTCTTCCTAGATCATCTAAAAGTATTGCACAAAAAACAGCTTTTTACTCCAATTTTCTCGAACTCCAAAACCCAAAGTGTTCGTGCTGTGTCCCTGTGCTTCACTGGGTTTCTCAACAGTGGCTTTTCACCGCAGCTTGTCTGAAACTTTTATTAGCCTGCAGAACTTAAGACAGTGGCAGTTTTTATTGTGATTTGCCTTTGAACTTGGTTGTATCGATGTACACAACAGGGGGAACTAATTATCAAAGAATGTTTTTGTGCAGTTTGCACAAGTCTCAAAGCCAGCTCTGTTCAGCATAAAGGCAAAAAGCCCATCTTTGCTTTTTATGGAAAGCATTACTTTATTTTTAAGAAACAGATACTGAAGTGTTTTAATCTACCTTTGTCTTAATTTACGGCAGGTTTTGTACAAAATTTGAGCCTTTTAATAAATCCCAGAAATTGGGTAAATGCCTCTGATATTGGGAAGACTTTTCAACATCTCTGAATATAGTACAGCCCAGCTTTTTAAGCATGCAAAATGTTGACTTGTATGTGGAATCGTATGTGCTAAAATTAATCCTACATCCGTTGTAACATGCTGGTGGATTAACGCTGAGGGATGTGACTTATTGTGGCTGGTAGCTAGTGTACTTTCAAAGGTATTGTAATTGTGCTTCCGATACTGATACAATAAATATCCAGGCATTAGGAGTTAATGTAAAAATGTTAGTCTTGATAACTTCTGAAAATGCATGGATTCATTCGTTAAATGAAAATGAGCTTTTTTTGAGCCAAGCATAAAGGACCTAAAGCACTTCAGCAAACTTCCAGTGGCTGTGGACTCGGCAGCCTCGTTGCTCAGGCTGTCCAGTGCGTACCTATTATAAAACGCACATCACCCTACAAGTATTTTATAAGCTGGAGAAATAATTTCACTGGAACTTGAAATTGCAGGGAACTTGAAATTGGCCATTTGAGACACTAGTCTCTGATTAAATTTAAAGTGTTCGGTCCTTTATTCTTGCTATAGTATTTGTTTTAAAACTGTATTTTGTTTGTCACTGTTTTTAGCTGCAAAGCCTGCACCATTGCATTAATTTAACTTGTGAGGCTCAACAACATTTGAGTTAACTCAGTAACTAAACTAGTTTAAAAAAAAAAAAGAAAGAAAAAATCTTTAACCTATGAAGCATCAGGTAAAAAGGAAAAAATTGTCCAAGATATTTAGTGGGGAAAAAAAACTAATGCATGCCCTATTTTTTTTAGAAAGTTATTGTTTGAGATAATGATTTTTTTATACAGGTGAATAGATACTGTCCTGAATGAGGTGAAAAACTGCCATTTTTTAAGTGAATACATGTTAAAGTAACTACTGGTGTGTTGGATATTTTTATTCATTAGCTTTGATTTAGGGGGAGTAGAAAATACCAAGTGTCAAACAGCATTAAAACTTCATAGTTAAATATGAAGGGTTCATATAAAATGTAAATTCCAGAAATTGACTGCTTGCTTGGCAGAGACCAGCTTCCAGCATCTGCAGCTTGAATTTAAGCGGTGCAAGTCTTAGTTCTTAACCTCTCGTTCTGGAGAAATCCCATATTCCTTCCAGATACGTTTGAACCAAAGACAGGAATTTTAATGCAAGTGATAGAGCAAGGTACCTACCAGTCACCGTGCAGGAGTACTTTGCCGTTTTGTTTTTTGCCTGGAGAGGAGTATATTGCAGAGCCTTGTTTCTAACCAACTAAAACATGGTCTGCTGTGGAAGAGGGGAAAGAAGATCTTGTGTAATGTAGAAAGTCTTACTCTAGTGCAGAGGGCACAGTGGAGAATTGATTTTGTGATTCCAGTGATATTTGAGGTTCTGACAAAAATGAGCAAGGTGAAGGAAAAAGCTTAGGTGCCTTGAAGAGCCACCACTCTTCACATTAAAAGCATACTGAATTTAGGAAACGAGCTCTTGATTCACCTTTATGATGAGTTGTTTCATTAGTTTCACGTGAAGTTGCAGAAAGAAAAGGTATAAGATTTTATACCTTATCTCTTTTTAACTGTAGGTTTTTCCTTGAGAAATACTAAATTCTCATACACCTCCCTTGTTTTCAAAGGAGATGCTAGCAAAACTCTTCCTCTTTAGAGGTATAGTTAAGTTCCAGGAGTGTAAGTGCTGTTACAGACACTGGTGCAGATTTTTAGTTAGATTCTAGTGGCTTTTATTCCTTGAAATAAGTTAGTTTTTAATATGGCAAGTCTGACTGTAGAGTAAACCTTCTCACGTTAAGCCCAAACTGTGAAACATTCATTGAAGTTCAACTTGCAGGAAAACAATTGCTCAGCAGTTTAAGAGCATGACTGTAGTACTATTGATAAATAAAAAGGGGGAGGGGGAACCCACTAACCCTTGATTATGTACAGTGCTTTTGCATCCAGGCTTTTTAGAAGATTTTGATCCATTAGAGGTTTTTGGTAACCTTGGATCTAAGATCGAGGTGGTACCAGATTTTTGAGATAAATAGTGCTACACAATAGGATAAGCTGTGTATGCACATCTTCATTTCACTTGGTTTGTTTTTGTTCATTCAACGTGCAAATCAATACGGAAGATTCTCTTTATTTTAGTGAACTGCATGGATGTTGACTTAATTCCTCATTACAGGAATAAGATTATTCCTCATCACCACTTTTTTCAGCTGTGGAGAGTGAGCATCAGTTGCCATTGCTGGCTGACTTGTCTCAAATGTAGTTTGAGCACCAGATTTTAAATCTTTGTAGAGTATTACTTAATTACTGTTAGTTATTGTAACATGCATTAAAAAACTGTAGTAGCCCTGAGCTTAGTTCTAAACTTTGGGGTTATACTGGAATTAAAGCTATGGGAGAACTGGCTCAGAGTTGTTAAATGAGAAATTTTTTTTTTAAGTAACTTGGAAGATCATATGATGTCAATGTATTTCATAATTCCCTGTCTACTTAAATGAACAAAATGTTACACCTATTGGCCTCGTGTGGAGTTTCTTGAGCCTTTCATCAGTGTAAGATCAAGCTACTCTTAAACTGTTGCTTTCATAATAGTAAAATCTTTATTGTGATATGAGCCTAGCCCTTTAAGTAGTGTGTCTCACTTCTGAAATGTCTTGGTTTCTGGACTATACCTGCCCCAGCAAAATGCTGTCGCTGTTGCAGACTAACGTTGTTTTCTCTGTTTAGGCCAGTTCTATAGCAATGGTGGCCACTCCAACTCTGGGAGTGGCGGCGGAGGTGGTGGTGGTGGCTCCTCCGGGTATGGATCCTACTATCAAGGTGGTGATAACTACAATTCCCCTGTTCCTCCAAAACACGGCGGAAAGAAACAGCAGCATGGAGGGCAGCAAAAACCTTCCTATGGTTCAGGGTATCAGTCCCACCAAGGCCAGCAACAGCAGTCATACAACCAAAACCAGTACAGTAACTACGGCCCCCCTCAAGGCAAACAGAAAGGATATAATCATGGCCAAGGCAACTATTCTTCATACTCCAATTCTTACAACTCGCCTGGTGGTGGAGGCTCAGATTACAACTATGAGAGCAAATTCAGTGAGTGCTGCCTTGCTTATTTGTCGGGGGAGTAAAATGTGGACTTGATAATGCGAACGTTAGTTCATCTTGCAAAGTGGGTGCTCAAGCCGTTTGATCGTGTACAAACGAATATCTTAGAACAATTTAGATATCTAGTGGGCTTAAACTGCTCAGGTTCTGTTTATTTGATGTTAACGAGCTTGACCAGCTGTTGACCAGATAACCTGCTGGTCTGGTCTGTCCCGTTTTCTGTGAAGACGCTCTTGCATTTTGAAAGATGAGCGTGGAGTTGTCTACTCTGCTGTGCCCAGCTAGTTGACCTGAGTAATTGTTAGGGAAAGCAGAGACTTATCCTAACAGGTGGGTGTGTAATTCGGTTCTGCCCTTGCAGTTATAGTTGGAACACTTCTCAGCCTTGATCGTATACACTTGTGCAGTCTGTGAGGAAGGCACTGTTATATACTTAAACCAGTAGTTTCTGAACCTTGGGGGAGCAATAGTTGCACGCATTTAGCAAGTTTTATTAAATCTGTGGGTTACTGCAGCTCTGTGGAGCTTTTTGAGAAATGCTGCACATGGAGATTCTCCTTTATGGATCTTTGATTGCAGTACTGCTGCCCTGACAGCTAGGCCTGCGTGGTGCTTTTAGCTGCCAAAGGCTGCAGGAAGGGGAGCGAGGAAGCTCTTGCTGGCTGAACCCTTGTCTGTAAGCTCAGCTTGATGTTAGTAATAGGCAATTTTTTTTTAACTGATAGTTGCCTGGGTAGTCTCAGTGGAAGTGCCTGGAAGACCAGCTTCGCTCAACCCGTGCTCTCTTCCAGGTTACGGTGGCAACAGTGGCCGTGGAGGAGGTGGAGGAAATAACTATTCAGGAGGTGCCTCATACAATACTGGTTCACATGGTGGCTATGGGGGAGGATCTGGGGGCGGAGGGTCCTCTTACCAAGGTAAGCAAGGTTAGTATAAGACACTTCTTTTATATATTTTTTTCTGTGCATATGTTGGTGGGTGAAGACAACATCTTTGTCTTCTGCCTGTGCTCTTGTATCACAGCAGTTCAGCCTGGATAGGAGTAAAAATGCTGTGTTCTTCTGTGTTAAAATAGCTTTTATTTCGCAATGTGATTATAAGTGAACTTCTTTCTCTCTCCTTTCTGCTCCCTTTGCAGGTGGATATTCTTCACAGTCCAATTACAACTCCCCTGGTTCAGGCCAAAATTACAGCGGCCCCCCCAGTTCCTATCAAGCTTCCCAAGGTGGCTACGGCAGAAACGATCACAGCATGAATTATCAGTACAGATAAACCATCCCTTCCTCTGTGGGTGTGAAGTTTTGTTACCTTCTGCACTTGCGCACCCTTTGAATATTCAGTTTTATTGCATCACAGTAAACACGTAAATCCCCCCTTCCCCCCTGTTTCCACATTGCAGTGCTCTTTGTGATACCAGTCACTAATGGTTGAGTACCTGTAATTCCATACTTAGCTGTATTTTGGGCATCTATGTATTTAATGGTTTGTTAGTTGCCATTACAACTTTGTCTAAATAGATTTTTTGAGTTAATACGACTTCAGTATCCTTTTTCTATTTAAAATTGACGTTGAAGTGTTAACACAGTATGGCTTTAAATAGATAAGGGATATGTCATCTGTTAATGCTTTTGTGAAGTGAGTTAAACAAGCTTTCTGTATTTTAATGCTTTAGTGTTTCAGTTTTATAAGTGAAGATTTTATTTTAAAAACCAGTGGGAAAGAGTGGGTTTTGTATGTCTGAATCATTCAGGCAGTACATCTGGATTAAGCTGAATGTAGACAAATAAACACAAAGTCTTGATGTTTTGTCTCCAAACGTGTAGTTCTACATTGCATACGAATGCCGGTTAAAATCTCTGCAGCGGTAGTCTCTTGCCTCATCCTGTAATAGCAGTCACAGCAGAAAAAGTGAAAAATAGCCAGAATGTACCATTCTGTTTGCCAAGATGTTCTCAGGCACCCGAGGTTGTGCAGGCAGCTAATTTCAGTACTGTGTAAAAGCTAAATGCAGAACACAGAATATTCTGAAATGTTAATAACCTTCTAGGGCTGCGCCTTACCTAGGCTCACCTTGTCTGTGTTGGGTTTTCTGCTGTGAAGCCGAGACAGGCCTGAGCTTGCGATTCACTGTAGAGGGGCCTTGTTATCACCTGCAGGAACGTAACATGGCTCAAAACTTCCTTTCCTGTCCCAGCAAGGGGCCCATGCTCTTCAGGAATCTTCCCCTAGAGCAGAAAGCGTTCCCTTCCCTCCCTGCTCCATCTCAGACACTGATGCAATGTCAGGCAGAACAGAAGAGGCAGCGGGCCTGGGCCTGGACCCGCTCCGGTGCTCCGTGCTGGGGAGCAGTGGTGGGGGGAGTGAAGGCGGTTTCCTGAGGCACTTGCACTGGACTCGGGAGTTGTTTAGGGAACAAAATAGCACGTCCCTATTCACACGCTTGCTGCTGGTGCTGTCCATGGTTGAGGACTTGCCAGAATCGGCCAAAAGTGAAACCTGATGCCAGCAGGACAGTCTTCAAGCCCTATGCTGGCAGATGATGGATCACCTTCCTGATCCAGGCGGCTTCTAATGGTACAAGGTGGGTAACTCCTAATGCAGGAAATGGGGATCTTGCCTCTAAAAATAAAATGGTGGTTTGTGATTCTTCTAGAACACAGCAGTGACTGCATGGTTTCAGCTAGTCCCTGCTCTGACCAGGCAGTGGTTACTCCTTAATGGCCGCTCTAGAGCGGCGGAAGGGGGCTCCCCTTCCCCGAGACCTCGTTCAGAGATGCATTGATCAGAGCAAAACTTAGACTTGCTTCCTCCTCCTGAGGACCAACTTCTGTTGGGCAAAACTTGCTCCAGGAGGTGGCCAGGGCTGCATCAGAAGGGAAGGTGGCGGTGTCAGAGAGACGAAGGTCCTTCTCCAGCGGCGTGAAGACAGAGGACTGAGCGTGTTCAGAGTCGGTCCCGGGCTGTGTCGCAGCGGTGGCCGTTAGATGGCACTGCCGCCCTGGGTGCTGCCGGCGCCCTGGTCGGAGCCGCCCGAGCTCATCGGGTTTCCTAGGAGAAACAGGGCTCCTCTAACCCTTCTCCTTCCCTCTTAGTGCTCCCAGCTGCCTTTCACTGCCCCTTTCCAAAAGCAGCGTGACCCGTTCCCACCACGCTTCAGCGTGCTGGACCTGGCTTTGGGCCAGCGCTGCGGCCTGAGGGGTCGGGCAGGAATCAAACTTCATTTCCCCGAGTGGCTGTTTTCCTCCTGTGTTTCCCTTTGTGCAGCAGTTGCCGCTGTTGTTCCCTGTGCTCATCTGTACGTGGTCGAGTTTCTCCGACTCGGGTGCTTGGGAGAGCTGGGAAGTTCATGCCGCCACGGAAGAGAAGCGTGTCGGAGCCTGCTGAACGAGCCTGTGCCTTGGGCAAGTGGGGGAAAGCCAAACTTACTGCCTCTAATCGTCTTCTGTGCAAGCAGAGATGAAGCGGTCAGAAAACCATGCCAGAAATGACTAATGCTCCTTGCTCCTCGCCTGTCGGGCGCCGGAGCCGTGGCTGTGCGCAGTGACCTGCTTAGCACGACCCGAGAGTGCCCCATCTCGGCTGAAAACACGTGGCCTGCCCACATTCCTGAGCCGAGGCGGGGAACGGCCTCCGGTGCAGCCGGGTGCCGCCGTCCCCAACAGGGCAGGGTTTGAGGAAAGGGCAGCTGCCTGTCCGTTGGCCGCTCCGGCACTCGGCAAGAATTCCTTGCACAACCGCTCCTAGGTGAGCGGTGACAGTTGCTTCCTGATGTGTCTAATTCCTGCCGTCCTCGGAGCACGCGTTGCCACGCTCCGCTGAGCACCTGGCCCGCAGCCCGGCTCTCCCGAGAGCAGCAGCGGCGCCGGCGCCTTGTTTGCTCTCGTGTTGCCGGGGTTCAGGTGCAGCAACGCGGCGCGGCACGCGGGCAGTGCCTTCCTCCGCCCGCCCGCCGAAGAGGAGCAGCCAACGCGGCCGGCCGCAGCTCGGCTGCCCCCAGGGCCCTCGCTTTGCTCCCGCCGTGCCAGCGCCGCTCCGAGCGGACCCCACCAACGCGTCTCGCGTGCGAGACGGCCGGTCCCCCCGGGCAGCGTTCAAGAGTGATCCTTCCAGCCGGGTACGGGCCGCAGGGTTCGGCTGCAGCGGTGCATCCTTTTTTTTTAAGCAACGTGCTTTTGGAAACTCTTCTCAACCCGCCTCTGCTCCGCTCCCGGAGCCGCTCGGTGCGCCCGGAGAGCGGAGGAAGCCGTTGGCCTCGGGGCCGTCTCGCCGTTCCCCAGCCCCGTTGCGCATGTTTGTAAATCTGGCGGCCGCGCGGTTCGAGTCCAGCTAGCGCCGGGAAGGGGGGAGCCCCGCGCGGCAGCCGGGTGCCCCGCGCCGGCCCTCGGCCTTGCCGCCGGCTTTCCCGCGGGGCGAAGCCCCCGTTTCCGCCGGGTGTTCGGAGGAACGAGGCAGCGGGCGCCTTGGCTTGGGCCGGCTCTGTCCCAGCCCCTTTATTACAAACGCGAATGGCTATAACTTAACGCGGGCGCCGTGGCTTCCCCCCGGCTCGGGGTCCCTGTCCGACGGCGAAGCCAGCGGCCGAGCCCGGGGACCTGAGGTTCGGAGGCGGCTCCGAGCGACCGCTGCGGAGCCAGAGACTGGCCAGAAAGTCCGAGAGGGGGCGAGTCCGTGCAAGACAAGGGGCGAGTCCTGGCGCGGGCCGGGGGCTGGCGGGGTCCCCCGGCGCCGGGCGGCTGCGGCTAGTGGGGACAGGCCACCTCCGGCCCCTGGAAGTGGGGCCAGAGCTCGAGCAGCTCCCCGGGGCTGTAGTGATGGACCATGACCAGCTTGGAGAACTTGCACTTGTCATAGGCGATCTTGTGCATGTTGAAGAGGCCCCAGGGGCTGCTGGTGACGGTGACGCCCAGCGCGTGCAGGCAGAGCCCCACGAAGGCGTCCTCCATGTTGATGAGGGGCAGGGTCTGGGCCACGGCGTGCACCTTGCGGGCCAGGTCGCCCGAGAGCACGTAGGCTGGCCCGCCGCAGTAGGGCGGGTACGTCTCGTTGGGGTACACCTCGGGCGGCACGTACCACTTGTAGGCCTTGTTGCGCAGGGGCCCCGTGTTGCGGTAGATGTAGCCCGTCGCGAAGTCCCGCTTGGGGGGCAGCTGGGGCTGCAGCAGCTGCCGCACCAGGTAGCCCAGGTTGAGGAAGACGTCCTGGTCCGCCTTCACCACGTAGCTGGCGTTGGGGCAGTGCTTGCTCACCCACTCCATGCCCATCAGCGTCTTCAGCGTCAGGTTGTTGTAGGTGTCCAGGAAGTCCTGCTGGAGGACGTCGTGGTACAGGGCGCTCTCCTCCTCCAGCAGCCGCTGCAGCGGGCCCCCGAACACCGGGTGCACGCCGGTGAGGAAGAGCCGCAGCACGGCCACGCCGGGCACGGACCGCTCGTCGCCCCAGGTGCGCCGCACCGCCCGCCGCCCGGCCGTGTCCCGCGGCTCCGTGGCCACCAGCAGCACCAGGAAGGGCGTCCGGTCCCGGCACTTGTGGGGCTCGTTGAGGAGGAAGCGGTAGGGGTAGGGGTAGGGCGGCTGCAGCGGGTGCCGGGTGGCCGCCGGCTCGGCCGTGTCGTTGCCCAGCGCCTCCCGCCAGGTGAAGGTGGCCGCCGGCCCGGCGTCGCCGCCGGCCTCATCCTGCGGCAGCGTGGCGAAGGGCTCCTGGGTGCCCCGCTGCAGCCGCAGCCCCAGCAGCGCCAGCGAGACGCAGGCGGGCAGCAGCAGCACCCGCAGGCTGGCCGGGCACTTCATGGCGGCACGGCTTCGGGGCGGCTTCACCGGGCAGCGGTGTCGTCTGGGGCCGACCTGGGAGGAGACGCGATGCCTGAGACCAGGAGCTGAGCCGGCGCGGGGCCGCGGAGCGCACGGGGAGCTGGGAGCGTGCAGGGGTGGGCGAGCGTGCAGGGAGCTGGGAGCACGTGGGGATGGGGGAGCACAAGGGGAGTTGGGAGCGTGCAGGGACTTTGGGAATGTGCAGGGAGTTGGGGAGCGTGCAGGGACCTTGGGAAGGTACAGGGAGCTGGGAGCACGTGGGGAGCAGGAGCATGCAGGGATGGGCGAGCATGCAGGGACCTTGGGAGCATGCAGGGACCCGGAGAGCATGTGGGGCTGGGAGAGCACACAGGGAGCCTGGAGTGCACGGGGAGCTGGGGAGGAGCGTGCGGGAACGAGGAGTGTTCAGGGACCCAGGGAGCATGCAGGGAACTGGGGAGCGTGCAGGGATCCAGGGAGCGTACAGGGATCCGGGGAGCATGCAGGGAGCTGGGAGCGTGCAGAATCTGGGGAGTGTGCAGGGATCCGGGGAGCGTGCAGGGACCTGAGGAGTGTGCAGGGATCCGGGGAGCGTGCAGGGAGCTGGGAGCGTGCAGGGACCTGGGGAGTGTGCAGGGATCCAGGGAGCGTGCAGGGAGCTGGGGAGCGTGCAGGGAGCTGGGGAGCGTGCAGGGATCCGGGGAGTGTGCAGGGATCTGGGGAGTGTGCAGGGAGCTGGGAGCGTGCAGGGACCTGGGAGCGTACAGGGATCCAGGGAGTGTGCAGGGAGCTGGGAGCGTGCAGGGATCCAGGGAGTGTGCAGGGAGCTGGGAGCGTGCAGGGAGCTGGGAGCGTGCAGGGATCCAGGGAGTGTGCAGGGAGCTGGGAGCGTGCAGGGAGCTGGGAGCGTGCAGGGATCCAGGGAGTGTGCAGGGAGCTGGGAGCATGCAGGGACCTGGGAGCGTGCAGGGATCCGGGGAGCGTGCAGGGAGCTGGGAGTGTGCAGGGAGCTGGGGAGTGTTCAGGGAGCTGGGGAGTGTGCAGGGATCCAGGGAGTGTGCAGGGAGCTGGGAGCGTGCAGGGATCCGGGGAGTGTGCAGGGATCCGGGGAGCGTGCAGGGAGCTGGGAGCATGCAGGGAGCTGGGGAGTGTGCAGGGAGCTGGGAGCGTGCAGGGACCTGGGAGCGTGCAGGGAGCTGGGAGCGTGCAGGGATCCAGGGAGTGTGCAAGTAACTGGGGAGCGTGCAGGGATCCGGGGAGCGTGCAGGGACCTGGGGAGCGTGCAGGTAACTGGGGAGCGTGCAGGGATCCGGGGAGCGTGCAGGGAGCTGGGAGCGTGCAGGGATCCAGGGAGTGTGCAGGGACCTGGGGAGCGTGCAGGGACCTGGGGGTGTGCAGGTAACTGGGGAGCGTGCAGGGATCCAGGGAGTGTGCAGGGACCCAGGGAGCGTGCAGGGACCTGGGGGTGTGCAGGTAACTGGGGAGCGTGCAGGGATCCAGGGAGTGTGCAGGGAGCTGGGAGCGTGCAGGGATCCAGGGAGCGTGCAGGGAGCTGGGAGCGTGCCGGTCTCTCCCGCAGCCCTCACAGCCAGCCACGGACCCACTGCACCGCATCCCCGCTCGCGCGAGCAGGTCTTTGCTGGTGGAGGCAGCGCGGAGCCCCAAGGCCGCGGGCTGATAAGCGTCGCTGGGCGCGATAAGGCCAAGGGCCCTTCGGCATGCGGGGCCGCGCCAGGTGGGGCCAGCGCAAACACGGCGCGGCGATAGCGGGAGGCCGTGCTCGGGAGCACGCTCCGGGATGTGGGAACGCGCCGTGCTGCGAGAGCACGCTCCGGGATGCAGGAATGCCTCGCGCTCCGGGATGCGGGAAGGCCTCGCCGCATGCTCCGGGCTGACGCCGGCCGGGAACGAGCGCTGCCAAGCCCGGGGAGCGGCCCGGGACGCCGCGTCCCCTGCAACGGCCCCGCTGCCTGCTCGGAAACATCACCAAGGTGCCGCGGGGAGCGGAGTGGCCCGGCGGCCTCGCCTGACCCTCCCGCTGGGAACTCGCTGACGAGAATTGCCCCGGTTAAGGCTCCTCTCGGTTCTCGGGGGTAATTACTTATCTGCCGTCTGGCTTGTGCTGAAACCCCGGAGCTCATTTCTTCCCGGCAGCAGGGCAGGAGTCCGTGCGATAAGGCCGCCCGGAGCTTACGCGTCCTGCCCCACACGTGCGCCAGCAGCGCCAGGGCTCAGCCCGGCCGCGGGGCTCCTGGGGCCGCTTTGGGGATGGGGCGCTCGGGGGGGCCCGACAGATCCCGCACTGGCCCGGGGGCTGCCTTTTGTGGGGGGGGGGGAAGGGGGCCCGGACGCCTGGGTCCACTTTCGGAGGTGGGGGGGAGGGGGCGGGACGGACCGTGGCTGGAGCTGGGCCCGGCCGGGGGGTCCCAACCGCCCCAGCCGGGACCCGCCGGGGCCGGTGCAGCTCGGGGCTGCAGCGCCCGGTGCCGTCCCGTCCCGTCCCGGGGCTCCCGGAGCTCCCCGGGAAGCAGCGCCCGGTCCCTGCCTGTCTCGTCCCGTCTCATCCCGGGGCTCCTCGGGGAGCAGCGCCCGGTGTCGTCCCGTCCCGTCCCGTCCCGTCCCGGGGCTCCGGGGCTACAACGCCCGGTCTCTGCCCGTCCCGTCCCGTCCCGTCCCGGGGCTCCGGGGCTGCAGCGCCCGGTCTCTGCCCGTCCCGTCCCGTCCCGTCCCGGGGCTCCGGGGCTGCAACGCCCGGTCTCTGCCCGTCCCGTCCCGTCCCGTCCCGGGGCTCCGGGGCTGCAACGCCCGGTCTCTGCCCGTCCCGTCCCGTCCCGTCCCGGGGCTCCGGGGCTGCAACGCCCGGTCTCTGCCCGTCCCGTCCCGTCCCGTCCCGTCCCGGGGCTCCGGGGCTGCAACGCCCGGTGCCGTCCCGTCCCGTCCCGGGGCTCCGGGGCTGCAACGCCCGGTCTCTGCCCGTCCCGTCCCGTCCCGTCCCGGGGCTCCGGGGCTGCAACGCCCGGTCTCTGCCCGTCCCGTCCCGTCCCGTCCCGCCCCGCCGGGGCCGCCGCTCACCTGCGCCCAGTGCCGTGGCCTCGCGGCTCTGCGGCGCGGGCGGCCGGGGCGGGCGAGGTGGCTGCGGCGCTGACGCAGCCCGGGCACCGCGCCCCCTGCGCAAACTTCCGCCCCGGCGGCCCGGCCCGGCCCGGCCCGGCCCGGCTGACGCAGGGCGGCCAGAGCGGCGGGCGCCCGGCCCGGCCCGGCCCCTGCGCCGCGGAGCAGCCGCGGGACCCAGGCGTCCGGGTCCCCGCCCCCACCCAAGGGACCCAGGCGTCCGGGATCCTCTCCCCAGGGGACCCAGGCGTCCGGGTCCCCGCCCCCACCCAAGGGACCCAGGCGTCCGGGATCCTCTCCCCAGGGGACCCAGGCGTCCGGGTCCCCGCCCCCACCTCTGGCAGACCCAGGCGTCCGGGTCCCTGCCGCCCCCCCCAGGGGACCCAGGTGTCCGGGATCCTCTCCCCAGGGGACCTAGGTGTCCAGGTCCCCACTCCCCCCAGGGGACCCAGGCGTCTGGGTCCCTGCCCCCTGCCGAGGGCACCAGGTCGGGGACGCGGCCCGTCGGGGACCCCCATCCCCGGCGGCGGCGGTGGTGGCGGCGCTGGGGCCTCGCCACGCCGCTGAGCTGATGTCAGGTGCGCGACGGCCCCTGCGGGGAGTGGGAAGCACGTTCGCCCCGTCCCTGTCCCCATCCCGTCCCATCTGTCCCCATCCCATCCGTCCCTATCCCTGTCCCCATCCCTGTCCCCCATCCCTGTCCCCATCCCATCCGTCCCTATCCCTGTCCCCACCCCTGTCCCCATCCCATCTGTCCCCATCCCATCCCAGCCCGTCCCCCGTCCCCAGGGGGTCACGGTGCCGCTCGCCCTGCTGCCAAGGACGCCACGCGGGCAGTGGGGATGGCCCATGTCCCAGCGTGGGACAGAGGCCAAGCGCTCCTCCTCGGAGGTGCCGGTGGCAACGCGGGTGTCAGGTGACGCAGCTGGGCCCGAGGGGGGGCGGCAGTGGCTGCGCCGGTGTGCACAGAGTGGGGGCTACGCGAGGGGACATGGACACGCAAGGGGACACATACACGAGGGGACATGCATGCAAGGGGATGTGCATGCAAGGGGGATGCACATGCAAGGGGATGTGCGTGGAGGGGACATGCAGGTGCAAGGGGACATGGGTGCAAGGGGACGTGGGTGCAAAGGGAACATGCAGGCGCAAGGAGACATGTGCAAGGGGGACATGCGGGTGCAAGGGGACCCACGAGTGCAAGGGACATGCATGCAAGGGGACATGTGGGTCCAAAGGGCCGTGCATGCAAGGGGACACACAGGTACAAGGGGGACACGCGAGTGCAAGGGCCTGAGCTGTCAGGGCCCAGAGGGCATGAACGGCCCTTGATGGCCCTGAGCAGCCTCAGCCGGGCCCCTCCTGCGCCCTCCGCCCCGGCCCGGTGCCCATTTAGGCTCGGCTGGCTCCGGCCAGGCCCCTTCGTGGAGGGGCTGAGCGGGGCCGGGGTCGGGGCCGGTGCTGGGCCGGGCTGTCGCTGACGGGACAGTGACGCTGCATCTCGGAGCGCGTCCGGAGCATCCCTGGGTCTCCCATAATCTCGGGTCCCCGGAGCATCTCGAAGTCCCTGAGCGTCCCCAGCACATCCCCGGGTCTCTGTCCCTGGAGCATCCCCAGGTCTCCCATAATCCCCGGAGCATCCCCAAGTCCCCGGAGCATCCCCAAGTCTCCCATAATCCCGGGTTCCCAGAGCACCCCACGTCCCTGGAGCATCCCCAAGTCCCCAGCGCATCCCCACGTCTCTGTCCCCGGAGCACCCCTGGGTCTCCCATAATCCCTGGAGCATCCCCAAGTCCCCAGCGCATCCCCAGGTCTCCCATAATCCCGGGTCCCCAGAGCATCTCGAAGTCCCCGGAGCATCCCCAGGTCTCCCATAATCCCGGGTCCCCGGAGCATCCCCAGGTCTCCCATAATCCCGGGTCCCCGGAGCGTCCCCGGGTCTCCCTCGGCCCGGGTCCCCCCCTGCGTCCCCGGGTCTCCCTCGCCCCGGGTCCCCCCCTGCGTCCCCGGGTCTCCCCCATCATTCCCGTCCTCTCCTGCCTCCCCGGTTTCCCACCACCCCAGCTCCTCTCCCACACCCGCGGTCCCCGGCTCTCCCATGGGCCCGGCCCCCTCCTGTGTCCCCGGGTCCCCCGTCACCCCCCCTCCCCAGCTCGCCGGAGCACCCCGGCTCTCCAAACATCCCGCCCCCCCCCAACGCCCCCCCCGGCCGCCGGCTGCGGCGGCTCAGCACCGCGGACAGCGCCGCGCCGGGCCCAGGCGTCCGGGGGGGGGGGGGGGAACACACCTGGAGGGGTCATGGAGGGGCGGGTTTTCCCCTTTTTCTCACCAAACTAGACCCCCCCCCCCGGCTGGAGGACGGCTCGCCGGGGAAGGGCTGCTCCCGGGTTGGGGGGGGGGGGGGAAAGCCTGGGTCCCCGACCCCCCCTCCCTGCACCTCGTCACCCCCCCTTGCACCCCCCCTTTGCCAAACTTTGCACTCCCCCCCGTTAACCCCCCCCACCTGCCCTTGCACTTTCTTGCACCCCTTTTGCACGCTGCACCCCGCTGTCACCTCCTGCCCAACATCCCCCCCCACCCCCGACCTGCGGTTTGGGGGCCCAGAGAGCCCCGGGGCCGCTGCCCCCCCGCCGGTGTCCTGCCCGCGGCCCGGCCCCGGCGGGGGGCTTTCTCAGCCGCCGCCGCCCTTCGCTTGGACAAAGGACAGAGCCAGGTACTAAAAACCAGGGAGCTGGTACAAAAATATTTGTGTAGAAAGGATAAAACCGCCCGGGGGGGGGGGGGGGAGAGCAAACCCGGGCCGGGGGCTCGCTCTGCGCCCGGAGCCGCCAGCCCTGCCCAGCACCCCGGCACGGCTCCGGCACGGCCCCGGGGGCTCCAGAACGGCTCCAGATACCCCGGCACAGCTCCAGGGGCTCCAGAATGGCTCCGGACACCCCGGCACGGCCCCGGGGGCTCCAGCACGGCTCCGGACACCCCGGCACAGCTCCGGCACGGCCCCGGGGGCTCCAGAACGGCTCCAGATACCCCGGCACGGCTCCAGGGGCTCCAGAATGGCTCCGGACACCCCGGCACGGCCCCGGGGGCTCCAGCACGGCTCCGGACACCCCGGCACGGCTCCGGGGGCTCCAGAACGGCTCCGGACACCCCGGCACGGCTCCGGGGGCTCCAGAACGGCTCCGGACACCCCGGCACGGCTCCAGCACGGCTCCGGACACCCCGGCACGGCCCCGGGGGCTCCGGCACGGCCCCGGGGGCTCCAGCACGGCTCCGGCACGGCCCCGGGGGCTCCGGCGCGGGGCGGCGCGCGGTCCCGTCAGTCCAGCGGGATGTCGACGGAGGCCAGAGCCTCGACGGCCCAGGCCGGGTACTTGTCCCGGGAGCCGTACATGGTGCGCATGAAGTCGCGGACGAACTGGGGGAAGCGCTGGGCGAGGATGCTCTCCCGCATGGAGCGCATCAGGTTGAGCTGCGGGGACGGCGGGGGTCAGGGCCGGCCGGCCGTGGCCCCCCCGGCCCCCTCCCCGGCCCGCCGGCTCACCTGGTAGGCGATGTTGTGCACGGTGAGGTGGTGCAGGGCAGCCGTGTCGCTGCGCAGCAGCGCGTGCAGGTATGCCCGGCTGTGCCTGCGTGGGGAGAGAGCCCGGGCGGGGGGTCAGAGCCGTGAGCCGGACCCCCCCGCCACCCCCGCCGCCGCCGCTACGCACCCCTGGCACGTCGGGCACCCGCAGTCCTCGTCGATGGGTCGGAAATCCTTGGCGAACTGCTTGTTCTTCAGCTGCAGCGAGCCCCAGGGCACCAGGGCCGAGCCGAAGCGCTGGGGGGGGGCCAGGAGCGGGGTGAGGGGCTGCACCGGGAGGGGGGCGCCCCGGTCCGGCCCCCCCCCACCCAACCCCGCACAGCCGCTTACCGCCGTCCGCGTGGGGAAGACACAGTCAAACATATCGCAGCCCAGGGCAACGCAGACCACCAGGTCGGTGGCGTAGCTGGGGGGGGGGACAGCGAGGGCTGAGCCGGGCGGCCCCCGGTGCCGTGGGGGCACGGGCTGGGACCCCCTGCTCCCCGCAGCCCTGGCATCCTGCACCCCGCAGCTCCCCGCTCCCCCCGGCTCCCCCCATCCCAGCGCATCCTGCAGCTCCCCGCTCCCCCCGGCTCCCCCCATCCCAGCGCATCCCGCAGCTCCCCGCTCCCCCCAGCTCCCCCCATCCCAGCGCATCCTGCAGCTCCCCGCTCCCCCCGGCTCCCCCCATCCCAGCACATCCCACACCCCGCAGCTCCCCGCTCCCCCCGGCTCCCCCCATCCCAGCGCATCCCGCAGCTCCCCGCTCCCCCCAGCTCCCCCCATCCCAGCGCATCCCGCAGCTCCCCGCTCCCCCCGGCTCCCCCCATCCCAGCGCATCCCGCAGCTCCCCGCTCCCCCCGGCTCCCCCCATCCCAGCGCATCCCGCAGCTCCCCGCTCCCCCCGGCTCCCCCCATCCCAGCGCACCCCGCAGCTCCCCGCTCCCCCGGCTCCCCCCATCCCAGCGCACCCCGCAGCTCCCCGCTCCCCCTGGCTCCCCCCATCCCAGCGCACCCCGCAGCTCCCCGCTCCCCCCGGCTCCCCCCATCCCAGCGCATCCCGCAGCTCCCCGCAGCTCCCCGCTCCCCCCAGCTCCCCCCATCCCAGCGCATCCCGCAGCTCCCCACTCCCCCCGGCTCCCCCCATCCCAGCGCATCCCGCAGCTCCCCGCAGCTCCCCGCTCCCCCCGGCTCCCCCCATCCCAGCGCATCCCGCAGCTCCCCGCTCCCCCCAGCTCCCCCCATCCCAGCGCATCCCGCAGCTCCCCGCAGCTCCCCGCTCCCCCCAGCTCCCCCCATCCCAGCGCATCCCGCAGCTCCCCACTCCCCCCGGCTCCCCCCATCCCAGCGCATCCCGCAGCTCCCCGCAGCTCCCCGCTCCCCCCGGCTCCCCCCATCCCAGCGCATCCCGCAGCTCCCCGCTCCCCCCAGCTCCCCCCATCCCAGCGCATCCCGCAGCTCCCTGACTTCCCTGGCTGTCCCGCTTCCCCCGGCTCCCTACGTCTCCCGGCCCCCCGCATCCCCCAGCTCCCTGCCTGCCCCATCTCCCCGCATCCTGCCTCTCCCAGCTCCTCCCAGCTCCCTGCGTCCCGGGGCTCCCGGCGGCGCTCCCTGCCATCCCACCGCCCCCCGGCTCCGGGAACGGCCCCCCGGGAGGGCCGGACGCCTACCCGACGCCCATGAGGTAGCGGGGCTTGTCGCGGGGCAGGCGCTCGGCGCTGAGCTTCACCACGCGCCAGAACTGGGCCTTCTCCTCGCCGCCGCTCAGGCCGCCGATGGCGAAGCCGGGCACGTCCCGCCGCGTCATCTCTGCGGCACGGGGAGCCGGGCAGCATCCGCCGCACCGGGAGGCAGGCGGGGAGCGGAAGATGGGGAGGAGGATGGAGACGGGGAAGGGGAAGAGGACGGGGAATGGGAGGCAGATGGGGAACAGGAGGAAGATGGGAACGAAAGGAAGACAGAATGAAAGACAGAATGGGAAGAAGATGGGGAACGGGATGGAGATGGGGAACGGGATGGAGATGGGGAACGGGAGGATGATGGGGAACGGGAGGAAGACAGAATGGAAGACAGAATGGAAAGAAGATGGGGAACAGAGTGGAGATGGGGAAGGGGAGGAAGATGGGGAATGGGAGAGGGGGAGCGGGTGGAAGACAGGGAAGGGGAAGAACATAGGGACTGGGAGGAAGACAGGGAAGGGGAAGAAGACGGGGAGCGGGAAGAAGACGGGGAGGGGAGGAAGACGGGGAGCGGGAGGAAGACGGGGAGCGGGAGGGCGCCGCTACCTTCCAGGCACTTGGCGCGCAAGGCCGGGTCAAGGCCGCCCTGGATGATGGCGAAGAGATGCTGCCGCTCCGGGTGCCGGTTGGCGGCGATGCAGCGGTCGAGCCAGCGGATGGACCTGCGGGAGAGGCCGGAGGAGGCCGTCAGGGCCCGGGGCCGGGCAGGGGGCGGCGGGGGGCAGCGGGGGGGCGGCGGGGGCCACCGACCTGTGCATGGCCTCCTCCACGCGGGGCCCCGTCGTCGTGCTGCTGACCACGTCGTCCAGCTGCATCACGATGTCGGCGCCTGGCGGGGCGCGGGGCGGCGGTGAGCGGGGCCGGGGGGCCCCCCGCCGGAGCCGGCGGCCCCCCCGGGGCGGCGCGGGGGCTTACCCAGGGCGTTCTGGATCTCGATGGACTTCTCCGGGCTGAGCAGGATCTCCTCCCCGCCGTAGGGCGAGCGGAAGCGGACGCCTTCCTCCGTCACCTCCGACAGCGCCGCCAGCGAAACCATCTGGAAGCCGCCGCTGTCCTGGGCGCCGGGCAGAGCGGGGAGTGGGCTGGGGGGCCTGAGACCCCCCTGCCCCGAGCGGGGTGGGGGCCAGGGGACCCCACGCACGGGGCGGGGGGCTGAGGTGGGGGTCTGGGGCGCCCCGAACGCCACGGGTTGGGGGGGGAATGGGGCTGGGGGAGCTGGGACAGGATCCAGGGCAGCGGCTGGGTGCAGGGGTCCAGGGTGGGGGGGGGCCCGGTCCTGGGATCCGGGTGGGGCTTTGCTGCGGGGGTCCCGGTCCCAGGGCAGGGATCCAGGGTGGGTGTCTAGGTCCCAGTGGGAGGGTCTGATGTGGGTGGGGGGGCATGGCGTGGAGGCCTGGAGGGGGTGGGGGGCCAGTGTCAGGAGCTGAGGGGCCAGCGTGGGGGTGTGGAGGGGGTGGGGGGGGTCCCAGCAGTGGGGCCTGGAGGGGCTGGGGGGCCTGGGGGGGGACGGAGGGGCTGGGGGTCCCGGCAGGGGGCCCGGGGGGCCCAGGGAGGCCGGGGTCCTGGTGGGAGGGCCTGGGGGAGCCGGAGGGGCTGGGGGTCCCAGCAGGGGGGGCCAGAGGAGCTAGGGGGCCCGGGGGGCCCAGGGAGCCCGGAGGGGCTGGGGGTCCCGGTGGGAGGGGCCCGGAAGGGCTGGGGAGGTCCCGGCGGGGGCCCGGGGGGCCCAGGGAGCCCGGAGGGGCTGGGGGTCCCGGAGGGGGGGGCCCGGAAGGGCTGGGGGGTCCCGACGGGGGCCCGGGGGGCCCGGGGGGCCTGGAAGGGCTGGGGGTCCCGGCGGGGGAGGTCCGCAGGGACTGGGGTCCCAGCAGGGGTCTGGGGGGTCCGGAGGGGCTGGCGGTTCCGGCGAGGGTCTGGAGGAGCTGGGGGTCCCGACGGGGGTCCGGGGGGCCCAGAGGGGCTGGGGGTCGTAGCGGGGGGGGGCCTGGAGGGGCTGGGGTCCCAGCGGGGGTCTGGGGAGCCCAGGGGGCCTGGAGGGGCTGGGGGTCCCGGCGGGGGGGGTCCGGAGGGGCTGGGGGTCCCGATGGGCTGGGGGTCCCAGCAGGGGTCCGGGGGGCCCAGGGGGCCCGGAGGGGCTGGGGGTCCCGGCAGGGGGGGTCCAGAGGGGCTGGGGGTCCCGACGGGGGGGGTCCGGGGGGCCCAGGGGGCCCGGCGGGGCTGGGGGTCCCGGCGGGGGTCCGGAGGGGCTGGGGGTCCCGATGGGGGGGGTCCCGGAGGGGCTGGGGGTCCCGGCGGGGGGGGTCCGGGGGGCCCAGGGGGCCCGGCGGGGCTGGGGGTCCCGGCGGGGGGGGGTCCGGAGGGGCTGGAGGTCCCGATGGGGGGGGTCCGGAGGGGCTGGGGGTCCCGGCGGGGGGGAGCCAGAGGGGCTGGGGGTCCCAATGGGTTAGGGGGCCCAGCAGGGGTCCGGGGGGCCCAGGGGTCCCGGCGGGGCTGGGGGTCCCGAAGGGGGGGGTCCGGGGGGCCCAGGGGGCCCGGAGGGGCTGGGGGTCCCGGCGGGGGGGGGGGGGGCTCACCGTGAGCAGGTTGTGGGGCCAGTCCATGAAGGCGTGGAGGCCGCCGGCGCGCCCCACCAGCTCGGGGCCCTGCTGCCGCCACCGCGTCAGGGCGCCCCACTGCCCCCCACGGCACGGGGAGGCAGGGGGCGGGGCCACCGGGGGCGGGGCCACCCCAGGGGGTGGGGCCACCCCAGGGAGCAGAGCTGTCTTAGCATAGGGGTTTGGGTCCTGGGGGGGGTGGGGCTCTTGGGGGCGGGGCTTTGCCAGGGTGTGTCCACGGGGTGGGTCAGGGCGGGTCCTCCTGGGACTAGGGGGCGGGGCTATCCCAAGGAAGGGGCGGGGCCATGGGGCAGGTCCTCTGAGGGCTGGGCATGGGGTTTTGGGAGAGGGAGGGGGATGCATGGGGGCGGGGCTCGAAGGGGCGTGGTCCTGGGGCAGGGCATGGGCGGGGCTCCCCGGGGTGGGGGGCGGGGCTCCCTAGGGCCTGGTCCTGGGGGCGTGTCCTCCTGGGGCAGGGGGCTCTGGAGGTGGGGCTGTGTGGGCGGAGCCCCCCGGGGCAGGTGGGGCTGTGTGGGTCAGGGCGGGGCTGTGGGCGGGGCTCCCGGGGCTGTGTAGGTGGGGCTTCTTGGGTGGGGTCTTTGTGGGCGGGGCTCCCTGGGCTGTGTGGGTGGAGCTCCCTGGGGCAGGGACTGGTTTATGGGTGGGGCTTCCAGAGCTGTGTGGGTGGAGCTCCCCCTGGGGCAGGTGGGGCTGTGTGGGTCAGGGCGGGGCTGTGGGCGGGGCTCCCAGAGCTGTGTAGGTGGGGCTTCTTGGGTGGGGTCTTTGTGGGCGGGGCTCCCTGGGCTGTGTGGGTGGAGCTCCCTGGGGCAGGGCTGTGTGGGCAGGGTTGTGGGCGGGGTTCCTGGGGTGGTGTGGGCGGGGCTGTGAGTGAGGGCGGGGCTGTGGGCGGAGCTCCCCGGGATCGGGGCTGTGAGGGTGAGGGTGAGCTGTGGGTGGGGCTCCCGGGGCTGTGGGGGTGGGGCAGGCTGTGGGCGGGGCTCCCGGGGCTGTGTGGGCGGGGCTCCCGGGGCTGTGGGGGTGGGGCAGGCTGTGGGCGGGGCTCCCGGGGCTGTGGGGGTGGGACAGGCTGTGGGCGGGGCTCCAGGGCTGTGTGGGCGGGGCTCCCGGGGCTGTGGGGGTGGGGCAGGCTGTGGGCGGGGCTCCAGGGCTGTGTGGGCGGAGCTCTGGGGCTGTGGGGGTGGGGGCTGGGGCGGGGGCTCCCCAGGGCAAGGGGCTGTGTGGGGCGGGCCAGGGCTGTGGGTGGGGTCATGAGCTGTGGGGGTGGGGATGTGGGCGGGGCTTAGGGGCTGCGTGCGTGGGGCCAGGTCCAGGGCTGTGGGCGGGGCTCCGGCGCTGTGGGGCGGGGCTTAGGGGCTCTGTGGGCGGGGCTCCGGGGCTGCGTGGGCCGGGCCAGGGCTGTGGGCGGGGCTTCGGAGCCGCGTGGGTGGGGCCGGGTTCAGCGCTGTGGGCGGGGTTACGGGGCTGTGTGGGCGGGGCTGGGGGTGTGGGCGGGGCTCCGGGCCGAGGGGGCGGGGCGCTCACCGGCCGCGTGCCCAGGTGGTAGGTGTTGCCGAGGCAGACGCGGCAGCCCAGCGCCGCCAGCTGCGCCGCCGTCAGGCCCTTGGCGGTGCCGCGCGTGGCCACGGGCATGAAGACGGGGCAGGGCACGGCGCCGTGCGGCAGCCGCAGCTCCCCGGCCCGCGCCCGGCTCCGCCCGCACTCGGCCGCCACCCGCAGCAGCGGCCCCGCTCCCGCCGCCGCCATCTTCGGCCGCGCCACGTGACCCCCGCTTCCGGCCGCCCCGCCGGAAGCGGCCGTCGCCAGGGGCAACGCGGCCGCCATGTTGAGGCTTCAGCCTCGGCCCTAGGCCTTCATGGCCGGGGGGAGGGGGGAGCGATGTGCTTTCTCATCGCCCTGCTTTGTTCTCCTACATCCCTTGTGGAGAGCTCCCTCCTCTTCCCCCTGCTATAATCTCCCCTATCCCGTGAGGGGACCCCCCCCCGTGTCACTGAGGGAGAGTCCCCTCCTCATCCCCCTGCCACGATCCCCCATATCCCCTGAGGGGACCCCCCCCGTGTCACCCAGGGAGAGCCTCCTCCTCACCCCCCTGCCACGATCCCCCATATCCCCCAGGGGAGAGCCCCCTCCTCACCCCCCTGCCACGATCCCCCATATCCCCCAGGGGAGAGCCCCCTCCTCACCCCCCTGCCACGATCCCCCATATCCCCCAGGGGAGAGCCCCTTCCTCACCCCCCTGCCACGATCCCCCATATCCCCCATGGAGAGCCCCCTCCTCACCCCCCTGCCACGATCCCCCATATCCCCCAGGGGAGAGCCCCCTCCTCACCCCCCTGCCACGATCCCCCATATCCCCCAGGGGAGAGCCCCTTCCTCACCCCCCTGCCACGATCCCCCATATCCCCCATGGAGAGCCCCCTCCTCACCCCCCTGCCACGATCCCCCATATCCCCCAGGGGAGAGCCCCCTCCTCACCCCCCTGCCACGATCCCCCATATCCCCCAGGGGAGAGCCCCCTCCTCACCCCCCTGCCACGATCCCCCATATCCTGCGAGGGGACACCCCGTGGCCCCCATGGAGATCCCTGTCCTCTGCTCCCCTGCCCAGCCCCATATCCCCCATGGAGATCCCCTTCCTCACCCCCCTGCCCAGCCCCATATCCCCCGGGAGACCCCCTCCTCTGCCCCCCCACTCCCAGCCTCTCCACATCCCCGTGGGTAACCTTCCCTCCTCCCCCGGTTTTGCCTCCGCGCCCCCCACCCCAGAAGCGCTGGGACAACCCCCATCCCGGCACCCGCGTGGCAGCGGCAACCCCGGAGCGGGGCGTCCCCGGCAGAGCCGGTCCCCGCGTGTTTGGGGTCTCCCCGGCTGCAGAGACCCGCCTGCCCCCCTCGCCGCCCGCGGCCCAGACCGGCTTTCGCTGCGGCCCTGGCCTCGGCCGCAGCTCCCCAGGGCCTGACCGAGGCGCTCGCCCTTGGCCGTCCCCCATCGCTGGTGCCAGCGAGAGCGGGGCGGCCTCGCGGGGGGAAGCCGGTGCCTTGCCCGGCCTCAGTTTCCCCTCATGCAATGTAAGAGGAGCTCTGCCCTTCCTCCGAGCGCACCCAGGATTTCTCACCATAACCTTGAAATAACCTTGCCTGGAGGGCTACCTAGCCCCAAACACTCGGAGCAGGTACTAGCTTAGAGAGTTATGCATCAGCAGCCAGGCACTTGAGCCGGGTCCTGAAGGGGGGGGATATTAAGGCCAGGTAAGGGCCAGGTGCCCCCCATCAGGTCGTCTGAGGGTAGCGTGGGTATAAAAGGAGGATTAGCTGCTGGGGAACAGCTATGAGGGAGCATGTGGGGAGCCTGAGCTGTGGGAATGGTCCCTGTTTTGGTATAAATCACTGTTCCTGTTTCTTTAGATTGGCAGAACATCATTTCCCCCCTAAATAGCTTTTAGTGTGAAAGAGGAGCGCGTCCTGGATTGGTGCGTGGGACCCGGTCGGTCTGAAGTAAGTAACGTCCCTTGGGAAGGGTACTGGTTCAGCAAGGGGCTGGGGCGCCAGCTCCCAAAACTGCCGTAGTTTATTTAAGGGGAGCCTGGTGGAAAGCTTGTCGAGGCTGGGCTGTCGCAGGGGGCTCTGCCTACCCATGTCAGACCTCCTTTGGAGGTGCGGGACCTCCATTAAACACCTGGTGGTAAGGGGGAATGGGGGCTTTCTCCCTAAAGCAAGGAGGTATGTGCCTGAAAACGCAGAGAGGTGACATCCAAGGGGCTCAGAGGAAGCTTTTCCCTTGTGCTCCAACTTCAACAGCTGTTAGTCTTGCTTGTGGGGTGGTCCTATATAGCAGCAGTATCCTGTTACAAATAAGAGTTTTGCATTTAAAATGCTAAATGGAAAAAGCCTTCAGAAATGACCCAAAAAACCTTCCTCCTCCCTAGTTAGCAGGGTGCCGGTGGGGACTCTGGCCGGGGCCAGGCGCAGACCCGGCGCGCACCGTGCCGAGGCGTCCCGCACCTTTCCCGGCGGTGCCGGGTGAGCCCCGGCCGAGAGCCGCCCGGCTGATTCCCGCGCGTCTCCGCGAAAGCGGCCCCGTGCCTGCGCTCTGCGGCCCAATTCGGCCTCAGCTGCGTGGATGCGCCGTGCCCAGCGCGGCTGCGCCCGAGCCCGCTTCTGCGGGGCGCTCCGGCTGGGGCGGGCCGAGGGATGCTGCAGCCGCGGACGGAGAGCCCGGCCCTGCTGCGGGCACGCTGCCGGCAGCCCTGCCCTGGAGCCCCTCTTTGCCCGGGGTGGGCTGGCGGGGGCACGGATGTCCTGCCGATGCACGTGTCGGAGCAGCCGGCAGCTCATCCCGGCCCTCCTGGGGCGGGGGGGAACCGCACAACTGTGCGATGAGCTTGTTTCCAGCGTTAACTAGCTGGATGAAGGATGAGCGCTTAGAGAAATTGAGCCGTGCGACAGCCTGGCTTGGATCGAGCTCCAGCTTTCCCTCCTCTGGGCTCTTGCAGAACAAGTCTCTCCCAGAGCTGTGTCACCTCTGCGAGCAGAGCCTGAAGCGGTCTGGCCTGCTCGCAGCTGATCCGTGTGCCCCTCCATCTGCTCTTCCTCCAGAAATAAGGCAAGGGTTTTCTCAGAAATCTGCCGCTGGAAATCTGGTAACAGGCTTGCTTAATGCAGCAAGGGATTTAATTAGTTTTTCCCAGAGAGAAGGAGAGGAAGGGGAAATAGTGAGCAGCTGCTGGCATCTCCGTCTGCAGCCTCCCGTGCTGCCCCTCCCTCCTCATCGCTGGGGACTGAAAGCTGTGCTTGTGGCTTGGTGCATCTGCAGAAAGCGGTGCCAACAAATCCAACCTGTCTCCTCTGCTTCGTTGCCTCTTCTTTCCTCTCCTCCTCTAGGAACAGAGTGTTCCTTGCTCCGGTGGGGCAGCTCTCTTGTGTCCAAGCGAAATGGCTGAGCCCAGATTATGGTAACGCGAGCGGGTTCGAATAACCCGCTTCCGTGGAGCGCAAACGGGCTCCCTCAGGTGAGCGGGGAAACGGATCTCCCCTGCCTCCGGCCCGCCGCAGCCATCCGGCTCCACGCGCGTGGCCGGAGAGGGGCCCTGCCCCGCGGGAGGGAGCAGGGCAGCGCCGGCCAGCTCGCCGGGCACCCTCGGGTCTGACCTTGGCTAGCGAGCGACGGGCAGCCTGCCAGAGCCCCCGGGACGCGCGGGTGGCGGCTCTGCCGGGGGCGAAACCGGACCGAGGATTGATCCCGCCGCTGCTGTAAATGGCTGGGACGGGGGGCTGCTGCCTGGAGGAGGCCGCAGCTCCCCTGGCTGGATGGGGGCTCTGGGGGCCGTAAACGACACGGCGTTGAGTCCGAACGGCTCTTATTTCTCCGCAGAGGGATGATGGTGCAGTTTCAGCGAGGCTGCCTGATCTCTCCAGCGAGAGGAGAGCCTTGTGGGTGCAGCCGGGCTGGCACCAGGGCATATGGTGCCGTTCGCAGCCCTGGGACAAAGGCCTCGTGGTTTGGGGATGAGTCCAGCTTGCAGCCTGTGGTGTACGAAATGGAGCTGGAGGAGGAATGGTTCTCTGGGCATCCCTGTTTCCCCCCCCCCCCCCCCCCAATTCCTTATGGCTAGGATATATAGCCAAGATGTGTCCAAAATTTGCAGCATCCCTCCCTGGCCCACCTGACATGGTGGAGAGCCAGCATCTGCAACGGGTGCAGCCTTGCTGGCTTCGGAAGAGCGCCCACGGCCTGGGATGCGGCTGCGACCGGGCTGTAGAGCTGGGTAGCCAGGATGGCAGCCCCTCACCCCCAGGAATGGGGCTGCATCCCTGTCCGACGCCGCGCAGACCTCCTCGCGGGCTGGCTGGGATGGCTCCGGCCGAGCCCAGCGCTGAAGTGACCAGCAACGTGACAGACCCTGTCTTGTCCTTCCCTTCCGCAGCTGGAAGATGAACACGGTGCACGACGCGCGGACCGAGGCGCGGGAGCGGCCGAACCGGCGGACGGTGGACCAGCTGAGCCCGGAGCTCCGCGTGGAGAAGTACATCCTGCTGAGCATGGATGGGAAGCTGCTGGGACCGGAGCTGAGCCGGATCCGGAGCGGTAGGGCCGCGAGGTGCTTGGAGGAGGGAGGATTGCCCTTAGAAAGAGGGATACACCCTGCTAGTGTCCAGCTGGTTCTCACTGAATCCCTGCTGGTCTGTGCTGGGGAAGGTAACAGGGGCAGATAGCCCTCCCAATCCAGCCTGGAGGAGGTGCCGGCCCGCTGGACTCAGCTTTCTCAGGGTGTTCTGGTCCCACCTGGATTTCGGAGGCCTCTATTGCTGGTCCTGGCATCCTGAAATCCAGGTGCTGGGGCTCAGCTGCTGCCCTGGGGATGCCCAAAGGCATTTGCAGTGTGGAAAGGGGTTTTTCTGCTCCCCAAGTCTGACATGAGCATCAAGACGCACAGCAAGACGCAGTGGGGTGGAGGCTCACGGTGCCTTTGCCCTCCCTGCCGCAGAGATGGCCCTGCCCCTGGAGCGCCTGGATGCTGACCTGCCCCAGGACCTGCCCGCGGGCTACCTCTGGCGCCAGCGCCGCTCGCTGCCCACCTTCCCCCTCGCCCCGGGGAGCGGCCCCCAGAGCCCCGCGGACCTCAGGTACATGGCGCCAGGACGGAGAGCGCCGGTGCTCCCCGCCGGCTCGTGCCGGGGGCCACCTCGGCCAACTGCGCCGCCGTCTGCCGCGCTGCCTCCTGCGAGGGCTTGGAGCCTCCTGGCACTGGGACTCGTCGTAACCTATGCCCGATGCCCCGTTCGCGGTGGGGCAGGCGAGGGGTGCTCAGCCCATCCTTCTTTTCCAGGAGAAGCTCGGACCTGCTCTGCGCCGGCCAGTTCCCCGCAGGGCTCAGCGACCTGGTGACGGGCATGCAGGCCCCTGCCTCGCCGTGCCCCCGGAGCCGTGGCAGCCCGCGGGCCCGTCCCCGCTCCTCCCTGGCAGCGCAGGCCTCCCGCGGACCTCCCGCCACGGCGGAGGATGCTGCGGGGAAGGAAGGTGGCAGGGAGTGAGGGGCGTCCGAGCCCTCGGGCCAGCTGTCCCCAGCGGGTGCTGGTAAGGAGGTGCCGTGGCGGGGCTGTGATGGGAGGATGGTGCAAAATAAAGACTCTGAATGTGACCCCAGGCTGGTGTGTTGGTGCCAGAGAGGACTCTGAGCGTGGCCCGAGGTGGCTGCGCTGGGGGGTGACGGTCCCCAGGGGAGGGGGGTTCCCCTGGCCCCAGTGCAGCCTCCGGCCCTCGCCTCGGAGACATGCGGTAGCAAGACATGGGCTTCTACACGGGGACGTACGGTAGGGGATCTCCAAACGTCATTGGGCTGTGCCCGGGAAGGGAGAAAGCGGCAGAGCATCAATGGGGCTCGTGATTGACGGCTGGCTGGCGAATCATGAGCGGCTTTTCGTCAGGGAGTACCCGCCCTGGGTTGGTCAGTCTGGTAGACTGGCAGAGGAGCTGTCCAATGACAAGGGCGTATGGGAGGGGTGAACAAGCTAGTTTCCTTCGGGAAGCGATTCGCTAGCTTCCCGGAGTGGCAGTCCTCTCTACCAATAGAATGGCAGGAACAAAGTCTTGGGGCGGGAGCTGCCGCTGTGCCGTCTCAGCTGACAGGCCAGCTCCACCTCCCATTGGCTGGTAGGAACGAGCGACGCGTTGGGAAACCAATGAAAAGGGAGAGGTGGGGCGTGGCGACCCGCTCCCGCCTTCCCTCTTGAGTGACAGCGAAGAGCTCCGCTCCGCTCGGCCGGCTGCTCTGACTGACGGCTCAGGCTCCCAATGGCGGCGCCGGCTGAGGGGCGCGGGGCGGGCCCGGCTGAGCGGCGCCTCCGGGGGTGTCGCCAGTGCCGGATGAGGAGACTCGGAGGGGAAGTTTGGTCGCCGCCGCCGCCGCGGACTGTGTAAGGAGGAGCCGCCGCCGCCGCCGGGAGAGCGGGGCCCTCCGCGCCGCCATGGGGAACCGGGGCATGGAGGAGCTGATCCCGCTGGTGAACAAGCTGCAGGACGCGTTCAGCTCCATCGGGCAGAGCTGCCACCTCGACCTGCCGCAGATCGCCGTGGTGGGCGGGCAGAGCGCGGGCAAGAGCTCCGTGCTCGAGAACTTCGTGGGCCGGTGAGTCCCGCCGCGCCGCGCCGGGGAGGGGCGGGCGCCGCGTACGCAAACTGCGTAGCCGCCCGCCCGCCCGCCGCCGCCGCGCGGCGCAGCTGGCGTAAGCGCGCTTGGTGAATCCCGCCTGCGTAAGGCGGCTCGAGGCGGGCGGGGGCGCGAGCGCCGCCGTAGCAGCCCCCCCTCCCCCCCCCGCCCCGTGCCCGGCCACCGCTACGCAAACTGCGGATCATCCCGGCAGCCCGGCCCTGTGCTACGCACTTGGCGTAAGGCGCGGCCCAGGGGAGCGGGTCACAGGCCGGCCCTTACGCCAGCGGCGCAGGCGGGGGCTCGGGCCGTGGCGGGCGCGCGCGGCGCTGGCGCAGGGGAGCTCTGTGAATAGCGGGGGGCTCCGCCAGTCCCGGGCCTCTGTCGCCGTCGCCTGCCCGGTGCGGCCCGGCCCGGGCCCGGGAGCAGAGCGGAGCGGGGTCCCCGGGCTGGGGATGCGCGGTAACACCGGGGGGAGGTGCAGGGGTGTGGAGGGGCTGCGCTGGGCCCCGCCCGGGGACCAGGACCCCCCCAAAACACACACAACAGGCCCTACCTGGACCCCCCCCCCACTAGGCCCAGGACTCCCCACTAGGCCCTGCCTGGTGCCCCCCCCACAGGGCCCTGCCTAGGCCCCCGGGACCCTCACCAGCCCCTGCTGACTCAGTAGCCGTGCGTCCCCCCCCCCCCCCCCCCAACCCCGTCCGCCTCCCTGAGGCCTGGGGCAGCCCGTCCCCGGAGCTCAGCAGCGCGGGATGCCGCGAGCGCGGCCGCCGCAGCCTTCCCGCCGAGCGGTGCCAGGGCCTCGCCGGCTCGTCCTGACGGCCGTCAGCATCCTTGAGTTCCTGCGCGGGTGCCCGGAAGGCGCTCCAGAAACGCTGGGCTGACCTGCGGAGTGCAAATGTGTAAAGCGGAGACAGGGGAAGCCCAGGCTTGATCAGAAACAACCGGCACGGCATCCCGTTGCGATGCTTGACAAGAGACCTGACAGCGTTAGAGCATGGTCTTGCTCCGGTTTATAATTTTCAACATGACTGTGTTAACTTACAAAGGTTAATGCTGAGTTGCATCCTAAAGACGCTTCTGTTTCCACTCTGATAGCCTTAGGCCTGGAGTCATCGCTGCACCTGGGTTTGGGCGGCTTTCGTGTTTGGTGCCGTTCAGCTGTGTGCCCTTGTGATAGGGCTGAGCTCTCTGCCAGGCCTCTCCCAGGAGCGGAGGGGTGTCAGGACCCTGCTGTAGAGCCGGTCGGAATTGGCAGGATAAGGGATTGACACGCGGCCTGGGATGCGCTAGGGTGGGGAGGAGAGCGTGGCTGTCGAGATAACGTGGGGGAGCCGAACGCTCCTGATTTTATATTGCGCTAAGGCTGTGGGGTTTAAAAATCTTTCCGTGTGCTTCATATGACCCTGCTGACTCTTTCAAAATCCGTGGTAGCTGCTAACAACTTCCGCTTCTGAATCGAAGCGCTGAGAGCGGAGGGTAGAAGTCAGTCCTTCGGCCTTCTCCACCTTTTGTCTCTGCCGTTCTGGGGATGGCGGCGCCGGTCCTGCAATTCATAGCGCAGCGCAGGGCTGAGAGCTGGCGGCACTCAATGCTGCTCCGTTCCTGCGTGCACTTGTTCCACGCTCGGGGTAAAGGATGTTGCTTGACCCCTTCTGCTTTGTTCCTGTGCTCCGCTTTGGCTTGATCTAGGCTTGCAAGCTCGCTGTAGCGCGGGCTGCTTCTCGCCGTGCCTAAAAAATTCATTGCACAACGGGGCTCCAGTCGAGGCTGGGGCGGATGCCGTAATAGCAACAATAGCAGATTTCCGGTGATGTCATTTCATCCTGACACTGGCCGGCAGGAGCGTGCACGGATCTGCTTCTCCGTTGACAACACAACAGCGACTCGGCCCTGCTCTGCCGTCGGGTCTGACGTAACGGGATACCGTCCTATTTCCACACAGCCGACCAAGTGTCTTTTCCAGCGCTTTAGATTTGTTGGCTTCGTGGTCGCTGTGGCTTCCTTTATCGGTAGAGAAGGGATCTTTTGAAAGGCCTGCGTGAGTTTTCTCCACTGTTGTGCTTTCCGCAGTTCAAATTTCGGCTTACTTAACATTTTCCTAGAGGTGAGGTCAGGATCCGGAGCCTGCTCTGTGATGCATCACCTGACACAATTTGCCTTTTCTTTTATACTCACAGGGGTTTAATTCATAGCATGGATTTGCAGCCTGCAAAGCAATTGAGGATGCCTTTTGAGCCCGTTGTTGTTCGTGTGGGAGGGAGAGGAGGAGTCAGCTGGACCAGGGCAGGTCTAACTTTGCCAGACTAAACTTGCATCTGGGCCGATGAGTTCTGCCAAGTCTCTTTGCAGTTGGGGTTGAAACGGTCAAGTTGTTACCCCTCATAAATAGCTGCCAGTGGAAGTTTTGGCAGCCTCTAATTATGGTGCTGCTGGAAAACCAGCCTAGTAATTAAAAACCTTTGTTTCAGAGCATTTAAGTCTTTGTCAGAAGGCTTTCACTAAGGGGTTAACCGCACTCCACAGACTCCCTTTTCAAAAAGGGTCTGAACGGGAAGGCTTTCCGTGGGACTTGATCTGTGTGATTTTCTCTGTAACCTGGAATATTTCACTTATGTCTCACGGCACTAACTTTGTTCTGCCTTGATGCACTTGGGTTAATAATCAGGTAACTACGTATGCAGTAAATTCTGCCTTTGCTTGGTGTCCCTGCGTTTTCAGCAGTCTTGAACAATCAGCTCGGTCGTCGTCATTGTGTGGTGATAATACCCGCGTGTTAGCATCTGCTTCTCTCGCTCTTTTCTAGCACTGTTCTCTATACGCACCTACTGAAGTGTTTGGGAATAAAATAACGAGGAATACAGATTATAGTTACACACTCTATTATAACAGCTGTGCGCAAAAATTCAGCACGAAGAAGGATTAATAGGCCTGAATTGGCAAACCTGTTGGTAAGATTGCAAATGGTTGAGAGCAGGGACCATCTGCTTATCTGCGCGCAGCACTTGACCCCGTTGGGGTGCCGGCCACGCGCGGTCCCGCATCTCACCCTCGCAGCTGGGTGACGGCTCGACAGCTTTTACTCCGCGCCTGATGGGGGAACGCATCGAGTGTTTCTCATGGATGTACGGCTGGATGTTGACTGGTTTCGTTTGCTGGGCTAGTCTTGTCCTTGAGGCTATTGCAACTGTCAAAATAAACCAGCCGTGCTGCATGAAACTTGCTCTAGATAGCAAGCTAAATACAGCAGGCTTCCGCACGCTGCAAACAGGGCGCTTTGACCGCTTCGGGACAAGCTTCGTTTTATCCACGAGAGGTTTTTTCATGAAGCCGAAGGGGCCGCTTTTAAATGTATGTCTGTATAAATGCATAAACACAGACTGACGTGCCCTTAGCGTTAGGAAGGGAGCAGTACTTAACCAAGGCGGTCTCTGAAACTAATTGTTGCTCTTTGACTAGTGCGTGGTATTTTTAGTACACAAAATGTGATAGAAACGGGAAAACTTCCTGTAAACAGCCTGTAAGGTGTAACCCTCCGTTGGGAAGTTTACAGTAGCAGTGCGATGCAGGTGGTAGAGAAGACCTGTTGGTGATGTGCTCAGTGTCCATGTTTCTCCAAGTTGAAGATGAATAAACAACCCAGAAGAAACAGCTGGATTTTTGAGCTTTTTTGATCTTTCTACCTGCTCTGATTTCCTCCTACCGGAAGTCCCGCTGTGGTGGCTGTCACTGCACTTGAGCTCAAGCTTTGCAAGGGGATGCGAGGAGGCCTTCCACTTCAGTTAATGGTGTTTCCTTCTGAGGAAGCTTCCTGTGAACTTCTGAAAGATTCCTTCCTTTGTGGGGCTGGGGAGGCTGCTGACAGCTGGGTAGAAACAGGAGGTGGATTTTTTTTTTTTGCTTTTTTTTTTTTTTTTGCTGATAACCACCCTTTTGCACTAGTTTAATCTTTATTCTCGGCTTCTTGTTTCTGACCTGGTAAGAAGTCGGAAGGGCTGCTAGATGCCAACATAGGAAGCCGACTCAAGCAGCACTTCACAGCCAGCATCCTGTCTCCAGAAGCAAGCCGTGCCAGATTCGCCGGTGACGTATCTGAGGCCTGCTGCATCTCGTAGCCAAGCCTCGGTTAGCAGGAGGGTAGGTCTGGGGTGGTGTTAAGGAGCAGGCGTTTGGCTGAGCAGTAACGTGGAAGAGGGGATTTCGGCTCTGTTCCGTGTGACCCCCTCACATCCCGGCCTTAGTCTTGTCGTAGGGAGCCCTGGGGAGATCCGCTGCTCCCTCTTCAGAAAAGTAATTTTAGCTGATTGAGTTAAGGGTGGTGATTGGTGAATGCAGCTGAGTGTTGACACTGGATAAGGAGTCAATGGGAGGTTTACATCCTTTCTCCAGAAGGCCCAGGTCAGGTATTTTTCAACTGTTTGAAGAAAGCTTCAGTTGAAATTAACGGACCTTAGTACTGGGACGTTATGACCACGCATACGGTGGTCCCTTCCGGGGCCTAAGTGTACGTGAGAAGGGTTACGAGCCCTGTTCAGACAAGGAAGGGACTTGCTCTGGAGCATACAAAAAGCCTGTGGAGGAGCCAGGAACTGAGTTCAGCTGCCTAAAGTCCACTAAATCTTCTCTGAATTGGATGCTGGACTGAAACGTGTTCGGGGGGGAAGGAATCTGTCTTGCCTTTACATCTGTTTCAGCAGGCATCAACATAATAGTTGGTCTTGATGACTACTGTATGCTTTGTCAGGGGTCTGAAGCGACTTGCTTTTCTCCTCTCTTTTTATTGGGGAAAGCACAAAAGGAAATCTAAAATACTGCATTAAAATTACATTACTGGCTGTATTAAAAGTCATTCTGTTGATGTCCTGATGAAACGTGCATTGACTACCCCATCTTTGGAGCCCTTGTAATGCCAGTACAAGTGTGCTAAATGCTCCGAGTCTCCCCTGGCCCTGCTCTGGCTCTCGGAGCGGCGCGCTGACAAACGGCAGCGTCCAAGACATCGCCGAGCTACATAAAACCCAGCCATTGACTGTGGTGGGCCCGTGGCTGCCGGGCCCGGGGATCACAACGGAGTCATTGTGATCTGCCCGGTTGGGAGGCTCTCCCTTTGACAACGTATTTGAGGGACCAAATGTCAATGGGGCATTATAGTCACTCGTAGTGTGTTATCAATACCCCGAGCGGTTGGAAATAAGACTTGGACTAACCTGGAAGGCTGCAATGGTGAGTTCTTGGTGGCTGAAGGTATCTGAACCCCGGTGAAATGCAGCAAGGGTCAAGCACTGAAGGGACCGTGCTCCCGATCTTTTACCTGCGTCGTGCACAGTCCCTTCTCCTGGTGCGAGGCTGAAACGGGAGCTGTGAAGGGCCTCAGAGACCCCCAAAGGGAGACAAAATGCAGCGTTTGCACTGAGCATCAAGAACAGAAGGTGGCGAGATGAGAATTTTGGGCTGATGCTAATGCAGTGTCCAAGCTTCTTAGAGGGAAAATGTATCCTACAGGGTAGGAAAGAGATGAGAGCGACCTGTTTTTATGTCTTTTGCCAGGTCACGGCTCGCAACAAATGTTCTCCAGATCTGGTTTGACTCAGTTGCCTAAATGGAATTGGCCACACTTAGTTTAGGATTCTGGAAGGCAGCTCTGTGCGTATAAATCATGGCTTTGACTAAGTGGGTTCAAGAGGTTTTTATAGTAGTGATAGCCATAGGAATGGTAATTTAATTGCTAGGCGTTGCTTCAGAAATGGGTGGAGGAAACTGAACTTTATCAGCAGGCAGAGCTGGTTGAAAATAGAGCAAAAGAAAGGAAAGATTTAAAAAGTAAAGAGCCCTTGTTCCTACAAGTGCTTGCTGTATTTTGGGCGAGCTAGCACTCTGATATCTTTTGGGATGTTTCTTTCTCCACCCTTCCACGTTGGGACAACCTGCAAATCTCAAAGCTCTTCAGGCGTTAGTGAAATGGAGCTCCCTCGTTCAGGGCCAGGACGCCCGGCGGGAACTGCCCGGCCCTCTGCCAGCGGCCCCTTTCCCCTTGGGTCAAGCGAGGTGCTTTTTTGGTGAAAACAGACTCCTTGGCAAGGGGCTTTGGGGGCCGCGGAGCGACCGTCCAGCGCCACGCGAGCGCAGGGCAGGACGTGTCCCCTCCCGGGTATCGAGGAGGAGCAGCCGTGGGGTCACTGGTGAAGAACCTGTCAAGATAAACAGCGTGCCAGGGAGGCTAAAACCTGACACCGGAGAGGGGCTGGGGCAGGGGGACGCACGGCCAAAAGCCTGACGGGCGCGGGCTGCTGCAGCGAGGAGTCCGCGGGGCAGCGCGCGGGAGAGCTCGCGGCTGGAGAGCCAGCTCTCAAGTGTCTTTGACATTGAAGATGTTGCAATAATGGGAATTGTTAAGTGTACTTGCTTCAGAAACAAACATTTGTCCTTTTACTCTGTCTTAGCAAACTAGAGAGAATTTCCTGGTACTGGGGGCAAATACAAAGCAGAGATAGAGGAGCCCTGAATCATCAGGTGAATGGGAAAATCCGGCTTTGATATTGACATTTCAAACAGCCCTTTGACTTCCCTCCTCGACAATTGCGTCTCTCAGATGCGTCATTCCAGTTACGGCACTGTTCACGCGCCAGCCGCATACCTCTGAGCAACGTCACGCTGGTTGAAAAATGCAGAGAGGACCGTCTGGCGGGCCCCCGTTTCTCCCCCGTGTATCGTGCAGTCCGCGTTTTCTCGCGGAGCAGGCGGCTCCTGCTGATGCCGGACACGAGATACGCGTGCCTGAATGGGACCGAACGCGGCAGTGCCCTTCGGTTGTAAAACACCCCCTTGCTGCCGGATACCGCGCCGGGCGGCCTGGCTCCGCGGCTACACAAAGGTCGGCCCACATCTCCCTGCAGCGTGGGCGTCGCTCTGTCCTGCAGGATGAAGCGAGCCCTTGTTCGGCGGCACGCTGCAGCTTCGCGTCGAAATGGCAGGTCACGCCGCGTTCTTGCGCGTGACCGCGCCGCGCTCGCCCCGACCCCGGACGTATTGGCGGACCAGTTTGTGCCGTACGGCCTGATTCCTTCTGCGTTGTGAAATTAGCCCGCCCCGAGGATCCGGGAACTGGGCTTTTTTAATCTAGCCAGGGCCCCGGAGCGGCAGGCTGCTGCGAGGGTGATCTCGCTTCCCTTCCTCCGAGGGGAGAAGCTCATTAGCCGTTTGCAAGGTGCATCGGGTCAGATGTGGTGGAGGGCTAAGCCGCGCGGTCTGGGGAAGATAACTCCGGGCGCTAATGGCCTCTCCCTCACTTCGCTGTTCGCACATAACGCGGCATTGTTAGGAGTTACCCATTCACCAAGCGGGCACGGGTCTCTTCAGCCCACGAGAGCAAGGTCCGCACGGCAGCGGCTCGGAAACCGCACGGGTGAGAGGAGCGGAGCCTGCGCAGACGGCAGTGAGCCTCGAGGGCACGTTTCACCTCACCCCAGGCGCAAGAAACGCTTTGGTGGTGTCGATCTAGAAGAGACACTTGCCCACCTTGGTGCTCTGGGCGGGTGGGATCTCGGAGAGGGAGGTGGGAGGATTTTATGACTCTCACATTGGTTATTTAAAAGAGAAGAAACCACCACCACGTTCCGAGCTGCAAAATAGGGCTTGTGTGGCATCATAGTGAAACTGCAGATCCTTAACCACACCGGGGAGCAAATGGCACTGAAACAAAGTTGAGCATGAGAGAAAATAAGTCCTGACGCTCCTGCTATCATCAAGCAGACACCCGTGAAGACTTCCTTTTCCTACTGGATCCCACCGGCTGCGGCCACCTGCAGAACCTGCAGTCCTGGTTGTGCAGGAAGTTGTTCCTGACGAGTGATCAGTGATAAAAGTTAATTTTTATTTCGAGGCTCTGTCCTTGAGGCTGCCTCCCGTATGGGGCTGTCCCACGACTGACCGCAGAGCTGTGGGGCCCGGCTGCCTGCCAACGCAGCCCGCGTCCGTCCGATCCGGCCAGCTGGAGCACGGGCAGCGACGAAAGCGCTGCGGCGGGGTGCTGGCTGCTGCGTGCGGGGGTCCCGGCCGCGCTGCGTGCGCCCTGCTGCCGGTTCACCTCTGCCCATGCCCGTGATGCCCAGGTGAAAGCTAACTCGTGCGCTGGAGTTGTACGTCCTTGCTGCGGGGTGTGCTTTGTGCGCTACGAAAGGCCTCAAGAGCCTGTCAGCCATACAGCGCTCCGATGCACGGAGCATCCTCGGGAGAGCGGGGCATGCCCAGCCTCTCGCCTGCTTAGCGAGCAGCCCCATCGCTTCGTCCCTTTCTCAGGGGCGCGTGCTGCAAGCGGCGGCGTCGCTGATGCCTCCCTGAACGGAGCTCGGGGATCTCTGTTTGCTCGCTAATCTCACCGGTGAAACATTCAGGTGATGGGCGAGCGCAGCGGCCGGCCGGGTTCGTCACGCTGACGTAGCGCAGCGACTGTTCCAGCACACGCAGTGCCGCTGTAAGTCACAGGCGTGGCCCCGCTGCCAGCTGCACTTGCAGATGCTCACGTGTCGGCTTAAGGACAGCTGAACTCCCACGCGGGGCTTGGGAGCACCATAAGGAAGTAGGTGAATTCTTGGCATAGTCTTTCCTTCTCTAAATAAGGTGATTTCTTGGCACTGGCATCTCAAGGTCAGCGTTTTCTCAAGTGTGGCACGTCACGTTCAAGTGCAGGTGACAGTGCCTGGCATGCCCGTGATACGGATCTCGTTCCCTCGTGCTCATCTGTTCAGGGCTCGGCTGGTGAGCCGGGGCGTTCTGGGACGCGGTCTCTTCTTCTGGGTTTGCGCAGTGCCTGAGCATGCCGTTAATGGAAGCTATACGTTCACGGAAAGCTGCTCTGGCCTCTTCCAAGGAGCTCTTATCGCTTCCATTGCAAAGCACAAGCAAAACCAGAAACGGGGACAAAGAGAGCTGCTCAGCAAACCTGCTTTTGAGTCTGGTTCCCATTGCCCTTGGCGTCGGATAAGAGCTGTAGCCGTTCAGCGAGCGATAATAGCCCCAGACAAAGCCGCCTGGCTAGGATGTCACGGCAGCGCCGTTTCCAGGCAGAGGCATCCACCGCACGGGTCACGCACAGTGGCTCTGCGTACTCAAATTTACACCCTGAGAAGGGGGCAGGAAGAGTAACTCGCTCAGAGACTTATGCTGTTGGAGGAATATTGTCAGTTCTTTGCCGTGTCTTGCTGTTAAAAGCAGATGGTGTGAAACAGCAAAGATGTATGGTTTCAAAGGACGGAGAGAAGGTGACATTTTTCTCCCTCTCTCCTCCTGTTGAGGTGTGTTTTACTTCTCTTTTCTCTGGGTTAGCAGGGTATAGAAATCTGGTAGACACTTAACTTGCTTGTCGACAGCTGGAAAAACCTTTCCAAATTCCTGCGCGCTCAGTCTTGAGAGCAGTCACTTGCAGGTGGTTTATGGTGAAGGGGGTTGTAAGGACACAGGAGCTGCTCTGCTCTGGTGTCCGTACTCCTTGGGTCTGATTTTAGAGACTGGTGTTTTATGTGCCCGTGCTGCTTCCTTCAGTCCAGGCTGGGGAGGCGCTCCTCGAAGGGTGCCGTGGTCTGACCTCGGAGGTGTCCGTGTAGGTGCGCAGCGGAGGCCCTGGTCCCTCACCTTTCCTTCGTGAGGAAAGATAGCCAGGGGATGGAAGGATGGCCTTGTGACCGAGACGCATCCTGGGAGAGCGGCATTCCTGCCGTGCCACGAGTGTCTGTGATCGTGGACAAATCATTTGCCTCTCTCCTAGCTGTGGATGCAGAGGAGGAACCAGTTCTGCATAGGACCGAGGTGTGTTCAAGGCCCTGCGCAGCCGTCTCCCAGTGCCTGTGGTTTAGATATTGGTGTGATTGACTCGGTATTAACTGCTTGCTTATTTAGCCGCATGAGTAAACGTGTGTCTCTTTTGATTCCTTGCAGGGACTTCCTTCCCCGAGGCTCTGGAATTGTCACTCGGCGGCCTCTCATCCTTCAGCTCATCTTCTCCAAGACAGGTACGGTCTAGCTAGTCCAGCCAAGAGCAGCTGTCCAGCTCCCTGTTTGGAGGCGGCAGAGATTTGTTGCTGCGTTGAAAGTCTTGGCTGGCAAATACTGCTCCGTATACCCTCTAGACTGGAACTACTGCTGGCGTTTGGATGCTTGTCTGTGTTTGAGTCTCTTGCAGATTTGTCATTCAACGAGCTTATGAATGTTTAGGTAACAGTTCTGGTTCTTTTGAATGTTCCTAGAACAGGGTTTTGACTGCTGGAAAGCAAACGTGCTCTTCAGGATGAAAGCCACCCTGGAAGTGGCAAATGAGATAGGAGGCTTGTTTTCTGTAATTTGGCACTAATGCTGTCATTTCAGTGTACGTCTAATTGAGAGCATATGCCAGCAGTGTGGTTTGCTGGGTGGGAGCCCTCAGCGCTGAAGAGATTTGCCATAGCAGCGTGCTGCTTTCACTGCACATGTTATATCTCCCAAATGGCATTTTTTGAGGAACGTTTTGAATACGTGCTGTCCCTTACACTGCGAATTTATGGTCTGGTATGCAGGATACCTCTATAGATGATTCTGATGGTCCTTTCTTCCCCAAAATGTGTTAAATCCTGAGTCAGACTACAGTACCTTTTTAAAAAAAAACAACAACAAAAGTTAGCCCTCTTTAGATGCGTTGTATTAGCACAAAGGAGAGAAGGGGTATCTATGAAACCGCAGTGGAAATGGGAGAAGAGCATTAGCTGAAACACTGGTGCTTTTAAGTCCTTCCTTTTGTTCCCCTCCAGTAGAAAATTCCTGATCTCCTGAAGGTGTAATTATTCTGACTACAAGGGAGACTTGGTCTGTGCATAAACATTTATAGCTCTGACAGTTGCTAATAAAAGCATGCCTGGCTACTTACTTCCCTATTGCTCTGTGACTCAGTTCCGTTTTGCAGCGTGATATGGAACAGTTGTGAAATTGGCCTTTGCACTGGTTCACCTGCCTTCACACCCCACAAGCAGCACCAAGGAGCTGATAGCAAACCACAACAACAACCCACCTTAAAAACATCGGGAAACTGATCTCTGATGGCGATTTCTTTTATTACCTTTCTCTGAAGGAAACGTGTATGATTTGCTCAAGCGATCCTCTTCCTCAGAGGCTTGGGTGTCCTATTGCTTGTGCATCTGTGTGGGCAAATCAGTGCTGTTGCTCTGCTGTTCAAAACCACAGCTGAGTAGTCTGTGCAGTTGCTCTTTGCAGCCTCCTTTTACATTCATTCAGGGGGGCTGTTTTTTAAATAAGTTGTTGTTTCTAGTATCCAGAACCTGTGAAGAGATTGCAAAAGGACAGATGTAGCCCTCAAAGGATAAGATGTCAACAGGTGCTTAAACTGGTAGGAGTAGAAAGGTGACAGCAGGATTGGCATTTCCCCCCTCGTCCCACCCAGGCATTGGTGTTGTTCAAGAAAGGAAGTGAGTAGCACCACCCTTACAGACCTCCTCTCCCTGAGGCAAGCAGTGGTCACAAATCTATTAAAATCCTTTCAGAGGGGCAGATTTGGAACTGTTTCAAATAGCTAAGGAGTGTTTGTCCAGCTGATGGTAGAGGAAGCACTGTATCTCTTATCCCTCACCTCTCTGCCGAGTTTTCCAAGTCCCCTCAAAGCTTCTCTTGAACTAGCAGGTCACGAGACCCTTTCAGAAAATCTCAGATAGCTAATAGCGTCCTGTCAGACTGGGAAACCAAGCTGTACTGCGATGTCCTTTACTTCCCACTCATGAGGGCAGCACCGTTGACTTAGTTGCAAATCAACAGGCCTGAAGAGTAAAATGAAGTAGATGCTGCAGCCTCTCCTGACAAAAGGGCTGATTCAGTTGAAGATCAGATGTGAAGGCCTTGAATCAGCTCTGTTATTTTGAGCGTAAATGCTTTCCTTGGCTTCTGGTACAGGTTGGATCCAGGCCCTTCGGCACCTTGCAGAAACCATTGTGAGCAGATGGGTGATTCAGAGAGACAGGGCTCCCTGCTCAGGCTTCCCTGACTTGTAGCGCGGCCCAGAAGCAGCAGCTGCTTTTCAGACCGGTTCTGTTCCAAGGCATCTTCTCGCCGAAGAGCCCGGGCTGAGTTAATGTTTATCTCCTGGCACAGTTGCTTGGGCTTGGAGGGGAATTACTGAGTGCCTGGGGTCAGACCCCTCTCTGCACAGCTAGTGCCTGCAGCTCTGCTGGGCTTGTTGGCTCCAGGGCAGAGTGAAATGGAGTGATAAATCTTGGGAGTAAATGAGTAAATAAAGCAGAGCTGTCGGCACAGGTGGAGGGGAGCTGTAGTTCCTTATTGGCAGGGGGCTGGGGAGAGACTCCTCTCCGACGGGGCGGTCGTGCCCCGGTCACGCCTCAGAGAGGGGACGATGTGAGGCCGAGAGCCCAGGTCTCCAGCACCTGCATGTCTCTGAGAGCCAGCTGGAGCCCTGCTGCCAGCACAACGGTGCTGCCAGTGCCGGGGGGTTGCTGCTCTGCCTCCCAGGCACACCAGCACTCAGAGCATCTTGGCAGCTGAAGACTCGGACCTTTCTTCAGCATTCGGAGTCCCAGCAATAAAACATTTAAAAGCAATCAGCAGGGACTGAAAGGCAAACAGGCCTGGATGAAAACAAACACAGCCATTCTGATGTTGAGGTTCACTAGCTGGAGCCAGCATAGGCTGGTTGCCAGCATCTCACCCGAGGGCAGTTTCTTTTTGGCAAGGAAAGTGTGACTTGAAGTCCACATCAAAGCAGCTGCTGCCAGTGCAGAGGCAGCAGGCAAAGTGTCAGCTTGCTCAGCCTGAGTCTGCTGGCCTCCATTGTCCCGTTCTTCCCTCCTCAGCCAGAGGAAGCTGCTAGGCCAAGTTTGTTTGGGGCTGCTGCCAGTCAGGAGGCTGAACAGGACCAGGTTAATCTCTGGGCAAGCCCATGGTGCCTCTCTGGGGCACTGTTTCTGCGTGGCTGCTGGGGCAGGTTCTAGCTGGCTGGTCTGGTGTTGCACAGGAATGAATGTCTGGCTCTGCTTCATGGTGTAGAGAATTCTAAAAACAGTTGACTCTTGGCATGTGTCTTACTGGGCTGGGCTTGAGATAGGAGCCAAATTCTCTATTCAGTTTGTGTGTGTGTGTGTGTTTGGGGGGGGTTATGTCTTCCAGAATATGCTGAGTTTTTGCACTGCAAATCCAAAAAGTTCACGGATTTTGACGAGGTGCGGCAAGAGATCGAAGCAGAAACGGACAGAGTCACAGGCACAAACAAAGGCATCTCTCCTGTCCCCATCAACCTTCGTGTCTATTCGCCACACGGTGAGTGAGGTGTTTTTCTGCCCTAGGGCTCCGCATACCAGCTGTAGTATTTGTTAATATACTTAGTGAAAAAAGAAAAGCTGGCATTTGCATGCGTAACAGCTACGGGTTTTACCCTGGTCCGCGTCCTAACATGCAAAAAGTGTCCCCAGGCTGATGTAAGATAGGCTAGATGCACGTAATGGCCGTGTGGCCACCACCTGAGCAAATACAGCAGTAACTCTTCCTTCAGAGGGACTTGTAAGGGCTACAGAGGCATGGATCCACGAGCAGATCTGAAGAGAGTCAACTGCAGGACCGACAGCTGTAATTCCCTTTGCTCCCAGCTCCAGACCTCTGACCCCAAACACATGTGGTCTCTGTCCTTTCAGTGTTGAACCTGACTCTGATTGACCTCCCGGGTATCACCAAAGTGCCAGTGGGGGACCAACCACAAGATATTGAGTACCAGATCAAAGACATGATCATGCAGTTCATCAGTAGGGAGAGCAGCTTGATCCTTGCTGTGACGCCAGCCAACATGGATCTGGCCAACTCAGATGCGCTCAAGATGGCAAAAGAAGTCGATCCTCAAGGTAAGACAGACACATCCTCCTGCCTGTCTCTGTCCGCTCTGAGCCCTGCAGCAGCGTGGTGGCTCCTGGGTTTGAGTGGCCCAGGTATCGAGTCATAAAATCTTCAACTGCTGTCACAAGAGAGTGTCAGAAACCAGTTGCACCATTTTGGAACCAAAGGGGGTTCTCCTCTCTCCTTCTCTCGCGGAGGACTCTTGGTCCTCTGATGGTTGAGAAAGTGTCGACAGTTCCAGTCCTCGCTGGCGAGTTCATACTCATTTTGGTTACACACCTGCATGCCTCTCTTCGATGTATTCTGTGAAATAAAATTGATTGTTTGCTTGTTTATGTGGCTGCCTCAGGCTTGCGGACGATTGGAGTGATCACCAAGTTAGATCTGATGGATGAAGGCACAGATGCCAGAGATGTGCTGGAGAACAAGCTGCTTCCTTTACGAAGAGGTATAACGAACTTTGAAGGCTTTGTGTCACCCTGTATCCTCCCTCCCCACGGCCTTGCTGCACCCTCGTCTTTCAGGCAGAGAGGGTGGTGTTTCAGAGCGAGTCGAAGGGCAACTCCTGGGCAGTCTGTTGTCTCTGAACGAGGTCTGCTGGGGAGCCCAGTCCCTTCTTGCTGAAGATGTTGCCCTCTGCTTGAGGAAAGCCAAGTCGCTATGGATTGCAATGCAGAGAATCGCAGAGCCCTGCTCAGACAGCTCTTGGCTGGGTCTGTTCGTAGCAAGAGCCAATGTGTCCTGTTGCAGGCTACATCGGTGTCGTTAACCGGAGCCAGAAGGACATTGATGGTAAGAAGGACATTAGGGCGGCGCTGGCAGCGGAGCGGAAGTTCTTCCTTTCTCACCCGGCTTACAGACACATGGCAGACCGGATGGGCACCCCACATTTGCAGAAGGTCCTTAACCAGGTAGGCCAAACTGCAGGCACTGTGTCAAGGCGCTGCACTTGGTTCGCTGGCGGTTTAGTGTTGCACTAGAGGGAGAGCTTTTCTGGACTGCTGTAGCAGTCCCTGCCATGGGCGAGTTTCTGCTTCTCTCATATTTGTGGAGAGAAAAAGCTGCTCTTCCTGAATGTTTGTTGCTGGTAGTGTTTATCGCTGATGCTGATGGGAGAGGGGAATTCCTGCAGTCAGTCTGCAGGCAGGTGGACTGCTGCGCTCATTTTCCCAATTCTTCTGTAGCAACTGACCAACCACATTCGGGAGACACTGCCTTCACTGCGCAGCAAGCTTCAGAGTCAGCTGCTGTCCCTGGAGAAGGAAGTTGAGGAGTACAAGAATTTCCGCCCTGATGATCCCACGCGAAAAACCAAAGCTTTGTTACAGTAGGTCTCTCCCACTCGCTGCTTCATTCCTGGTACCTCACCTGGCAAAGGAGGCTTAAAGCTGCTGGCACAGAGCTTCAAAGTTACTTTGATCTTCCTGAAAGGCTCATTGGTCTCAGCTAGTGGCTCCTTCCAAGGAGATGCCCAATGCCCAGAATAATCCTGTCATTAGGAACGAGTGGTGCTAGTGGAAGGCCTTGCCAATTCTAACAGCACTAAGCTGGCACCTAGAAGAGATTCTGTGCCCTCCAGCACCAATCTGACAGGCTGCTGGGAAGGACAAGGAAAGCCTGTCCCAGAAATGCCTGGTGAGCTTCTCTGCAGGCAAGAATTAGTGACTCATGCTTACTGAGCTGTGTGTGCATAACCTGCTTGTTTTAAGGCAAACAGACTGCACATTTGGTCTCAGGTTAAAAAAGGTGGCTTGTGTCCCTCCTTGGCCTGCCTGTGTGCTCTTTGGACTACAGCAAAAGGGAGATTCTGCTTCTGTGACTTCCGCAGAGGGAATTTGGATAATTTTTACATGGTCCTGACAAGCTGAAGCCCGACGTGGCTGAACTGGTGGCATGTTGCTGACTGTAGTAGACAGCCTGGATGGCTGTCCATTTTGTCATCTGTTGTAATCAGCTGCTACCCGTTTAATCCTGCTGCTTCTCCACAGAATGGTCCAGCAGTTTGGTGTAGACTTTGAGAAGCGGATTGAAGGTTCAGGAGACCAGGTGGACACACTGGAACTCTCCGGGGGTGCCCGAATCAATCGCATTTTCCATGAGAGGTTTCCTTTTGAGCTAGTCAAGGTAAAGCTGGCCTGGGGACATGTGTTGCGTTTGGTAGGCTCTCTGTCTCCGCACAAAGCAGAATGTGATTGGTTTCCCACCTGCTGTGATTAGAAGGGGCATCTTTGCTGTATGTGCTTATTTCCTAAACCAGCAGAAGTTCCCGACCTGACCCCAGGGATGAGCTGAAGTCCCTCTCGCCCAGCCGTGCACTGTGACGTGCAGGCGGAGCTGAAGCCTTTCCCTTCTCCGCCTTCAGAGGTGCTTGCAGAAGGAAGAGATGAGCATCAGTTCTCTGTTTTAGTAGACAAAGCAGACTGTCGTTTCTGGGTGATGACACCCGATCTCTAGCTTAAGCACTGGGCCTGCAAGAAGGGTGTTTTAGAGCAGGGAGCAGAATGCCAAAACGGGAACTTGTCTGCCTATGGAGTACTAGCAAGATATGTCAGAATTTGAGATGATTAAACCACAGACGTAGGGAGTGAGCCAATCTCTCTGGGACAGAGAGCAGCCCCTCTTAACCGGACTGTAAAGTGCCTAATGGGCTGATGGCGGTAACTGTTTCAGACTGGCATCTGTCTGCCTCGTGATGGTGTAAGAGCATGGCTGAAGTGGGAGCCTGATAGCACACCTACGTTGTTATTAGAAGTTGCTTGCTGTAAAATCTGATTGCGGCTTTCTTCCCTGTTTAGATGGAGTTTGACGAGAAGGATTTGAGACGAGAAATAAGCTATGCAATTAAAAACATCCATGGTGTGAGGCAAGTATCGGAGCAGTGCAGCAGCAGATCCTGTTTTCCTTAGGGTAGATCAGTAAGCCAGATCCACGTGGTACGTGTGATCGGAATATTCCTGCCGAGCGAGAGACGATCTGTGTTACTGTCAGTTCATTGTCCAGTGTCTTGTGGAGACCAGCGTTTGCTGAGAACGGAAGTTCCTTGCTGGACCCTTTTAGAAGGGATTAAAGGGGTAACTTAACCATCCTGCTGATTTTGCTTTGTGTAGTCTCCCCCCATGTCGCTTCAGCGTTGCGTTTGCAGCCTCAGTTAGCAGAGGCAGACGAGCCCTGCTCCTGTAGGACCCAGAGACAGCTGGAACGCAGTTGCTGCTTAGTGCTGATCTGAAAAGGTTCCCCTTGTGCCGTCAGTTCAGACACTAAGATAGTCCTTCTCTTGCCTCTTTAATTTCCTCAAGTGGGGGAAGAAATGACCTAGAGAGAAACTTAGGGAACATGAGTTAAAATCCCCAGCTAAAAGAATAAGGATCCAGGCTCTGGCTGTAGGTGCGTGCACTCGGACCAGAGTTGTCTCATCTGGAAATAGCGCATCTTATGTGGAAGCTGCTCAGCCCGTACAGTGCACAACCGTTGCATGCCTGGGGCCTGACAGCCCTGAATTAGGGACGTGGGAGAGGATTTGCATTAGATACGAGTCCTCTCCTCAGCATGCCTGCTCTCCTTTGGCCTGATGTCATGATGGGGAAAGAGAAATCTAGTGTTTCTTTTCTTTGCCTGTATGCTCTCCCCAGGAGTCACTTGACCTGCTCTCGGTGTATCCCTTTTCCCTCAATGCTGCAGAAAAGGCTGCTTCCCATCTGCTTACGGTGTCAGTGCACCTGGTACTTTGGGCTCTTGCTCCTGTTCATGGAGGGAGCAGCACCCTAATTTGAGGTGTTCCCACCCCGCGGCTGGAGAGAGCAGGGCACACAGCGGTGAAAGGGGCAGGTGGAAGTGTCAGCCCCCGTCCCCTCTGCCGTACTGTGGAAGCCCCAGCCGAGGGTGGTGGAGCAGCGGGGTTCAGCAACACCATGGATCCAAGAACGGGACGGTACCAGCAGCAGGAGCTGTCCCAGCTCGCGGCCTGCCTGTCCGGGGAGGGAGTTGCTCTCCAGGGTGGTGCTGCTGCTCTCTCGTCGGGATGCAGCCGATCGCCTCTAAACCTGATCACCCATTTTGTTTTTTTCTCTGCCATGTGTCTGCCCTCTCGCCCCGCGTGTGGACTCCTGTAGGACGGGGCTCTTCACCCCAGACTTGGCATTCGAGGCCATTGTGAAAAAGCAGGTGGTGAAGCTGAAAGAGCCTTGTCTGAAGTGTGTCGACCTCGTTATTCAGGAGTTAATCAATACAGTTAGACAGTGTACCAGTAAGGTATTGAACTGGCTGGAGGCAATCCAGCCCCTTCCTACCAGTGGGATGGGGAAGCAGGAGTGATGCTCTAACCTGCCTGCCTTGCCTGGTTTTCCCCTCCAAAAAAAGAAACAAAATCTGGGAGCCCCCTAAGCAAACTGGGTATTTCTGAGCTTTGACTGATGCATCTCCTAACCTGGAGTGCCCTTCAGCTGAGAGGCTCTTCTGGTCAAAGTTGTGCTGTCTGGGCCAGAGCGGGGATGCGACCAAGCCCTGAGGACGCCTCCGTGGCCCCGGGCTCGCCCGGTGTCACCCGGCGCTTCAGGCTCGAGCAAGGGGTCGCTGAGGCCTCACAGGCGGCGCGAAGGACAGAGCCAGGAGGTCTGCTCCTGCCCCTGCCCTGGCCTTCTGGGTGACGCTCAGCCAGACGCTTTGCTTCCTGTGTCTGTCACCCTCCTGGGGACAGCACGGCTCTTGCGCAAGCGGGCTTTCCGGGGCCTCGAGAGACCCGACTCCGGCTGCAGCGCGCAGTGGCGGGTCGGAAGGGACGCTGCCAAGGCTTTGTTCCTGATGCGCTGGTGTGAGCCAGGCAGGTGGGCAGGTTATTCTTGGATCCTGGTACCTCTCTTAGCACGTGTCTTCTCAAGCTGCAATTTAAACTGCTGCTTCGCTGCACTCTGGGAATCCGTGGAAAATGGAAACAAAAGCTGGGGGCAGCAGTTCCAGCAAACGGTCTCGTGTCTTACTTACATAGCCTGTAGTTCAATGCCTGCAATTAATAAGCTGCTTGATAACAAGCACATTTCCATTTCAAAAGGTTCCCCCATTGTCATTTATTCTTGGAAGTGTTAATTACCCTGAAGCTGTGTGACAGCCCTGGATAAATGGGCCCTTTCCATATTTAATAACTGGCTCCTCAGGGTGACTCTTTTCTAACCTCGTTTGGTAGAAGCAAAAGAAATGCGTTAAACTGAAAAGAGGACAGGAGAAAGCTCCTGTTTTCGTCTTGTAATGCTTGTGTTCAAGAAGAAAAAAAACAAAAAAAGATTTTGACTACGTATAGGGACCAGATGAGACAGTCACTGTGATATTTGTTTCCCAGAGTGCTTTTGTGGAGCAGAACAGTTTAAATGCTCATCCGGTTCTGTCAGTGGTAGGACCTGTGGGGGTTTGTTTGTGGGTCAGGAGCTCTGCACTCTTTTGTGTTCAGCGTGGTTTATTGTGATCTGGGTAACGTGAAGAAGCCAGCGCTTACTGCCGAAATTCCTTCGGTCCCAAGTTAGACAGGACAAGAAGAGACAGGACAAGAGGAGGAATCTGTCAGCCAGAAGGGTAACGAAGAGGAGAGATCTTGCAGGCAAGCCGCCCTGCTGACCGGAGGACAAGGCTTTGCCTACGCCGGGCTCAGAGGGATGTGCACTAGGACGACCTCTTGGGTTAGTGCACGCTGTTTCTGCCGGAGCAAGAGGTTAGCCCTCCAGGCAGCCGTGAAACAGCGACTTCCCGGAGGTTACTGTAGCAGCTGCTGCTTCAATTTGCCTAGAGGGAGGCTCTTACCCCAAAGATGACTTGAAATTCACAGTTTGCTAGAGCTGGTCTCAGTGGTCCAGGCTAGAGGGAGCCTAGGAGACTTCCCAGGGCTCCTGCCATGCTCAGGGTAACACAGCCTCGCGTGTGCGCTGAGGCAAAGTGGATGTGAGGCACCCTCAAAGGAGGGTGTTCAGCACTGCTGCAAAGCAGTCTCCAAACCGGCAGGGCAGGATGTGTTCGTGGGCCTGGAGCTGAGAATCTGTGCCCCTGCTCAGTCTGCTTGAATGTGAGATGAAGGGAAGCTGAGGGGATTGCCTGAGCTGGTTGCAGAACAGCTCCGAGGGATCTGAAGGAATTTCACAGGCAGGCACTGTAGCTTTTTCCTTTGCATGTTACTAACCTTAATTTTTTTAAAAAAAACTCATTTTTCTTTTCTTTCTGTCTTTGTTGCTATTTTTTCCCCCTGCACTCCACTTGGTGTTTCGCTCTCGCTCTCTGCATGATGCAGGACGGGGCTCTTCACGCCCGACATGGCCTTTGAAGCCATAGTGAAAAAACAGATTGTAAAGCTTAAAGAGCCCAGTTTGAAGTGTGTTGATCTGGTGGTCTCAGAGCTGGCCACAGTCATTAAAAAGTGTGCCGAAAAGGTAATGGGTTTTAATTCATCCCTCTTTATCTAATCTGAACATCTGGAATATATTTGCTCTCAGGACCCAGCTGACCAAAGTGAGTTTGACAGCGAGGTTGCTGCTAATCTGGGGGGACGCTGCATCCTTCTAACGCCTGAACACTTGCTGGAAGCACCAGCAGATACAGTCATAGCGTTAACTTGGCTTCGCGGCATGGGTCCTGCCGAGACATATTGCACAGGTGTTTGCTCGCCCCCGTAACAGTAAAGGCTAAAAATGCTCCTAGCGTAGCTGAGGCCTTGCATTGCTGAGAACCCACCTCCTTTGCCTTGCTTAGCAGTAGCTCGCGCTTCATGCCGTGAAAATCTGGATCTGCTTAGCCGTGGGTCTGAGGGCGGGAAGAGAACTTAATTCATATGTTAAGCATGCTTCTCAGGCCCCCAGGAGGGCGTTCTGCTGTCTTGTCGGATCTAGTGAAGAGAATCAACTCTGTTGCTTTTTCCATCTCTGAGCCCCAGTTGTGTCCTACAGACGGAACTGGGGCTCGATCCCTTCTGTCCTCCTCTGCCTTTGTGAGTGTGTTTTGTGGCTAGCTTTCTGTGATAAGCGCTGGAGGCTGCCGCAGTCTGATCAGCAGCGGTTTTCCCTGGCCTTCTCCCTCTCTTTTCAGCTTGGTTCCTACCCCAGGTTACGAGAGGAGACGGAGAGGATCGTTACCACTCACATCAGGGAACGGGAAGGCAAAACGAAGGACCAGGTGAGCACCTTTCCAGGCTCACCCCACCATCTTCCTTCGCGTATGTAGAAAGCCAGGAGAAAGCGGAGCTGTTTGCTGCTCCTCCTCTGAGGACAAAGCAAATTCCAGCCTGTGCGGGCAGCCCGCAGTTGGACCGGCCACCCGGCTGCTCCCCGCTCGCAGTCCCAAAGCTCCCTCTCGCGGCAGCGATGCAGAGCGCCGCAGGTCTGGCATCTCTGTCCAGGCCGGTGCGGTCACGGGTGGCCCCTGAGCACGGCCACGTCCCTTGGGGCTCTGTGGCAACTCTTCCTGAGCAGTGCTAGAGCCAGAGGTGGCCAGCTGTTCCTGTGGGACTCCTGACTTGTAAATCTCTTTCCAGATTCTCCTGCTGATTGACATTGAGCTCTCCTACATCAACACTAACCACGAAGACTTTATTGGATTTGCCAAGTAGGTAACTGGCCAGTGGGGTGGGGTTTTTATCAAATTCTTTTATAAATGAGGTTCACGGTCCTATCCCCAGTTTGCAGATGAGGTGTGTGGGATGTTAAATTACCCTTTCGGAGTCACCGATGGGACAACTGGTGGAAGAGTCTCCCAAGTGCCAGCATTATCCACGAAAACCATGTCAGTGCCTCCTGCACCTGAGTTCAAGCAATTCTGGAGGCCTGTGAGATTTGCACAGGAGCTCCCCTTCTTTGCTTGTTACCTGATGTAGGGCCTGAAGATCTGAGCTGCCCCGCATCATTCCTTTGCTTCAGATATTAGCCTGAAGCAGGGTTTGTTAAGACTGCTTGTTACAGCAGAGCGCGTGAAAAACTGGAGTCAGGTTGTTCAGCCTGGTGCCGATGAGCTAGAACTGCTTAGGGCCTTCTCACAGGAGTGCTTGTGATGAATTCAAGTAATTAAGGCTGTCGCTACCCTTCAGCTGAGAGGTGGGAATTTTCCGTGCCCCCTGGCCGCACTAAGGGAAAGCGAAATGACTCCTCTTTGTGTCCCAGTGGAGCTGCTGGACTTACACGTCGGCTGCTGTCCCTGGGCTGGAGCAGGAACGTCTGCACGTTCTTCGAGCTCATCCCTCGTAATCGTCTGCCCAAGCAGGCAGGGCCGGGAACAGAGAAGGGCTGAGGGGAGGGGGTCTCTTCTGTCAGTCTGTCTTTCTTCAGCTTTGGCCTTTTGCCCGAGGACACCAGGGTCACTTGTGTTTTCCGTGAGCCCGGTCCCTATCTCTGAGAACCTTTGGGAGCTGCCAAGAGGTCTAGCTCAGGTGTCCCTGCGAAGAAAGAGCCAAGGCATGCAGCTCTGCCCTGGGCTAGTCACGCTCTTTGTAGCACCAGTCAAAGCCCGCACCGCTTCCTTCTCTTTAAGTTCACTTATTCTTCCTCTATTTTCTTTTTCTCCCCTCTTTTTTATGTCTCTGCGTTTCACATTCATTCACAGTTCCTTCCTCTTCTCCTAATCTCTCCTGTTTTTCCTTTGAACCATCTCACTCTTTCCTCTGGACTCCTCTGAAACTCTCCCACTCCCCAGCTGTTACACTGAGCAGCACTTGACGACAGGGTGGGTACCGGCTGAAACAGTATGTAACGAGTGACGGGACAGCCCTGCTTGCACCTTCCCCTCCCCGCAGGCTGAAGGGGTGTTTGATAGAGGTGGAGAGGCCTCCACCAGGCTGAGCTTTGCAGTGCTCCTGCAGTGAAGTTCAGCGAAGTGAGAGCTTCTCGCATCCAAGATGAGAGCAGGAGCTGTTGCACTGGGTCAGACCAGGCATCGGGCTCGCCTTGTTTTCTCAGACCAGGCTGGGGTTTAGAGAGGAGCGTAAGGAACAGGGCAGGTAAAGAGCGATCTTTCCTCAGTCCATGCTCCCAGATTCCCTCAGGTGGCAGGTTAGGAACATCCTGGGCTGGAGGGACGGTGGCTGCTGTGAACGTGGTTCTGCAGCGACCTTCCCCAGAGAACCAACCCCATTTTTGCTTGTAAACTGCTTTTCCATGGGGCGTCCTGGCATTATTCTAACTGTTTTCATGGATTTTGTTCCTGCTCCTGACTAATGGTTACGTCCCGCACCTCGCCCCTCGTCTCTTTGGTTGCTCAGGAGAGACAGGTAGCTTTCCCTCTGGTGCAGGTACGCTCTTTTCCGACCTGGGGGGGACTAGAAGGCTGCAAGCGGGTTCTGGAGACAAGTCCTTCCGGTTATCTACCTTCCGGTGGCAGGGAGAGTTGGGTGTATTGGCTTGGCTGGGTTGATGAGTTCAACTCCCTGAGCTCTTTGTCCTCTATGGCCTTTTGAATTAGCAAACACTGCTGATCTGCTTGTTTTTTCCTCTCCTGCAAGTTGTAACTTTGTCCTTGTGGAACACGTGGGGAGTGTAAATAGCCCGTGTGCCTGGAGATAAGGACTGTAAGGAAGGTGATAAAGCTGTCCAGGTTGGAAAGCCTCATCCCTTGGTACTGCTGTCTCGTGTACATTCAGTCCTGGACAAAACTCTGGAAAGGTCTCCTCTGTCTGCATTGCAATGCACAATAACAATAATGAGTAAAAAGTAGTCCAGATGCTCTTGGCTGAATTCCACGTGATGGGCTACCCCTTTGGACTCAGCTCTTCCTTACAGCACTCCTCATGGCCCCGGTGGGAAGCGTGTTACCTCAAGGGTCCATGTGGCCCCTAGGTAAACGGTGTGACTCAGTCTCTGTGGCTGCGTGGGCTCTGAGCGTTTGCCGCTTGCTTTGTGTTCTCCACATAAAGCTGTGTGTGCTCTTTTCTTATTTCAGTGCACAGCAAAGGAACACCCAGACGAACAAGAAAAGAGCCATCCCGAATCAGGTATAGCCTGGCAACTCCGCGGTCTCCCTCGTAGCGTGGGGCAGAGGTAGCTGTCTAGGCTTGGATCCCGCTCCAACCACGCTTCAGAGCAACCCAAGAGCTGCGTTTTGCAGTTCGGAAAGCTGGATTTGGGTCGATCCACAAACTCCCTCCTTGAGAGAAAGAGATATTTGACACTGGGGTTGCAGACAGGAAACACAGAGCTCTGACTCATGGGGTGGGAGCATTTGCTCCAGAGGAGCTCATCTAAAAGTAGTGGGATTGGGACAGCTGGGCAACGTGCACCGCTGGAGGAGCCCTGTGTCCTCAGAAGTGAGCGAGTCTGGGCAGGGGCTAGCGTAACTTCCCCGTCCTGGCCCCTTTATTTATTGCAAACTAGCTGTTTGGGGAGGGGGCAGAGGGAGCGGAGACCAAGACTAGCACAGGGACGTACCTGGCAGCCGTGTTGGCCTCAGTTCTGTCTCGTCATGCAGCCTTCCAGTTCTGAGAGGGATGTCTGCTATCTAGTGTGCATGACTGAGAGCAGGACTGGAAATGCCCCCTTGCATGGTGTTAGGTCTTGCAGTACGTAATACAGACATTGCCTCTTGTTTGGAAAGATTGTAATGAAATATTAACACTGTAAAATTATAATTAATAGCATGTAACTGTTTTTCTTTTGCTGTTTTTCTGCTTTTTCCTACCATTTTTTGTGCTTCCTGCTCTCTTCTTCTTTCCATCACTTTGTTTTTCTTGACTGTTCTGTCTCCTTGTCCTGCTTTTTTTTTCCCCCCCTTAATTTTGCGCACCTAAAGGGTGAGATACTGGTAAGTACCCATATAGCGTGATAGTGCTGATAGACAACACCCAGTGATGGACGTGGCCCTGCCAGAAAGAACTTCCAATGCTAAAATAAAGCCTCTCGCCTCACAGAATTGAGTATGCTGACGGCAGAGGAAGAGTAGGATTCCCAGAGCAGAGTTACTGGGCTTTATGGGCTTAGTCTAGAGACGGAAACTCCCTCTATTCCCCTTATCCCCCTGTGTGGTCTCTTCCCACGGCCCCAGCACAGTCCTCGTGAGCTGAGAAAACGGGCTTAGGGCTCATGACTGTGTGTGCCGTGACAATCGCACTGTGAACGGAGGCTCAGCAATACTGCTGTTTGGCATCTGTGTGTACTTGCTGGGAACAGGTATAGGAAGAGTCGGGTCCTGGGGTTCGGGGTTTAGGTATGGGCTATGCTGGGAGCTGGGACACAGGGAGCCAAAATCTTGGTGCTGCTGGGTTTGACAGGGCTGGACCCTCTTAGCGCAGAACCTCCCGCAGCCGTCGTGGGATGTGGTTCCCGTCGAGTCGCAGCACAGGCTCGAGCGAGGCGAGTGCTTCGGCGGGGAGCCCTCTGCCCGCGGCTCCGTCCGCGTGGCTGGTGGTTTGGGCACGCACAACAGGGAGGAACTTGCTCCCCTGTTCACAGCAGCCGCTGCCAGTGGGGATGGAAGTGTTTTATTCCCCTCCATTTCCAAGCTGCCTTTTGGGCTTGTGAGGTTGGGTCCCAGCTGCGGGCTGGCCACCAGCACTGCTGCTGAGTTCAGCCAGCCACTGTGCCAGACCACTGCACGGCTGGTGTGGAAACCCTGTGTGGTCTCTAGCAAGAAGCCCTCTTCTTCCTAGGTGCCTACCAGACATCGTTAGCAGTTGTGCCCTGGTGGGGGAGGCAAACCTTGTGTAGCCCATCTGCTGCTTTAAACCTCATCGTTCAGGCAGCAGAGAGAGCTTTTCCTTCAAGCGTACTCACTTCTGGGGAGGCAGAAGGCAACGTTCCCTCCAAAAGGAAAACTTTCCCTTTTAGTGGTCGAGCAATACCCTCTGGAGGCGGTGGGCTGGGTGGAGGGGTCCTGACCCCGCTGCTCCGGGCTTGGAGTTCGCTTTTACATGTGCAGTCCAAGAAAATAGAAGTGTCTGATACGGAAGCAGTCTCCAAACTCCTGGCTGGGGCTTTCCTTCAAAGAGCCTCCCATCTCCTCGCGGGCCACGGTTGAGGTATTGCCTCGGTCCATCAGCGACTGCCCCCGCGGTCCGTCCCTGGCCACGCATCTGAATCCCTCATTCGTGAAGGAAGCTAGGGTACCACTTCCAAGGAAGATAATTTGGCTCCGGCCGCTGGGGATTGGTGTTGGGCTGATAGATGAAGCAAGGTGGCTGGATTACCCTGCAGACGAAGTTCCCCGGAGCCAGGTACCTTTCTTACCTGCTGCTTTTTAACCAGTTGAGCAGAGTCCTGTGAAGAAGTGTCTGTAACTCGAGTACAATATACTTTCTGGTCTCAAAAATGAGTTTTATGAAACCGCTCAAATAACTCAGTTACAGTGAAAAGAGTAGCAAGAGGGATGTAGTGCTGGTGAGGCAGTCGCCCTGCCGTAGTGCCGGCAGCGTCTGCCCAGCTCTTCCAGGGAAGCTTATACGTTTTGCTCTGTTAAACCCTGTGACTTGCCCAACCACATCCGCAGCTAACTTGAATTGTCACTCTGAGAGTCTTTGAGGGCCCCATGCCTATTTCCCGTCTCTTCCAAGTGTTCAGACACTTCCATTTTCTTTTAGCACCATCCAGATGTTTCTGCGAAACAAAGGAATCCTCCCAGGGGCCCGTCTGTTGCCTTCCACATGATGATTAGTTCTGTGCAAGGCTGCTCTTCCATCACTGGCTGTGAGAACGTGATTGTGCCGGGCGACGGGAAGGTGGCGATCTGACAATTAAGGATTCCAGGCGCCAGCCCCGCAACGGGCTGCTTCTGATTCGGAACCGGGCAAAGCCGTAGGCTGTCGCTGCGCTCTGGAGTGCCTCTGCAGGGCCAGCTTGCCTGGGTTGCCAGCCCTAAAACCATCGAGATGCTCTCACTCATCAGTCAGTCTTAAAGGAACTTTCTTCCGGGCTCTCTGCTGTGCTGCTTGGTGCCACGCAGTCTGGCTCAGCCTCCCTCTCTCCTCCCCCTTGACCTGGGTTACATGTGCTTGATGCATTTGTGATTAGAGTAAGAGGAGTCCCAGGTCCTGCTGCAAGCCAGTGCACAACTGGGATGTCTCTGGCTCTGGAGGGTGCCCTCCCCTCCTTTACCCTTTAACTAAAGACATCAAATCTTGGTTTTTTCTTCTTTCTTAGTTCTCCAGCTCCCTCTATGCTACAGCCTTGGCCCTCTCCCCCCTCTACCATAAAAGGCAGAGTCCCTCTTCCTTGTAATTCCCTCCACAGCTGCCCCGAACCTGCTGGAGCCTCTAACCTGCCTCCCAAGACAGCAGCTTCTTGCTTTGCTGCTGAGCCTTTTCCCTGTGCCCCTTCCTCGGCTTTGATCCTCTCATCTGCTCTATCTCCACCCTCCTGCTCTGTTCCTTTAAAACCAAATTCGGTTCCAATTCAGAGAGATTTTTTTAAAATGTGAATTGGGCTCTCAAACGCACAAGAGCCTGGAGAGAGCGAATCAGAAGGTGAAATCTTTAAATTGACAACTTCTGCCATCTTAATTTCAGGGCTCCTCCCTTCCCCTCGCCAGAAGATCTGTATGAGTTAAGTTTTAGCTCTAGCTGCCTGCACCCGCTAGTGCACCGAGCTTTGCGTGTGCGTAACAGACAGGATTTTGTCGTGGCTTTTATGTTGGCAGCTACCTGAGCAGCCTGAAAACGAGAATGGCCCTAGCGTGATCCCGTGGTAGGTTCCCCAAGCAGCGCACAGAAAACCCGCAGCATGAAAGGGCTGACGCTGGCTCCTTTTCACACACTAATTCACAATTTCTGATGTCAAGATTAAAGCCCTGCCTGGGTCTCTCTGTCACAGCTGCTCAGAGGTGGTTCCTGGTACAAGCCATAACAAACTCCGAACCTGGCTCGTGTCTAACTCTTCTCTGCCTAACCACGAGGGTTATTTGTTTCCCTCCAATCCATGCTTTGGACTGACTTGAATCAACCTCCCTCAACACGTGCAGAGTGTGTTTTTTTTTCCCCCACCCCCACCGTCTGCCCATTACTAACCTGTGTGGTGGTACTAACGCCTGTGAAGCTATGGGGTAGAAAGGCTGCGGCTCGCGGGCGCCCGCGCTCTGCGGTGCCGGCGCGCAGAGGCTAAGGGCCGAGGCCTCTCTGAAGGTAGCCAAAGGCCATCTCAGTCGCGGGCTTTGCAGAGCTGCCACCGACGCGCTGCTGCGGGATGCTCAGCGCGGAGCGTCTAAAGCAGCCCATGGTGCAAGATGCTGTTTCCATACTAGGAAGATGGTCATGCCCTGATGTGCACGGGTGTTAGCACTGTTGAAAGCAAGATTTTTAGGTGTTGTAGCACCTCCGAGCTTGGCTGGATGTGTTGGTCTGTGAGGAGCGGGGCTTGGTGGACAGTCCTCTTTCTGTGCTGGTTTCTGGTAGGAGTCGGTTTTGCTGTTGATCACGCGGCAGCTCCTGCCCCAGGGAGATTTGACTCTGGCCAGGTTTCCTCTTAGGAGCAGACAGCTTCCTGGCATCTGGGTCACCTCGCTGCCTCGAGAGGAGAATCTGTGCTAGACTGGGTGACATGGCAGAAAGCCCGGCTCGGAGGGCCTCCGTTGCCACGTCTACCTGGGAGCAGGTTGTTTGCAAACAGACGGGCATCAGCTGGAAGAGCAGCGCGATCTCGCGGCAGAGCATCAGTTCTCAGAGCACCAAGCGGTGGGTGTAGGAGCTCGGCAGTAAAACCGCAGGGGCGATGGCTAGAAGAATGCAGCTCCCCTACAGCCCCAGTAGGGAAAGAGACTAGCTCAATCTGAAGGCTTCTGCTCTCGTCCTGGGGTCTGTAACAAGCAGCAGTGACCTTCCTTTTAGTACAATAGCTACCAGAACAATGGAGGAACCCCACTGGGCAGAGAGCAATGATGCCTTCGTTTGAAAGGCTGGAAAACTCCCAGCCTGTCCCAAAGGTCTGAGCTGTGAAGCTGATGGACGTAAATCTGCCGCCGCTCTGGTGGGGGCCATCGGGAGCACGCTGGGCCGAGCCGTCCTGCTTGGCTGAGCAGCGTGCTGCTCATTCGCCCCGGGCGCTCGTCTCCAAACAGGCCCTGGATTGCCTGCAGTAGAGGCCAGGAGTGATTCCAGCTTCTAGCAATGTCTCTGTGGCCCGCTCTCATGGCTGTGAGCAGTTTTTGGTAGTTCGGTGTTTTCTAACAGACAGACCCTGAGAGATCCCTGCGGAGATTTTGCTTTGGCTAAGGTGCAGCGAGTGGCCGTAGGCATGAAGTTGTTCTGCACGGACTTGAGGAAATTATTGCAGGCTCAGGCGAGTGGCCCCCCTCTCGCTCTGATGGTGCCACGTCAGGTGCCCGATAGCCCAGCGAGGGCTCTGCTGCCGGCCACTCGTGTCGTGTCGCTGATGCTGGAGCCTCCTTACCGCGTGTCTTTGCGGCAGGCCCGCAGCCCCCGGGACCGCACGGCCCGTAGGCGCGGGGCCCCGCTCCCGAATCACACGAGCTTTCTCGCTACCGGTGCTGGGAGAGAGCGTGCCTGCCAGGGCAGCGCGGCGACGAGAGGGGCCGCCGGCAGGCGGGCTGGCCGTTTGCTTCCCAGGCTGACTTATTACCGGAAACGCTTCCGCCTGCCTCGGAGCAGCCAGCTGCGGTGCAGACCTCCCGATAACGCAGCGCTCGCTTATTGTTTCGTGAAAAACTGCCGCTTGCAACGTAAGGCTTTGGCAATACTGCTTCGGTGCGCTGCTGCCCCCCGTGCCGTTGGCTACTGTTTCGTGTTGCATGTTAGATCCCGTCCGTGGGGCTATGAGGGAGCCGTCCGCGAGGAGCGAGGAGCGAGGAGCTCGGGAAGACCTGCCGGCTAGGCCAGCCTGCGAGAAGGCAGAGGAGCTGCCTCCTGGCAGGGAGGTTGATTTGGGGTTGGGAACAACGTACGAGGAGGGGAGCGGGTTTGGGCAAGAAATGGGGGATTCCCCAGGTCTAGCTAGGCTGAGGGCTGTCTTGGCTGTACTCAGCGAGGGCACGTGGTCACGGAGGCTCTGAGCAGAACGGGGAAGGGGAGGACTGCTCTGATAGTTACTGGACTGGGTAAGTTGGCGGACATTGCTACTGGGAACGTGCCCCAGCTGACTGGGCTTGTTTAGTTTCCCGATAACTTTTTGGTCTTGCTAGTAGGCAGCATGACAGCGGCTTTGAAGCAGTCGGGATGAAGGCCCACATCTGCCTTCCCTCCAAGACGCTGCTCCCCGAGCGAGGTTTCCGGCACACCCGCGCTGCGCGTGCCAGCGGGATCGCTGGGTTGTAGTGCCGCAGCCTGTCTGCGGGACAGACGAGAGCCAGAACCTCTGTTCGGGATCCCCCGAAGCAGCCCTCTGCTTTTCTGGGTTTCGTGGTCTAACTGGAGGCGCAACGGAGACGGTGACGCCCCTGGGCAGTTCTGGTCCTCTCTTAAAAACAAGACGTGCTCTGAATTGCTGGCTGCCTTACCCCTTTGGGGTGTTGGGAGCTTTTGCTCTTCATCAGCTCTCCGGCCTAGAAGCGAGGCTGCTGGCTGGCTAATCGGACGGCACCAGCGGCGAAGGGCAGGGGATCGCTGCTTTTCTCACCCAGGGACCCGAGGGAGCTGCAGACCTCGCTCCACACGCTGGTAGCTTACGTTTGAGGTGGGGCCTAGAAATCTGCCTGGTTAAGGGTCTTCTGCTGAGGCTAGAGCTTTCTGTGGTGGGTTAGGTGGACTCTTGGGCTGAGGAGTGCTTCCCCTTGCTCTCTGTTTGGGGAATTCCTCCAGAGACTCCACGGTCGCCTGTAACCTCTTTTTCCTTCCTCCTCCTCCTCCCTCCGTTTCCCCCCACGCTCCTCTCTCTCCAGGTGATCCGCAGGGGCTGGCTGACCATTAACAACATCAGCATCATGAAGGGAGGCTCCAAGGAGTACTGGTTTGTGCTGACGGCAGAGTCGTTGTCCTGGTACAAGGATGAGGAGGTACGTGCAGGGGGGAAGGACGGGTTTGGGGGGAGGTTCTGTGGTTCCTGAGTCTCTTGAGCTGTTGCATGAGAAAAATCCTACCTGGAGTCTCCAGCTATGGTGGGAACAAGGGTTATTTCTCCCAGTATTGGTCCCAGCCCTTTTTCCTGGATTTAAAAAAAAAAAAAAAGGGGTGCCTGCAGTAGAGATACCAGTGCTGGGGATGGGAGAAACCTGTGAATTAGCTCCAGGGCCTGAGTCTTGCCATCTCCCAGTGTGCAGGAGTGTAGACGTCCTCTGGAGGGTGCCCTTCCGACGCTGAGCTCCATCCTAGCCAGCAAATTCCATGTCTCCAGACACTCCCCCGGACCTCCGGATTGTGTAAACATAGATAAACCGGGAGACACTGGCAAGTGGGGGTCGTACAGGATCCAGCTGCCTGCGCCTGGCTGAGCCCCGGGGGTGGCCGCGCAGCTCAGGCACCCTCTGCGCCCTGCCTGTTTCGGGAAGGCTTTTTTTATTTGTGGTTGAACTGTTGTTGCAAGATCTGCCACACCTCAGGCAGCAAGAAAGAGCAGGGCCCTTCCTCTAGCCGAACCCGTTACCGCCCTGAGTACTCTTCAGGCACCGGCTTTTGCCAGAGCGGTGGGCTTGCACCCCGGCAGCCCCCGTGTTAACGCTGGCTGCCTCGGTGGCCGCCCTGCACCCAGGCCATAGATCAGGGCTGATAACAAATCTGAAGGAGGGTTTCTCATAACCCGCGTCGGAAGCAGATTCCCAGGTTTAACCATCGCAGCGCGGGGCCGGTGCAAAGCCGGGGGAGCAAGGCGGGTGGAGCGGTTTCCTCCCAGTGAACCTGGCCAGGAGAGCAACTAGCTCGGTTCTGTCTCGAGGGAAGGAAAGCCACCAGCGCTGGCTTGAATCTGGGTGAAGGGAAACTTTCCTCTCTGTCTGACCCGGTGGGACTATTGGTTTATCGTCCCCACCCCCGAGGCCCCCCCACCTTTCGCTGGGGGGTCGCCGCGCTGTTCGTGCCTCGGCCCCGAGCCTTGCCTCCGTCGCAGCGCCTGCTCGGCGCTCGGACGGGAGCTGCTGACGGGTTAACGCCCCGGCGCTGGGGTGGAGCTGCTGCGGCCCAGGATGCGCCGCTGCTAGCGGGAAAAGGCTTGAAGTTCAGAGGGAAACGCCGTCTGCGGCGGGCAGGAGCTGGCCGCGACGGCTCGTGCGGTTTCACCGCCGCTGCCCTGCTCCGTTCCTTGTGGCCCCTGGGGGGAGCGTCCCGCCCCGGCGCGCCGAGGGATGAGAGGCCGGAGGCCCGGGCAGCCCTGTCTGCGGCGGGCAGGGAGACGGGGCGCTGGGGGGGGTTGCACGGGCTCCGGCCCTCCCCAGCCTCCCCCGGAGCCCCTTGCTGCCCCACGCGGATGGGGAGGCCGAGGCACACGGAGGACGCTCGGTTTCCCCAGCTCGCCCCGAGGGTTCGGTGGCAAAGCCAGAAAGGCGGTGCAGCGTTTGTGCGTGCTGGGACCGCGCGGAGCCCGTCCTGCCACCGCTCGGCGTCCAGGAGGCAGCGGCGCGGCCTGGGAGGGGGCCGCTGCTGCTCCCGGACTGATTTGTCCGGCTCTGGCTCGCGGTCGGCTGTGTGCGCCTCGGGCTGAACGTCCCGCTTGCCGGCCCGCCGGGCCTCCGGTGGCGCCACGGGAGCACCCCTGCTCCCCTGCCTGGAAATCGCGTTTGCTCCCATGAAACGCTTTGCCCAGGGCTGGTTTCTTTGGGCTTGACCCTGGGGCAGGGCTGGCGGCGAGCCTTGCTGCGGGGCCGCGGCAGCCCCCGACCCCTTGCTGCTCCGAAGGGCCGGGGCCGGCGGCGGAGCCAGCGTCTCCTCCGAGCACGGCTCCTCGGCGGCTCGGTCGCAGACGCGCCGCTTTCAGATTTCAGATTTTCCAGCATTTCCGCCCCCACAGTCTGAAAACGGGCCTGTGATCTCGCCTTTCCCCTTACGTCAGCGGCCAGATGCTGCGGGGAGAGGGAGCTGGGCCGCGGCCGAGCCGGGTGTTAGCAACGGGGAACGGGGGGGCGAAACGCGGCCCTAGGAACGCCAGAGCCGAGCACGCGGGGCAGAAACGGGAGACACCAACAGAACTTTATTTGGTGGGCGCCGCGCGGCAGCGTGACGGCAGCCCCCGTACGGTACGCGAGCGCGAGCCAGGCTTCCTTTGTTCAGCGCTTTCTCTTCTAAGCCAGCTGCGGGATGACCTGCTCTCCTCAACCGCTGCTGCAAATTCCGATTGACCTCCCTTCCCGTGCCGCCCCCCGCCCGGCCCTTTTAAATCTGCCTCCTAAAAGAGAAGGAAACGTGGTGAGCTGAGAAATGGCGCGGGAGCCCGCTCCCCCCCCGAGCCCGCGCTGGCTCCCCCGTCGCGGCAGCCCGTTTCCTGCGCGGAGGCCTCTCGGGGGGCGCTCGTCTGGCCCCTCCGCGCTGGGTAATGAGAACCAGCCGCTGCCTATGAATGAGCCTCTGTGTTCGGCGGCAGAGCGCTCCCTCCCCCCAAACCGGGCCATTAAAAATGAACTGCTGCTTTGCAGGGAGCTTTTAACCAGGCACCCAGCGCCCTGGTTTTACGGGGACGGGGGGGGTGCCTCTGGGAAGGGTCCCACCTCGCCGTCGCCCCGGGGCTGCTGCGGGATCGGCAGAAGTTGCGCGGAGCGACGGGGCGCTGCGCGGTCGGGCTCTGCCGGGGCCGCGCAGCCCCGGGGTCTCGCCTGCCCCCGGTTATGCCCGGCCGCTTCCAGCAATTCCGGCAAAGAAACGTGCTGCACGAACGAGCCCAAGCATAGCGAGCGAATCTCCCCTAGAAGGGCTGCATCCGCTTCAGCTCCCCCCTTACCTGAGGCCGCTCGGACGCTGCTCGGGCGCTGCTCTGCCAAACCCGATCTAACCAATGTGCAGACTACTGTACAACTTTATACCCTCCTGAACAGGTAGTCTGAACACTGGGCAGGCTGGGCTGGAGTCCGTCTCCGACTTCCCGGGGCATCCATGGGGTTTTTCTCCCCCTCCCGGGTTTTTTAATAAGGAGAGAAGCTGATCGGCGAAAGGAAACTGCTTTGTCTCTTCTGACGTGGCAAAGTCTGCAACCGAATCCAGTCTGGAAAAAAGTTGTGGGTTTTTCAGGAAATCATGAGGAGGAGTGTGGGGCGGCGGTGGAAGGGGGCGGTGGGGGAAGGGTTTAGGTTCGTGGCCTCTCTACAAAGGCGAACGTCACTTTTGGGACCGTGTGCGCAGCATCTGGAGACAAAGTGGAGCTGGAGTTGTTATAAACAATTCCAGATGTGGCGTTTCGGCAGCGAGACGGCCCGCGCGACTCGGCTGGGTGGCCCCTCGGCGAGGCTGGATTGCAGCCTCTTAAATAAGCAGCGGCCTTTGTGCCAGATTGCGAGGCCCGATTCCTTCCACCGCCCCCTCCGGCACGGACAGGCGCCGGGGCGAAATCCCTGGGCCCCGGCGCCGCGGCCGGTGGCCTCCGTTAGAGCCGGCCCCGTCGGCTGCCCTAGGGCCGCAGCGATGCAGGGTCCCGGAGCTGCCTGCAGACCCGGCGGGACCAAAGCCCCTTCCCAGGCGCTTGCTTTCCTAGCGCTGCGGGATGCTCCCGGAGCTGGCGAAAAGGCAGGGAAATCCGGTAGCTCGATCGGTACCTAAAGCGATCGCGTGGTCCATGGTGTCCTTGCACTGGAGCCGTGAGAGCAGCCTGTCCGCATCTAGGGAGCTGCTAATTTGGGGGAAGGAGGGAAGTCTCCTGGTGGGGCAAATTAGCGCTGCTGTGTCCCAGGTAACGCTCTTGGCTCCTGCCCGGGGTCTGCGTACCTGGGTCCACTGGGCAGCTGCCGTGAGCTGAGCTGCAAAGCCCGTTTGCTCTCGGCAGACCTCCTCGGCTGTGAATTTGAGGAAATCACTGTTCCCTCCGTTGCAGGAGCTAACTCTGATCCCTGACCACGTTTCTGGAGGGTGTCTCATGAAAACTGGAGAAGGGGCTTAGCGGAGCACCAGTGTGCTCGCTCACTCTCATCCTTGTCTTCCTTTTTGTCCTCTCTTCCAGGAGAAGGAGAAGAAATACATGTTGCCTTTGGATAATTTGAAAATCAGGGACGTGGAGAAGGGATTTATGTCTAATAAACATGTCTTTGCCATCTTCAACACAGAGCAGAGGTAAGGGCTGTGAGCTCGGAGAAGAGACTGGGTGTCTGATGCGGATATCTCCTGAAATCTTTGGGTAGGGCACCACGCTCAAAACGTTGAATACGTTCTGTGGTTGACCGGCTGATCGTGTTGCCTTGGCCTTGGTCAGCGCTGGTCCGGGCCCAAGCCATGTGTCCAGCTTCCCCTTCCACTTGGTCTTGTGCTGCAAGGCAGAAGCAGCTGTGATCTGATAAAGGAGGATTTCTCTAGAGGAAGCAGCAGCTGCCAATATTTATACACACATTCTGGAGGGATTTCAGGCTTCCTCTGGCTCCCTGGAGGGAGGACTCGTGGTGCTGGAGACCTTGCTTGTGCTCCATCCCATAGACCCGCTGGGGCGGCCATTGGAGGTTCCTGTCTCCACCACAGCTGACAACCAGGCCTCCTGGTTGCCGTCCCCCCTTGTTCTTTACACCCAGCTCTGCTCCTTCTTGCCTAGGAACGTGTACAAAGATCTCCGTCAGATTGAGCTGGCCTGCGACTCCCAAGAAGACGTGGACAGCTGGAAAGCCTCTTTCCTCCGAGCGGGAGTTTACCCAGAGAAAGACCAAGTAAACATTCCCCCTGACTTGTCAGACCCCTCCACGAGCAGGCTGGCTAATGAGTGCAGTCCAAGACCAGCCTGGGGAGAGGCTGCCAGAGAAGCCTCCAGACTTAAAAGTAGCAAGCTCTTGGCTTCAGTTCTCAATTTTTCAGTCCTTGTGTGTTACAGTAGGTTCTCGGTCGCCTGTATCCGTGTGGATGCTGCGGTGGCTTCTCCATATCATGGTGTCCACAGACCTAGATTGGGTGCCCTGGAAAATGCTTTGGTATCACAGAACGTGATGAACTTTAGCATGGCACTAGTTTGTGCTGTCCTACTGATGGATCTAGTAGTTCTTCTCAGCTATGAAATAAACTCAGTTTCAAAAAGCACCTATAGAAATACGTGGAAAGGATGGGGAATAAGTGTGGAGCAGAGGGGTTTCAGGCCACTCTTGCAGAACCAGCCCTAGATGCGAAGCCCCTTGGCCACATCTCCCCTCACCCACCGTCACTAGGAGCAATATGGCTCCAAATGGGTCTGTGAGATCCTGACAGTATCTTGTGCCCTGCTTTCCGTGCGCAGACTGAGAACGAAGATGGCGTCCAAGAGAACACCTTCTCCATGGACCCTCAGCTGGAGCGCCAGGTGGAAACCATCCGCAACCTTGTCGACTCCTACGTCGGCATCATCAACAAGTCCATCCGGGACCTCATGCCAAAGACGATAATGCACCTCATGATAAACAATGTGAGTGGCTGTGCTCGGGGGAGCCTTGGCGTGGCCGCAGCCCATCCAGAGAGACGGGGACTCCTGGGCCCAGGGCATTCAGGGAGCCATTCTCTGGGCAGCGCAGGCTGGGGTGGAGTCCTGAGCCCCCCTGAGTTCAGGGTCGGATCAGCTGCGCCATGTTTGTTGCTGGGCCAGAATGGAGCAATGGGATTTGATGCTCTTTCGATTATTAATTTTCATGTCTTTGCGCTGTAGCTGCTTGGCTGCAGCTTTGCTGAGAAGGCAGTTTGATTCTTGGCCTTTGCTCCAGCCTGGTTCTAGCAATCCAGGGACGCTAAACCATCCCGCAGCTCCTGAGCGGCTGGGGCTTCGCTTGCCTTCCCGAGCTGGGATAAGCGTGTCCTGGCTTCCGCTGCCTCTGCTGCTGTAGGTCCTTTAGCTCCTACTCCCCCAGTTCCCAATCTCGCGGGTTTAGTATCTCGGGGCTGACCTTTACTTGCTGTCGCTTCTCTGCAGACCAAGGATTTCATCCACTCGGAGCTGTTGGCCTACCTATACTCGTCTGCTGACCAGAACAGCCTGATGGAGGAGTCGGCTGACCAGGCGCAGAGGAGGGATGACATGCTGCGAATGTACCATGCCCTGAAAGAGGCCTTGAACATCATCGGAGACATCAGCACCAGCACGGTATCCACGCCGGTCCCCCCGCCCGTGGACGACACGTGGCTGCAGACGAGCAGTGGGCACAGGTACGCCGGGCTGGGACGGGCGCTTGCTGAAGGAATTAGTGGGGCGGGCAGCTCGGATTTGGGCCGATAGGCCTGCCCCGCTCTCGGTGCGGAGAGGGCCTTTTCCTTGGGGCGCTCGGGCCTCTGCGCAGAGGCTGCAAGCCGAGCGCTCCTTGCCCTGACGCGCTTCCTCTCCCCTGCAGCCCCCCGCCTCAGCGCAGACCTGTCTCCGCCGTCCTGCCGCCGGGCCGGCCGCCCGCTGTGAGGGGCCCCACTCCGGGGCCGCCCTTGATCCCCATCCCTGCGGGGGGACCTTCCTCCTTCGCCGCTCCCCCCATCCCCTCGCGCCCAGGACCTCAGAACATCTTCGCTGCTAACAACGACCCCTTCTCAGCCCCTCCTCAGATTCCGTCGCGGCCGGCACGCATCCCCCCCGGCATTCCTCCAGGCGTGCCCAGGTAAGAGACGTCGCGTCGGCGGGCTGCCCCGGTGCCCGGGGAGCTTCTCAGCCCGGTGCCCAGCCCTCCCGAGGAGGCGTGGGCTGGTTTCCTGCTTCCTGCGCTGGGTCCTTGGGCTGCGTGCCGGCCTGAGCTCGCGCCAACGCCACTGCTGCCTCCGTGGGGGGAAACCCCTCAGTTAGAGGGGAGCTGGCAGCTCAGGTTGTCCCAGTGCAGCCGCCCTTCCTGGCTGAAGCAGCGTCTGTGAAGCAGCCCGTATCTGAGGGCTGCAGGTTCCCATCCTCCCAGCAGCGTGGGGCCGGCAGAGGCGTCCCGTCACGTCGAGCAGGCAGGGACGAGGCAGCAGCCCTTGAACGCTGTGCCGGGCAGCGTTGCCTGCAGTGGCCGGGCTGCCCGCGTGCCTGAGAGGGAGCCGCCAGCCCCTTGCCGTCCGGCGTGCCTCCGGGCCGGCTCCCAGAGGAGCCAGGTTCGGAGCCCCCAGGCAGCTCCCTCGTCCCTTGGGGCTGGAGCCCCCCAGGCCCCGACTCGCCTAAGCCGTACAGACGGAGCAGTCCTCGTCGGCTGGCTGCCGGCGCCTCCCGGGACGCGGCAGGTCTGTCGCTCCGGAGGTTAGGGAGCGCTTGTGCCGCTGGCGGGCGGTCTGGGCGGCGATGGAGGTCCCGCTGGGACGCGGAGTCAGCTGGGTTAGCGCAAGGTCGTCTCGGGTAGCGCAAGGGCTCCGTCAGCCCGGCTGGCTGGCTTTGGACCCAGCCCCACTGGTGTCCCCGGTTTCAGCGCAGGGGAACGTTGGGGCTTAGCAGGGAGAACACGACCTGTTCCCAGCTTTGCTCTTCCGAGTCCGTCTGCCCCCCGGAGCGACGCCGCTCTGGAGCGAGCTCCGGGCGCCGGGGGCGGTGAGGCCAAGTGGGGCGCAGCAGAGCTCACCGGCCGGGTGGGGATGCCGCCGAAGCAGCTCGCGCCCACCGCCGCAGCGCTGACCCCGTCCTCCCCCCCGCTCACACCTCTGTTCCCCTTCTCGTTCTCTCTGCAGCAGAAGACCCCCCGCCGCGCCGAACCGGCCGACCATTATCCGACCGGCCGAACCCTCCCTGCTCGATTAACCGCCCAGGGGCTGCTAGCGACTCCCGCGTGCCCGGAGCGGCTGCCCCACGCCTGCCGCTTTCATTTGCCGTTTGGGGGGAGGGAGCAGGGGGGAGGAGGGGAAACCCCGCGTCTAATCTCTTGTTTTTAAAACCATCCTACCTGTGGTCAGTCAGCAGAGCGGTTCTAACCAAGGCCGATCCCCACCAGCACGCCGAGTCCCCTCCTTGGGACGGGCGCAGCACATCCTCGCTTGTAAATACCGATGGCATCAGTTAAGGATGGGCGATGCTCCTCTCCCTCCCTCATCTCCGCTGTGTCCGAGCTAGGAAGTGGGTAGTCGGCATTACGGTGCGAGGGGCTGGCGCGGGACAACCCGTCGGCGCCGGAGGAGCCCCCCAGCACTAGGTGCACTGAGTCCCGCTGTGCCCCATGTATAATAAACCGTGGAGGATTATATTTTTTTGGGTTGAACATTGCACTTTGTCAGAAATCCCCCCTCTCCCCCTTCCTCCAACACGCAAACGCTCAGCGTTCTTGCCTCGGGATCGTCTGAATGTATGAGACGGGGATGGGAGAGCTCTGAGAGGTGGTTGACTCAAAGACTGTCTTCTTTCTTTGGCTGTGTGCAGAATCTCCTAAAGCTGCCGTTGAGGCTGATCGGATTCCTGCCTATACGCTTTCTTCTTCCTTTTCCTCCTCTTCCTCCTCCCCACCAGAATTTTTGTATTAATATAATATATATAAAACATAGTGATTTTTTGTTTTTCTCTCCTGAACCCCTTACCCTAAAGTTGATTGCTAATCTGACCATAGTCTATATTTCAGTTTTTATAGCTTTGAGGAAAATTTATATATGGAAAATGATGGGACTGCAGATAGCGATTTGCTAATAAATCTAATACGCCGCAAGCAGGAGCAGACTGTCCAGGTAGTCCTTTTCTCAAGAGGTGCCCGCTCAGCAGTAAACCTCAGGTATTTCTTCTGCAACACCTGCACTCGCCCCGATCTGTAATTGGTGCTCACCTTAAAGCGGCCAGCTGCGCGTGTACCGAGACGGTGCCTAGAGCAACTGTGAGTAGCGATCGTCAGCAAGAAGTGAAACCCAAAGCCAGGCCGACCCCAAAAAGAGACTGGAGTAAGAGACGTGCAGAGAGGTGGGTCCTGTGACAATAGCGCGTTGGCGTCTGCCGCCTCCTGCTCGCAGGCGGTGGGTAGCTCGGAGGCGTCTCTGTTTAAGGAGGGCAGGCCTGGGCCGCCGGAGGCTGTTTGGGCCTCCGGCATCTCGAGAATCGCAGCTTTTCCAAGCCCAGGGAGGAGGACGCGAGCGTTTAGCGCTGCTGTCCCGGGCAGGGGAGTCCTGTCGCTCTCCGAGCCCGTGCGCAGGACGGCTCCTCGCCGGTGGCCGCCTGTAAGCGTGCGCGAGGTCGCGGAGTCCCGCGGAGGTTTTGCGTCTCGGAGGATGCCCTTAGCGAGGGGGAGCTTTGCTGTTAAAGCCTTGCTGTAGCGCCCGTGCGTTGAGCCAGCCGTGCCTCGGACCCCGCGTCCCCAGCACCTCCCCGCCGCCCCGGCCGCTGCTGCCGTAGACACCGGTGCCTTCCCGGAGGAATTAACGGCGTGCGCTGCCCCGCGGGGCTCTGGCTGGGAGCAGAGCTTGTAAATATTTTTAAAGACTGTGTTAATTGTATTAAAAAAAAGTAGGTTTTTAAAAAGATCAACTCCAGCCCTAGCCTGCCCTTGCTGCCTGTGAGCCGGCAGCTGTGCTGTAGCGGGAGAGGGCTGCAGACCTGCCTTAACTCTTCCCCCTTTCGCGGAGACCTTTCCGTGGTGGCCTGTTCCCTAGCGGAGAGACCCCCAACTGCCTTACCTCGGCCGCCGGCTGCCCCTCCGCCATTCCCAGCGTTAACTCCGGCCGGGAGCGGGGGACGGAGCGGCTGCTGGGGGCCCCGCGACGGCTCTGCCCGGCTTTCGCTCCCGCCCTCCGCTGCGTTGCTCCGAAGTCCGGTCGTGCTGTTCTGCCTTCTGTCCCCTCTCCCTGGTGTTACCTCTCCTGCCGCGGCTTGGGGGCCTCCTCCTCTCTCATCTCGTGTGGCTAAAAGGAAAAAAAAAATCAATACACTTCTCTCCTGTTCCTTCAGTTTGCCAATGTGTAAGTGCCTCCGTTCTGTATCCTATTAATAAACTAAAAAGCAAAAAAAAATAAAGGGAAAAAACTCTTCCGGTGAAAATCTCTGGCACTTTGTGGTGTTTTCTGTCTCATCCCTTCCTTTTCCTCCTGTCTTTTCCTCCAGCATCTGATTGCCAGTGGCTGGGACGAAGGGGCTTGGTGAGGGCTCGAAGCCGTTGGCGCCGGCCGGCCGGGGAGGCAGAGGGAGCCGGGCGCCGCCTCCTTGGCTGCCTCCTTCCAGCTCCGTAAAAGTACGAGCAAAGTTGGGACTTTCGCAGCGGCTCTGGGAGCCCGGCCGCAGAGCGGGTGCCCGGGGTGCGGGCGGACGGCGCGCCGGCATCCGCGCCGCAGGACGCTGCCTGCCGCCCGCCCGGAGCCCCCTGCGCGCGGCTGTCGCCGTCCGAGCCGGCGGCGTCGCTCCAGCCGAGCCTCTTGGCTCAGGGCGCGTCAAAACCCGCCGCTCCGCGTGGTGTCCGTGGGGCGGCGGGTTGGAGCCGGGGCAGGAAGCGCCGCTCGGAGCGGGGCGGCCCCGCGGGGCCCTGGCTGGCCGCCGCCGTCCCGCTGCGCTGGGGCTCTCCGGCGCTGCTCCTGGCGGCTGGTCTTGCTTTGCTGCTGCTGCTGCTGCTGGTCTTGGAGCAGAGCTGGAGTTTTGGTGTATTTGCCACTCGGGCTGCTGCTCGCCCTGAGAGAGCCACGCGCGGCTCCGCTCCCGCTCCCGGCCTCGGCTCAGCCCTGGCCGCTGCAGCTGGGCTCTGTCCGCGGGAGCAGCGCGGCCTGGCCACGCGATGGAGCTGCAGGATGCGCGGCGCCAGCCGCGATGGGCGACACGACTGCGCGAGGAGGGGCCGGGGCCGGCCGAAGCCTCCCGCTCCCCCGCCGGCGCGGGACCCTCCGCGTCCCCGGCGTCGCAGAAGCGTGCAGGGGAGCGTCGCAGGGTGGAGGGAAGCCCGACACAGGGTGTAAAGCTGAAAGAGGTTTAGAGTGTTTTGCTGCCCATACGTGTGACGCGCAGCACGGCGGGCGCTCCTTCGGGAAGGGGCAGCCCTGCTCCAGCGGCCCCACGACGAGCCCGGCGCCGGCCCTGCAGCAGCGCCGCCGCGAACGCCTGCTCGGCCTCCGGGGCCCGCCGGGACGAGCCTCCGTCTGCAAGGAGGAAAGTTGCGGTCGTGACTCTGAGGTGCTGTAATCAGTGGCTAATTGGAGGATGCTAGCGAGGGAGCTGATGAAAGGTGGTTGCATTCCTAGCTGAGGGGGAGAGGGCTGGAATAATCGCATCCGGGAGGGAGCATCGTCCCTAGCGATTTTGGTGAGCGAGGCCTCGCAGGATTCCCCCCCGGGTGCTGTTTGAAGCTCTCTGGGAGGACGGGAGCTGCCTGCCAGGAGGCGACACGGCGCAGGGCTCCGGCTCCCCGAGGCTCGCCCCGTTCCCGCACCGGGCGCGCACGCCGGTGCTGCGGCCGTGGGACCCTCCTCGCCTCCCCGCCACCGGGGTAGCTCAGACAGCCACAAACACCTTTTTGTTTTGTTTTGTTTTTTTCCCCCCTCCTCTTTCTTTCTTGCGACCAGGCGCCCAGCTCCCTCGGCTCCCTCCCGGCCGTTCTGACCAGCCGCCTCCTGCCAGTGCTGCCGCCAGCCCCCGACCCGCTCGCGCCCTCCTGAGCGGCTCTGCCCGGCCGTAGCTCCGTCAAGCCAAGATCCGGCTGGAGACGCCTCCGCCAGCTGCCCCGCGCAGCCCAGAGACGGGACACGGCCTCAGCTCTCGAGCCGGGCACGAAGAACGAGGCACCGGGCGTGCGCGAGGGTTCCCGGCACTGGGATATTTTGATCCTGCGTGAAAGCATCCTCCCCATCGGCTCCCACGGCAGCAGGGAGCCCGGCGAGCCGGACTTGGCTTTCCTTGGGCTGAATGCTTTTGCTGGGCGCTTTTTACCTCCATCGCTGTGCGTATGCCAGGATCTGACAGACAAGTAACCCGCTCCCTTAGCGTGGGCCAGGCTCCAGCTCACCTCGCCTTGCCCCACCTGCAAAGTTGCGGGCGACTCTGCACTGACCGAAGGGATTCCCCCTTCCCTTCCGCGGGCAGCTTGCGCGGGGCCCGAGCGGCATCTTCCAGGGAAGCGGCGGGGGCCGAAACACATAAAACACCTCCGAGGGTCACCCTGCGTTTGGAGTATTTCTTCCCCATGTTTTCCTCCTCCCCAACCCAGGTGCCTGCCCTCGTTCAGGGACACTAGGAACATTTGCTCCCCGAGTGCTATTTCTGAGCACGTTTAAGGCTCGATTTGCTCCGTGCCCAGTGCCACGTTCTCGCTTTTGTTCAGCTGTTTTCTGTGGGGAAAAACCCCTCGTGCGCTCATCCTGACTCGGCCTTTGCGAAGGGCGCTCCCGTATCCCTCCCTCCCTCCGAGACGGACCAGCCGTAGCGGGCAGCTCTCTGCTAAGCGGCGCAGGATGGAGAACCCCCTCCGGTGCCCTTTCCCCTCTGAGATTTGCTGCCCAGGCCCTTCCTCCTCTAGACTGAGGTGACTCAGAGGGCAACGGCTGCAGTTTGCACAGCCCCGGGCTAGGACTAGGACTATAACCTAACTCGGGTTCACGGTGACTCATCGCCTTTGATGCCCAGAATAGATTTCTTCCTATAAGGCTTAGTCATGCGCAGGTGATGGATGGCTCCACCGGGATTAAACACATCCAGGTCAGCGCTGCCCACGCACAGGCGCGGCGAGCCGGGACCGGGAGCCCGGCGGGTAGGAGAGGGCCCCGGCCTCCCGGGCAGCCGCTCCTGGATGTGCTGCTCGAAGCTGGCCCGCGATGGGACGCGTGCCCCCGGAGAGGAGGCCGGGAGGAAGCACAGCCCCGGGCGCCGCATCTGTCCACACGGGGCTCGAGTGGTGGAAGGCACGTTTAGGGGGACAGGAGACACGTGGCACCTCGTGGGGTGGGAACTGCGGAGGAGGTGGCAAAGACTCCCTAAACGCTGCGAGCCAGAAGCCTCCGGAGCAGCGGGATCCTGCAGGGAAGATCCTGACACACTGGGGCTGGAGCCGGGCTGCTCCCTCCCGAGGGGAGCAAGACGCTGCGCGGAGCGGTCCGGGTAGGTCCCGGCCCGGCGAAGGGGAGCAGCCACGGGAATTAGCCCCGTTCGAGTTACGTCCGGCCCGAGGAAGAGCCGGCCGAGAGCAGGGCTTTCCGGGCACGCTCCCGCAGGGAGAGCGGGCGCCGGCGCCGCGTGGGGCCCCTGCACTCGGAGCGCCGGTCCCCGGAGGCGGAGGAAGAGAGCGGGACGCTCCGGGGACAGCGCAGAGGAGGCACGAGGGGAGGTACAGGGACCTGGACCGACCTCGGCCCGATTTCACCCAGCGCCACCTCCCTCCCTCCCTCCCCTCCCGGGCCCCGTCGGTTCGCTACGGCTCCAAAGCACCGATGCCATCGGGGGTAGAAAGCCGGCCTGTTTTAATCCCCCCGCGGCCAAGGCAGCGGGGGAGAAGCAGCAGCTGGAGATCGAGTCAGTGGAGCGGGCGGAGGGGCGTGCGATCCTCCGCCAGCAGCACCCGGCTCCGAACCGTCCCCGCGGGGAGCAGAGTCCCGTCCCCGCCGCCTTCTACGTCCGCACCTGCCTCTTGTCCTCGAAGAGGCTCTTCAGCATGTACACCTGGAGGAAGGCCACCACCACCAGCACGCCCAGGTTCACCGCCGACCAGAAGTTGACCCGGCCCAGGTTGCTCTCCTGCAGGTTGCGGTCCCTGGCTTCGAAGGCTCGCAGCAGCGTCTGCATCTGGATGCTCCGCTCCAGGCGGCTCTTCATGGTCTCGATGGATTCCTGCGCGCAGGGAAACGCCAGAGCCGGCGGCTGGGACCAGTCGGATGCACCAACTGGGCCAAGCCCTGCCGGGACTCCCGCCTGCCTCCCCCCGCAGCCCCCGGCGCGCACCTTAATGTCCTCGATCTTGATATCGAGCATGTCTTCGGGCTCCACCGCCTCCATCCAGTTGTCCGCGTCGTCGTCGTCCTGGGCGCTGTCGAAGATGAGCTCGAAGAACACCAGCTTCTCCGAGATGGTGCTGAAGGAGTTGTCGAAGCAGAGCTTGTAGTCGCCGGCCTCCGTGGGCTCCACGCTGGGGAGAGGAGAGCGCGCGGGTGAGCGCGGCGGGCCGGGCGGCGGCGGCGGGGGGCGAGCGGGGCCGGACTCACGTGTGCACCCCGTCCGATTTCCGGTACTCGCTGACCAGCAGCAGCCCCGAGGGGCTCTCCAGGGAGAAGTCGACGTCCAGCCCGGCTCCGCCGATCACCTGGGGCGCGACGCAGCCGTGAGCGGCACCGCCCCCCCCGCGCCACCTCCCCCTGCCCCCAAATCCTCCTGATTCCACCCCAAAATCCTCCCAGCACCAACCATCCCCCAAGCCCTCCCAGTTCTCCCCAAATCCTGACACCCCCCTCAAATCCCACCGGTACCAGCCAACCCCCCCCAAATCCTCATCCCCCCCCCCAATCCTCCTGCTTCTTCTCCAAATCCTGCCAACACCAACCACCCCCGAATCTTCCCGGTTCTCCCCCAAATCCTCCCGATACCAACCACCCCCCCCAAGTCCTCCCGGTAAACCCTGCTCCCCCCAACTGGCCCCCCCCAGCCCCCCACCGGTACCAGCTCTGCCCCCTCAGTACCGGCCCCTCCGGTACCGGCTTCCTCCGCCCGGTACTGGCCCTCCCCGGTACCAGCTTCTTCCACCCGGTACCGGCCCCCTCGGCCCCGCCCCCCCCGGTACCGGTCTCCTCTCCCCGGTACCGGCCCCCCTCAGCCCCGCCCCCCCGGTACCGGTCTCCTCTCCCCGGTACCGGCCCCCCTCGGCCCCGCCCCCCCCGGTACCGGTCTCCTCTCCCCGGTACCGGCCCCCCTCGGCCCCGCCCCCCCCGGTACCGGTCTCCTCTCCCCGGTACCGGCCCCCCTCGGCCCCGCCCCCCCGGTACCGGTCTCCTCTCGGCCCCGCCCCCCCGGTACCGGCCTTCCCCCCCCCCCCCCCCCCGCCCGGGGCCAGCCCGGCCCCACCTGGTACTCGGCCTCCATGGAGGCGTTGCCGGGCGCGCCCTGGTAGAAGCACTCCCGCCGCCCCGCCGGCAGCACGAAGGTCACCTCGGCGTCGGGCGGCGGCGGCGGGGCGGCGCGCGGCCCGGCCCAGGGCGCCAGCGCCAGCAGCCACAGCCAGCGCGCCGCCATGTTCCGCCCGCGCTGCGCCTTTAAGGCCGGCCCCGCCCCCCACGGCGGGACGTGGCGCCCAGGGCCCCGGCCGCGCGGGCTGCCCGCCGCGGCCGCCTGAGGCGGGAGCGGCCTCGCGCCCCGGCCCCCGCCCGGCGGCTCCTCAGGCAGCGCCGCGGCCGCCCGCGCCGCCGGGGTCCTCAAGGGAGCCGGAGGGCGCCGTCCCATTGGGCGCCCGTTTGGCCCGCCTCCTCCGGCATCCCCGTAGTTCATTGGCTGCCCTTGCTCTTCCCCCCGCCCACGCGCGCCGCACCCTGACTTCTCATTGGTCGACGCGCAGCAGAGCCCGCCCTCCGGCCTTGGCTAGCGTCAAATCAGCGCCCCCGAGGAGAGCCAAAGTCCCACAATGCACTGGGGCGGGGTCAGGGGTCAGGTCGGGGCAGATGGGGGGTTGTGGGGCAGGTCAGGAGCCCCCAGGGCGGGTCTGAGGGGGCCAAGGTGGCCAATGAGAGCCCCCAAGGTGGGTCTGGGGGGTTGTGGGGCAGGTCAGGAGCCCCCAGGGCAGGTCTGGGGGGTTGTGGGGTGGGTCATGAGCCCCCAGGGCAGGTCTGGGGGGTTGTGGGGTGGGTCATGAGCCCCCCAGGGCAGGTCTGGGGGGTTGTGGGGCAGGTGGCAGCCCCCAGGGCAGGTCTGGGGGGTTGTGGGGCAGGTCAGGAGCCCCCAGGGCAGGTCTGAGGGGGCCAAGGTGGCCAATGAGAGCCCCCAAGGTGGGTCTGGGGGGTTGTGGGGCAGGTGGGAGCCCCCAGGGCAGGTCTGGGGGGGCCAAGGTGGCCAATGAGAGCCCCCAAGGTGGGTCTGGGGGGTTGTGGGGCAGGTCGGGAGCCCCCAAAGTGGGTCTGGGGGGCTGTGGGGCAGGTCAGGAGCCCCCAGGGCAGGTCTGGGGGTTTGTGGGGCAGGTCAGGAGCCCCCAGGGCAGGTCTGAGGGGGTCAAGGTGGCCAATGAGAGCCTCCAGGGCAGGTCTGGGGGGTTGTGGGGCGGGTGGGAGCCCCCAGGGCAGGTCTGGGGGGTTGTGGGGCAGGTCAGGAGCCCCCAGGGCAGGTCTGAGGGGGCTGAGGGGCAGCTTGGGAGTCCCTAGGGTGGGTCTAGGGGGTCGGGGGGAGCAATGAGAGCCCCCAGAGTGGATCTAGGGGGTTGTGGGGCAGGTCAGGAGCCCCCAGGGCAGGTCTGGGGGGGCCGAGGGGCAGGTCAGGAGCCCCTGGAGCAGGTCTAGGGGGTCAGGGGGGGCAACGAGAGCCCCCAGGGCGGGTCTAGGAGGTTATGGGGCAGGTTGAAAGCCTCGGGGACAGGTCTAGGGATCAGGGGGTAGTTTGAGAGCACCAGGGGCAGGTCTAGGGGGTCGGGGGGCAGGTTGGGAGCCCCCAGGGACAGGTTTAGGGAGTCAGTGGGCAGCTTGGGAGCCTTCAGGGGCAGGTCTAGGGGCAGGTTGGGGGGCCCCAGGGGCAGGTTTCGGGGGGTAGGGGGCACTTTGAGGGGCCAGGGAGGCAGATTCGGAGACGAGGACGTGGTTTGGCGTCTCCGCCTGCCGGGTCTCCTGCGCGGTCCCCGTTGACTCGGCGGCGGTGCCCCGACGCGCGGCACCGGCCTGCCGGCGCGGCGGCGGCGTCCTCCCGGCCGGCGACTGGTGAACCCGCCCTCGCGCCGTGTCGGCACCGGCAGCCCGGGTGAGGTGTGTCCCCCCCCCCGTCCAGCGAGTCACGGGCTTATTCATCGTTTCCTGCCCTGGGCTGTTGCATAAGCGTTGCTTTGTTCCACCTCGGAGGCAGCTGCATTTCATTAGCGGGTGAAGTGATTTCTTTAGAGGTTGGGAAAGCGTTTGGGAATAAAAAATGCCAGAGAGAAATGTACGAGTTTTCCAGCCTGTGCTCACGCGGGCAGAGCTGCCGGGAGATTTGCGTGTGCATTACTTTCTTCGTTATGCAGGTGTTGGCTTGGAGCAGCTCTTGAATATACCCGGCGCCTAACTCGCCTTTTGCTTATGATAATTCAGAAACGACCCCAGTGGATCATGTCCAGCATCAGAGGAGTCTCTCATGCCCAGAGCGTGGCATGCAATTCCCGTTATTTTGGGTATCGTGGCTGGAAAACGCCTCTTTTTGCAATGGGAATAATGAAACAATCTGTACTTGGGCACCTTCTGTCATTTCCTTCCTGGGTGATGAAACTTCATCTTAAGCAAAAAGCTGCTTCTTCTTTTTGCTGAGAGCTGGTGCGCGTCTGGGTCTCGTTTGCAGGGCCGTCTGTGTTCCAGACCCGGTCGGAGGACGATGATCGTGATGAAGTTTCTCCTCCTCGCGGCCGGTATGTTTTCCCTTTCTCGAATTCCACGCGACCGGAGGTGTCCGCTCAGCCTCCTCTTTCTCCCCCAGGAGCCGTGGCGGCCCGCGACCTCTCTCCGGCTCCGCTCGGCCTGCTCTCCGGAGAAGAAGGGGGTCCCGTTCGGATCAGCTGCTTCGCCCCGAGGCTGTACGCCGGCAGCACGTTTGAGCTCTTCGGCGTGGGCGCGAGCCGCCCGGTGCAGAGCGTCTCCGCTGAGCCGAGCCAGTACAAAGTCGACTTCATCCTGGACGGGGCGGCCCTGGGCTCCCGGTGCTACCGGTGCCGGTACAGGAGCTACAACGGAAGCGCCTGGCAGAGCTCCCACTTCAGCGCGGAGGTCATGGTGAACGGTGCGGGACGCACGCGGCGGGACGCGGCCGGGACGCGCGGGGACCCGCGGAGGCGCCAGCCCTGCCCCAAAGCCTCCGGCCGCAGTCGAGCCGGCAGCTTCGGCCCGTCGGCCGAGGGGCGCCGGGCTGCTGGGTGCCCCGGGCCGGTGCGAGGGGCCGCGGCGGGGAGCAGCTCCTGCCTTCGGGATGGGGGCAGCGCGCGGGACGCCGCGCCTGATCCCCGCGTCTGTTCCCAGCCTCGGCTGACTCGGGCTGCGATGCCCCGGCCACCTCGGCCAGCCCAGCCCAGCCGACGCCGATGACCGTGCAGCAAGGTAACGGCTGGGGGGCCGCCCCGCTCCGCGGGCGCGATGTCCCCCGGGCCCTGCGGCAGGTCAGGACCCCCGCAGGCAGCCGGGCGACAGCTGCGTTTCCCCTCATTTTCCAGCTCGCTCCTGGATCCTCCCAGTCGCCCTGAGCGTGGCCGGCCTCGTGCTGCTGGTGGCGGTGCTGGCGGCGGTGGCCCAGCGAGGTGCGTGGAGGGGCGGACGCTGCCTCTCCTCTTTCTCTCCCGGCCCAGCCCGGCGGTGTCACGCGGCAGCGGATCCCAGCTCCGCAGACAGGGATTTGCACCTGCGTCACTCACCTGCGTCCTCCCTGCCGGGGGCTGGAGCGCGGTTAGACGCTGCCTCGCGCGCTAAGGGGGATCTCTTGCCTCGCTCCCCCTTGCTCAGGGCAAGCCAGAGGTGGCAGAACTCACCCAGGGAGATCGCTAATTTGGGGAGAACTGAACGGAGACGCCACCAGTCGGGTTTAATTCACCCGCGTGGCTCCCGCGTCGCCCCAGGCTTTACCGGACAGGGCAGGGCTGTGCCTGCTGCGTCCTGCAGCAAAGCCTTGGCTTTACCACGGCAACGCCGCAAACGTCTGTTTTCTTTCTTACCAGTCAAGGCCAGAAGACAGCAGACAAAGAGGTGAGAGAGGCACAAGCTGGTGCGTCCGGGGGAAACAGCCCCGAGGATCGAAAGTCACCCGGGACCCTCGGTCCCGCGGACAGGCGTCCCTTCCCGAGCGGGCGAGAGCGGCAGCGCGGCAGACGGTTTCGCTTCGCCGGGGTGTCACTGGCTTTGTTTTGCAGGGACCAGGCGTCGTGCTGGACGGAAACGCGATACCCCACGACAGGTGAGGCCCGAGGGAGCCGGAGGGGTCTCGTGGTGCGGCCGGGGCCGAGCAGGGTCCGCGGCGGGGAAATGCCCCGACTCCGCACCCTGCAAACGCTCCCGTCCCTTTTCCTCGCAGAGCTTTCCTATGAAAACTGCGCGTTCGCCACCATCTCCCTGGTGAGTTGCTGCCGGAGACCGGGTGAGAGGAGGGCTGGCGCGGGACGCGGCCGGCTCGCCAGCGGCCGCAGGGCTGGGGGGCGTTTCCCAGGCCTGGCCTGGGGTTCGGCACGAGTCGGGATGTAGCCGCCGGCCGGCGGAGGGGCTGCGGTGCTCCGCTCATTCCCGCCTGCCTCCCTTGCCCCCGCGCCGTCCCCGGAAGCAGAACGGACACTGGGGAGCCGAGAGCGGCCGCGCCACCACCCCGTCCCCGGAGCCCCCGGAGAAGGGACCCACCCGCGCTTCCTCCCCGGAGACGCCCCACTTCAGCACCTTCAAGGCTTTAGAGTGACCCCAGCGATCCCCGGACGCGCCGGCGCCGTGCCTGAGCGCGCCGCCGTCACCCCGGGACTCCCAGCAGCTCCGGGGCGCCCGGCTCAGTCCAGCCTTTCCCGGGAAGCCGCGCAGGGAGGACGGAGCGCGGCCGTCGGAGGAGGCCCGGCGGCACCCCTGCAGCTCCGCGGAGCAGGGCCGGGTGGAGGGCGCGTGGCGGCGTGCACGAGGGGCTTTCCCGGCCGCGAGCCCCGGAAGGGAGCGGGACGGGAGAGGATGCTCGGAGAAGGACGGACGGTGCCCGCGAACTGCGTTTGGGTGAAAGAACGAGGACGAACGATGCAAAGCGACGGCTCTCCGGGGCGAGCCGCCTCCCCGCTCCCTCCTCCTCCTCTCCGGCTGTCTGCTCTCACCTTCGCTTGGTTTTGTTGGGTTTTTTAAGGAAAAGCGCGTGGTTTAGCGCGAGACGGGTGCCAGGGCTGCCGGGCCCCGTCCCGCTTCGCGCCGCCTCCCCGTCTCCCCTCGGTGCCCGTGGCGCGAGCCAGACGGCGGCGCCTCCCCCGCGGGGAGCTCGGAGGCCGGGGAGCGTCTCTGGCGTCAATAAAGGGCGTGTGCCGCGCGGTGACGGTGCGTGGGGTGACGAGGGGCGGCGCGTCCCCGGCGGGCCGGCGGCGGAGGCGGCCGAGCCTCCTTTCCCCCTCTCCGGCCGGCCGGGAGCCGAGGCGGCGGCTGCGGGGAGGGGAGCGCGCGCGGCGCAGAGCCTGATGCGGCGCCCGGTGCCTGCGCCTTGCCCGCTTGCCCCCCGTTACCCAGTCCCGGTGCCCTGTTTCCGTGCCTTGCCCGGTCCCCGGTGCTGGTGCCGGTGCTTTGCCCGGTGCCGGTGCATCGCTCGGTTCCCGAGCATCGCCCCGTGGCGGTGCCGGTGCCGGCGCATTTCCCAGCGCAGTGCCCGGTGCGTTACCTGGTGCCCGAGGCCTGGTGCGTTGCCAAGTGCCTGATGCAGTGCCCGGTGTCCAGTGCATTGCCCGATACCCCGTGCATTGCCCAGTGCGTTGCCCGGTGCATTGGCTGACGCTTGGTGCATTACCCGGTGCCCGGTATATTGCCCAGTGCATTGCCCGATACCCAGTGCGTTTCCCTGATGGCTGATGCGTTATCCGCTGCCTTGCCTGGTGCCCGGTGCCTGGTGCGCGGTTCATTGCTGAGTGTATTGCCTGGTGCCCGATGCCCGGGGTATTGCGCACTACCCGGTGCAGTGCCTGATGCCCGGTGCGTTACCCAGTACCCGGTGCGTTGCTGAGTGCATTGCCTGATGCCCGGTGCATTGCCCGGTGTATTACCCAGTGCGTTGCCCAATGCCCGGTGCATTGCTGAGTGCATTGCCTGATGCCCGGTGCATTGCCCGGAGCGTTGCCCGATGCCCGGTGTATTGCGCGCTACCCGGTGCATTGCCCGGTGCATTGCCCGGTGCCTGGTGTATTACCCGGTGCCAGGTTGCCTGGTGCAGTGCTTGCTACCCAGTGCGTTGCCCAGTGCCCGGTGCCCGCTGCGTTACCGGGTACCCGGTGCCTTGCCCGATGCCCAGTGTATTACCTGGTGCCCGGTGCATTGCCCGGTGCAGTGCCTGCTACCTGGTGCAGTGCCCGGTGCGTTACCGGATAGCCGGTGCCTTGCCCGATGCCCAGTGCATTGCCCGGTGCCTTGCCCGGTACCTGGTGCGTTGCCCGGTGCAGTGCCCAGTGCCCGGTGTATTGCCCGCTGCGTTACTGGGTAGCCGGTGCATTGCCCGGTGCCTTGCCCGATGCCCAGTGTATTACCTGGTACCCGGTGCATTGCCTGGTGTGTTGCCCGGTGTATTGCCCGCTGCATTACCGGGTACCCGGTGCATTGCCCGCTGCCCGCTGCGTTAGCGGGTGCCCGGTGCATTGCCCGGTGCCCGCTGCGTTACCGGGTGCCCGGTGCATTGCCCGCTGCCTTGCCCGCTGCCCGCTGCATTACCGGGTACCCGGTGCATTGCCCGCTGCCCACTGCGTTAGCGGGTGCCCGCTGCAGTGCCCGGTGCCCACTGCGTTACCGGGTGCCCGATGCATTGCCCGCTGCATTGCCCGGTGCAGTGCCCGCTGCGTTAGCAGGTGCCCGGTGCAGTGCCCGCTGCAGTGCCCGCTGCGTTAGCGGGTGCCCGGTGCATTGCCCGCTGCAGTGCCCGGTGCAGTGCCCGCTGCGTTACCGGGTGCCCGGTGCATTGCCTGGTGCAGTGTCCGCTGCGTTACCGGGTGCCCGGTGCAGTGCCTGCTGCGTTAGCGGGTGCCCGGTGCATTGCCCGGTGCAGTGCCCGCTGCGTTACCGGATACCCGGTGCATTGCCCGCTGCGTTAGCGGGTGCCCGGTGCATTGCCTGGTGCATTGCCCGCTGCGTTAGCGGGTGCCCGGTGCATTGCCTGGTGCAGTGCCTGCTGCGTTACTGGGTGCCCGATGCATTGCCCGGTGCATTGCCCGCTGCGTTACCGGGTGCCCGGTGCAGTGCCCAGTGCCCGGTGCAGTGCCCGCTGCGTTAGTGGGTGCCCGGTGCATTGCCCGCTGCGTTACAGGGTGCCCGGTCCAGTGCCCAGTGCCCGGTGCAGTGCCCGCTGCGTTAGTGGGTGCCCGGTGCATTGCCCGCTGCAGTGCCCGCTGCGTTACCGGGTGCCCGGTGCAGTGCCCAGTGCCCGGTGCAGTGCCCGCTGCGTTAGTGGGTGCCCGGTGCATTGCCCGGTGCATTGCCCGCTGCGTTACAGGGTGCCCGGTGCAGTGCCCAGTGCCCGGTGCAGTGCCCGCTGCGTTAGTGGGTGCCCGGTGCATTGCCCGGTGCATTGCCCGCTGCGTTACCGGGTGCCCGGTGCAGTGCCCAGTGCCCGGTGCATTGCCCGCTGCGTTAGCGGGTGCCCGGTGCAGTGCCCGCTGCCCGGTGCCCGGCGCGGGGCCGCCAGGGGGCGCTGTGCTGCGGGACGCTGCCGGCGGGGGGCGGGGCCGAGGCGCCCTGGGGGGCGGGGCCGGGGCGCGCTGGGGGGGCGGGGCGGCGCTGGGGGGCGGGGCCGGGGCGCGCGGGGCGGGGCGGCGCTGGGGGCGGCGCTGGGGGGCGGGGCCGGGGCGCGCTGGGGGGCGGGGCGGCGCTGGGGGGCGGGGCCGGGGCGCTGGGTGCGGGGCGGCGCTGGGGGGCGGGGCCGGGGCGCGCGGCGCGGCGCGGGGCGGCGCGGGCCGGGCGGGGGGAGGAGGCGGCGGCGGCGGCGGCGGCGGCTCCAAGATGGCCGCGGTGTCGGTGTTCCCCGGCGTGCGGCTCCTCACCATCGGGGACGCCAACGGCGAGATCCAGCGGCACCAGGAGCAGCAGGCGCTGCGCCTCGAGGTCCGCACCGGCCCCGACAGCGCCTGCCTGGCGCTCTACAGCCGTGAGTGCGGGCTGCACGTGGGCCGCGCCCGGCCGGGCCGCGCCCGGGGGGGGGTGAGGGGAACCGGGGGGGCACCGGGGACAGGGGGGGGGGCCGGCGGCGGCGGGTTGGGCCCGGGGGGCCGCGGCGGGGCTGGGGGGGCGCTGAGGGGCTGCGGCGGCGGGGGGGGGGGGTGGGGGGCGCTGGAGGGGCCCGCAGGGTGCTGGGCCTGTGGGTCTGGGGGGAGGATGGGGGGGTGGGGGGAGTCTGGGGACCCTGAGGGGCCGGGGGGGCTGTGGGGGTCTGTGGGGCTGGGGTAGTTGTGGGGTGCTGGAAGGGCCCTTAGGGTGCTGGGCCTGTGGGTCTGGGGGGAGTCTGGGGACGTAGGGGGAGTCTGGGGACCCTGAAGGGCTGTGGGGTGCAGGGTCTGTGGGGCTGGGGTAGTTGTAGGGTGCTGGAAGGGCCCTTAGGGTGCTGGGCCTGTGGGTCTGGGGGGAGTCTGGGGACGTAGGGGGAGTCTGGGGACCCTGAAGGGCTGTGGGGCTGGGGTAGTTGTGGGGCGCTGGAAGGGCCCCCAGGGTGCTGGGTCTGTGGGTCTGGGGGGAGGATGGGTGGGATAGGGGGAGTCTGGGGACGCTGAGGGGTCAGGGAGGTGTTGGGGGGGCTGAAGGGGGCTGTGGGGCTGGGGTAGTTGTGGGGCACTGGAAGGGCCCTTAGGGTGCTGGGCCTGTGGGTCCGGGGGGAGTCTGGGGATGTAGGGGGAGTCTGGGGACCCTGAGGGGTCAGGGGGGGCTGAAGGGGGCTGTGGGGCTGGGGTAGTTGTGGGGTGCTGGAAGGGCCCCCAGGGTGCTGGGCCTGTGGGTCTGGGGGGAGGATAGGGGGGGTGGGGGGAGGATGGGGACCCTGAGGGGTCAGGGGGGGCTGTGGGGGTCTGTGGGGCTGGGGTAGTTGTGGGGCACCGGAAGGGCCCTTAGGGTGCTGGGCCTGTGGGTCCGGGGGGAATCTGGGGACCCTGAGGGGTCAGGGGGGGCTGAAGGGGGCTGTGGGGCTGGGGTAGTTGTGGGGTGCTGGAAGGGCCCCCAGGGTGCTGGGCCTGTGGGTCTGGGGGGAGGATGGGGACGTAGGGGGAGTCTGGGGACCCTGAAGGGCTGTGGGGTGCAGGGTCTGTAGGGCTGGGGTAGTTGTAGGGTGCTGGAAGGGCCCCCAGGGTGCTGGGCCTGTGGGTCTGGAGGGAGGATGGGGACGTAGGGGGAGTCTGGGGACCCTGAAGGGCTGTGGGGTGCAGGGTCTGTGGGGCTGGGGTAGTTGTAGGGTGCTGGAAGGGCCCCCAGGGTGCTGGGCCTGTGGGTCTGGGGAGAGGATGGGTGGGATAGGGGGAGTCTGGGGACGCTGAGGGGTCAGGGGGCTGTTGGGGGGGCTGAAGGGAGCTGTGGGGCTGGGGTAGTTGTGGGGCACTGGAAGGGCCCTTAGGGTGCTGGGCCTGTGGGTCCGGGGGGAGTCTGGGGATGTAGGGGGAGTCTGGGGACCCTGAGGGGTCAGGGGGGGCTGAAGGGGGCTGTGGGGCTGGGGTAGTTGTGGGGTGCTGGAAGGGCCCCCAGGGTGCTGGGCCTGTGGGTCTGGGGGGAGGATAAGGGGGGTGGGGGGAGGATGGGGACCCTGAGGGGTCAGGGGGGGCTGAAGGGGGCTGTGGGGCTGGGGTAGTTGTGGGGTGCTGGAAGGGCCCCCAGGGTGCTGGGCCTGTGGGTCTGGGGGGAGGATAAGGGGGGTGGGGGGAGGATGGGGACCCTGAGGGGTCAGGGGGGGCTGAAGGGGGCTGTGGGGCTGGGGTGGTTGTGGGGCACCGGAAGGGCCCTTAGGGTGCTGGGTCTGTGGGTCTGGGGGGAGGGTGGGGGGATAGGAGGAGTCTGGGGGTCTTGAGCGGTCGGGGGCTGCTGAGGGGGGCTGTAGGGTGCAGGGTCTGTGGGGCTGGGATGGTTGTGGGGCACCGGAAGCGCCCGCAGGGTGCTGGGCCCGGGTTGGGGGATAGGGGGAGTGTGGGGATCTTGAGGGGTTGTGGGGTGCTGGGGGGGTGCAGGGGTACTTGTGGGGCACCAGAAGCCCCACGGGGTGCTGGGCCCGTAGGCCCAGGTGGAGGATGGGGGTGACATGAGGAGTCTGGGGGTCTTGAGGGGTTGGGGGGGGTGGCCAGAGGGGGCTGTGGGGCTGGGGCGGTTGTGGGGTGCTGGAAGCCCCACAGGGTGCTGAGCCCACAGGCCCAGGCAGGGACTGGATAGACGCGCGCGGGGGGGGGGGGGGGGGGCCTGTGGGGTGCTGAGTCTATGGGGCAAGGGAGGGCGCAGGCCGCCGGACCCACGGCCCCAAGCAGGGGATGGGGGGCTGTGGGGGGGATGAGGGCTTGCAAGGGGAGGTGGGGGGGCCATCTATGGGGCCGGGCGTCTACGGGGGGCAGGACCCTGGGGCGGGGGGCCGTGGCCGGGCAGGAGCAGAGCTGGGGACGCAGGAGTTTTGGGGGGGGGGGAAGCGCTGCCCTCCGGCCGTGGGTCCGTCCGCTGTGCCGCCCGCCCTGCGCGAGCGAGAGCTGGCCTCGGGGAGCTACCGGAGAGCGAGCGGAGCCCACCGGGTTATTCCCCCCCGATCGGCTCCTCCGGAAGGCGTTCCCGGCTCGAGCCGGGAGAAATTAGATTATATCTACTTTAGCGCGTTATCTTTCCGTGGAGCGGGTCGAAACCGGCTCGTTAGCCCCGCGGAGCGAGAGCCGGAGCAGAGACAAAAGCCCGGCGGTTCGAGGCTTCGCGGTGCCGGGTCGGGACTCGGAGCACGAGGCGCGACGGCCGCCCGAGGGAGGCGAGGCGGGTAACGTCTTCATTCGGGGCCGCGCCGCCCCGGTGGTTTCTGCGCTGTTGGCGCGTCGAGGACGGGTTTGCGGGTGCCGAGCCGTCCGGGTCTTTCCCGTCGGGCAGAGCTGAGCGTCGAGGGGTCGTTTGGGAGCCCCGGCGGGCCGAGCTGCCGCCTGGGGGCGGGGGGGGGGGGGGGGGACACCCTTGCCGGGGTTTTCCAAAACCTGCAGCCCTTTCGGATGACATCTGGGAGAAACGCGATGTGGCCGTTCGGAGCGGGAACGGGTATGCGAAAAGCAGGTGGTGGAAAGAGAGGAGGTAATGGAAAATGTGAATTTGTCCCGACGCTCGGCTCCGGCGGCGGGGAGGAGGAGGAGGAGGAGGAGGCGGCCGGGCGCCCTCCTGCGCGGGGCTCGGCGGCTGGCGGCGCTCGCTACGCCCCAGCCCCCTCCCCGCGCGCACCGTTTCCCCCAGATTAATGCCAGCTGATTTCCAGGCGTTCGCTCGCGCGTGTGCCTCCGCCGCTGCGGGCCTCATACCGTGCCTTTGTTTTACTGCCGCTCAAACCAGAAGCATTCCTGCCGCGGATCGCCCGGTGACTCCCTTTCTTTCTCCGGCTTTGCCGGCCCGAGCGGTTGCAAACCTTCTCCCAGCGCCCTTCTCGCGGCGGGTGAGCCGGCGCGGGCACGGACCCCCGCGTCAGGCCGGACTTGGCAGCACGAGGGCTGGAGGGGGGGGGGTGGGGAAAAAAAACCCAAAACCCGCTCGTTTGGGATTGGAAAGGGGAACGAGCCCGCCTGGAAGGGCGACGGCCCTCCGCGAGCTCCTCCGTCCCGCGGCGGAGGGCGGCAAGGTGTTTTGCAGCAAGGCTCAGGAGGCCCTGAAAGGCGATTCCCTTCCCCCCCCCCCGGCGATCCTCTCTTGCCCGAAATAGCCTGAATTTGGTGACCTTCCAGGCGCGCTGCAACGGCGGCTTTCCGCCGCGGTGAACGGCCAGGAGGGAGTTTCTGTAGGTATCTCTCTGGCTGAGTTCCTGTCGAAACGATTACTCTAATGCTGCGGGGATTTTACGGGATTATTAATGCTGTGTTAGGGCCCTCGGAGCTTTGAACCGGTATCTTTTCGTTATCGTCGGAATAAATCCCGCGTTATTTACCTTCGGGGGCCTGCCACGCTCTCTAGGCGCAGTTTTCCGAGCGGAGTTTTCTTTGTCTCCGCGGCTCGCGCGGCGCGAGAGCGGGGTGGCAGGAGCGCGTCGCCTCCCCGTCTGTTTGGGAGCGAGGATTCCCGAGCCCGGCCGCCTCGCCAGCTCGCGTGCGTTCCTCCCTTACTGCCTGCCGTCGCTTAGAAGGGCAGCGTCGGGTTAAGGTGCCTCTCTGGAGAGGGATCCCTTTCCTCGCTTGTGCCGCGACGCCTAAAACGGCTGAAATCTGAAAGTCTGGGTTATTGTTCGCTCGACAACGAGAGCGAGCTAGCGAATTCCAGCTCGTTCCCCGTTGGTTTCGTTTGCAGAGGTCTTTGCTTGTGTGTTTTTTCCCAGTGGCAAAAAAAAAAAAAAAAAGGGATGTTAATTTAGACAAATTATTCTTAGATCCTGAAGTGTTTTTTTCCTCCTTTTAAATCCCCTTGAAGGCTTCGTTTGTCTTCCTTGCAAACTGATGTCTGGGAGCCCTGTTTTATTTTTAAATCTTGGGCAGGTTCAAACGCCCGGGCTGGCTTTATGTCCCCCGAGCCCGGTGTCCCGCCTGGCGCGGGCGTTAGCAGGAAGCCTAAAAGCCCCCGAGAAACGCGGGGTTGAAGTGTTTCACGCGACTCATCGACGGAGACGTCGGTTTTATGGCCGCGCTGCTGACTCTGCTCGGGGGAATAAGGACCCGTCGCCTCTCCCTGCTCCCTTCCCTCTCCGCTTAGCAGGTGCTAATTACCTCCTCCAATGAAATCGCCTAATTGATCAGCGTAATTAAATAACGTGCAGAACAGCGGCCCTGACCTCTGCTTGGCTCCGTGCTCGAATTTGCGCTAGGGCCGAGCTTGGTCTTGCCCGGCGGTTTTCGCCTGCGGTTCTTCCTCCTCGGCCGCGGTCCGGTGAGTCTCGCCGGCGTTTCCTCTTGGGAGGCTCTTGGCAGTTTTGCCCCTGCCCCGGGGAAAAGGAGTTTCTCCGGAGCCGCCGTTTCGCCGCCCGGCGCGGCTGCCTCCTCCTCGGCCCTCGTCCTCGCCGCGAGGGTTTTCTCGGTCTCGCGAGCTCCCTTCCATCGGCTGAATCTGCCGGCCGCAGCCAGGCAGCTGCGGCTGCTGAGCCCGGTGGGGAAAGGAGAGGGCTGTTACCGCTGCAGGGCGGGGGAAACTGAGGCACGCGCACCCTTGATTTTGGGGCAGAAAGGCTTCGACGGCCGAGAAAAGGCTGCTCGGAGAGGGCCGAGCCCGCCGGCGCGGTCCTCGATCCGGCGACGAGGAGCCCTGGCCCTTTCCCTTTGCCGAGGGGGCTTCCCAAAACCCGGAGCGAAGCGTGGCGGGCGCGCTGGCTGGGGCTCGGGGAAATCCTGCCTCCTCCTCGCCGCTGCGATTCGCCCCCTCGAGCTCGAGGCGAGCCGGCCGCGGCGTCCTCGTCGGCTCTTCGCGGCCGCTGCGTCCCTCCCGGAGAGGGACGAGAGGCGACTCAGTGGCTTCCCAGGCACCTGGATGAGAAGAGAGCCGAGAGTTGGCAGCTCTCGGCCGAAACCGGGAGGGTCGGGAGCGGAGTCTGCTCGCGGTCAGCCTGGAAAGGAGGTTTTCAACGACTTCTCGGCGGCGAGACGTAAGGTGCGCAACGCCTTAAGGTCACGCAGCCGCCGGCGCTTGAAGGGTTTTCTTTGGGGGGGGGAAACTGCCGCTGGGGCAGACGTCGAGCGCGGCTCCTTGGGGCCCTTCTCGGGCCTGCGCGGTTCCCTCGAGGTTACCCAGAGCCTTGGTTAGGTCTTCCTAAAACCGCCATCGTTTTCCCGAGCTCAGGCGACTCGTCGCTAAACGCAGCGAGGGGGAAAAACGCGCTTCCCTCGGCCCTGCTGCCTTTCCAAGGGGACGGTACCGACGGCAGCGGGCAGCGCCCTCGTGCCTCGCCGCTTTTCGGACGGCCCGCGGACAGCGGAGCTCGTCGCTACAGCACGTTGCGGAGCCCGAGAGCGGATTTAAAACAGAAAAAAAAAAAAAAAAGGCAGGACGAGACCAATTCCAGGCCGACCGGATCGCTCAGCGAGTCTGAAACGCGCTGGTCCAGCCGCAACGTCGGGCTCGCGGCCCCTCGCCAGCTGCTCCGCAGCCTCCTTGCTCGCCGGCTGGCGAGCCTCGGAGCGGCGGCTCTCGGGCGCGAAACGGGGCGGCAGGGCCTTCCCCGGCGGCTGTCGGAGCACGGGCGAACGCTGGCGGGGAGGGATCCCCCCCGGCCGCAGCGGGGCCGGTGCTTGGGCCGTTTCCGGCTGGCGCTGGGACCTGCGGCACTCGGGCTCTGTGCTCGCTCCGGCTCCCTGTCTGCGGGTTTTCCCGGGCTCTAAGGGGCTTCGGGACCCTGCAGAGCTTGGGGTGGGGGGGGCTGTTTTTTGGGAACCGCGTGGATGCCTCTTGCGATAACTGCGTGCCGCGGGGCCGGCTCCGGCCGGAGCGTGCCGATCCGGCCGACGGCAGCGCCTCGATGCCTCCGAACTGACGCGCCGGCTGCGCGGGTCGCGCCGGGCTCCCTGCTGCTGGTAAAACCTCGGATTTGGCGGCGGTGGGGTTGGGGAGCTGCTCTGCCGCCGCGCGCCCGGAGCGCTTCCCGGGCGATCCCCCCGGACCCGTCTGCCGCCCCGGCGCCCGGCACGGCGAGCAGGGGATAATCCCCTCTTCCAGGCGCTTGGCAGAAAAACCTTTGTGTAGCCGGGGAAGGAGGGGGAAGCCGACGCTCCCTCGCCCGCCCGGCGCTGAAATACGGCCCTGCCTGATCCGGCGGTCTCCCTGTGAATTATTCGCCGGCCTTTGAGCGGCCTGGAAGCCCAGCGCACATCTGCTGTCCCTTTTTATCCTCCACAAAGAACTTGGAGGCCCGGGTTGACAGGCTGATTAACATGGATGGGAGGGGGGAATTTGCATTTAATAGCTTTGCAAAGCGGCGCCTGGGGCGGCAGCAGGCTTTCCAGGGGGGGTTGCGGTCTCTCCCGGGACGTGCTCGCCCCCCCTTCCCTGCGGGACCGCCGGTTCAAACGCTGTGCGCGGCCCGCAGCGGCTTCGCGCGCCTCCCGGCTCTGCCGCCGGGCCCGCGGCTCGCTCCCTGACCTCGCGCGGCCCCTCGCTGAGCGAGCGCTCGTTCCTGGCCGCGTGTTGCTGCTCGGGGCTCGGAGCAGGCCGGGATCCCGGCTCTGCGCATCGGGCTGCCTTTGGAAATCCCCTTCTCGGCGCCGGCCTGGAGCAAGGACATCGGAGCCTCGTCCCGGAGCACGGGGAGCCCGAGCGCTTCGGAGCATCGGTTTTTATCACCCGCTGCAAAATCATCAGCTAAATAAATCGGGAGCGCATAGCTGGACTGGCAGCCCGCCGGGTCGAGCTATTTACAGCTCGGCGCTGCAGAACCCCCTGCGCCTTTCCTCTCCTCGCTCCCGCAGAGTTGGGTAACCCGATCCGCGGCGCCGGGCGCCAGGGCGGCCGAGCCCCGACGCCCCGGACCTGGGGAACGGCCCGCCGGCGCGGCCCCTGCCTCCGAGGAGGGGTCCGGCCCCGGCTCTGCTGCACCCCAGCAGGAGAGGGCTCCGTTTTGCGGAGCGCCGCGCCGAAGCGAGGAGGAGGAGGACGGCGCCGGCAGCGCCCGCGACGGGAGCCCGGGGTCCAGCCGCTGCCCCGGGCAGCTCGTCGGACCTTCCCCGGAGCGGCGCCTTGCCCTATCCCCGCCGTATCGCCGGGAGGGGGCTCGCGCCGGGTCGAGGGTCCGGCTTCTCCAGCGACCCGGGCTGAGCTCGTCCTGGTGTCTTTGCCGGCGAGCGCCAGCTCTGCTCGCGGAGGCGGCCCTGGGGCCGGCGCGGGGCTGGGGGCAAGGCTCTCCCTGCGCTGGGCCGTCCGGCGGCAGCCGGGAGCCGCGTGGAAACACGAAGCCACCGGAAACCCCTTGATTTTTTCCGGCAGAGCGAGGGCCAGCCAAGCTCAAGCTCGGGTTTCGCTGGCGGTCCTGGGCTCTCCTTACCTGCGTTTCTGGCCGCTGCTCCGCGGGCGGCTCGAGGCTTCACCTGCGGGTGCCGCGCGAGACCCGGGGCGGAGGCTGCCTCCCCAACGGGCCGTTTTAAGGACTCCTCGCTCCTTCCGTTTTGCTCCTCCTTCCGCCGCAGAAGCTGGCTCCATCCCTTGGTGGGGAACAGCTTGAATCCGTATTCCTAGCTGCTAGGACGCTTCATAAAACCCTTTGCTTTTAGCTGAGCGCGAGGGGTTTTTTTATTATTTTTTCCCTCCCTTCCTGCAAGTCCACAGAGATTAATTACTCTAATTATGTTTTTATGCCAGTTCTTCAGCGTTCCTTCAGCTAGCGAGAGGCAGGGTGCGAAGCGGCGACTTCGAGCGAGGGCCGGCGCGCGGGAGGCAGGGGCCCGCGGGGTCTTCGATCCGGGTGCTCGCGGTGCCTCTTCCTGCTGCTTTTTGGAGTTTGGCTTCGGTTTCTCGGTGCCGTGCTTCCCTTTGCGACCGGGAAACGGGTGAAGGAGTCCCAGGCCGCTCCTGAAAAGCTTTGAAAAGCCCCTTTGGAGAGGTCGGGCTGCGGCAAGTTGCGCGTCTCGGAGGCCTTTTGGTGGCGAAACCTTAACTTGGGGCTTGCTGTGCTGCCGAGGGATCTCCCAGGGCCGTGCCCCAGGTCGGGCCCCTCCGAAAAGCCTCAGGGGCGGACGCACGAGGGATGGGATGCCTCTGACCCGCCGTGAAGCCCCAAGAACCGGCAGAGCCGGGCAGGAGGGCTGGGAAAACCCCTGTGCGGGGCGAGCGCGGCCGCGGGAGGCTCCTGACCCCTCCGCCCCGCGGTGATAAAGCGTCGGGCTGAGCAGATGAGTTTTGCCTGAGCCAGAGGCTTTCCGCTTCCTCCCTGCGCGGCGGCTCCCGCTAATCCCCTCGTAACAGAGCCGGTTCCCTCGGGACGCAGCGGAGTAGCAGAGGGGCCCTTGAGCTTTTTATTGCCCTTCCCGTAAACGCTGGTGACAGGAAGGAGCCGCCGCGCTGCCGGGTCCGGGCCGCGGCATCGCTAGCTGCCGGCCGGCCGAAAGGGATCCTGCCTCGTCCAGCCCGCGAGGCTCTTGCGCCGCTCAACCGTCTCCTCTCCCCAGCCGCGTGGGGCCGGCTATCTTCGCCGATGCCTCTTTGCTTGAACTGGAAAAGCCTGGGGCTGCGAAGCCTCCATAAAAGCTGCGTGGGAACGCTTGGCTCTTTCCGATGAGCTTTCTTTTAAAACGTTAGCTCTGAACGCGCCCTGCGTTATCCAGGGAGGACGAGGACTGCTGCTAGGGACAGAAGGGGAGAGGTCCTAAAAGGGGGAGACACCCCACGTGGGAGCGAACAGAGGGCTGCGAATTTGGGCTGGAACAAGATGAAAAGGCCCCCCTCCTCCAGGAAGAGGGGCGCTCAGTGAAACGATAGAGCTGAGCCCCTGCAACTCAGGACACGAGTGGGAAGGAAGGCAGAGGGCCCAGCTAAGGCAGCCGGTGGGGCCGGGTGCCCCAGGCGGAGCCGCGGCTGGGGGAGCAGAGGGGAGCTTTGGTGCCCGGCTCTCACCCGCCGCCGTCTCCTCTCCCCGCAGATGAAGACGTTTGCGTGTTTAAGTGCTCGGTGTCCCGGGAGACGGAGTGCAGCCGCGTGGGCAAGCAGTCCTTCATCATCACGCTGGGCTGCAACAGCGTGCTCGTCCAGTTCGCGACGCCGAACGGTACGTCCCCGGCCCGGGGTGGCTGCTGCCCATCCCGGCCGCTCGGCTGCCTCTGGCCCCGGCTAAAGACCAGGGACTCGTTTTGTCTTCCAGACTTCTGCTCCTTTTATAACATCCTGAAGAACTGCCGGGGACACAACACGGAGCGCTCGGTGTTCAGCGAGCGGACGGAGGAGTCTTCGGCGGTGCAGTACTTCCAGGTGAGGAGCCCGTGCGGGCCGCCATCTCCCGGCCTCCAGGCAAGGCCGCGCGGTCGGAGGGAGGGGAAGGGCTTGCCGCAGCGTCCCCGTCTCCCTGGGGGCAGTTCAGACCCTGCCTGCCCCCGGCGGGGCGCCCAGCCGGGCTGAAATCCACGGCTGAAACGCCCTCCGTGTCCTCCCCAGTTCTACGGCTACCTGTCCCAGCAGCAGAACATGATGCAGGACTACGTCCGGACGGGCACGTACCAGCGAGCCATCCTGCAGAACCACAGCGACTTCAAAGACAAGGTGAGCAGCTTCCCCCTGCCTCCCACGCCGGAGGGGAGCGCGGCGCAGTCGGGCTCCCGCGCCGAGCTCCGGGTCCGACGCCCGTGGGGCACCTGGGGCCACGCGCTCGTCGCGAGAGGCGACGTGTCCCTCTGTCCTGCCCGGCTCCGGGCAGAGAGCCGCCTCTCTGCGCCCTACCTTGAGCCCAGCGGCTTGATTTTTCTCTGTCCGGTCTTGATTCGAAGGCGTTGGCGGTGGTGGCTCTGCCCTCTTCCAGCCATTAATCGCGCTGGCTGATACAGTTTTTTAATGTGCCTCATTTCGGTGTCTGGCTTCAGCTTCCTGCTGCCAGACTTCGGGCTGCTTCTCTCTGCTGCATTGAAGAGCCCTGTGCACTTGGCATTTTCTCCCTGGGAGGGTAATTATATGCTGTAGCTGTTGAAGAGGAGACTTGATTAGATCTCTCCTTGTAAAGCATGCCTTTTCCCACTTTGAGTCTCTTGTGGCTCTTTCCTGCCTCCTTCCTAGTCTCTTTCTTTTATTATCCCTCCCAATATATGGGCCATCCTTTTTGCGAGCAGGCCGCGAGCACGCGTCCCGTCTCTCTCGCCCGGGGCGCCCTCGCCGGATGGGTGCTGGCTGCTCCGCCTGGCAGCGCTGGCGTCGGAGCTCTTCCAGCCGGCAGATCGCAGCGTCTGCCCCGGCCCCGCCGGAGAAGGGGGCGACCTGCCAAGAGCCCTGCGCCGCTGGCTGATACCATCCCTGGAGCGACTCGCCAACGGGGCGCAGCGGGCTTCCCACGCCGTCAGCGCTCCCTGCCACCTGATCCCCCCAACCCGACGGATTATATATATAGGATCAAATAGGATTTGTGAGCGCTTCGGTGTAGTTAGCTGTCTCAGTCACGTCGGTCTTAATCCCTCTGTTCTTCCCCGCTCTTACGCTCAGCAGTGCGAATTGTCCAGGTCTCTGTAGCCCCATCAGCGCCAAGCCCTCGGAGCAGCCGTGTCCCAGCCTGGCTGCCGCGTTCCCCCGTGCTTCCCGGCGGAGGCTGTCGGACACCGAAGCCCTCGACCTGCAAACGGTCTCGCCTGTCCCCCTGCCCTTGCTCCACCTGCCTCTTGATTTGATAGCGGAGTAATTTGGCCCTTCTATGAGGCAGGGAGCTGTCGAGCGGAGCTGGCTCCGCGCGCGCAGGTCATTACTGGAGGGTCTAATGAGCAATTGTGCTTCCAGGGAGTCAGTGTGGAGGTGGCAACTTGTTGGAGGTAATTTCGTCTCTGGAGATGCGCGAGGCAGCCAGTTTTATCAAAGGCTCTCTCTCTTCCTGTTCACCCGCTGTAATTTGGCTCCTTTGCCAGGGGATTCCTGAAGGGTTGTTCTGCCATTAAGCATTTAGCTAATAGACGCGCTGTGGTAGGTGCTGGTTTCTCTCCCAGGATGTGCTGTACCCGACGTGCTGCCTCTCTTATTTTTCCCCTCTTGGGGAAATCCAAGTGTTCGGGGTCTCGAGGCTTCTCTGTCCCTCCGTAACCCGGAGCAAGAGCCGGCAGGCCCCGATTCTGCCTCCTGGGACTCAGCCGGCGCCGCAGATGCTCGTGCTGGGGAGGAGGAAGCCTTTGACCTGCTGACCTACCTTTGACCTGCCTTCTCCCTCCCAGATTGTCCTGGACGTCGGCTGCGGCTCCGGTATCCTGTCCTTCTTTGCGGCGCAGGCTGGGGCGAGGAAGATCTACGCGGTGGAAGCCAGCACCATGGCCCAGCACGCAGAGGTCGGTGTCTCGGCTCCCACCGCCTGGGAAGCTCTTTGCTTGGCGGAGCTCGGTGCAGGTTCCAGCATGGGGATCGCGCGCTGAACTCGCGTGGTCTGGCGTCCCTGGGGGTTGAGCCCGTTTAAGGACTCGTTCCCCTGCTCCAGTATAACCCAGTAGCTCTGGGATGGAGGTACTGGGAATGCTGAGCCAGAGCTTGCTGCCCAGCCCCGGCAGGGTTTCCTGGACTGCGCGGCTGCTCCTCACCCCCGTCACGGGCCCTTTTCCTTGAGCAGGTGCTAGTGAAAAGCAACAACCTCACGGACCGGATCGTCGTCATTCCCGGGAAGGTGGAGGAGGTCTCGCTGCCCGAGCAGGTGGATATCATCATCTCGGAGCCCATGGGCTACATGCTCTTCAACGAGCGGATGCTGGAGAGCTACCTGCATGCGAAGAAGTACTTAAAGCCCAGTGGTGAGTGCGAGGGGGATGCGAGGCCGCTTCTCTTGTAGGGATGGGTCTGGTCTTTGGCTCCCCGCACGGCGCTGGGGATGGGGCGCCTGGGGGTTGGGGACACCTTTGAAAGCGGCTGTTGCCTGTGCTGGGCATCAGCGGAGCGGCTCGGACTCGTCTGTGCTCAGTAGCCCACGCCTGCATGTTTGCTTTGCTTTTTTGAATCAGCTCTTTACCATTTTTTCCCTGTTTCTCGCTCTCCGTTGTGCCGATGTTCAGGCGGAGCTCTAGCGCGCTGCAGTCGGAGCGTGTGATTCGCCGTGCAGCGGGGCTAGAAATGTAATTAAATTGTGTTCCAGGCAATTTCCCAAGGGAGCTGACACATCTCGTCAGCCCTCGCGCATCCGTCCTTCCATGCAAATCCAGCTCGCTGCCAGCCCTGCCGCGTTTGCCTCGCCGCGAGGCAGCGCGGGGCTGGGGTCTGGGATGAGCCTCTTCCTCCTCTGCCGGAGAGGCCAAAGGGGGAGACCCCCGGGGGAGGGGGTTGCAGGTGGAGAGTGGGCAGGATGCACGCTCTCGTTAGAGCTTTTGGCATTTAATTAGGCTTAGCAACGCAGTTTCAGTCTGGTGAAGGAGAGGGAGGTGAGGACGGACTGTTTCAGCTGCAGTACCTCCATGCTTTTGTGTTTGAACTGTTCCCCGTCTGCCGTCCGGCTCCGAGGAGCTGCTGCTTTGGGCTGTTATCGCTGCGGAGATGGTCTCCGTCAGCGCGGGGCCGGGCGAGCCGGAGCGCTCGCTCCGCGGCAGAGTCCGGCCCGCTTTCCCGGCTCCAGGAGGGAGATGCTGGCGGCGACGCTCCAGCTGGAGCTGGCGATGGGATGCGGGTTTTGGTGGCAGTGTCTCTCGCCACCTCTTCCCCCTCGCGCTCCGGAGCACCGGAGCTGTGTGTGTTCCCTGCCGCATCCCCCTGCAGCCTCTGCTCTGCACCCAGCCGCTGTTCGCGCTCGCTCTCAGTCAGCTCTGAGCTGCTGGGGTTTCATTTAAAAAGAAAATTATCATCTAGGAGTCGCTTCTGCTGATGCCTGAGCCAGCTGGGAGCTGCCAGAACAAACCCGGGCTGAACTGCTGGGGTTTGCGTTTGCATACTGCCGCGCGGGCGGTTAAAGACGAACCGAGACGCAACCGTCCGCGTTGTCTATCCCGGAGCGTCCGTGCCCTCGCGAGGAGCCTCGGCTCCGTCCGGCTGCGCGCAGGCCGGCTGGGAGCAGCTCCCGAGGGCTGCGCTGTGCCGGGCCCGTTGCCCCGCGCGGGGCTGGCTCTGATCCGGGCCAGCGAATCCCTCCGTGCCCTAAGCTGGGAGGCAGACGGCTGAGCTTTGGCATCATCACAGCCGCTGGAAAGCAGCCGGGGGCCGGAGGTTTCGCAGATCCTCTCTCGGTGCTTCGTTAGGGGCTGCTGACAACCCCCTTGTGCCGCGCGGGGCCGGGGCTCCGCGGCGCGACGGCGGCCGCAGATGTTCCCGCGCGCGGACCCGCCATCTGTCCCTGGCAGCTCCTCCATCTGCCGGTGCCGCGCGGGCTGTTCAGACTGCCCTCGCCGACCTCGTTTGCTTGACGAGGCTGTTAATCAGCTCAGGAAGGGACCGGCTCTCCGGCCCTGACTTCCCTCTTCTCCCCTCCTGCAGGAAGCAGGTTTCCGGGAGGGTTCGGCGCTCTTGCATCCCTGCCTGGGCGGCAGAGCGGAGACCGGCTCTCCCCGCGCGACTCCCGACCGCGTCCTGCCGGCTCGGCGTCCCTGCCCGCGCCGGGGCTGCCGGGCCCTACGAGCCCGGGGGAAGAGAGGGTAATTTCCCCGTGCGACCGAGCCCTCTGCTCCCCTTGCAGGGAACATGTTCCCGACGATCGGCGACGTCCACTTGGCCCCGTTCACGGACGAGCAGCTCTACATGGAGCAGTTCACGAAGGCCAATTTCTGGTGAGTGCGGCCGGGGGGGAGACGGAGACGGACTGGGGCTGGTCCCAAACCCTCCTCCCGCTCCCCGCGGGGCCGGAGCCGACGTTTCCGTGGCCGCTGGCTCGCCCTCACGAGCCTCTCCCCCGCAGGTACCAGCCGTCCTTCCACGGCGTGGACCTCTCGGCGCTTCGAGGGGCAGCCGTGGACGAGTACTTCCGGCAGCCCGTTGTGGTGAGCGCCCCGAGGTCCCCCTCGCTCGGCCGGAGGGCACGGCAGGGCGAACCGCCCCGGCGGGCCCGCGGGTCTGGGCACGGGGCTGTCACCCGGCTGTAGCTCGTGCGGGCGCGCGGCGGGAGCAGAGCGCGGACGCGCCGCTCCGCGACCGCCCCGGCTAACCTGCGCCTCTCGCCCCAGGACACCTTCGATATCAGGATCTTAATGGCGAAGTCGGTCAAATACACGGTGAACTTCTTAGAAGCCAAAGAAGGTGATTTGCACAGGTGGGTGAGCTGGGATTTGCTGGGGCGCCTGGGAGACCAACGCGCCACCGCAGCGGATCCGCGCCGCCGTGAAACCCCGGCTGCCGCCGGCAGCGGCCGGTCAAGGCTGGCGCGCGTCCCGGGGCCGGTCACAGAGCCGGCGTGGTGCTGGCAGGGCCCCGGAGCCCGGTGCTGCCGCAGCGGATCATTTGTTCCGCTGGCTGCATGCAATTAAAACCGCGCCGCCCGCCCCGTCCGGGCACGCGCCGGTGGTTAACGGGGACAGACGGCAGCGCGGGGCCGGCCCGAACCCTGCTCGGCTCCGAGGGGAGGGGGACGGTGGCGGCTCGGCCCCGGCTGCTGCTGACGGTTTCCCTTCGGCTTTCAGGATAGAAATCCCGTTCAAGTTCCACATGTTGCATTCAGGGCTCGTCCACGGCTTGGCGTTCTGGTTCGACGTGGCCTTCATCGGTTCAATGTAAGCGGTGGGCGCGCGGTGCACGCTGCGCCGCTGGCAGCTTCCCGTCCGTTAGGAAGCGCCGCGGGCGCCCGGGTCCGCTCCCGCGGGCCGTTTCCGGCAGCTCTGGGGATCGTGGCTCTCCCGCGGTCCCAGCCCTCTTGGGAGGGGGCTGCTCCCTAACGGGGTTTGATTACAGGCACGGCCCTCGCTGTCGGGGTGGGGGAGCCACGTCCCGGGGACGCGGCGCCGTCGCCGCGCAGGGCCCGGCCGTCCCGCGCCGTCTGCCCCCGGCATCTCCGCGCTGGCGCCGGGGGCTGGCACGGAGCGAAGCGTTTCTAACCCCGCCGCGCTCTCCTCTCCGCCAGAATGACCGTGTGGCTCTCGACAGCCCCCACCGAGCCGCTGACCCACTGGTACCAGGTGCGGTGCCTGTTCCAGTCGCCGCTCTTCGCCAAGGCCGGCGACACTCTCTCAGGGACTTGCCTCCTCATCGCCAACAAGAGGTGAGAGCCGCCGCCGGGCAGCGGGGAAGGGTCCCGCCGCGGCGTTCGCGTCTGGGCCGTTCCCCTCGGCCTGCGCCTGACGCGCATCCGCGCGGCTGCCGGCCACGATCTAGTTTGCCGCGGTCCCTGGGCGCCTCTGCTCGGCGCCCGGAATAGCTCGGCCGGGCCCCGCGGGGCGATCGCCGCAGCCGCTGCCGGGCCGGCCTGGCCTCGCCGCCCGGTTTGCGCGGGGAGCGGGGGGGGCCTGGCCCAGTTCGCCTGGCGTATTTATAGCTCGGCGCGGTGCCGCCCGTCAGACCGCCGTGACCCAGATCTGAGGGCCCGGCGCCACCGGCCTTCCTGCCGCTCCCCGAGGGCCGAACCGGGAACGCGGAGCGGGGCAGGTTGCTTGGGGCCGCGAGCTCCAGCCCGTTCCCCCCCCCGGCGAGGTGCCCGGCTCTGGCCGCGGGGACCCTCGAGCCCCGCCGTCCGGACCCGGCGGCATCTTAGGGCCCTTCTCCCCCCGCAGACAAAGCTACGACATCAGCATCGTGGCTCAGGTGGACCAGACCGGCTCCAAGTCCAGCAACCTCCTCGACCTGAAAAACCCCTTCTTCAGGTAGGGCCGGGGGCCGCCGGGGGGCTCCGCCGGCGGCGGCAGGGCCGGGGGGCTCCCCGCCGCGGCCTCACTCCCGCGCCGCCTTCCAGGTACACAGGCACGACTCCCTCGCCCCCGCCCGGCTCCCACTACACGTCCCCGTCGGAGAACATGTGGAACACGGGCAGCACCTACAACATGAGCACGGGGATGGCCGTGGCCGGTGCGTTCGGGGCGCGGGCAGCCGCTCCGGAGGAGCTTTTCCAGCGCAACCGCGGCTGCGAGGGAGGGATTTGCCGTATCGCTGACGCCAAAGCTCCCGGCCGGGGTTGATCGGCTCGGCCGGAGCCGGCTCCCGCCCCCCGCGGGATTGCCGAGCGGAGCTGCCTGCAGGACCTGGCCCTGCTCTTTGGCCCCGCTCGCGTCCGCGTGTCCCCGGCTCCGTGGGGACAAACCCTCTGCTCGCGTTTGGGGCCGCGGGGCTGATTTTTCTCCCCTCTCCTCCGGCGCAGGGATGCCCACGGCGTACGACCTTAGCAGTGTTATTGCCGGCGGCTCCAACGTCGGCCACAACAACCTTATTCCTTTAGGTGAGTGTCCGGGCTGGGCGGGGGGGGGGGGGGGGGGGGGGGGGGCCGGGCCGGCCCCGCCGGGGGGTTTAGCCCCCGCTCCCCCTTCCCCGGGGGAGCCGGGCAGCCCGGCCGGCCTCAGCCCTGTGCCCTTGCTCCGCAGCCAACACTGGGATCGTGAACCACACTCACTCCAGGATGGGCTCCATCATGAGCACGGGCATCGTCCAAGGTAAGGCGCGGCGCGTGCCGGCGGCCCGCCGAGCCCCCGGCTCGCCCCGGCGCCCCCCTGACGGCCCCTCTCCCCCCCCGCAGGCTCCTCCAGCGGCCAGAGCGGCGGCAGCGCCAGCACTCACTACCCCATCAACAGCCAGTTCACCATGGGCGGCCCCGCCATCTCCATGGCCTCGCCCATGTCCATCACCACCAACACAATGCATTACGGGAGCTAAGGGCTCCCCGCTCCCCTCTGAACTGACAGCGCCAGGAAACCAAATGAAGACGACCCTTCTCCGCCCCTCTCCGAACTGTGGCCCGCCTGGGGCCGCCAGGGATGTTTTTACCCTTGTACGATAGACGCAGCCGAGACGAAGCCGCCGAGTCCACGCTCTGCTCTTTGATAACGGACCTGGACAGTTTTTTTATGAAATGTCGGAACCTCTGGACCCCGCTAGAGCTGTTCCCCGAGCAATCACGTAGCTAACGGCGTTTAGGTGCCATCTTCCATAACAGATGGGGACGCGGCCCCCCGGTCTGCGGCGCAGACCCGCTGCCGGCCGTGCCCGGAGGGGCCGCCTGCCCCGTCCTGCCGCAGCCGCGGCCCCGCTCCCGGCTCTGCCCTGCTGGCGTCGGGGGTCCGGGGCGGACGGCGGCACCTCCTGCCCCTCACCGGGAGCCGGGCAGGCGCCGGGGGCCGGAGACCGGCCTGCGACCGGCAGCCGCGCTCAGGGGCCTGGTCCCCGCGAGGGTGACGCTCGCAGGAAACGCTGTATGTACCAAAAGCCCCGAGCGACGGCGACTGCCCCGTCTCCGGCCCCGGCCCCGTCCCTGCCCTCGCCGGGGCCCGGCGGGCGTCGCGGGGGCATCTGTTATGGAAGGCTCCCTTGCGTGGCTGCACTAGGAAGTGTATTTGGTGTCTGTTAGCGTCCAGCACTCATAGCGTGAACTTTCCTTTCTCTTTTGTTTTCCTTTCGAAGGCCGCGAGCGGCGGTTTTTGGCAGGGGCGCGCAGGGACCCCGCTGCGGAGAGCGACCGTCTCCCCGGGGCCGTTCCCTTTGCCGCGGGCGGCCCCCAACCCCTCGCTGGGGCTGCGCCTTAGGAGTAGCGGATCTGCTGTTTTTCGGCTGTAGTACTGAATAAACGGGAGGGTTTCGAAGGTTCGCGCCCTGCTGCCTTTGATACCGCGTCCGCTCCCGGCCGGACCCCGTGTCCCCAGCCCCGGCGCGGCCCTTCCCCAGGCCCTCGGCTCCCAGCCGGAGACAACGCGGGTCGCCAGGCGGGGACAGCCCCGGGGTTTATTTCGGTCGCTGTTTGCATAGAGAAGAGTTGGGGACGGTGCTGGCCCGGCCCGGCACCCCGTCCGGAGGAGTCCCGCCGGGAACCGGGCTGTGCCGAGAGCCGCCGGCAGGGCAGAGCCGGCCGCGCCAGGCAGGAAAACGGCCGCGTCCTCGCGCGGGGGCTGGAGCCGCGTCACTGCCTCGAGCTGCGGGAAGAGCCGAGGGCCAGGCGAGGGTTTGGCCCCCCACCGGGGCCGTCCGCATCGAGCCGGGGGCTGCCTGCCCCGCTCGGGGTCCCCCTCTTACCTCGCCGGCTGGGAGAGGTTGGCGAAGTGGTGGGGCGCGCGGCTGTGGTGGGGCTCGGTCCCCAGCGTGGCGTGGAGCGGCGAGGGGGCCGGGCCGGCGCCCGGCGGCCGCTGGAAAAAATAAAGCTGGGAGGGAGAAAAAATAAAAGGAGGGAATGAGTGGGGGGGTCCGGCGTCCCCAGAGCGGCGCTCCCCCCGGCCCGCGGCGAGCGGTACCTTGCAGCAGACGGCGAGCAGGGCGTGCAGGGCGACGACGGCGGCCAGCAGGGCCAGGGCGGCCGCCCGGCCCTCGGCCCGCACCAGCGGCCAGAAGGTGAGCGCCAGCACCGAGGCCGAGAGCAGCGCGGCCACGGCCAGCAGCAGCCACTGCAGCCAGGCGGCCGGGATCAGCCACAGCACCTGCGGGGACGGCGGCGGCGTCAGCTCCGCTGGGGGACGCGGCCCCACCGCCGCCGCCCCGGGGACTCACCGCTGTGGGGATGTAGACGAAGAGCGAGTAGCCGTAGACGCAGACCGTCTCCAGGAAGCTGTAGGAGCTGCCGCGCGCCCCGGGGCCCCGCCGCCACCGCAGGTAGCCCCAGAGCGCCAGCGGCACCAGCCAGGCGTAGCAGTAGACGACGGTGGCGGCGATGGTGACTGCGGAGGGGACGGGACGGGGACAATGAAGGCAAAGCCCGGGCTGCCCCGTCCCCTTCCCCGCGTCCCCCCGCCAGCCCGGGGCCTCGCACCTTTGTGGAACTGGGGGCTGTAGTGGAAGGAGGGGGACGCCTGCTTCTCCGGCAGGTGGGACAAGTTGCCGCTGATGGCCAGGGCGAACACGAGGGTGGCGCAGATCCAGAAGGGCCCTGGGGAGGGGAAAGCGGGTGGGCGGTCGGCGAGGGGCCGGCCCCGGGGCGCCGGCAGGCGCCCGGCCAGCGGCAGCTCTGCCCTCTCACCGTACAGGTCGGGGTTGTTCCGCAAGCGGTGGCGCACAAAGTTCTTCCCCGGCAGCGGCGTCACGGAGCCCTTGATCCTGTCCAGCACCTGCCGGCGGGCGACGGCGTCTCAGAGGCGGCGGGCGCCGAGGAGCCGGGCCGTCCGGCCGCCGCGACCGCCGCTACCTGGTGGGTGTCGACGTCGAAGAAAGCCTGGTAATACTCGAAGGTCCAGAAGCTGCGCGGCTGCTGCTGCCCGCCCAGGAGCTGCGGGCGGAGGAAGGGCCGTGAGCGCGGGGCCGCGGCCGGGGGCCTCCGCTCCCCGTGGTGCCGGCGGCGGCGGCGGCTGCGTCACCTCGGCGCTGTCGGCGTCGGCCCCCGGCTCGCCCTCCTCGCAGCCGGGCCCCAGCTCCACGGCCGCGTGGCTCGGCCGCTCGCCCGCCGGCGGCTCCGCCGCCTCCTCGAGCTCTGCGCGGTGACGGTCGGCGTCAGGCGGCCGCGAGGGGCCCGGCGCCGCGGCGGGGGGGGCCGCGGCGGGGGGGCCCCGGCTCTGCCCCGACGTCGCGCCGGGACTCACCGTGAAACCGCAGCTCGGCGGACGCCGCCATGGCGGGGTCTCTCGCTGCGGGAGCGAGACGTGAGGCGGTTGGGGCGCCCCCCCCCCCCCACCAGCACCGGGACCCCCCCCCGGACCCCCCCCAGCATCCCAGGCCCAGTATCCCCAGGGCCCCCTCTGGCACCGGGACCCCCCCCCGGGCATCCCGGGCCCAGTATCCCCAGGACCCCCCAGCACCAGGACCCCCGGGACCCCCCCCGGAACCCTCCCGGCATCTCGGGCCTGGTATCCCCAGGGACCCCCCCAGTACCCCCCAGCATCCCGGGCCCAGTATCCCCAGGACCCCTCAGGCCCCCCCAGCACCGGGACCCCCCCGGACCCCCCCCAGCATCCCAGGCCCAGTATCCCCAGGGCCCCCTCTGGCACTGGGACCCCCCCACCGGCATCCCGGGCCCAGTATCCCCAGGACCCCCCAGCACCAGGACCCCCGGGACCCCCCCCCGGTACCCTCCCGGCATCTCGGGCCTGGTATCCCCAGGGACCCCCCAGCACCCGGACCCCCGGGACTCCCCCAGGACCCCGCAGCCCCCCCCGGCACCAGGACCCCCGGGACCCCCCCAGGACCCCCCAGCACCCCCCGGCACCAGGACCCCCGGGACCCCCCCCCGGAGCTCCCCCGGCATCCCGGGCCCGGTATCCCCAGGACCCCCCGGCACCGGGACCCCCGAGACCCCCCCCCAACATCCCGGGCCCGGTATCCCCAGGACCCCCCAGCACCAGGACCCCCGGGACCCTCCCCGGTACCCTCCCGGCATCTCGGGCCTGGTATCCCCAGGGACCCCCCTAGTACCCCCCAGCATCCCGGGCCCAGTATCCCCAGGACCCCTCAGGCCCCCCCAGCACCGGGACCCCCGGGACCCCCCCGGACCCCCCCCAGCATCCCAGGCCCAGTATCCCCAGGGCCCCCTCTGGCACCGGGACCGGCCCCCCCACCGGCATCCCGGGCCCAGTATCCCCAGGACCCCCCCCCCGGTACCCTCCCGGCATCTCGGGCTTGGTATCTCCAGGGACCCCCCAGCACCCCCCGGCACCAGGACCCCCGGGACCCCCCCAGGACCCCGCAGCCCCCCCCGGCACCAGGACCCCCGGGACCCCCCCCCCGGAGCTCCCCCGGCATCCCGGGCCCGGTATCCCCAGGATCCCCCCGGCACTGGGGCCTCCGGGACCCCCCTCCAGCATCCCGCGACTCCCAGGACCCCCCGGGACCGGCACCGCCTGGGTCAGGACCCGCCAGCCCCGCCGTGGGGCTGCACCGGGACCCCCATAACCCCCCCCGGGGACTCCTGGGCCTGGACCGGGACCCCCCGGCTCCTCCCGGTCCCCCCCCACCCCGGTTCCCCCCCCCCCCGGTACCCGGCCCGGCCCCGCGGACGTGGCTCCCCCCCCCCGCCGCCGCCGCCGCGATGGTTCCGCCCGGTCCGTCCCCGTGTCCGGCCCCCCCGGCCCCGCCCCCCCGCCGCGATGGTTCCGCCCGGTCCGTCCCCGTGTCCGGCCCCCCCGGCCCCGCCCCCCCGCCGTCATGGTTCCGCCCGGTCCGTCCCCGTGTCCGTCCCGGCCGGAGCCACTTCCGGCGCCGCTCGCGGCCATGGCGGCGGCGGGGGAGGCGGCGGCCCCGGCCCCGGCCCCGGCCCCGGCCCCGGCCCGGGGGAGCGGCGGGCTCTGGGCGCGCATCGCGGGGAGCCGCGCCGGTGAGGGCCGGGCTGGGGGGGTCCAAGGGGGCCCCGGACTCCTGGGACCTTTGGAGGGGGGGATTGGGGGGGTCCCCGGACTCCTGGGCCCATTGAAGGGGGGGGTTGGGGGGGGTCTGCCCGGACTCCTGGGCCCATTGAAGGGGGGGGTTGGGGGGGTCCCCGGACTCCTGGGCCCATTGAAGAGGGGGCTGGGGGGGGCTGCCCGGACTCCTGGGCCCATTGAAGGGGGGGGTTGGGGGGGGTCTGCCCGGACTCCTGGGCCCATTGAAGGGGGGGGTTGGGGGGGTCCCCGGACTCCTGGGCCCATTGAAGAGGGGGCTGGGGGGGGCTGCCCGGACTCCTGGGCCCATTGAAGGGGGGGGTTGGGGGGGTCCCCGGACTCCTGGGCCCATTGAAGAGGGGGCTGGGGGGGGCTGCCCAGACTCCTGGGCCCATTGAAGAGGGGGCTGGGGGGGGGCTGCCCGGACTCCTGGGCCCATTAAAGAGGGGGCTGGGGGGGGCTGCCCGGACTCCTGGGCCCATTGAAGAGGGGGCTGGGGGGCTGCCCGGACTCCTGGGCCCATTAAAGGGGGGGTTGGGGGGGCTGCCCGGACTCCTGGGCCCATTGAAGAGGGGGCTGGGGGGCTGCCCGGACTCCTGGGCCCATTAAAGGGGGGGTTGGGGGGGCTGCCCGGACTCCTGGGCCCATTGAAGAGGGGGTTATGGTGGTCCCCGGACTCCTGGGCCCAGGCTGGGGCAGGGGGGGCAGCCCCCTCCCCGCTGACGGCGCCTGGGCGCAGGGCGCTGGTGGCGGGCGCTGCTGCAGGACTACGCGGAGGCGGCGCGGGAGGCGGCGCGGGGGGCTCGGCGCCGGCCCGGCCGGGCTGCGGGCTGCCTGGCCCTGCTGGCCGGGGCGGCCGCCTGCGGCGCCGCCGTCCCCGGCGCCGGCTCCTTCGAGGCGGCTCTGCTGGAGGCCGCCGGCTCCCTGCTGCTCCTCTCGCCGTGGATCCGCAGCGGCGTCGCCGAGGGGCACGTGCAGCGCCTGCTGCGGCTGCGGGACCGGGGCCAGCTGCGCTACCGGAACCTCGTCTTCTTCGCCCTGGTCTACGAGGCGCCTTTCGACGCCCAGGCCGGCCTCTACCTGGCGCAGTGCCGCTACCTGCAGCCCCGCTGGCGCGAGCTCCCGGCCCGCGTCCTCGACGTGGGCTTCTGGGGACGCTGGTGGGTTCTGCGCGCCAAGATGAGGGACTGCGACATCAACGAGGAGGAGTTCAGGTTCCTGCCCGAGCACCTCCGCGCCGTCTCCTTCCACCACCTCCACTCCGAGGCCAACGAGAAGCTCTTCGAGGAGCGGTACCAGCCCGTCGTCCTGACGGAGGAGCAAATCGAGCGAGCGGAGAAGGAGCCGCCGCCGCCGGGCGCCGCGGGCCGGTGACTGAGCGACGCAGCGGCCGTTCGGCGCCGCTCAATAAAGGCGGCGGATGTCTCGACGCGCGCCGCCGCCTCCTTCGTGCCGCCTCGGCGGGGACGGCGCTTGGCGGGGCGAATGCGGCGCCCGGCGGCGGGAAGCGTCTCGGCCCCGCGCCCTCCGCCTCCATCCCTGCGCCGCTCCCGCGGGATGCGGCAGAGGGTGCTGCCGAGCTGCGAGACCTCCGCGTCCCGGCCCCGGCCGGCCGCGTCGCCGCCTGCCCCCCACCCGCCGCGGGCAGGGGGGCGCGGGGTCCCGCCGGCGAGGGTCTCGGGCGGCTCGCGCTCGCAGGAAACCTCCCTGCGGGACGCGGCCGAACCCCTCTTCCCCCCCCTAGGGAAACGCAGGGCGACGCTCGCACCGACCGCGCGCTGCGGGCGTTCGCCCCGGGCTGGGTTTGGGGCCTCGCTAGCGGCCCGGCGTCTCTCCGACGCCCCCCCGGGCTCCCCAGCGACCCCCTAACTATCGATTAACCCTTTATTGCGGCATCTGTCGTTCGCGCGTTGACTCCTCGTGGGATTATTCACGGCCGGTATCCAGCACAGAGCGCGGCTGCGCGTTTGCCGCCGCGGCCGGGATGTTTTAGATCGGGGTTTGCTGCCGCCGAGTATCGGGGTAAATCCGCGCCGGAGCGGTTCCCCAGCGAGGGTTTCCCTCCTCCGCCGCTCGCGGCGGCGCTTCTCCCCGTCTTCGCGGCGCTGCGCTCGCCCCCGTTAAGACGAAGGTGGTTTTAACGGGGTCCGACGTTGCCACCGAGACGGCGGCGCCCACCGCTCTTAACTGCGATCGCGCCTGCCGTTATCCCGGGGAGGGGGGGGGGAAGAGCGGGGAGGAATTAATTTGTCGGGAACGCCCGGAATTGGGGCGTTTCGGGGGGGGAAGCGGAGTTTGCAAGGCGCCGTCTCGCTCTAAGGGCCCCGCCGCCCGTTCCCGCGCTCGGATTTGGGGGCGGCTCCCGGGAAATGAATCCCCGGGAAATTCGACGGCGCGTCGGCCCCGCGGAAGCGGCCGGTGGCCTCGGTCCAACCTCGGAGTCGCGTCCTGGCTTAATTAACGGCCTTGCCAGGAAACGCTAATCACAGCTGGAGCGGGGGCTCGCGCCGAGGGAGTGCGGCGCCGGGCGTTCAGTTTGCCCCTCGGCTTAATTGTTTCTCGGCGTTTCGTTATTTCCCGTTTGCGTCGGCCTCCGGCTCCGTCGCTCCCCTTCCCCGATTTCGGCTTTTCCCGCGCGCTTCGCCCTAAGGGGTGCGTTTCCTTTTCCGAAGCTCGGCCGGCCGGCGTCCTCCCCGCGATCCAGCCCGTCTCCCCTTAAAGCCAGCTCCGGGTCGGGACCGGCTCGGTCCCGCGCGTCGCATGATGCCGACGGCTCCCGTCCGCGTCCAGCAACTCCCTTCCAAAAAGAAAAAAGGAAAAAATCCGTATTTTGGCAAGCGCGTCTTAAAACAGCCACAACCCAGCCCCGATTCGGCGCGATTTGTTTGGGGAACGGCACGCCGGGCGCTCGGCCGCGCTCGATTTCTTGTCGTACGTTCGCAGGCGCTTTTCCGCAGACTTTGGCCTCTCCGTCGGGCGCCCGGGGCTCGGCAACGGGTTTGGTCTTAACGAGCAGAAAGCTCGTTGGGACGTCGTCGGCCCCGACGCCTCCCGCTCTCTCCCGGGACCGAGGCGTCCCAGGCGCAGACGGGGCGGCCGTGCCGGGCTGGCGGCTCTCCTGCAACGCAGGCTCACGAGCAGGTGTTTTAACACGGTTTTATATATATTTTTTTCCCCCTTTGTTTTACGCTTTCCCTCGCCGGAACGACGGCAAAACCGGCTGGGAAATCCTCACGGAAAATACCGAGCGTTGGCAGCTTTTTCCCGTCGTGCAAGCGCAGTGGGTTTTGAGTCTCCCCGCTTCTGCGCGGCGCCGTTCTTAGCCGCGAGCTTGTTTCCCCGCGGGGCGATCGTCCGCTTGGCGGGGTTTCGCTTCGAAATCCCTCCCTCCTCAGGGAGCCGGGCTGTCGCCCCCGATCCCGTAGCGGTCGGCCGGCCGCCAGGGCCGGGGAGGAGGAGGAAAAGGAAGAAAACCGACGGGCGCTGAAGGGGTCGGGCTGGCGGCGGCGCCGCATCGGTCCTGCGCCGACGGCAGCTCTGTGGCTTCAGGAGGGCAGGGAAAAACGCACATCTCCCACGTCGCCGTCAGCGGCTCCGCTTCGTTTATGCTCCTTTTAATTAAGAGTAGGATTTGAGACCTCCCCCCCCCCCGTTTTGTTTTTTTTTAACATCTCGAGCAAGGGCTTCAGCCCTCTCGGTGAAGGAAGGAGAGCGATTTTTGCTGCGAGACAGCAGAAATCAGCGGTCGCCCTTGCTGCAGCGAAAGCTAATTTTGGGGGGCGAAGCGAAGGGATCGCAAGGCGTTTGGCTCGCTCGGGAGTTTGCGGCCCGGAGGGGGCGTTCCGTGGCGATTTGTGCAGGTAAAACGTGGAAGTTCGGAGCTAGCTCCAAAACACGAGCCCCCTTTTTGGGAAGGGCCCTGTCCTGGCCCGTTGTACCTCCCTCGTCCGCTCGGTTTCATCGCCAGGTCGCAGTTTCTGTCCTTTCTCTCCGGCGTTTTTCCGTGCTGCCGAAGCAGGTGGTGTTCCCCCCCCCAAGGCCGCCTGCGGTGGTCCCGCGTGTCCTTTGCGGCGGCTCTACTTAATTAGCGTACGTTTAGCGAGCGCTTGGAGAGCCTGGAAGAGAAGGCAGAGCTTTACTTAGCAGCGGCCACCACCGTTGTCTTTGGGCTGTGGGCACGGCCAAGCCAGGCCAGATCCGGGCCCGACAGCAGGGCTCCTGCTGTTCCACCTCAACCCGCAGGAGACCTCAACCCGCAGGAGACCTCATCCTGCAGCACGTCCTGCTCCCCACGTCTCCCACTGTCCAACGCCACCTTCTCCCCGTGTCTCCCGCTCTCCAACCCTTCTCCCCGCGTCTCCCGCTCTCCAACCCACCTTCTCCCCGCATCTCCCGCTCTCCAACCCACCTTCTCCCCGCGTCTCCCACTGTCCAACGCCACCTTCTCCCCGTGTCTCCCGCTCTCCAACCCTTCTCCCCGCGTCTCCCGCTCTCCAACCCACCTTCTCCCCATGTCTCCTGCTCTCCAACCCTTCTCCCCGTGTCTCCCGCTCTCCAACGCCACCTTCTCCCCGCATCTCCCGCTCTCCAACGCCACCTTCTCCCCGCGTCTCCCGCTCTCCAACGCCACCTTCTCCCCGTGTCTCCCCCGCTCTCCAACCCTTCTCCTTGCGTCTCCCGCTCTCCAACGCCACCTTCTCCCCACGTCTCCCCCGCTCTCCAACCCACCTTCTCCCTGTGTCTCCCGCTCTCCAACGCCACCTTCTCCCCACGTCTCCCCCGCTCTCCACCCCACCTTCTCCCCGCGTCTCCCGCTCTCCAACCCACCTTCTCCCCACGTCTCCCGCTCTCCAACCCACCTTCTCCCCACGTCTCCCCCGCTCTCCAACCCCACCTTCTCCCCACGTCTCCCCCGCTCCAACCCCACCTTCTCCCCGCTCTCCCACCCCACCTTCTCCCCGCGTCTCCCCTGCTCCAAACCCATCTCTCCCCCCATGTCCCCTGCTCCCAGCCCCTTCCCCTCACAGACCCCCGGCCTGTGCCCCCTCACGAACCCCCTTCCTTCTTGGAACCCCTTTCCCTGGGCCTTGCCCCCTCGTGGACCCCCTCCCCTCGTGGATCCCTTCTCCTCACAGTCCCCTCCCCTCGTGGACCCCTTCTTTCATGGATCCCCTTCCCTCGTGGACCCTCTTCCCCAGGCCTTGCCCCCCCGTAGACCCCTTCCCTTCATGGACCCCCTTCCCTTCATGGACCCCCTCCCCTCGTGGACCTCTTCCCCAGGCCTTGCCCCCTCGTAGACCCCTTACCTCATGGACCCCCTCCCTCAGAGACCCTTTTCTTCATGGACCCCCTCCCTCATGGCCTTCCTTCGTGGACCCTCTTCCCTCATGGACCCTCTCCCCTCGTTGACCCTCTTCCCCAGGCCTTGCCCCCTCCTGGACCTCTTTCCTCATGGACCCCTTCTCTCATGGACCCCCTCCCTCAAAGACCCCTTTCCTTCATGGACCCCTCCCCTCGTGGACCCCTCCCCTCATGGACCCCCTCCCCTCGTGGACCCCTTTCTTCATGGACCCCCTCCCTCAGAGACCCCTCCCCTCTCATGGACCCCTCCCCTCATGGACCCCTCCCCTCATGGACCCCCTCCCCTCGTGGACCCCTCCCCTCGTGGACCCCCTCCCCTCGTGGACCCCTCCCCTCATGGACCCCCTCCCCTCGTGGACCCCTTTCTTCATGGACCCCCTCCCTCAGAGACCCCTCCCCTCTCATGGACCCCTCCCCTCATGGACCCCCTCCCCTCATGGACCTCTTCCCTCATGGACCCCTCCCCTCGTGGACCCCTTTCTTCATGGACCCCCTCCCTCAGAGACCCCTCCCCTCTCATGGACCCCCTCCCCTCATGGACCTCTTCCCTCATGGACCCCTTCCCTTGTGGACGCTCTTCCCCGGGCCTTGCCCCCTCCTGGACCCCTTCCTTCATGGACCCCTCCCCGACCCCCTCCCCTCCTGGACCCCCTCTCTCAGAGACCCCTCCCCTCTCATGGACCCCTTTCTTCATGGACCCCCTCCCCTCATGGACCCCTTTCCTTCATGGACCCCTCCCCTTGTGGACCCCCTCCCTCAGAGACCCCTCCCCTCTCATGGACCCCTTCCTTCATGGACCCCTCCCCTTGTGGACCCCTCCCCTCATGGACCCCCTCCCCTCATGGACCCCTTTCTTCATGAACCCCCTCCCCTCGTGGACCCCCTCCCTCAGAGACCCCTCCCCTCTCATGGACCCCTTCCTTCATGGACCCCTCCCCTTGTGGACCCCTCCCCTCATGGACCCCCTCCCCTCATGGACCCCTTTCTTCATGAACCCCCTCCCCTCGTGGACCCCCTCCCTCAGAGACCCCTCCCCTCTCATGGACCCCTTCCTTCATGGACCCCTCCCCTTGTGGACCCCTCCCCTCATGGACCCCCTCCCCTCATGGACCCCTTTCTTCATGAACCCCCTCCCCTCGTGGACCCCCTCCCTCAGAGACCCCTCCCCTCTCATGGACCCCTTCCTTCATGGACCCCCTCCCCTCATGGACCCCCTCCCCTCATGGACCTCTTCCCTCATGGACCCCTTCCCTTGTGGACGCTCTTCCCCGGGCCTTGCCCCCTCCTGGACCCCTTCCTTCATGGACCCCTCCCCTCGTGGACCCCTTCCTTCATGGACCCCCCCGACCTCCCCCCTCGTGGACCCCCTCTCTCCCTCCCCCCGACCCCTCCCCTTCGCCGCAGTGGCGCGGCCAGTGCGCATGCGCGGAGGGAGGGGGGGAGCCGCCGTCAGCGCCGAGCGGGCGGCACGCGGCACGCGCCTCGCTCGCCCCGCCCCCCGCCTCTCCTCCCGCCACCCCATTGGCTGCGGCGGGGATGGAGCCAGCGCCGGGGCAGGTTGCGCAGCGCCGATTGGCTGCAGCGCGCGCGCGCGCGCGCGGGCGGGCGGGCGGGCGCGCGAGATAGGAAAGCGGGGAGGGGGGGGGCCTGTGGGGTCTCTCCCATTGGCTGCCTCGCCGAGCGGTAGTGGGCGGGCCTTCCCCCCCTCCTCCCAGCCGGCTGGTCCCCGCCTCATTGGCCGAAGAGCGTGCCTGCCGCCCCTTCTCACCAATAGGAGGCGCGCTGCTGAGGAGCGGGTTCTCCGCGCTGCCATTGGCTGTCGCGGGGAGGGGGGCGGGCGCACGCCGGCTCTCCGCTGCCCTCATTGGCTGCGCTGGCGGAGGGGGCGGGTGAAGTGCGCAGGGGGCGGTGCGCACGGAGGCGGGGAAGGGGAGGGAGAGAAGCCGAGCCGGCGCGCATGCGCGCTGCCTGCCTGCCTGCCTGGGGGGGCGGGGTGGGGGCGCGCGCGGGCGGCGGGGGAGGCGCGCGCGCGCGGCTCGCGCTCCCTCACACACGGCGGCGGCAGCGGCGGCGGTGGCGGCTCCTTTGTTCCCGCCGCGCCGCGCCGCGGGCTCGGCCGCCCCGCCGGGTATGGACCCTGCCGGCGGCGACCAGCGCGGTAAGGGCCGGCGGGGGCCTGTCACGGCGCCCGGGCCGGTCCCTCACTGAAAGGGACCGGCGGGGTTGGGGGGGGGGGGAGGGAAGACGCTGTGGGAGGTGGGGGGGGCGCGCTACGGCGGCCCCGGAGGGTCACGCGAGCTCGGCGTCGCGCTCCCGCCCATTGTTCGGGGCTGGGGGCGGGGGGGGGGGGAGGCGGTGTGGGAGCGGTCTCTCCCTTCCCCCCCCCCCAACCCGCCTCAACGAGCGCTCACCGGTTCCCCCCCCCTCCCAAACATCATCATCATCATCATCATCCCTCCTTCCGTGGGGCCTTTGCATTCCCGGCGCCCTTTCCACCTGGCATCGCTGCTCCCCCTCTCCCCCCCCCCCGGTTCATCTCCCCCCCTCCCCCAACCTTCATCGTCCTACCTGCATCCCTTCCTTTCATCGACCCCCCCCTTCCATCAACTCCCCCCCCCCGCACCCCCGACCCCTTCCATCAACCCCCCCCCCGCACCCCCGACCCCTTCCATCAACCCCCCCCCCGCACCCCCGACCCCTTCCATCAACCCCCCCCCCCGGCACCCCCGACCCCTTCCATCGACCCCCCCCCGCACCCCCGACCCCTTCCATCGACCCCCCCCCGGCACCCCGACCCCTTCCATCGACCCCCCTCCCCAGCAACCCCGACCCCTTCCATCGACCCCCCTCCCCAGCACCCCCCACCCCTTCCATCGACCCCCCTCCCTGGCATCTCCTACCCCTTACTGACCCCCCCCTTTTCATTACCCCCCCCGCGTCCCCCCCTTTTCATTACCCCCCCCGCGTCCCCCCCTTTTCATTACCCCCCCGCGTCCCCCCCTTTTCATTACCTGCCCGCGTCCCCCCCTTTTCATTACCTGCCCGCGTCCCCCCCTTTTCATTGTCCCCCTGCATCCCCCCTGCATCCCCCGCTTTGATTGTCCCCCCCGCATCCCCCCTTTCATTGTCCCCTCCCTTCAGCACCCCTCTGCCTCCCCTCCTTTCATCACCCCCCCGCATCCCCTTCTTTCAGCACCCCCCCAGGCCCCCAGCCCCCCCATCCTCCCCCTCTGCAGCCTGCTTCAGCATCCTTCCACTGTAGCCTTTCCCCCAGCGCCCCCCTCCTTTCAGCCCCCCCAGTGCCCCTCCTTCCAGGCATCCCCCCCCCCAGTTCCCCTTCGGGCTCCCCCCTCTTGCAGCCCTCCCTCCGCTCTCCCCTTCTCAGCCTCCTTCCTGCAGGCCCCCCCCCCCCAGCTCTTGCAGCCCTCTTCCCCCCCACCCCCAGCGTGGGGGGGGCTCTGCCCCCCAGCTCCCCACCCCGCCTCCCCCCTGCCCCTCGCTCAGCGGCAGCCTGTGCTGCTGGCAGGTTGGGTGATGGGGGTCAGGGACGCCGCAGTGCCCCCCCCTCAGCCCCCCGTCAGCATCTCCCTTCAGCAGGGTCGGTTGCACCCCCTCCGCCCCATCCGTTTCCCCGCAACCTGCCGAGCATTCGCTGTCCCCCAGCGCTGTCTCCCGGGGGGGGATCCGTGTCGCCCCCTCCTTTACGCCCCCCTTTGGCATCCCTTCTCCCCCGCTTTGTGGGGTGCTGCCCGTCCTCTGGAGCACCCGTCTTCCCCGGGGCATTTCCCCTCCCGTCGGCAGGGCCCCCGTCCTGCGTCCCTGAGCGTCCCTGTCCCCCCTCCCCGGAGCGTCTCCCCTTTATTGCTCCTCCTCTCCCCGTCGCTCTGCTGTTTGTCCTTCTGGAGGACGCCGTTTCTCCACCCTGTGAGATCCCCCTCGTCCCACCTTACTGCCCTTCTCCTGCCCTCCAGCTTCTCACGCCGGGCCAGCACCCCTCACTCTTTATACCCTACTGCCCCTTCCCGGCTTCTGTCTCTTCCGTTGTGGCTTCTTCCTCCCGTAGCTGCGTTTTTGTGGCGCCGTCTGGGTTTCAGCACCAGCTTCCCTGGTCTCCAAGGGATCTGCTCCTCGTTCTGCACCTCCTTCCTGAAATACTGATAGCAGCGTCCCCCCCCACCCCGTCCGCGAGCAGTGGCCCTCTGCCGTCGCTCTCATCCTGTCCTCAGGTCGCCTGCTGCCCCCTCCCTGCTCTCCACCCCTAAAAATTAATCTGCCTTTTGCCCCCTTCCTGGGGGGGCTGCGATGCAGAGGGGTTATTGCATCCCTCGGGCTGACGGCATCCGGGCTGCATCCTCTGGCGCCCGAGCTGGTGGCCGAATCTGTGTATTCGCGCTGCCTAGGACAAAGCCAGGGGATGAAATCTGTCTGCCCTGGCTTCGCAAGAAGCTGCCCCGGCCTCCCGTCTTTGTGGCAGCGCGCCCTGTCCGTACGCGAAGGTTGGTCTCCTGCGCCGGCCAGAGGGGGATCGAGCCTTCCCTGCTGGCCGCCCCCGGCACAAAGCCCGTCCTGGCGTGAGCCGCGGCGAAAGAGAGCCGCCCCAGGGTGCTACGGAGGGTTTTTCGCGGCGCTCGGGTGCAGCCGCCCCCTCCTTGCTGCCCAAAAGCCCCTGCAGGAGCCTCCTCCCCCCACCCTCAGCCACCCCGCCGGAGGCACTCAAAGCACGTTGAAGCCCGGAGTGTCTTAATGCGGTTGCGGCCCCGTCGAAAAGGCGGGGGACGCGCGCTCGTGTCCCCCCAAGCGGAGGGGCTCGACTCCCCTCTCTCCTCCGCTGTGTTGTGCGTGGCGGCGGCGGTGGGGGGGGGGTTCGTGTCCCCGCTGCCGGCTGCGCGGCCTTTGGCGGCGACGTCTTTTGTTATGAGCCGGTGTCTTTCTCCCGGGCTGTAGCGCTGGTCTGTAACGACTGTTCCCCCACCGCGTCTCGGCGACAGAGGCGCGGTGGGGGGGTTGTGGTGTGTGTTTCTGACGGCCGTTCACAAATCGAGGCTCCTTTTTAAAAAAACAAACAAACAAACAAAAAAAACCCAAAACAGTCGCCAAACATTGCGTTTTTCAGGCGCTGCGGATTGGTGACGTGTTGAAAAGCTTCACGCAACCATTATACCGTGTTAAAGCATTTGAGGCCTTTGACTATCAAATAATGCCCAGTCCTAGGTGATTCTTACTATCAATGTGTTCCCAACCCCAATTTTGAAGGAAGAAACAAACAGAAACCATAAATGTCCGCGTTGTTCTGGCCCAAAGCGTTTGAGATTTACACGTAGCGTTTTCGTGCTCCAGGCGGACGTGACTTTTAGCGTGCTTTCCTCAGAGACGTGCAAGTGACAGAGGTTTCGCATGGGCTAGGAGTTTTTTTGCTTGTTTTCTCCTTTTTCTGATTGGCGGGCGCCGAGGGTGCCTGGAGTTTGCTGTGGTTCCTCGGTGCGGTGGTGAGTAAATGGTGTGCAGCGCGCTCGGAGCAGGGAGCAGGCTCCGCCAATCCGCTCGCCGTTGAAACGTGAAAGAAGATGGGCAAGTTAGCTGAGAGAATCTGCTAATTTTCTGCGATAAAATAATTTGTGTTTTCCTCCTGCAAAGATCAGAATCTGAAGAGAAGCAGAAGTGGGGATGTAATTAAAGGATTTGTGCAGCTGTTTTTTAAAATTCATGAGTTGCATTAAGATCCTCTAAGAAATGAGTGGCTTTTAAGTGTCTTGTGGCGTATTTGATTACCTTTCTGCACAGGTTGAGTTTTCAGTGTTGTCGAACGTGCGTATCGCAACACTGAGAGCTTAAAAAAGATCATCCTAAATGAGACTTCTGTGGCCTAGTTTAGTGTTTTACCGACAGGATTTTCAAAGTACGGGGAAGTAACACAGCCAAATCCTGTAGGCATCTCTGAGAATCCCGTCGTACATGGAAGGCAATGTTGATGCTGCTAAGAGGAGAATGACTCTCTCTATTTTTGTGTTTTAATGAATTTAATTCGTTCTCAGGGGTTTTAAAGCGTCCCAAGTTTTCTGATGAAAATTCTGTTAACCCTTTCCCTCTATACAAGAAAACTCTTATATAAAACTGCCTTAAATTCTAACAAATGCTTTAGTGGATAACTGTAAATTGCAAACGCTGGGTTTGGTTTAACAAAACAAAGAGATTGTGTTTTCAAGGAAGCAAGTTTATTTTCCAACTAGATGATCACAGTAGTCTATTCTGGCGTTATACTTCATGGAAAAGCGCTGAAAAGCCTTGTAAATAGGAAAAATAAGCAAACCCACCCGTGACAAATGACTAAAATTAATTAAGGAAGGTTTTTTCCTTCTGTAATTGAGGGCTTAATAACAATTCCCAGCCTCTAATCTGTTTTTTAAATCAAATAATGGTTGTGAAAACAAATAAGATGCATTTTGAAAGCGCAGAAGTGTGTGAAATTTCTGTTGCCTTAACAAACACAAAGGTTATTAATTTTAATTCTTACACAGGCAGCGAATATTATGCCTTTACAGGGCCGTAGTGGCAGACATCTGGATTGAGATCAGGCTGATGCCGTGCCTGTGCGCACACAGGACGTGCTCTCATCCTTCTCCGTCTGAGAAAATAAAAACCCCATGCGTCCCCTAGGAACAGCGAAGGGGAGGGAGACGAGTGCGCGCACGCAATTTAATTGGAACGTTTTGGTTTTGCAATCGCGCAGATGAATGTTGAGCATCCCCAACTGCACTTCCCCGTTGCTCGTGCTGCAGCGGTGCCAGGGAGGTTCAGGGCAAACCGCAGGCCGCAGCGAGGGAACGCTTATTGCCGTTCACCTGGAGCGTCCTTCGCGCGCTCGTAGCCGAGGAGCAGCCTGCGGCCTCGGAGCACGTGTTCGCGGTGGCCGTTGGCAGCTGGCTGGGGAGGCTGGCGCCGGTCAAGCAGTGGGAAATTGGCCGCGGAGGTTAGTAGCTTTGGGGCAAACTATGGAAGGAAAAGGCTGGAGGTGGGACGTGCGGCTCCTCTGACCGATCGAGCTCGGTGTTTTCCACAGGAAGGAGCTAGGCGGAATAAGTCTTTCCCAGCAAGGCAGAGTGGGGATCAGACCTCTCCCTCTGTCCCGTCGCTGTCCGTCCGTGGTGGCAGGGCGTGCTGCCCTCTGGTCTCCCTCTCCGCTCAATGAGGCTTTGTCTTAACCAGTTAACGGGGCTCAAATACAACTGCCCTGTCTATACTGGGTTGCTGCAGGGCTTGTAAACCAAGCTGTGTTTGGAGATAGGACCAGGGAAAGGAGAGCGATTGCCGCATTTCAGGCGGCTTGCTCCATTATTTTTTTTCTAAATTATTTGTAACGTGGGGCTCCCCGAAGCGTTCTGGCTCTGAACCCCCTTGCGTAAGGTGCTGAACGAATACGGAACAAAAGGACGGTGTCTTCCTCAGCGGGTTTATGATCTAAGACGAGACGTGGAACGGGCAGGCAAGGGAGGAGCTGCGTTCCCAGCTCCAGCACCTTGGTGAAGGGTGTTAACCTACCCATAAGTAAGTGCGTTTCCAAAACGCCATAGCGTTGGTTGTTACCAGCGTTAAGAATTTGTTCCTATCTTTAATAGGCTGATGAACGTGCGCTGTGTTACTGCTTGCTCGCACACCTGCACATCCGATTCTCTTCAGAGGGTCAGCAAAACTCTCCGGTCCTTGCAACGGGACCCTGAGTGGGATGCCCCAGTCATTTCTGGCCACCACGCCAGTAGAAATATGGGTTGAAGAAACAAACTTGTCAACTAATTGTCATTTTTCCCTCCGCAGCACTACGTTAAAAACGTGTAATCCTGAGACCTCAACTGCCCCTCGTCGCCACGCTGTCACTGTGCTGTGAGATATTGGAGACCTCAATGTCCATAGGTATGTTCCCGATTGCTAGGTTCCTTATTTCCTCATCTCTGTTCCACGAGGAATACTTTATGCTGCTTAAGCTCCATTTTATGGCACGGATCAGAAACGTCCACATAGGTGACATTAGGAAGTCAGATATCTTTTCATTTCAGCCATTAGAAATAAGTATAAAATCCGTATTACCACAGCGGACAGATAATATTTGTACTGGCCCAGTCCTGATTCTTCAGTGACGCTGGCTGCGTGGCATCAGAGAACAGCAGCCCTGCAGTTTGATTGCCGTAAGTGGGCTCAATTTGTAATGAAAGAGTAATTCGAAATTCTATAATGTTCCTTGAAGTACAGTATTTATTTTAGTTTTGTTCTCAAAACAGTAGTTTGTCCTTGAAAGGGTTTGAAACCCTAGTTTGTGCAGCTGGAATATCGTGTTATCTATTAACAGCTAGAGGATGTAATACATAACCTGTGACAGTAAAAATACACCCCTAAATAAATCGCCTGTGCCGTTTGTAAGTTGTGGTTTTGTAGGTCAGCGACTGCAAGCCACGCGGCTCCCGCTTGAGTAGGGCTCAGTCCGCTGTAGGTAAGTGGGTAGCATCCTTCTGTTCTTGTCAGAAAAAAATGTTAAATAGTCTTCGTTCATTAACCCTAGAGAAAGGAGAAGGAAACAGCTTTTACAGGTTCTTTTTTTTTTTTTTTTCCTGGGGGTGGAAAAAAGGGTTGTGAAGGGCTGGAAAGACATGAGAGTAGAAAGAAACTAGCTTAGATAGAAGAGAATTAGCTTAGATATAAATACCTGGGTTCTGTCTTAGATGAGCTTGTCATGAATTGTAACTTTCTGGCTTTCTGTGGGCAGGCTTGCCACTCAACCTGAGTCACTTAAATGTGAAAATATGAAACTGAAACTGTAAAAGAGACAAGTTTCTCAGTAACTGGTTATTGGCAGGACTGTAGCGAGGCAGACTGCAAGCGTTGCGCCATCTTGTAACTGCAAAAATGAGTGAAAATGGATGCAACTAGTAAAACACAGTTTTTCTATTCCATTGACTTGACTTTTTATGCAGATGTGTAAACCCTGAAATAGTCAACTGGATTCCAGACTTAAAATGCTATTACTGTTCACGTTCTAAGGTTAAGAGAGGTAGCAATCAAAGGATTCAAGAAATGGTGGTCAGTGGCATGATTATTTAACATTGCCTTTGTTCTAAGTTGGGAAATTCTAAGCCTGAAGAGCCTTGATGTTTTTTAAAAGCTAAGCGACATGTCTGCGCTCTTTGGTAGCTGTTGCACAAGCAGGATCCCTCGTGAAGAAGGCACCCGTAGAACAGGAATGAGTGCGCAGCTTTTTAACAACATTGAATAGATGTTTTAATAGATTAAGGCTAGTGCAGAAGGAGAATCTTGCAGGGAGCAAAGTGCCTGGTACCCATCGTTTCCGGTCTGCAGATTCACGTGTCAGAACACTTCCTGCCTAGCTGAAATACAAACTGCATGAATGTAGGACAGTCAAACTGGGTGGCATTTGCTCGCGTACTTATCAATATCACTGGTAAGTTTGCTCCCACTGATGGCTGTGACTGAACACATTACTCTTCATGTTGGGAATCACTATAGTTTTTCCTCAAGTCTGGATCTCTAAGCAGGAAATATCTGGCTCAAAATTTGGAGGCAGCTTACCTTTTTATTTTCTTCTGCAGTTCCTTAAAATTATTAGATCTGTTCTCTTGGAACTGTTGCGGAGCCAGACAGAACTGGGGGCTTCCTCGCAGGATCAGTGGAAAGGGAAGGGGTTAGGCATGCTTTCGTTCTGCTTTTTAACAGATACGCTGTACCCTTTTGAGTGAAAACATTGTAGTGCATGAATTCTCTCGTGAACATGTGTTAATACAAGGGTTTATTTAGTCTGTAAGACGCCTATTTTTTTCCCATCTCCTTGTATTTGAGAGAATGCACTTGGCTTCTTTCTCCTGCGTGTTTGCAAAATACCACATAGGTAAATTATAAATAAACACCCAGGCAACCACAAATTGCCAGAACGAATCAGAATGAAATGTCATCCAGCCCCGTGTCCTGACTGACAGGAGCTCCAGAAGGAAGGGTTCTAGGCTGGGGTGAGAAATTTGGTACCCTGCACACGCTAGATTTCATCCTGAGCTTTAGCTGCTGAAAGGAGTGTAATTAATCGTGATTGTTCTGGATGCTCTTGATAGCCAAAAAGCATCTCCAGCCGTCTCTTAAAATCTTTTTAATTTGTGAGAAATATCCTTAATTTGTATCGTAGTATTTCTATTGAAGATATAAAAAAGGAGGAAAAACTAAGGTAGATACTAATACTGGCTCTTAACTCGAATTGTTGTAATGTTACCTACCCTTAAAAAAGGTAGGGATGCCTATTCCAGAGGAAGGTGTGAAATATCAGCATTTCACCTTTCTGTCAGCCCTTTGACCGTAAAAGGCGAGCATCAGCCTCATGGTTTCTTTCCTCTGAAGCAAGGAGCCTAAGATTTCTCCAGAATCGAGCTCTGCGAAGTAAAAGGAAAGGGAGGGCTGCTCTGAGGACTGCTCTTTTTGGAAGAGCGTGTCTAATATATTGCATTTGAGAGCCTCCTGTGCCAGCCCAGGATGGTATTTAAAGCCCTGAGTACTCCTCCTTGGTACATTGGAGAACAATTTTGTATTCTGTTCCTTCAGTTCCCACTTATGGTGCCTCTTTGCTCTCACAGCTGCAATATGTGTCAGAGCATGAAATCCAGAAATGGATTTGGTTTCCCAGGTGGCAGCTGGTTGTAAACATTTACCTGCTCCAATGTAGCTTGACAGTTCTGAGAGAGCGGATTCGGGCTGGGAGCGCGCGCGTTTTTCCCCCAGACTCGCTGCTCAGAGAATCGGAAGCTTTGGAATTGATAACACTGCATCCTTGTTTTATAGCTGGAGTTTAATTTATATTACCTGCCTCACAAGCAAGTGGATCTTTTTTTACTTAATCTGGTTAGGGCAGTGAATGGGGGTTTTATATCCTGTGGAAGCTGTGGTGCGACTGCGTTTTTAAAATGCAGTGATGCTACAAATTCTTGTCTCTGTAACTCATTCTAATGGGGCTCTGAGCAAAGAAGCGTGGTCAAAACTGAATACAGTAAACGTTCTCGTACATTAACTGGGCATTATGTTCACTTTACCATCTGGAATCTTAAAAAAATATATATATGCACTTCCACTTTTCACCATATTTTGAAATAAAAATAATTTCTATTTCAGCAACCCTACAGTTTCTGACAGCCTTTTCCAGATGAAGACTCCTCATTGCAAAGGTTTATTCTTAGCTAGTATTTCACCGTTCTACTTTGCATGCGAAAATCTATTAAGTGTTAATTGTAATTGTTTATCAAAATGAGGCATACTTCTAGATCAAATCTGATGAAGCAAAAATCCGCCAATTATGTTTTCTCTCTCAGAAGGACTCCTTTTAAAGGAGCACAAAAATTACACCTGAAGTCACTAGCCAGCCAAATAGTTCATTTTGTAGTTTGGATTATCCTCTCTCCGTTGCGGAAGTGTGGTTTCCTACGGTGGGAATTGCATTTTTCCGTTACCGTGATTGCAGTTCAGGCCTCCCCGCATTAATGCGGCAGCCTGGCTCTGGTCATCCAGCCTCTGAGACTGGCACGCTCATCCCCGGTGTTTCCTGGTTCACGTTTGGGCGGTAAATGGTTGGGATAACACCGTGTTTTCTGCTCTGCGTTAGCCGCAAGCACTGTCCCGGGAAGTGGAGTTGATCCCGTTCTGGGACTGGAAAACGGACCCGACTATCTCTACGTTTCCAGCTTGTTTGCTGTAACTGCAAATATACTTCCAAAACCTAAAATGGGAACGTGGGTTTTTTAATAGCTGTATTGTGCCAGTGTAGATCTGAATTAGCTAAACTTAACTAGAAATTCTAGTTTCACCTGCATTACCTAGCTTGCGAAGAGCGCAACGTAAGAATGACACGTTTCCACACACGCAAACTGCCTGTTTAACTTAAATGAGTTTCTGAACGATATAGTTTAGCTTTTGCGTTCTGAATGAGGGCGCTTTCATGTTCGTTCAGCGGTGAGTATTTGCGTTTAACCTGAATCTCTGAAGTTATCTTTTGAGGGAAGCTGAGCAAATATAAGCCAATTTTAAACTGATTTGGTCTCCACACAAAAAATTTCTCCTAGTTACCGAAATTGGCATAAAATCGCACGGTCAGTTAAACTGGAAAAACTTTTAATGTGGCCTGGATAACAGTGTATTTTCTGCTCATGATGCATCTATGCATAAATGCCAGGAATAGTAAGTACTTGTATTGCACGGAAGATGGATCTGAAAGCGAGTTTCTTGCACGTTAATGTGACAGAGAGGGCAGAGTTACTGACAGTGCTGCTATTAAGTATACTTAGCGTTAATGAGAGGGAACTTTGCATCCCTGCGAAGAAAGGCTCCCAGACAATGGGATCTGAAAGCCGCCCGAACGTCGTCTTGATGAAGAGGTGAAAGCTGTGTTGCTTGGGACGTTAAAAACCAGTCAGGACCACGCTGGGGAGAACGCTGGGGAGAACGCAGGCTCTTGGCGACTTTCCTGCCCTTAATCCCATACGGCCCCTAATCCCTGGAGCACCTGCTCTTTTGTTTCTAATTCCTATGACTTTTTGCAGGGCTACGAGGCCGAAATTGTTTGCGTGCTCTCGCAGAGTCATTCCATTAGCAGGGTATCAGGCCTTGTCTCTGGGCGCGTCGGTCGCGTGCCAGAGGAGCTGCCCGTACCCGGTCTGGCAGTTTCCCTTTTCTGCCTTTGCCTTGTGCCCTGCTCTGCACCCGCTCTCCCCAGCGTGGGGTGGACTAGGGGGGCGTTCGGTTCACCGGGTCTCCCTCACCCCTCTCGAAAGGCACGGAGCAGCTCCGGCGTCTTCGGAGAGCAACAAGAGCTCGACCTAAGGCAGCTCTCTCGCAACAGGATACCCCCTGGAGCAACTGCTTTGAAGATGTCTACGCCGGATCCTCCGATGGGAGGAACACCTCGGCCCGGGCCTTCTCCGGGGCCCGGCCCGTCTCCCGGTGCGATGTTGGGCCCCAGTCCGGGACCGTCTCCTGGCTCTGCGCATAGCATGATGGGACCCAGCCCTGGACCACCTTCAGCAGGACACCCACTGCCACCTCAGGGGCCTGGGGGCTACGCTCAGGACAACATGCATCAGATGCACAAGGTAACGAGCGCTTAGGTGGAAGAAGGTTTCTGGTAGAAGTGCAAAAATAGGTTCTGTTTTAAAAGGACAAGTAAAAATGTCTTGGGTGGCTTTTTTTTTTTTTTTTGAGCTCACACTTCATATTTCTCTTGATGAAGCGTACAGAAAGTCTGAGTTGAATTTGTACATTTTGATTTCCTTAAATGTCAATGCCATTCTTGGTCCCTTAAGCTTGCTGAAAACTTAGATTTCAAGCGCAGGCTGAGAATTTTACATTCTAAATATGGAATAAAGGAATGTGAAACTGCTAATAAAGATATCTCCCCTTGCAAGGGCTCACTGGGAATTTGGAGTTAAATGAACAAGTAAACAAGCCTTTCTTTTTCTTTTCCGTTTCCACCATCAAAGTATGTAGGCTTTTTGTTTTTTTTAAATCAGCTGACTAAATCCCCTTTTTCTAAGTGGTTCTCAGAAACCCTCAATTTTTTTGATCATCTCCAGTGTCATAAGCTCAAAGACCTAGAAGAAGAAAATGAAAAAACATTTAAGCAATTTCAAGTTTCTTTTAAACATCCCCTTGTGTCGAGTCCTCTCCTCGCAACCCGCCACCACTTAATGCCGTTTGCACAGAGCGTTTTGCCTGCAAATAGATTTTCGTTTTGAGGATGTTATTGGTAGCGTCTGGATCAGCATGCTACAAACGGTGAATTGCTAATGCATTTGGAGCGCTGCTAACCTCCCTGCAAACTGCATCACGCAATGCAGCAGCCGCCTGTGCTCTGCTTCATCAGTCTTAAGTCCCTGGGAGTCGGTGGAGCCGAATCTTTGGTGATCACTGCTCTTGAGCAGATTTTAGGATGTCGCTTTTTCTCTTGCAGCCCATGGATTCGATGCATGAGAAGGGAATAACCGATGATCCTCGTTACAGCCAGATGAAAGGGATGGGAATGAGGCCTGGTGGGCACACAGGAATGGGTCCTCCTCCAAGCCCCATGGATCAACACTCTCAAGGTTTCTTTCTTTAGAGAACTTTCCTTTTCCAGTGGGGACAGGACTGCAGATCAGTCCAGGGATCTTCAGAGCATCAGTGGCTCTTTGCTTGCCTCTTCCACCGATGCTTACATCGGGTGTCTCTTAGGAGAGCGCATGTCATGAGAGCGAGCGCAGGAGGGTCGCATGCGAGCTTCAAACTTTGTGGAGGGCCATCTGCTCCTCTTTGCGGCCTGATTTCCTCCCGCGCTGAAATCGGCCACTACGCAATACAGCGTCATCTGGGGCACGTCATCCTGTCCGAGCGCACGGTTCTCGCGCAGCTGGTCAGATCCCGCAACCTGCGCTTCCGAGTACCACGACTGCCAGTTGGGATAGAGAGCTCAGGGCTGCAGCGAGGACGAGCAATGCCCTGTTTCAGGGCTACTTCTAATTCTTCGCAGCAGTAGAAATAACCCTGAAATGAGGGAATACACATGAGAGGCGCTGTGACAAGAGCCTTGCAGCTCATAGGGGTACAGGGCAGGTTCGCTGGTCTCTTCTGGGAGCGCAGTAAACCCTTATTGGTTTTACTTGTTTTAAATCTTTGAATTTGGGAAGAGTTTAGCGCTATTTCTTTCCCTGAGTATCCAGTTTTGAAGCAGATGCAGGCTGGACTGGGGAGGAAGATGTTTTCTGTAGCTTTTTTTGTTTTGTTTTTAATCCATCTTCCCATCCATTTTGTTATGAGTGGTCTGCAGCGTGCTTTTGTATAACCCAATCTCTCCTTCCAGGTTACCCTTCTCCACTTGGTGGCTCTGAGCACGCATCAAGCCCGGTTCCAGCTAACGGTCCATCCTCTGGCCCTCAGATGTCCTCTGGTCCTGGAGGCGTCCCGTTAGATGGCACGGACCCGCAAGCGTTAGGGCAACAGAATCGGGGTCCGACCCCTTTTAACCAGAACCAGCTGCACCAGTTAAGAGCTCAGATCATGGCCTACAAGATGCTTGCCAGAGGCCAGCCTCTACCCGATCATCTTCAAATGGCAGTGCAGGGAAAAAGACCAATGCCTGGAATGCAGCAGCAAATGCCAACACTACCTCCACCCTCTGTATCTGGGACAGGACCAGTGCAAGGACCAGTGCAAGGGCCTGGACCAGGACCAACACCTCCAAACTATAACAGACCTCATGGTGAGCGCTGCCTGCCTGCTGCGACCTCGGCACCGCTGCCCTGCAGCGCGGGTGCCGGGGAGGTGACGGGCGGGAGTGACGTGCCTCTGCTTTCTGCCGGCGGCATGCGGGGTGGATGGATGGAAGGGTGCTGGGTCTCGTGTCAGGCACACGCAGACTTGTTGTCAGTGTCCAGCGCAGCCTTGGCCCTTGCCACTGCTTTTGCTTTCATCCTCCTTTGAAGCTGTCTTAGTGTTGCCCAGTTTTAGGCTAAAACATGCACAAACAGAAGACTATCTGATTTGGGGCGATTAGCTTTCTGGGGGCAGGAACTTTGGGGGGAGGCTGAATCTGGGCCGATCGCTGTCAAAGGAGCGAGGCGGAGAGGTTCCTCCAGGCAATTCAGAGCATAGGTGGGCTGTTTCCTCCCTCCAGCGCCGCCTGTAATCAGCAGAGACAGACTGGCACACCTAAGGTTTTATATGCTTGTGAAAAGGCCTGTGTGCTGGTCAGGCTCTGACTATCCATAAGCAGAAGGAAGGATAAACTTTGCTCCTGGTAACTGCATGCAAAGATCAAGTGGTTGTAACTTTAATCCACGCAAAAGCTTACTGTGTATTTTTTTTGTTTGTTTTTTCTTTTCCCCTTTCTGCATTTGTTGGCCCTTGTGCAGGTATAGGAGGGCCTAACATGCCCCCTCCTGGACCCTCAGGAGTTCCCCCAGGAATGCCTGGGCAGCCCCCCGGCGGCCCCCCCAAGCCCTGGCCTGAAGGTAAGACTCGAGGGTTGTTCGGAGCAGACCCGCCTGGTGTTTCCCCTCTGTGCAGTGACGCAGAATTAAGAGCCTGTTCTGTGCTGGCACTGAACGAGGTGACGCGCTGAAGGAGAAAGCCTGCCAGCGATGCTCTGCGCTGCTGGCACGTGAGAGGCAGCAAATTCTGCTTGGCCATGTCTGCAGCATGGGAGCAGTGTGGCACTGCTGTCTGAGGAACTTGGAAGTTCTTAGTTAAAATCCTATAAACGGTGACTAAGCTCTCTGAAGAGCTGGCTTAATTTACATGTTCTTCTGCCAGAACGTTATGGGACTTTTATGTAAAGAACTTCTATATCCTTTATGAGGCAGCTGTCCAAAGTTTAATGGCTTAATCTGGGTAGGAAGGCTATTGGATTTGTTTGCTGCTAAATTTACGGCTTGACAGATGGGTGGTGGCTTCAGGTGAGAGGAAAAAGCCCAGATATACTGCTCAGAAATCAGGGTTTGTGGACACAGAATTGCTTTCCGTTTCGAAGGAAAGGAAATGACGCAGAAAACGTTCAGGAGTTTTTGCCAGCCGCTTTCCTGGGAGACAGGTGCCTTTTACCCTTATAAGGAAAGGGAGAGAAATGGTATTGCTCTGGTTTGTTTTTGAATAGGACCAATGGCAAATGCTGCAGCCCCCACTAGCACACCTCAGAAACTGATTCCTCCCCAGCCAACCGGCCGTCCCTCACCAGCACCTCCGGCGGTACCTCCTGCAGCATCTCCTGTGATGCCACCCCAAACCCAGTCCCCCGGGCAGCCAGCCCAGCCAGCCCCCATGGTACAGCTGCACCAGAAGCAGAACCGTATCACGCCCATCCAGAAACCGAGAGGGCTTGACCCGGTGGAAATCCTGCAGGAGAGGGAATACAGGTAAGGGTCATGTTGTCTTGTTTTGGATTACAAGGTCTGGAGAAGCAGCGACTGGCTCTTTCTTCACCTTTTTCAGCCCACTGGTACTTTTTGCTCTCTTGAGGAATACCGTAATGATTCCCTGTCCTGTTTTACACCTCATTCATGTGTGATATACAGAGATCTGGAGAGAAACAGGCGTGAAACTTCCTGGGAGCTTGTCAGGGCATCTCTGGAGGTCTTGTCTCTCCTGCTTTCCAGGGTCTGACACCAGTCTGACGTTTTATTAGAGAGTGCAGGTGTCTGTCTGCTAGGGAAGAGTCTGCCTGCTATGCCAATTTATTACAAAAGAGTTACAACTCTGGATACCAAATGGATGTTGGGCTGCCAAGGACCTCCGTCTTCCTTGAGAGAAGGACTTGACAAGTTGGAGTTATATTTGGTAGCTTACTCCATTCCACTTCAACTGACAGGAAAAGTAGATAGTTAAATTCATTTTGCTGGTCTTTGTCTGCCATGAAATCCTGTCTCATTCCTCTGCAGACTGCAAGCTCGTATTGCTCACAGAATCCAAGAGCTAGAAAACCTTCCTGGGTCCCTGGCTGGTGACCTGAGAACCAAAGCTACCATTGAACTTAAAGCACTAAGACTGCTCAACTTTCAGAGACAGGTAGGTTGTCTGGAGGTTGTCTATCACAGCAGATCTGATTTGTTAACTAACTTGTGTCTGTCTTCCTGCTGGCAGATGTCAGCCCCCCCACCAGGGAAAACTGCTTATTTCCTCACTGTTTTTTGGTTTGGAAATTGTTACCCAAAGACACTCCAGTCGTCTTTCTCAGCGGTGTGGCTGAGCCTCGGGTGGCATGAAACTCATGAAATTCTAATACTTGCAACGTTGACTGCAGAATTGATTTTTTTTTTTTTTTTTTTTAATGTCAATCTCTCAAAAAGCTGCGTCAGGAAGTTGTGGTGTGCATGAGACGAGATACAGCCTTGGAAACGGCCCTGAACGCAAAGGCTTACAAACGCAGCAAGCGGCAGTCCTTGCGTGAAGCTCGCATCACCGAGAAACTGGAGAAACAACAGAAGATTGAGCAAGAACGGAAACGCAGGCAAAAGCACCAGGTCAGCTGTGACATAATGAAGTGCTTAATGTGAGGGCTGCCGCTCTCAAAGGCGGCTTAGGAGCTGGGCAGCTGGAACTCACAGGCCTCTTGGAGAGAGCTCCCAAGTTAGCCTTCTGATGGTATAAAATCATGAGTTAAATCTTTTTAAAGAATTATACTGAAAGAGGAAGATTGTTGTCTATATCAAATATGAGAGCAGTAAATCTCACTTAGCTTAAGATGTTACAAATGCATAATGCATAACAGAGCAGAACACACAACTGTACAAGTCCTGACTCTGCCCATTTGCCATTGCTTTTTTTTTTTTTTTCCTACAGGAATACCTCAATAGCATTCTCCAGCATGCTAAAGATTTCAAGGAATACCATCGATCTGTCACAGGCAAAATTCAAAAGCTCACAAAGGCAGTGGCCACTTATCATGCCAACACCGAACGTGAGCAGAAGAAAGAGAATGAGAGGATTGAGAAAGAGAGAATGCGTCGTTTGATGGTAAGGCTTTGGTGGCGCTGGGAAGCTGTTGTTTGCGTACATATAGATATAGCACATGTGCATAATGAGATGTTATGTACTTAAAGGTGTTTGTGCTATGAACAGCACAGGCAGCATACATGCAAGGATGGCTAATTTCAGTTATTTGTTGCTCACAGGATGTTAACGTTCCTTTTTTCCTTAGGCTGAAGATGAAGAAGGATACCGCAAGCTTATTGATCAGAAGAAAGATAAGCGCTTGGCCTACCTGCTTCAGCAGACAGATGAGTACGTAGCAAACCTGACTGAGCTAGTGCGGCAACACAAGGCTGCGCAGGTCGCAAAGGAGAAAAAGAAGAAAAAGAAAAAGAAGGTGAGTTAAAAGTGAAGCTTTGCACGGTGCTAGAATGGTGCGCTGGCAAGAACCAGGGTGGTACTAGCTGATGGGGGCTAGCAGACAATCACACTGAAGTATTAGCTCCGTTGGAGGCGTTTTGGACAGGAACTCGATTCACAAGTTCGTTACAGCTGAACTTGTCTGGCTGGGTCTACTGTTCTGCGCCCTTTTCCGTTTTTACTGGGATAGTCACATAACAAGCGTGGCATTGGAATAACACGTTTGTTGAGGCTTTGATTTTATTGTTTCCTTCAGCACTGAACTGCTAATAGTTATCTTCCTTTTCTTTCAGAAGGCAGAGAATGCAGAAGGGCAAACTCCTGCAATTGGACCAGATGGCGAAGTAAGCCCAATAATCTTATTTCATGCTGTGCCAAGTAGGATAGAAAACATTTGTTAGCCACGTGCTGAAAAGGCCTGTTATAATTCTTTGTGCTCAAAGGCTAACTGCAACGATGAGATCTAATGCAATAGGCAGCTAAACTGAGACTTCTTAAGTAAGAATTTACACCATGATGCAAAGAAATGTCTCTCTTGCCATCGTCAACTTGAACAGTTTTAGCAGGAAGCCCAGTCCATGCAGTCGGGCTTTAGACCTGCTGGGGAAGAGGATGATTCAGTATTTAGGACATCTGGGAGTTTATGAACTGGAGTTTGGTTTCCCCCTGTAACACAGATTTCCTGTGTTATCTCAGACAAGTGAGTCGGCTTAGGATTCACATCACCTTGCCCATTGCTGAAAAACGATGGGTTATCTAAGTCCCCTCCGTAATCAGAGACAGGCAGCTCCCAAGGACGCTTTGTTCCACCCTGAGAGGTGCCTGCAGTAGGGGGATGGACCGCCCTCCGGAGCTGCCTTCACTCGCTGTCTCTGGTTGATAAAGCCTTCCCTACAGACATGCGTGCTGAGGATAAGTACACAAAAGATTACCAAATGTTCAGGTGCAACTGCAATGAAGCTGTAAAAATTCCTGCAAGGGATTCATAACTTTACATATGCAAGCAGCTCGGATAATGCACTGGGATAATCCAGGTGCTTAAAACTACATGTGCTTAAGACTTTGCAAAATCCCTCCTGAGCAGAAGAGCTTTTCAGTGGTAGTTAGTGATATTTCAAATTAATCGTTCTTTTATTAATGCTGTTTGGCATCCGAATATGCATTCTTTGTCCCACACAGGGATTCTTAATTTGCACATTCATTTTTAAAAATGAAGATATTAAATCTAGCGAGCTTTCTATCTTTGCCCATCCTTTGGTGAAGTGGTATTTGAAACAGCCATTTTCTTCCTAACTGTTGTTGCCGTAGTACTTAAGTGGATTTGGTTGAAGTGGTGCTTGCTGGTGTAAATGCAAGCTCTGTTTTGAGGTGGAAAAATAAAAATGCTTAACTGCAGCATGACCTTGCTTTCTCAGCCTCTGGATGAGACCAGCCAAATGAGCGATCTCCCTGTGAAAGTGATCCATGTGGAAAGTGGCAAGATCCTCACTGGCACGGACGCGCCAAAGGCTGGGCAACTGGAAGCCTGGCTGGAAATGAACCCAGGGTGAGTCGTTGCAGGCCACGGGTTATCGTCTGGTCTACTACAAGTCCGATGGGGAAAGTGTTTGTTCTTGTCCCTTTGCTCTGCATCTTATGCAATGATATGCCAGAGCCTGAGCAGCAATGGAAAGCCCCAATATTTTGGGATCTGAGACAGCATGGCTCCAGTCTCGCGCTGGATTTGTGTAGTGATTCTCCCTGACGGAGCTCTTCAGAGGGTTGGGACCGATGTTCGGTACTGGATCAGCGGCAAGACAAGCACTAAGCATTGGCGTGGGCCCAAACCCAAAACCTTGGGAAGCGCAGAGAGCTGAAAGAAGTGGTGCTGTAGGTCAGAAAGGAAAGATTTCATCAGTCGTACTTATGCAGCTACTAAAATTATGTGGGAAAGATTTCCAGAAGTGCTTAGTGGGTGGTCCTGTACATATGCTTTCGAGCATACGTTTTTCCAAGAGCACATGTGAAAGCTTGAAATCAGTAAGGAGAAATAAATAAATAAGCAGTTTGTTGTAAAAGTAATACTAAGAACTAAATTCCAGTTTAATCCAAGGGTTTATAGGACCATGCTGATCTCATGCTTTGTGTAGAGTGCTGTGGGTAGCAGATTTGAAATTAAATATTAATATTTCTATTTAATTAGATATGAAGTAGCTCCAAGATCTGACAGTGAAGAAAGTGGGTCAGAAGAGGAGGAGGAGGTAAGGAGAAATATCACCAGTCATTTTTATGCTTTAATATTTCACATATTTTTGAGAGAATAGGAAACAGCAGTAAATGTAATATACAACAGTAAGCTCATCTCAGTGCTTACTTTTTCCAGCATGGATCTGTGCGAGCCCGACTAAAATAAGCGTATTTGGGATAAACTGAAAACCTACATAAAGAACAACCACAGGCAGCATGGAGATGGGCGAATTTAGTTTATTAGCTGTCGTGTTTTCTTCATTAATGTCTTTCACATAATTGTTTGGACATTCAGAAGGAAGTACTGTGAAGCTGTGTTCCCCGTTTTGTGTTTCCCATTTTGTTTTTGGAGCTTCATAACCCTGTTACAGTGCTCTGTGCTCTTCCTTGACTTATTGGTACAAGAGGGATGATTTTTCTTTTGCTTCAGAGTATCTTATCTCCGGGGCTTTCTATGTCCATGATGTGCCATTTAGCCAGTCTGTTCATGCTTTCCCCCCTTGGGGTCTGGGCAAAAAAAGAGCTTTCAAAAGAATTTACTGAGAAAGTGCTCTGCATCTTTCTATTTGAGGCTAGTCTGTAGGTGCCTCTGGAGTGCAGCTGGAGAGTTTGTCCTATGCAAGCGTTTTATACCGACTCAGTCACTCCTCCCAGTGCAGTTGTGCAGGTTTTACTCTCATCCACACAATGGAAACGACAGTAAGTCGCTTTGTTCAGAACGGTGCACTTTGTATCCTCTGGCAGGAGGAGGAAGAAGAGCAACCGCAACCTGCTCAGCCTGCCCTGCCTGTAGAGGAGAAGAAAAAGATCCCAGATCCAGACAGTGACGATGTGTCAGAAGTGGATGCCAGACACATCATCGAGTAAGCTCCACCTCTTAACTTGCTGTCTTTGTGGTTTAAATGTTGTGGTCCCCTCTTTTTAACCCCTGCTGAAGGTTGGGGGAGAAGGGGCGGGATGGAGTGGTTGCTCCGGGGAGCTTTGCTGGAGGTATCTGACACACATTAATACCTGGTAAAGGGAAGCCTGTGTGTTGCCATTCCCTGGTGCAAAAAGAGATTCTTCTGCTCCTTTTGTGCCTGGCTACAAGGAACTGTTGCATTTCACTGAGTGAAACTTACTTGTAATTCTATAATACTTCTTTAGGTACTTTTTTTTTTTGTTTTTGTTTTTTTAACTCCAAAGAATCTCTCCTGTTAGCACAGCAGAGACTAAGTACACCTTGATTTTTTTGAATTATGGTTTGAGTAGGTTTCAGAATATTTGGGGCTGCTTTTTCAAAGTCACTTGGTCACTTTTGTAAATCTCTTGCTTTGTGTCAAAGGAGTGAAATGCAGAGGGGCAGTATTTGCTTTGCTCTCCATTCTTGAGAGCGAGCTTTCCAGAATGAAAGCTGATTTGATTTGTGTTTGGAAGAAGGAATTAACCACCCCGAGGATTGATGGGGCTGCCAAGGAGATTCCCAACCTGTATGCCCAAAGGATGATCTTTCTTATCTCCAAATCTTTTCCCCCCAGGAATGCTAAGCAAGACGTTGATGATGAATACGGGGTTTCTCAAGCTCTGGCAAGGGGCCTGCAGTCTTATTATGCCGTGGCCCACGCAGTCACCGAGAGAGTGGACAAGCAGTCCACGCTTATGGTCAACGGAGTTCTCAAACAGTACCAGGTGAGAGGCTGCGGACGGGAGCGCCCCCGCTCAGCGCCGTCGATGCGGCTGCGCGTTACGCGTGCATGCGGTTCCCAGCGCGAGGCATTGCGTTTAGTCTGGCTGGCGCTACCGGGTAGCCTGAGAGGAGGCAAGGTTTTGGCGATTCGGGCTGTTCCGAGATGCTCGTGGTAGCAAGAAGTGGGAGTTGAAGGCAGACCTAGCACATCTCTCCCCCCTGCAAGGACGTAAAGCACCTGCAGTCAGTAGAAATGCGATGAGATTCAATGAGAGAGATGAGGTGCGATGACCCAGGCTGCTGAGCTTTTTCTGGTATAAAATAATGAGCCAGACCTGCTCGCTGCTTAAAGCAAAGAATGTTAGCCGGCTGTGTGTAATCCGTGATCCTGAAAGCAGAGGAATACATTAATGCCAGTGACTGGTTTTAAATAATTAAAACAAGTTGTTTAATAGTGTATACGGAGTTCATCTACATAATGCATAAGATGGAGGGGTGGGGGATGCAGGTCATTAGCCCATCCTTGATATGCGACTCCTCTGTCATTGTGTTTAATTGTCATCCCTTGATTTCCCCTTTTTTCTTTTTTCTTTAGATCAAAGGTTTGGAGTGGCTAGTGTCCTTATACAATAATAATCTGAATGGTATCCTGGCAGATGAAATGGGTCTGGGCAAAACAATCCAGACCATTGCTTTAATTACATACCTCATGGAGCACAAACGTATCAACGGCCCCTTCCTCATTATAGTACCTCTCTCGTAAGTGCAATGTGTGAATTCATCACCCCTTTCAGCATTGAAAAGCATAGAAAATGCTTGGCATGGTTACTGTGGCTGTGGCTGGTTCCAGGGCTGTGGTATGATTCTCCGTTCTGCCAAGGACAAGATTTACCATTCCCTTTTTCCTCTCCCTCTTTTTTTTCCAGAACTCTGTCAAATTGGGCATATGAGTTTGATAAATGGGCTCCTTCTGTGGTGAAGGTCTCATACAAGGCAAGTACCAGCTTTATTTTTGCACTCACCTACTGGGCTCTTTTGGCTGCTCCTTTTGTGAGGATTCCTTGAATGCCAGTTTGCGTTTTCCTCTCCCCACTATAACAGTGTTTCCATTATCAAAAGGAATATGGGACTCTTCCTGGCACTAAATAGATTAAATCCACATTTGTTTCTCATTCCTTAACAACAGAAAGAATCTGACTGATGCTGCCTGCACAAATGTTCTAGCTGCGCTGCTTTTATATAACCAGAACAATTGTTGTCATGTTGAGAATAACTACTCCTACCGCCTCTCCTTTCCGAGAACTATGTTCTAGCTTAATGTTTCTTTTTAAATTCTGGTACCAGGGCTCTCCAGCAGCAAGACGAGCATTTGTACCTCAGCTTCGAAGTGGAAAATTCAATGTCTTGCTCACTACTTACGAATATATCATCAAAGATAAGCACATTCTTGCTAAGGTAGGTGAGTTCTCCCAGCAGAAGGCAACAGAAGCTCCCTGTTAGGTGTTATGTGCATTGCAGTAGAGAGGTCATCCAGCCTCATTGTGCTAGTGGGCATTGTACAGGCGTAACAGAGACAGTCCCTGTCCAAAAGATCTTGCAATTGAAGTGTGAGATGAATGGGTTTTTTTCCCCTCTTGAGTCTCTCGTTATCACGTGTTAGGAAGAGAGGAGCTGCTGCTTACCCTGACCAGCCGGAAAAGAGTTGATGTAGTATTCTCTGTGCCATTCATTATTTTTGGCTGCATATAGTGTGATAGTGCAAACCTTTTTTTCACTTTTAAAAAAGTCAGTCATGGAACTATGAATATATGTTGGAAACCATGCAAGATTTTCATCACCTTTCTATCCCAGCTGATCAGCGGAGATTTTTATATACTTAGCAGCATGCCACAGGGCAAAGATTTTAGGCCTCACTTATTTTTGAAAAGTTGCACCCTTTTAAAAGGATGTAGGCAGTATGTCAAAACCCTTTACATGAACTGGTTTGGTCTTTGCTTAAAATAGTTCAGCTTGGCACAACAGATAGGCAGCACCGCTTCACTTGGTGACTGGGGTCTGCACATGTTTTCAGATCCATTCAAGCTGATGCGCCTTTTCTTACCTTGACAAGGCTTTGAAGGGAACTGTCTTCTCTTTTCTTCTCTCCTCATACTGCTGAGAGTTAAATGAAGTTTGTTTGTTCATGGCCAAAAAGCTCAAGAAATATTGAAATTCCCAAAAGCTAGCATCAATCTCTGCCATCTATTTGGCATTAGCATTCTTCCTTTTTTCCTACTCCTTCCTTTTTTTGTCTCTGAGCCAGAGATATAAAGTGCTCCTGATGGGAGCAGTTTCCAAGCAGCAGTTTAATAGAAGTTTGAGTGGGTTTCTACAGTCCTTTTTCACTGTGATCTCTCCTGCTCCATTGGACAACTCTGGAGGCACAGTTTTATCAAAGGTTGTCAGTGTGATTCTCCAGTCATAGACGGAGCTCAGTAAAAGTGCTGCAGCGGGGAGAGCTGCTGTCTCTGTCTTGCCCACACTTCTGTTGTTCTCCTGCCAACAGATCCGTTGGAAGTACATGATTGTGGATGAAGGGCATAGAATGAAGAACCACCACTGTAAGCTAACGCAAGTCCTCAACACACACTATGTAGCTCCACGTCGTTTGCTGCTGACAGGGACTCCACTACAGAATAAGCTACCAGAGCTGTGGGCTCTGCTCAATTTCCTCCTGCCAACCATCTTCAAGAGCTGTAGCACGTTTGAGCAGTGGTTTAACGCTCCATTTGCCATGACAGGAGAAAAGGTAGGGATGGAAGGAAGCGTTGTGATGGCAATTTAAGTTGGGACAATTTAGGGCTGTTGTCAGCCACCAGGCTTTTTGGTGGTGTGTGTTTATAAACTTCAGGAGACAGATATGCTCTCAAAAATCTTTAACTTCTGCTAGTTAGATTAGGGGCATCATCTTCCTGTAAAGCGGTGTTTCTTTAGTGTGGTTTTTACTGGTAGAGTAGAAAACTCAGAGCGTAATTGAATCCTGGAAATGAGAGTAGATGGACTGTTCTCCTGTCACGTAGATATCTGAGCATCGACGTGAGAAGCCGGTTGGGCTCTTGCCAGCATAGATTCTCAAACCATGAAGGTGCTTTCAGTGCCATTATGTTATTGGTTACGTATCTCTTTGAAGAAACTCCTCCTGAATTGCAGCAGCTGAGGTTATACAGAGCAGGTTATCACACAGCCAGGGGAAGATAAGTGAGCTTGAACTTAAAAATGAAGTCAATGCAGAAACCTCAAACTGTGGTGATCGCATCAAAGAGACTTTCAGCTAGAAAACACAACCTCCGTAAGCTGTGTAACTGGGATTTCTTCATTACGTCTTACCCTGACCTTGGGACTCTTGCGGTCTTTGAGGGGTGTTGAGGAAAGAGAGGAACTTCCACAAGTCATTGTATAACGATTTTGTTTCCTGGGTGAAATAGGTGGATCTGAATGAAGAAGAAACAATTCTGATAATTCGACGTTTACACAAAGTGCTACGTCCCTTCCTGCTAAGGAGGCTAAAGAAGGAAGTAGAAGCACAGCTGCCTGAAAAGGTAAAGGCTGGAAGAACAACTTTGTCCCGCTCTTCCTACGTGTCTGTGTTCGTTCTCCCCTTGTTTTCATTTGGTGCAGTTTACTAAGCTCCATCAAGAAGTAGCTGGGTTAATTTATCTGATACGAGGTTTTAGAGGTGCCCTCAGGCTTTAAAAATGGATGAATTTGTGCCGCACTTTAAAAGAATTCCGTGTGTTTGTAGTCCGGCATTGGAGAAGCTCGCTCACGTTTCTTGTGGAATTAACCTCTCCTTGGTCCTTCCAGGTGGAGTATGTGATCAAATGCGACATGTCGGCATTGCAGAGGGTGCTCTATAGACACATGCAGGCCAAGGGAGTACTCCTCACGGACGGATCCGAGAAGGATAAAAAGGTTTGGCTAAAGAAGTCCTTGCTTTTGGTAGATGCACCTTCACTGTCGGGCAGTGGAGCTGGGGAGGGGGTGTCTGTTCTGTACGTGTCAACTGCCCTCTGGGCTTTGGAAGACCTTTCTGCTGGTGAGGTCAGCGTTAGTTCCTGACTGACTTCAACCACCGGCACAAAGAACAGATGTAGCATGAACCCGTTTTATGCACCGTATGAACATTCAGAGACTGTGGTAACTGGTTCAGAGCAGCTGTGGGCTATTCCTCTGCTCAAGTGGATGGCCCGTCTCTAGATTATGGATTGAGTTTGATCTGCTACGAATCCCTCCCGCTTACAGGCGAGCCTTGGAGGATGTGGCGGATTTCAGTGTGTGGTTAACTGTCTGCTAGGAAATTCACTGAGGCCACCAGCTGGCTTGTAAAAGTGGTTTAAAAAGTCAGATGGCAATTAATTAAAAAGAGGAGGGGGGGGGAAAAAAAAGACACTTTGGTTTGGGTTAATAGCAAAGAGGTAGAGATAAAAAATTCCTTGTTCTTCCATCTACCTCCTTTCAACTCTCTGTTCCCCTAAAGCAACTGCCTTTTAAACACCCTTCATTCCTTAGATTTCTCAAGGTGATTTTAAAACCTTGAAATTCATCCCTTAGCTAACTGAGGAAAGCCTGTCTGCCCACCCAGCCCACTGCTGTTTGGGGCAGCTTTTCCAGCTGTGGGTTTGGGGAGTGTGCTTTGCCTGGAAGTTGGCCTGCCCTCGGGATGCACCTCGTGCTAGATCTGCCCAGCACTTTGGGATGTGCGCTCCCAGCTAAATACTTCTAGAACGCTTCTTGTGGACACCTCGATAGCTGTTGTAGTCAAATTCACATTTCGAATGTTCTGTCTCGTTTGTGCAGGGTAAAGGCGGCACAAAAACCTTGATGAATACGATCATGCAGCTGAGGAAAATTTGTAATCATCCGTACATGTTTCAGCATATAGAGGTAACGCATCATCAGTTTTTGCAAGTGTGTTGAGTACAGGTGCTTTGGAACCTTGTAAAAACTATTCTGGTTTCACCCTCCCCCCGCAATCTGCTGTCTGATTTGAAGGGAGGTGTGAAGAGTGGATAAAACAGCCGCTTCTTGCTGCTGTGTCATGGCTGCGCAGACCAGCTAGGATCAGTGCGTTAAAATCATGAGTGCAGGAGCTAACTGCTTGGCCAGCTGAGCATAAACTCTGTGGTGTTGCGTGGAGTTCAGTCGCATTTCAAAATGTTCCTCCTTGCCATCCAAAATGGCTTGAAATCTGTTCAGACACGTTCAGTGAAGCAATGTTGCCTGAAAGTGTGAAATCAGTTGTATTCATTGCCAGGTTGATCTCTTTGGACACAATCTCTCTCTTCACATAGACAGCAAGACATTGGTTTTTCATCTGGCACCAGGGAAGCCTTTGAAAACCGCTTCGTTTCTGTGCGTGCTTCCCAACGCAGCTGGTCGTTTCACAGACAGGACCTTTGCTGTTGCCGGTTCTCCCTCTTTGAACCTGGTGGCCAGTTTCCTTTTAGGGCAGTTCCAGGACTTTGTTGGATTTCTTGGTTACTTGTGCGTGTGAGAACAGGGGTATTTTTTGACATTGTTCCTCTTTCTGGTTGCAGGAATCCTTTTCCGAGCACTTAGGTTTCACTGGCGGCATTGTGCAGGGGTAAGTAGGCTATTTCAGAATTTTAGCAAGCAGGGATATTTTTAGCTTTTTTTGTGGTGTGGGTTATTGGTGCATGCTAAGTGACCTCGCAATACTGTAATGGGCACTGATAATTCTTATGAGAGGAAGATACCTTGTTTTTAGTATTGAATTCTCATTTCCGCTCTTCTATACCAGACTAGATTTGTACCGAGCATCGGGGAAATTTGAGCTCCTAGACAGAATTCTTCCCAAACTGCGAGCCACCAACCACAAGGTGCTGCTGTTCTGTCAGATGACTTCCCTCATGACCATCATGGAAGATTACTTTGCCTACCGTGGATTCAAATACCTCAGGCTGGACGGTGAGCATCTCTGACGTCCGGGGGTGGCAGCCTCCTGCCTGTCACTTGAAGCTTTCAGCAATTCAAACCCCACGTGTGTAACTAATGAGCAGTTAGATAAGCCTCCTTTCTGCGTTTGCCAGTGTGTACTCTTTCGACTTGCAAGTGAAGTGTACTTTATGGATGCGTTGTTTGTTTCAGATAATAAACCGCTTACAGGATGCAGAAAAAAGATACAAAGTGCCAGCCTTTAACTTAACTTTAGCAGCATCTGATTTTATAAAGTTAAACTTATCTACTGTTTATTCTTGAAATTCTGAAAGATGCTGTTAAGGGCTGGGTGACGTATAATATGTTAACGTAAATATAAATAATTCAGTTGAAGTCCGCTTTTCATTCAGAAGGAGTGCAGCATAAACCATAAATGGAAAAAATCTGATCTAGTAAATAAGGAAAGTCAATTCACCATGTTGTGCTGGAATGAGACATTAAATGCTTGCAAAAAAATACACATGCAGCCAGCAGATTGCTGAAGTGTGCGCAGACCCATACCCTCTCGGGTAGCAAAAGCAGTACTTCTTAGGGAATCAACCTTCTGAACAAAGATAAAACTACTAAGAAGTCGGAAGTGCAAAACAAGATTAGAGCACTTATTTAAATCAAGGCTTCTTGAATTAAAGAATTACATGAATTAAATCAGGCTCTCGGAACCGTTCACTCCTTCGATCACAAAATCTATTGACTTTTGGCGCAGGATGGGCGTGTTACTGTAGCATCATCCTCGCGTCCAGTACGTGATCCGGCCGTTTCCATTAAGAGCAGGGTAGTAATGCACCCTGTGTGGCCAGGCCTTCTGCCTTCCCCCAGCGCTGACCTGGGAGAGTCTCCCCCCGTGGTGCTGAGGCCTTGACAGCCTTTGTCAACCACAACCGGTGTGAAGAGGTGTACTCCGAGTATTTGCAACTGTTCCCTTTGCTGTAGTGGTGAGCTCATCGTACACTCTGAAATATCCCTAACTCTTCTCCGATTGATACGTCTAGGTGTGTATGGAGACGTGTGATTTGCCAAGCTGAGTTTCTCTGGGTTCCACCTCAGAGAGCTGGAAGAGGATGGTCTTGGGGGAATACAGGCTGGGAGAGACCCTTGCGTGTCACCGAGTCCGGTCACTTGCTGCCGCAAGCAACGTTGTTTAATAACCCTGCTCTTACGCTTACCAAACGCTGTCTTAAAACCAGTTGCGTTTTTGGAGCCACTGTCCTTCTGGGAGGCTGTCCAGAGCTCTGCTACTTTGGAGATCTGATCTGCAGCCTAAACTTGCTCATGGGCAATATAGAGCCCAAGTCGTTTTTATATGAGCAATACCCACCAGCTATAGCTGCGATTCTTCCCATTTGCCCTGTCTCTCACAACCTTTCTACGGAAAGCAACCATATACCTCCTTAGGCTGTGTTACGTTAGGCTGACCAAGTCACGCTGTAGCATCCTCTCATCAGATAAGCTCCGTCACCCTGACTGGGCTTTCCCCTCCACGCTTCGTTCTGAACTTGTCGTTCTTCATCGCTGGCACAGTATTCGAGAGGGCTCCTCACCGGGGCCGTTGACACTGGCGTTAATGTCACAGTGTCTGTACCAGAAGTACCTCTTCTGGGCATCCCGGAGCTGTCTTTGCCGCCCCTGGAGCTGCGGTGTGGAGGATGGTGGGCAATGCTTTCCGAACGACGCAGAATCCCTTCTCCTGTGTCGCCAGGTCTAGCGCCGTAGTGTTTATTGCCTGTGTGTAACCTGTGGCAGAAATAATCATGCCTCTCTGTTTCTAGGAACCACTAAGGCTGAAGACCGGGGCATGTTGTTAAAGACTTTCAATGAGCCAGGCTCCGAGTACTTCATTTTCTTGCTGAGCACTCGAGCTGGCGGACTGGGTCTGAACCTCCAGTCTGCAGATACTGTGATTATCTTTGACAGCGACTGGAATCCTCACCAGGTAAAAAAAACAACCAACCAACCAAAAAAAGCAGTGAAACAGATGGAGAAGACGGCTCTGGTTTCACTTGCACGCACAGAAGAACACCTCACTCGGTCTTAAGTTTTAGCCCCTCTCCCTGCCAAGCCTGGAGAACTGCAGCCTGTAATGGCAGTTTAGCCTTACCACGAAGATCCAGCCTGTGAGCTGTGCGACTATCGGCTGCTTTGCTTCTCCCCCGAAAAGCTGCTGTTTTTGTCCTTCCAACACTGCCTGCCACGGTGTCGTGGCCGAGATAGGTCCCTTGCGTAAGAACCTGGCTGTTTGCCTTCTCGGCTACAGGTAGGGCTTGGTCCTGAGAGATGACGTAGGCTGCAGAAACAACAAGAGCCTCTTGCAGCTGCAGTTACATGATTCTTTATGCTAACAGTAATGTTTAAAAATTGACCTCAGCTGCTGACAGAGATAGAGAGCCCTTCCTCCTCCCTAGCACGTGTTGCGTTAAGACACCGCAACTTTGCTTTTATCCTGTGATTGTGCTTCGCTCTAAGCCCAGGGCCGGCTGAGAAAGCCGGTGGAAATGGCTTTCCACTGGTGGAAATTCACAGACAAACTCCCAGTGATAAACAGCCTGTAAGAGCCAGAGAGAGCGGTCCCCGAATACTAGATGCGATTGTCTATGTTATTTTTTCTTCTTTTCTTATTACATGCGTCCAATCTCATAAGGGTAGAGTAGCCATCAATACAAGTTGTTTTGATTAACTGAATTTCCTGTGGGCGTAACATGATCCTCAGATATCGCTGAGAGAGTTCAGTGGGAAGCCCGTAGCCCTTTCCCATGATGTGTTTAAAGGACCAAATATTTATCTTGGAGGGAGCTGGGTTTAAGTCAGTTGGCAAACAATGCGCGCTTCCCCGGCAGGACTTGCAGGCGCAAGACCGAGCGCATCGCATCGGGCAGCAGAACGAAGTGCGCGTCCTCCGACTCTGCACTGTGAACAGCGTGGAGGAGAAGATCCTTGCCGCGGCCAAATACAAGCTGAATGTTGATCAGAAAGTTATCCAAGCCGGCATGTTTGACCAGAAGTCCTCGAGCCACGAGCGAAGAGCTTTCCTCCAGGCCATCTTGGAACATGAGGAGCAGGACGAGGTAAGGGGCAGCACAGGCCGCTTCCTGCTACTCCAGAGCGCGAATGGCGAACGTGTGGCTGGCTTTGCTCCACTGCTCTTTGCGTCCTTGAGGCCAAGGGCGTGGGGGCTAGAAGGAAGGAGCATGAACACTTGTTTCTATTTGAAGTGAATTTTAGCGTCGGTGAAAGGTGCCGGATTGACAGCCCTGGAGACTGAAGTCCTCTATTTATCCACAGAACAGATACAGCGCGGGCAGCGGCAGTGGCAGTGCAAGCTTCCCCCACACTGCCTCAACCCTGTGCCTGAACGCTGAGTTGGAGGAACCACCTCTAAAGGTGAGAGGGGTTGTTCAGTCTCCACGCCCATTCAATCCTCGGCCTTGCTGCTGAGACTGCCAACGCACGTGCCAGCTCTGATTGATGGTGGTCTTTGAAATGTGGATACCTGTCCGCTAGAAACTGGACTGAGACCACCAAAATAAAAAATTTAAAAAAAAAAAAAACACATCTTTCACGGGCAACCGAACAAGCGTCGGATGGTAACGATGTTCGGTGCTGTGTTCCGAGCGTACGAACTGCCGCGGCGTCTTCTCTCGCCATTGAATCGGGAATTTAAAATCTTGCAGGAAGAAGATGAGGTTCCCGATGATGAAACGGTCAACCAGATGATTGCGCGGCACGAAGAGGAGTTTGACCTTTTCATGGTGAGCATGGCACAGGCTGCGGAAGAGAAGTGATGCCTGCTGTTCTTCCGAGTAGCAGCTAAAACGGTCTTTCTAACAGAAATCAACTGAGAGTGCTAAATGGAGCCGTGATTCGTTCGAGTTCAACAGGTAAAACAAAACAACAGAGCAGGGGCTCAAAGTCAGGACGCTTGCGTCTGCCTCCCCGCTCTGGTAAGGGATGAGGCTCTGGGTGCTGTCGGCCCCGCGGATGCAGGGAGAGCAGGAGGCTGAGCCGAGCCCCGGCGGCTGTGTTCCCGCTGCAGGAAGGAGATGGGGCTTGGAGGTTTGAGCGAGCTCTGCCCTGTCTCGCGTGCAAGCTTTGCACGGTCTGTCGGCTTTATGCCCCCGTACACCGGTCATAAACCAGGACCTGGGTGTGCTGTGCAGGCTCCTGTTTTAAAAAAAACAAAAAAACACAAAAAACGTTTCCCACCCAGAAGAGCTCCGGTCTGAGACGACTGTTGGAGATGGGATGAGGAGCATTTAGAAAAAGAGGGAGGAAAGACTCCTTGTTTCTCATGCGAGGGGAGGAGAGCATTTAACCCAAAGCCTCATTTGAGAATTACAGATCTCGGATGAAAGGCTCTAGTTCAGGCAAAACATTAATTAGAATCGGACATTTGTGTAATGCTTTGTGTGTCTCCTCCAGAGCCCCGAAATTGACTTTCTAAATCGCAGCCCCCGTCAGCCGTACCAGCGCTGGCACGCCGGCCTGGAGCCCTCAAGGGACCTGGTAGCAGAAGGTACCAGGCGACTGATTTGAAAAAGGCTGACGGAGAGATAAGAGCTGCCCGACTCTGGCAAAGCAGCTGGAGTAATGAGATGCAACATACTCTTAATACCTGCTTTCTGCCTCCTGTTTGGGCCGTCTCCCCTGTTTACCATACCTTGCTGCAGCCGATTTGCCTGTACAACTGGGTTTATTTTTAAACGGTGCCTACTGAGCTGTAGTGAGCCGGTAGATATCAAAACACTTTCGGTTCCTCACGTGGGTCCTCCCGTCACAGGCCGCAGACACCACATGCCCCAGGGAATCGCAGGGTAGTGTCCTCTGACCCTGCCGGCTGCGCAAACAGCCGTGCCGCTTTCCCTGCCCGTGCCAACACCTGGGCCAGCTCGGAGAGCCCCGAGCCAAGTCCTGCCCTGCGCAAGGTCCGTCCTCGGGTCACCTCGGCGCTCTCGCAGGCTGTACCGTGCCCGCGGAGCTGTGACGCCGTTTCAGACTCGCGCGAGCGTTCCTACAGGGACGAGCTTAGCGCGCGGAAACGCGTTAGGGTAGTCGCTGCCCTCCGTAGCTTTGCCAGCAGCCCCACAACAAACACCTCTTGTTTTAGCGCATGGACCTAGACCGCAGGCGGGAGGAGGCGCGCAATCCCAAGCGCAAGCCGCGTCTGATGGAAGAGGATGAGCTGCCATCTTGGATCATCAAGGATGATGCAGAGGTGGAGAGGTTAACATGTGAGGAGGAGGAGGAAAAGATGTTTGGGCGAGGCTCACGGCACCGTAAGGAGGTGGACTACAGTGACTCGCTGACTGAAAAGCAGTGGCTCAAGGTATACATGGTACAGCATCGTTCTCCAATGGCCTTCTCAAACCTATGCTTCAGCGCTCATGTTTGTGTGTGTGTGCGCGCAAGAGCAAATACCCAGTTCTGGAGCCTCTGTCGGTGCGTGGCTGCGTTAGCAGCACGGTGCTCCGCGCCCCGCAGCAGAGCCGTTCCCACCAGCTCCAGAAAAACTGCCTTGTGCTGCAGAGCTTGTCACACGGCTTGAATTTGGCCTGCCGAAGGCAAAGCGCAGTTCGTTTGCGCCTTCCCGAGCGCGGTTGCTGCCCGGCAAGCCGGGTTTTGGTATCACCGTACGAGGCTGGTGCTTGGTATTTGACCACCTCACCTCACCGCATTGCGGGGCCCCGGAGGTTTCCGGTCGTGATCCCGTGCCATAGTCGGTGGTTGCTCCAGCAGGGTTTGAGCATCCCCGTAAAACGCTGCTGGGCAGACTCTGCGCCTCCGCGTGCGCTGCTGAAGGGTGCGTTTGTGAGCAGGAAGAGGGGGGCCGCCTCGGCTAGCACGTTAAGTTGCTGTATCAAGGCCGGCGTATCGAGATCTTTTGGGAAGTGGGAGTCGAGAGAGACTGTAGAGCTACTCCACGTGGTCGGGTACTGTCTCTCCTGAGCCACGTCTCCTCCCCATCCCACAAATACCCTTTCAGCAAATTCACCCCTCATCGTAAAATACCGTCATGGTCACTAAAAAAGCCCCTCGGTGGCTGGTATTCCCTTATTTAAAGCCAAAGTAGAGAGAGTCTGGGCGCAAGGAGCAGGGCTCTACAGAGCCTCCTTCTCGGGAACGGAAACCCCAAGTCACGTCTCTGGTCCCGTGCTGAGCCCAGCTGCGTCCGTAAGACGCCTTGGAGATGTGCCCGAGGGAAGCCGCTTAGAAGCGCCCAGAGCTCTTCAGCAGGTGTTCGCGGCGCTGGCGGTTCGCTCTGACCTGCCGCAGCCGGAGGGCGGTTGAAAAAGCCCACGAGCGTCTCGGCCGCGACCGCGCCAGCTCCCTCCTGGGGTTGGGGGGAAGTCCCTGGGCGAGCAGAGGGGGCCCGGCAGCCGCTGCGCAGGCCGTGGCGGTCCTCAGCGCCGCGAGCCGCGTAGCTCCTCGTCGCCGACCCGGTGACCGCAGCGCTAGCGGTTCCTGTGTTGCTCCCCTGGGTTAGGCGATAGAGGAGGGCACGCTGGAGGAGATCGAAGAGGAGGTGCGCCAGAAGAAGTCTTCCCGTAAACGCAAACGGGACACGGATGTCGGCTCTGCCACTCCTACCACGAGCACCCGCAGCCGGGACAAGGATGACGATAGCAAAAAGCAGAAGAAGCGCGGCAGGCCGCCCGCGGAGAAACTCTCCCCCAACCCGCCCAACCTCACCAAAAAAATGAAGAAGATTGTGGATGCCGTGATCAAGTATAAGGACAGGTAAGAGAAGCAGGGGCAGGTGCCAAGCGAAACCGTTCCCACGCGCGGCCGCGGGAGCGCGGGCTGAACCCCGGCCAGGGAGCCGAGAGCGCCACCGTCCCTCCCAACCCCGGCTGCCCGTGGGTGGCCTTGGACGAGAGCCCGCGCAGCGCCTCTGACCCGCCGGTGCGGCGGGAGTCCCTTCTCCGTTCTTGGCTTGTTGGGGCGGCTGAGACTTGCGAAACGCTTGGAAGAGCAAACGGACCGAACGCTGCCTGCGTCCAGCTGGCAGCTTTACTCGGAGGGCTGGAAACGAGGAACGAGTTGTCGGTCGACCTCCCCGCGGAGGGCAAGTTCTGCCGCGGTCCCAGGTGCGCAGCGGCCGCTTCGCGCGGCCTCGGCAAAGAGCGGCGCTCGCGATGAGCGCGGCGCTCGCGGCTGCCGCCTGCCCGGTCCGTGCCTGGCACGTGCGTGTGCGTGCGGGCTGGCTGCGAAACTCCTCGTCCCTTCGAGACCGTCAGCCGACCCGTTAGTGCTCTCGCAAGCGGTTTTTCCAGTTTGTAGCGGTAGTGGCCCCGCAAGCGCCAGCAGCCGCCCTGCTGCGAGGTGGTCGCCGGCCGCCGCCTCCCGCGCCGGACAGCCCGGCTGTGCCGCGGGCACCTGGGCGCAGGTCGCGCGTTCAAAGCCCGAAACCGTCTCCCCGGGAGAGGGGCGGCTTCGTGGCTCCTTTCCGCTGGCCTTTCTCGCCGCTTGCCTTGGCCTCGGAGGGGCAGGAGGCAGTTCTGGGCGCGAGGTTTGCGCCACGGTAGCCGGGCGGAGGAGCAGGCTTTCGCTGATGGCTCGCCTCCAATGCGGCTTTTAAAAAGCCGCTGGAGCGTCAGAGGTGGCTTTCAGCACCTGGCTGAGCGCGGCGCCCGCAGCCCCGGGGGCGCGAGAGTAACCGGCTCCCCGATGCAAGGCGAGTCGCGCCGCTCGCGTTTCCGAAGCCCCCCTGGAGGAGAGCTCAGCCCCCGCCAGCAGACGGGAGGGGATCTCTTCCGCTTGCGGAGAGCGAGCTCCGCTGCGTGCCCTCTCGCTGCGCGGGAGGCAGAGCTCGATGGCCGGGGAGCGGCTCTGCCGCGGAGCGGGCTGCCCGGCTCTCGCCTTTGACGCGCCGTTTCCCTTGTTTTGCAGCAGCAGTGGACGCCAGCTCAGCGAAGTCTTCATTCAGCTGCCTTCCCGCAAGGAGCTGCCGGAGTACTACGAGCTCATCCGCAAGCCGGTGGACTTCAAGAAAATCAAGGTAACCGCCGGGAAACGCGGCGGCCGGCCTCGCGCCGGGCTCCGAAACCTGAGGAACGCTGGAAGCGGCGCCGCTCCGCCTGGCCCCGGCGCTGCGGCCGGCGGCTCGGGGCTTCCTCCCCGCGGTGCCCTGCCGTCCCGGCACGAGCCCACCGGGGCCGGCGCCGCCGTTAGCCCCTGGGAGGCAGCTGCCGGGGGCTCCGCGCTCCCGGGGTGTCCGGTGCACGCCGTTCCCTTCGCTCCCAAAACGCTCTGAGCTCCCGGGGCGGAGCGCGCGCGTCGTGTCCGGCGTGAGGCCGCGGCGCTGGCGGGCGAGGGAGCGTTCCGGGAAGGACAGGCGGGGAGCGAGCGGAGGGCGCGCAGTCCCCTCGGTCGCTGCCCGGCTACCGAGCGCCGCGGCGCCGTGCGGGAGCAGGACTCGACTTTGCCCCTTTTCCCGCAGGAGCGCATCCGCAACCACAAATATCGGAGCCTGAACGACCTGGAAAAAGACGTCATGCTGTTGTGCCAGAACGCCCAAACCTTCAACCTCGAAGGCTCGCTGGTAAGGCATGGCGCCGCCGCCCCGTGCGAGCGGGGAGCGACGGCCGGGCCGCGAGCAGGATCCCGGCCCCGCAGCGGGCCAGGTGCTGCCCGCTCCTTCCTCGCGGGAGGTTAAGAGATGATGCCGCTAAAGGAGATGACGGCGAAGCGCGTGGAGCCCGCGCTGGCCCAGCAGGCCCCGGCTGGCTGGCTGGCTCGCGGGGCGAGGGAGGGCGGGAGCGCCGCGGCCCGGGGTGGGACGCGGGCGCCGCGCCGGGAGGCGTTTCCCCGCTCTGACCCCCGCGCCGCTCCCGCAGATCTACGAGGATTCGATAGTGCTGCAGTCCGTCTTCACCAGCGTGAGGCAGAAAATTGAGAAAGAGGAGGACAGCGAAGGTGAGGACAGCGAGGAGGAGGAGGAAGGAGAAGAGGAAGGATCTGAATCCGAGTGTGAGTACTCTCCCGCGCTGTCGCCCCTGCACCGGGAGCGCGCGTTTCCGGGAGGGAGCGGACCCTGGGCCTTCTTCCCCGCCGGGGGAAGCTCACGCCGCCCGCGCGCCCTGCTCCGGGGACGGCGAGGACGTCCGGCGCCGAGGGTGGGCGGCGCGTGTGCGCGCGGGCTCCCCGACGCCCCACGGCCGCTCCCGGGGCCGTCGAAGCGGCAGCATCCGGGACGGCACAACGTCTCGGCGAGCGCCGCCGGACGGGCGGCAGGGGGAAAGCGGGAAGCCCCGCACGGAGCCTCTCGGGGGCCCGGCGGCGGCGGTCACCGTCACGGCGTCTCCTCCTTCCCCTTCGTAGCTCGATCGGTCAAGGTGAAGATCAAGCTGGGGCGGAAGGAGAAGGCGCAGGACCGGCTGAAGGGCCGCCGGCGCACCAGCCGCGGCTCCCGCGCCAAGCCCGTCGTCAGCGACGACGACAGCGAGGAGGAGCAGGAGGAGGTAACGCGCCGCCTCCCCCCCGGGACCCCCGGGCGCCCCGCGGCCCCCCGCCCCGCTCACCTCTCCCTCTCGCCTTGCAGGATCGCTCCGGCAGCGGCACGGAGGAGGACTAGCGCCACGTTCCGCCGGCCCGTCCTTCCCGAGCGGAGAAGCCGCGTTCCCTTAGCTCTAACGGGTAGCAACGACGTAGTATCAGACTTGAGTAAACTGTATAAAACTCTTCCATATTTATACCGCAGAGAGATGTAGGACTGTTCGTGTCTTGCCTTGTCCTGACATCAGTAGCGTTTGTAACAGCATTAACTGTTTAAAAGAATTACGGATCGGGGAACACTTGATATCTATTTTTTTCTTTCTATGGCAGTACTGTTTCGGTTGCAGTATTGGCTCACTGTAGTTTTAAAGCGTGGATGCATGTGCGTAGCAGTCCACTCCTAGTACTGTATTTTATGAAACAGGCCCAAGCGCCAGCCGCTCGCCGGGGCGGGCAGCAGCGCCGGCCGCGTGTGTCAATGTCACTGGATTTCAAAACGGTAATAAATTAAACGAACGTTGCCTGGGTTTTATTCGCCGGGGGGTTCCCCCCCCCCGGCCTCCCCGCGTCGCGGCTTTCCGGCGTCCCCGGCGCCCTTCGCTCGTCCGCCGCGTTCCCGGCACGTTTCCCTGCCCCCAGGAGCCGCGGGCCGAGACGCGAATCCCTTAACGCCGGGGAAATAACGACTGATTAACCAGCGCTGCTCGCGCCTTCGTGAGGGCTAAACCCCGCGGGGGGCTAACGAGGGGCTGGTGGGACGGGACGGCGCCGTATCGCCGGGGGGTGGGGGGGGGGGCACGTTTGGGGCCGCTTTTCCGCCCCGGAGCCACCGCGGACTTTGCACCCCGGCGGCCGGGCGCGATGTTTGCCTTCGCCCCAGCCGCCCTCGGAGCGCAAACAGCGGCGGCCCCGAAAGCACCCGGCTTCCTGCCGCCGCCGCCCCTCGCCCAATTTTGGGAAAAGCAGAACCGTGTGTGTTTGGATGGGGTTTTTTTTGGGGGGGGGGGTTTGTTTTCCTCGCCTCCACGTCGCCCCATCCCTGCAGCTGCCGGCGCTCGCCGGGCACCCAGGTAGCTCCGTGTCGGTGCGGACGGTTGAATGTGGTGGGGACGGTTGGTTGGATTTGGTGCGGTTGGTTGGGTTTGCTGCGGGTGGTTGGATTTGGTGCGGGTGGTTGGCTGAATTTGGTGCGGACGGTTAGCTGAATTTGGTGCGGATGGCTGGTTGAATGTGGTGCGGATGGTTGAATGTGGTGCGGACGGTTGGTTGGATTTGGTGCGGGTGATTGGTTGAATTTGGCGCAGATGGTTGGTTGAATTTGGTGCGGGTGGTTGGATTTGGTGCGGATGGTTGGCTGAATGTGGTGCGGATGGCTGGTTGGATTTGGCGCGGACGGCTGGTTGAATTTGGCGCGGACGGTTGAATTTAGCGCTTTCCTGCCGCTTTGCGAGGACGGATCCCCCCGGCTTTGCGTCGCTGCGCTTTCGGGGGGGGGGGGGGGGACAGCCAACCCCCCCCCCAGGCGGCACTGTTTGATTTTTTTTATCATTTTATTTTCCCGGGTGGGGGGAAAGCGGCCGAATGGCTGAAGCCCCGGCAGAGAGGCAGGAGCCGGGCGGCCGGGGGGGCCCGAGGGCCGGGGCCGGGCCGGGGCCGCCGATGTCACATCGTGCGGCCGCTGCTCCTCCCCTTCTCGGCGCGGCGGCGGCGCCGGGGCAGAATCACCCCATGCGAAACCCCTCCCCGGTGCGGCCCCCTTGAAAGGAGCCGGCGCCGCCACCGGCTCCTCGGTCTCCGGTGAGCGGCGGCGGCAGCACGTGCCGGGCGGCAGCATGATCCCGGCGCGGCCGGAGGCGCCGGTGATGGTCGCGCTGCTCCTCGCCGCTCTGGGCGCCGGCGCAGGTAAGGGGCTGGGGTCGGCCGCGGCACCGGGGCGGGGAACCGGGAGGGACCGGAGGGGGGGCGGGGGCTGGGGAGCGCCGGAAGGCCCCCAGAGACCCACCGGGGGACCCTAGGGATCCACCGGGGGGCACTGGGGAGGTACCGGAGAAGCCCGGGGGGCACCGGGGGGCCCCAGACACCCACCGGGAGGCACCGGGGAAGCCCAGGGGGGCACCGGGAGGCCCCAGAGACCCACCGGGGGGCACCGGGGGGGCCCAGAGACCCACCGGAGAAGCCTGGGGGGCACCGGGAGGCCCCAGAGACCCACCGGGGGGCACCGGAGAAGCCCGGGGGGCACTGGGAGGCCCCAGAGACCCACCGGGGGGCACCGGGGGGGCCCTAGAGATCCACCGGGGGGCACCGGGGGGGCCCAGAGACCCACCGGAGAAGCCTGGGGGGCACCGGGAGGCCCCAGAGACCCACCGGGGGGCACCGGGAGGCCCCAGAAACCCACCGGGGGGCACCGGAGAAGCCCGGGGGGCACCGGGAGGCCCCAGAAACCCACCGGGGGGCACCGGGGGGGCCCTAGAGATCCACCGGGGAGCACCAGGGGGTCCCAGAGACCCACCGGAGAAGCCTGGGGGGCACCGGGAGGCCCCAGAGACCCACCGGGGGGCACCGGGGGGGCCCAGAGACCCACCGGGGGGTCCCAGAGACCCACCGGAGAAGCCTGGGGGGCACCGGGAGGCCCCAGAGACCCACCGGGGGGCACCGGGGGGGCCCAGAGACCCACCGGGGGGGCCCTAAAGACCCACCGGGGGGCCCCAGAGACCCACCGGGAGGCACTGGAGAAGCCTGGGGGGCACCGGGAGGCCCCAGAGACCCACCGGGGGGCACCGGGAGGCCTCGGGCCCCCTGCGTCCCCTCAGCGGCCGGGGCGCGGGCGGCCGGGCGAGGCGGCGGGGCCGCTGCCGCCATGAGCTGAGGGGAGGCGGCGGCGGCGGCGGCGGGCGGGAAAAGGGCGAGGGGGGAAGGCCCCGCCCCCCGCGCGCCGGGCCGGCCAATGGCCGCGCGCGCCGCGCCCCGCGCCGCCGCGCCGCCGCCTCCCATTGGCCGCGGCCGCAACTGGCCACCGGCGCGACCCGTCGCCCGCTGGCCAATAGGGGCCCGGCGCGCGGGCGGGGGAGGGGGAGGGAGGGCGCGGCCGCGGCCGCGGCCCCGCCCCGCCCCGCCCTGCCCTGGGGGCGCTGGGCCCCACGGCCGCCCCATAGACCGGGGGCTGGGCCCCATGGACCCCGGGGCTGGGCCCCACGGCCGCCCCATAGACCGGGGGCTGGGCCCCACGGACCCCGGGGCTGGGCCCCACGGCCGCCCCATAGACTGGGGGCTGGGCCCCATGGACCGGGGGCTGGGCCCCACGGCCGCCCCATAGACCGGGGGCTGGGCCCCATGGACCCCGGGGCTGAGCCCCACAGCCTCCCCATAGACCTGGGGCTGGGCCCCACGGCCGCCCCATAGACCCGGGGCTGGGCCCCATGGACCCGGGGCTGGGCCCCACGGCCGCCCCATAGACCCTGGGGGCTGGGCCCCATAGACCCGGGGCTGGGCCCCACAGCCGCCCCATAGACCCCGGGGCTGGGCCCTATAGACCCGGGGCTGGGCCCCACAGCCGCCCCATAGACCCCGGGGGCTGGGCCCCATAGACCCGGGGCTGGGCCCCACAGCTGCCCCACAGACCTGGGCCCCACAGACCCCGGGGGCTGGGTCCCACGGCCACCCCATAGACCCAGGGCTGGGCCCCATGGACCCTGGGGCTGGGCCCCACAGCTGCCCCATAGACCCTGGGGGCTGGGCCCCACAGACCCCGGGGGCTGGGCCCCACGGCCGCCCCATAGACCCGGGGCTGGGCCCCACAGCCGCCCCATAGACCGGGGGCTGGGCCCCACGGACCCCGGGGCTGGGCCCCATAGACCCAGGGCTGGGCCCCATGGACCCTGGGGCTGGGCCCCACAGCTGCCCCATAGACCCCGGGGGCTGGGCCCCACAGACCCCGGGGCTGGGCCCCACGGCCGCCCCCTAGACCTGGGGCTGGGCCCCACAGACCCCAGGGCTGGGCCCCACAGCTGCCCCACAGACCCTGCATCTGCCCCAGGGCTGGGCCCCATAGCTGCCCCAGAGTCCCCCGTGTTTGCCCCCTGGTGCTGGGCCCCATGGCCACCCCATAGACTCCAGGGGGGCCCCTCAGCCCCAGGGCTGGGCCCCACGGCTGCCCCATAGACCCCAGGACCCAGGTTGGGCCCATTCCTGCCCCATAGACCCTGGGGGAGCCCCACAGCTGCCCCAGAGCCCCCCGGCGGCTGCGGTGCCCCCTGCCCTGCCCCATCCCGCCCGCTGGTGCCCCCCGGCTCCCCCATAGTGCCGGTGTCCCACGGCCCCCCCATAGCACGGTGCCCCATGGCCCCCCCATAGCACGGGCACCCTCCCCATAGCACAGGCACCCCACAGCCCCCCTATAGTGCGGGTGCCCCACACCCCCCATAGTGTGGGTGCCCCCCACACTGCCCCATAGCACAGGCCCCACCCCCCCCATAGTGTGGGTGCCCCCCACACTCCCCCATAGCACAGATGCCCCCCAGCCCCCCATAGCACGGGTACCCCCGGCCCCCCCCGTAGCGGGTGCCCTCCCCCGGCCCCCCCGGCCCCCCATAGCACGGGTACCCCCGGCCCCCCCCGTAGCGGGTGCCCTCCCCCGGCCCCCCCAGCCCCCCCGTAGCACGGGTGCCCCCCAGCCCCCCCATAGCGTGGGTACCCCCCGGCCCCCCCGTAGCGGGTGCCCTTCCCCAGCCCCCCCAGCCCCCCATAGCACGGGTACCCCCGGCCCCCCCGTAGCGGGTGCCCTCCCCCGGCCCCCCCAGCCCCCCCGTAGCACGGGTGCCCCCCAGCCCCCCCATAGCGTGGGTACCCCCCGGCCCCCCCGTAGCGGGTGCCCTTCCCCAGCCCCCCCAGCCCCCCATAGCACGGGTACCCCCGGCCCCCCCGTAGCGGGTGCCCTCCCCCGGCCCCCCCGGCCCCCCATAGCACGGGTGCCCCCCGGCCCCCCCGTAGCGGGTGCCCTTCCCCAGCCCCCCCAGCCCCCCATAGCACGGGTACCCCCGGCCCCCCCGTAGCGGGTGCCCTCCCCCGGCCCCCCAGCCCCCCCATAGCACGGGTGCCCCCCGGCCCCCCCGTAGCGGGTGCCCTCCCCCGGCCCCCCCAGCCCCCCATAGCACGGGTACCCCCGGCCCCCCCGTAGCGGGTGCCCTCCCCCGGCCCCCCCAGCCCCCCCATAGCACGGGTGCCCCCCAGCCCCCCCATAGCGTGGGTACCCCCCGGCCCCCCCGTAGCGGGTGCCCTCCCCCGGCCCCCCCGGCCCCCCATAGCGTGGGTACCCCCGGCCCCCCCGTAGCGGGTGCCCTCCCCCGGCCCCCCCAGCCCCCCGTAGCAGGTGCCCCCCCGGCTCCCCCCATAGCGTGGGTGCCCCCCCAGCCCCCCATAGCACGGGTACCCCCCAGCCCCTTGTAGTGCAGGTGCCCCCCCAGCCCCCCATAGCACGGGTACCCCCCAGCCCCTTGTAGTGCAGGTGCCCCCCCAGCCCCCCATAGCACGGGTACCCCCTGGCCCCCCCTGTAGCGTGGGTGCCCCCCCAGCCCCCCATAGCACGGGTACCCCCCAGCCCCTTGTAGTGCGGGTGCCCCCCCAGCCCCCCCATAGCACGGGTACCCCCGGCCCCCCCCGTAGCAGGTGCCCTCCCCCGGCCCCCCAGCCCCCCATAGCACGGGTACCCCCAGCCCCCCATAGTACAGGTACCCCCCGGCCCCCCCTGTAGCATGGGTGCCCCCCCAGCCCCCTGTAGCACGGGTACCCCCCGGCCCCCCCCATAGCGCGGGTACCCCCAGCCCCCCATAGCACGAGTACCCCCGGCCCCCCCCGTAGCGGGTGCCCTCCCCCGGCCCCCCAGCCCCCCATAGCACGGGTACCCCTTGGCCCCCCCGTAGCGGGTGCCCTCCCCCAGCCCCCCATAGCACGGGTACCCCCGGCCCCCCCCGTAGCGGGTGCCCTCCCCCGGCCCCCCCGGCCCCCCATAGCACGGGTACCCCCAGCCCCCCATAGTACAGGTACCCCCCGGCCCCCCCTGTAGCATGGGTGCCCCCCCAGCCCCCCGTAGCACGGGTATCCCCCGGCCCCCCCCATAGCGCGGGTACCCCCCAGCCCCTTGTAGTGCAGGTGCCCCCCCAGCCCCCCATAGCACGGGTACCCCCCGGCCCCCCCTGTAGCGTGGGTGCCCCCCCAGCCCCCCATAGCGTGGGTACCCCCGGCCCCCCCGTAGCAGGTGCCCTCCCCCGGCCCCCCCAGCCCTCCGTAGCAGGTGCCCCCCCAGCCCCCCCATAGCACGGGTGCCCCCCCAGCCCCCCATAGCACGGGTACCCCCCAGCCCCTTGTAGTGCGGGTGCCCCCCCAGCCCCCCCATAGCACGGGTACCCCCCGGCCCCCCCTGTAGCAGGTGCCCTCCCCCAGCCCCCCAGCCCCCCATAGCGCGGGTACCCCCAGCCCCCCCGTAGCGCGGGTGCCCCCGGCCCCCCCCGGCCCCCCCCGGCCCCCCCGGCCCGCAGCGCGCTGAGGCCCCGCGGCGCCGGGCAGGGGCCGAGGGCTGCGGCCGGGGCAAGTTCCCGTGCGGCGACGGGCGATGCCTCCCCTACGCCTGGGTGTGCGACGGCAGCGCCGAGTGCCCCGACGGCGCCGACGAGGCGCCCGCCGCCTGCCGTGAGTGCCCGCCCGGCCGGCCGGCCCCCGTCTGCCCCGTCTGCCCCGTGTGCCGTGTGCCATGCCGCGTCCCGTGTGCCCCGTGTGCCCTGTGCCCCGTGTGCCCCGTCCCGTGTGCCATGCCGCGTCCCGTGTGCCATGCGCCCTGTGCCCCGTGTGCCCCGTGTGCCCCGCGTCCCGTCTGCCCCGTCTGCCCCGTGTGCCATGCCGTGTCCCGTGTGCCATGCCGCGTCCCGTCTGCCCCGTGTGCCCTGTGCCCCGTGTGCCCCGTGTGCCCCGCGTCCCGTGTGCCCCGTGTGCCCCGGGCCGTGTGCCATGCCGCGTCCCGTGTGCCATGCGCCCTGTGCCCCGTGTGCCCCATGTGCCCCGCGTGCCCTGTCCCGTGTGCCATGCCGTGCCCCGTGTGCCATGCGCCCTGTGCCCCGTCTGCCCCATGCCGTGTGCCCCGGGCCGTGTGCCATGCCGCGTCCCGTGTGCCATGCGCCCTGTGCCCCGTGTGCCCCGTCCCGTGTGCCATGCCGCGTCCCGTGTGCCATGCCGTGTCCCGTGTGCCATGCGCCCTGTGCCCCGTGTGCCCCGTGTGCCCCGCGTCCCGTCTGCCCCGTCTGCCCCGTGTGCCATGCCGCGTCCCGTGTGCCATGCCGCGTCCCGTGTGCCCCGTGTGCCCTGTGCCCCGTGTGCCCCGTGTGCCATGCCGTGTGCCATGCGCCCTGTGCCCCATGTGCCCCGTGTGCCCCGGGCCGTGTGCCATGCCGCGTCCCGTGTGCCGTGTCCCATTGTGCCCCGGGCTGTGCCGCGTCCCGTGTGCTATGTGCCATGTGCCCCGTGCCGTGTGCCCCAGGCCATGCCGTGTCCCGTGCGCCCTGTGCCCCAGGCCATGTGCCATGCCGTGTGCCGTGTCCCGTGTCCCATTGTGCCCCGTGCTGTGCCGTGCCATGCCGTGTCCCATGTGCCATGTGCCCCAGGCCATGTGTCATGCCATGTTCCGTGTCCCGTGTCCCATGTGCCCCAGGCCATGTGTCATGCTATGTCCCATGTCCCAGGTGCCATGTGCCCCAGGCCCTGTGTGCCCCGTGTCGTGTGCCCCAGGCCATGTGTCATGCCGTGTGCCGTGTCCCGTGTGCCCCATGCCATGTGCCCCGGGCCAAGTGCCATGCTGTGTCCCGTGTCCCATGTTCCCCGGGCCGTGCCGTGTGCCGTGCATTGTGCTGCGTGCCGTGCATCGTGCCGTGTGCCGCGTGCCGTGCATCGTGCACCGTGCCGCGTGCCGTGCATCGTGCCGCGTGCCGTGCACCGTGCCGCGTGCCGTGCATTGTGCCGCGTACCGCGTGCCGTGCACCGTGCCGCGTGCCGTGCACTGTGCCGTGCCACGCCATCCCGTGCCGCGCTGTCCGCGCTGTCCGCGCCGTGCGAGACCTCGCCGTCTCCCCCCGCTCCCGCAGGCTCGGTGTCCTGCAAGCCGGAGGAGTTCAGCTGCGGGGGCCGGCTCAACCGCTGCATCCCCGCGTCCTGGCGGTGCGACGCGGAGGCCGACTGCGAGAACGGCTCGGACGAGCGCGACTGCCGTGAGTGCCGGGGCCGGGGGGGGGGGGGTCCGACGACGGCGGGGGGGGAGCTGACGGCGCTCCCTCCCTCCCCGCAGCCCCCCGCCCCTGCGCCGCCGACCAGTTCCGGTGCCGCAGCGGCAAGTGCATCGCCCGGGACTTCGTCTGCGACGAGGAGCGCGACTGCGAGGACGGCGACGACGAGCTCCGCTGCCCGGCGCCCACCTGCAGCCCCCTCACCTTCCGCTGCAACAACTCGCTCTGCATCCCCCGCCTGTGGGCCTGCGACGACGACCCCGACTGCCCCGACGGCTCCGACGAGTGGCCGCAGACCTGCGGGCCCCGGCCCGGCACCCCCAGCCCCTGCCCGCCGCTGCACTTCCGCTGCGGCAGCGGCGAGTGCGTCCACCGGCGCTGGCGCTGCGACGGCAGCCCCGACTGCCGCGACCGCTCCGACGAGGCCGACTGCGGTAAGGCGCCCGGGCCGGGGCCGAGCGAAGGGGCGGCCGGACGCCGGACCCCCCCCCCCCAACTCACCCATCCCGTCCCCGCCGCAGCCGCGGCCACGTGCCGCCCGGACGAGTTCCAGTGCGACGACGGCAGCTGCGTGCACGGCAGCCGCCAGTGCGACCGCGAGTTCGACTGCAAGGACATGAGCGACGAGGCCGGCTGCGAGAACGGTAGGGGGGCGCGGGGCGGCCCGGGCGGCCCCCGGCGGCACCGCGTCGGCCCCCGCCGCCGCGCTCCAGCCCCCTCCGCTCCTGCCCGACAGTGACGGCCTGCGACGGCCCCGACAAGTTCAAGTGCCGCTCGGGCGAGTGCATCACCCTGGCCAAGGTGTGCGATAAGCGGAGGGACTGCCGCGACTGGTCCGACGAGCCCATCAAGGAGTGCGGTGAGCGCCGGGGGGGGCGCGCGAGGTCCCGTTGCCCGCTGGGGGGTCGCACGAGGTCCCCTCGCCCCGCGGGATGGACGCACGAGGTCCCCTCGCCCCGCTGGGGGGTCGCGCGAGGTCCCCTCGCCCCGCGGGATGGATGCACGAGGTCCCCTCGCCCCGCGGGATGGACGCACGAGGTCCCCTCGCCCCGCTGGGGGGTCGCGCGAGGTCCCCTCGCCCCGCGGGATGGACGCGCGAGGTCCCCTCGCCCCGCGGGATGGACGCGCGAGGTCCCCTCGCCCCGCGGGATGGACGCGCGAGGTCCCGTCGCCCCGCGGGATGGATGCGCGAGGTCCCGTCGCCCCGCGGGATGGATGCGCGAGGTCCCGTCGCCCCGCGGGAGGGACACGCGAGGTCCCCTCGCCCCGCAGGATGGACGCACGAGGTCCCGTCGCCCCGCTGGGGGGTCGCGCGAGGTCCCGTCGCCCCGCTGGGGGGTCGCGCGAGGTCCCCTCGCCCGCAGGATGGATGCACGAGGTCCCCTCGCCCGCGGGATGGACGCACGAGGTCCCCTCGCCCCGCGGGATGGATGCACGAGGTCCCGTCGCCCCGCTGGGGGGTCGCACGAGGTCCCCTCGCCCCGCGGGATGGACGCACGAGGTCCCCTCGCCCCGCTGGGGGGTCGCACGAGGTCCCCTCGCCCTGCGGGATGGACGCACGAGGTCCCCTCGCCCGCGGGATGGACGCACGATCCTCTCTCTCCCCCCAGACGTCAACGAGTGCCTGGACAACCGGGGCGGCTGCTCCCACATCTGCAAAGACCTGAAGATCGGCTACGAGTGCCTCTGCCCCGAGGGTTTCCGGCTGGTGGACGGGAAGCGATGCGAAGGTGAGACCTGCCGGGGCTCCGGCCGCCGCGACGGCAGGCAGCCCGCGCCGCCGCCGCCATCCTCGGCCTCTCCCGGCAGACATCGACGAGTGCCAGGACCCCGAGAGCTGCGGGCAGCTCTGCGTCAACCTGCAGGGCGGCTACAAGTGCGAGTGCAGCGAGGGCTACCGCCTGGAGCCGGCCAGCAAGGCCTGCAAAGCCGTGGGTGAGCGGCCTCCCCGGGGCCCGGGGCCGCGCCGCCTGCCCCCCGGCCGCGGCGGCATCGCCTCCTCTCGCCCCGGCAGGCCCCGCCGCCTTCCTCTTCTTCACCAACCGCCACGAGGTGCGGCGCCTGGCGCTGGACCGCAGCAACTACACCAGCCTCATCCCCCGCCTGAAGCACGTGGTGGCCCTCGACACGGACGTCGCCAGCGACACCGTCTACTGGTCCGACCTCTCCCAGAGGAAGATCTACCGGTGAGGACGGGTGTCCCCCCCCACCCCCCAAAACCCCGGCCCCGGCTCTCGGCCGCCGAGCCCCGGCGAAACCGGCTCCCGTCCCTCCCCGTCCCCGCCGCAGCGCCTCCATCGACAAGGCGGGCGACGCCAGCCACCACGCCACCGTCATCGGCGCCGGGCTGCGGGCGCCCGACGGCCTCGCCGTCGACTGGGTCCACGGCAACATCTACTGGACCGACTCGGTGCTGGGCTCCGTCTCCGTGGCCGACGGCGCCGGCTCCAAGAGGAAGACCCTCATCCGGGAGCCGGGCTCCAAGCCGCGGGCCATCGTGGTGGACCCGTTTCGCGGGTGCGTTTCCCTGCCGGCCACCCCACCCCGCCGTTTCCCCCCCCCTCCAACCCCGGGACGGCTCGGCCCCGGCGCGGCGGCGGTCGCCGGCGAGCTCATTCCCCGCTTCTCCGGCCGCCAGCTTCATGTACTGGACCGACTGGGGCGTTTCGGCCAAGATCGCCAAGAGCGGGCTCAACGGCGCGGACAACTTCCCCCTGGTGACGGAGGGCATCGAGTGGCCCAACGGCATCACGCTGGGTGAGACGGCGACGGGGACGGGACGCGGGCGGCGACGGGGACGTCTCGGGCCACGCGGGGCTTCCAGCAACCCCATGCAGCATCCTTGTCCTGCTCCCATCCCCGTCTCCGTCACTGTCCTCGTTCCCGTCCCTGTCCTTATTCCCGTCGCCATCTCCGTCGCCATCCTGTTCCCCATCCCTGTCCTGCCCCCGCTCCCACGTCTGTCCCTGTCCTGCTCCCATCTCCGTCATCGTCCCCATCTCCGTCGTCGTCCCCATCTCCGTCGTCGTCCCCATCTCCGTCATCGTCCCCATCTCCGTCGTCGTCCCCATCTCCATCACTGTCCTCGTTCCCGTCCCTGTCCTTATTCCCGTCCCCATCTCCGTCGCCGTCCTGTTCCCCATCCCTGTCCTGCCCCCGCTCCCACGTCTGTCCCTGTCCTGCTCCCATCTCCGTCATCGTCCCCATCTCCGTCGTTGTCCCCATCTCCGTCACTGTCCTCGTTCCCGTCCCTGTCCTTATTCCCGTCCCCATCTCCGTCGCCGTCCTCTTCCCCATCCCTGTCCTGCCCCCGGTCCCACGTCTGTCCCTGTCCTGCTCCCATCTCCGTCATCGTCCCCGTCTCCGTCGTTGTCACTGTCCTGGTGCACGTCGTCATCTCCATCCTTGTCCCTGTCCCCGTCCTGCTCTCCAGCCACATCTCTGGCCTCATCTCCAGCCTCTTCCCCATCCCGTCCCCGTCCCCGTCCCCGTCCCCGTCCCTGTCCCGCTCCTTGTCCCGGCCCCCTCCCAGTGCCCGTCCTGCCCCCGTCCCTGTCCTGCTCCCCGGCCCTGGCCCCGGCCCTGGCCCCATCGCCCGCGGTGGCCGCCGCCGTCCCGGGGCCCCGCTGACGGCTCCCCGCAGACCTGCCGTCGCAGCGCCTCTACTGGGTGGACTCCCGGCTCCACGCGCTCTCCAGCATCGACGTGGACGGCGGCAACCGCCAGACGGTGCTGACCGACCCCCGGGTGCTGGCGCACCCCTTCGCCGTCACCGTCTTCGAGGTGAGCCCCGGCCCCGGCCCCGGCCCCGGCCCCGGCGCTGCCCCCGCCGCCGCCCCAACCCCTCTCCGCTCGCAGGACACCGTCTTCTGGACCGACGTCGACCAGGAGGCCATCTTGAGCGCCAACCGCCTGACGGGCGCCGAGGTGAAGACGGTGGCTGAGAACTTGTTCTCCCCCGAGGACCTGGTCCTCTACCATGCCCTGAAGCAGCCTGCAGGTACCGGAGCCCGGCCCCATCCCTGTGTCCCTCCGTCCAGCGTCCCGCCGTCCCTGTGTCCCTCCGTCCAGCGTCCCTCCATCCCTGTGTCCCTCTGTCCAGCATCCCGCCGTCCCTGTGTCCCTCTGTCCAGCGTCCCTGTGTCCCTCCGTCCAGCGTCCCGCCGTCCCTGTGTCCCTCCGTCCAGCGTCCCTGTGTCCCTCCATCCAGCATCCCGCCGTCCCTGTGTCCCTCCGTCCAGCGTCCCTGTGTCCCTCCATCCCTGCATCCCGCCGTCCCTGTGTCCCTCCGTCCAGCGTCCCTGTGTCCCTCCATCCAGCATCCCGCCGTCCCTGTGTCCCTCCGTCCAGCGTCCCTGTGTCCCTCCATCCAGCATCCCGCCGTCCCTGTGTCCCTCCGTCCAGCGTCCCTGTGTCCCTCCGTCCAGCATCCCGCCGTCCCTGTGTCCCTCCATCCAGCATCCCGCCGTCCCTGTGTCCCTCCGTCCAGCGTCCCTGTGTCCCTCCGTCCAGCATCCCGCCATCCCTGTGTCCCTCCATCCAGCATCCCTCCATCCATGTGTCCCTCCATCCCTCCGTCCAGCATCCCTGTGTCCCTCCGTTCCTCCACCCTGCATCCCTCCATCCCTGTATCCCGCCCTCCGTGTCCCTCCATCCCTCCATCCAGCATCCCTGTGTCCCTCCATCCCTCCATGCCTCCGTCCCCACATCCCTCCATTCCTGCATCCCCCATCCCTCCGTCCCTGTGTCCTTCCATCCCTGCATCCCGCCGTCCCCGGGTGCCTCCATCCCTGGATTGCTGCATCCTGCACCCGTCCCTGCAGCGCCGTCCCTCCGTCCCTCCGTCCCTGTGTCCTTCCGTCCCTGCACCCCCCGTCGCCGCCTTCCTCCGTCTCTCCATCCCTGAACGGTCCCATCCCTCCGCCCCCGCGCGCCCCCCGCCTTTCCCTGGTGCCGCGTCGCCGCCCGCGCCGCTGACGCCGCCTCCCGCCCCCGCCTAGGCGAGAACTGGTGCGCGGGCGGCAACGGGGGCTGCGGGTACCTCTGCCTGCCGGCGCCCCGCGTCTCCCGCCGCTCGCCCCGCTACACCTGCGCCTGCGCCGACGGCCAGCGCCTGGCGCCCGACGGACGCGCCTGCCTCCCAGGTACCGCTGCGCCCGCGGCCCCGCGCGCCGGCCTCGGGCATCCCTTCCCCGTGCGAGGTGACCTCGTGCGCGCTGGCCTCGTGCATCCCTGCCCCGTGCGAGGTGACCTCGTGCGCGCCGGCCTCGTGCATCCCTGCCCCGTGCAAGGTGACCTCGTGCGCGCCGGCCTCGGGCATCCCTTCCCCGTGCGAGGTGACCTCGTGCGCGCCGGCCTCGGGCATCCCTGCCCCGTGCGAGGTGACCTCGTGCGCGCCGGCCTCGGGCATCCCTGCCCCGTGCGAGGTGACCTCGGGCAGCCCTTCCCCGTGCAAGGTGACCTCGTGCGCGCCGGCCTCGGGCATCCCTGCCCCGTGCGAGGTGACCTCGTGCGCGCTGGCCTCGTGCATCCCTCCTGCATGCGAGCCGGCCTTGGGCATCCCTGCCCCGTGCAAGGTGACCTCGTGCGCGCTGGCCTCGTGCATCCCTCCTGCATGCGAGCCGGCCTTGGGCATCCCTGCCCCGTGCGAGGTGACCTCGTGCATCCCTGCCCCGTGCAAGGTGACCTCGTGCGCGCCGGCCTCGGGCAGCCCTGCCCCGTGCGAGGTGACCTCGTGCGCGCCGGCCTCGGGCATCCCTGCCCCGTGCGAGGTGACCTCGTGCGCGCCGGCCTCGGGCATCCCTCCTGCGCGCGAACTGGCCTCAGGCATCCCTGCCCCGTGCGAGGTGACCTCGGGCATCCCTGCCCCGTGCAAGGTGACCTCGTGCGCGCCGGCCTCAGGCATCCCTGCCCTGTGCGAGGTGACCTCGTGCGAGCTGGCCTCGTGCATCCCTGCCCCGTGCGAGGTGACCTCGGGCATCCCTGCCCCGTGCGAGGTGACCTCGTGCGCGCTGGCCTCGTGCATCCCTGCCCCGTGCGAGGTGACCTCGTGCGAGCTGGCCTCGTGCATCCCTCCTGCGCGTGAGGTGACCTCGTGCGAGCTGGCCTCGTGCATCCCTTCCCCGTGCGAGGTGACCTCGTGCGCGCCGGCCTCGGGCATCCCTGCCCCGTGCAAGGTGACCTCGTGCGCGCCGGCCTCGGGCAGCCCTGCCCCGTGCGAGGTGACCTCGTGCGCGCTGGCCTCGTGCATCCCTGCCCCGTGCGAGGTGACCTCGTGCGAGCTGGCCTCGTGCATCCCTGCCCCGTGCGAGGTGACCTCGTGCGAGCTGGCCTCGTGCATCCCTCCTGCATGCGAGCCGGCCTTGGGCATCCCTGCCCTGTGCGAGGTGACCTCGTGCGCGCTGGCCTCGTGCATCCCTGCCCCGTGCGAGGTGACCTCGGGCATCCCTGCCCCGTGCAAGGTGACCTCGTGCGCGCCGGCCTCAGGCATCCCTTCCCCGTGCGAGGTGACCTCGTGCGCGCTGGCCTCGTGCATCCCTCCTGCACGCGAGCTGGCCTCAGGCATCCCTTCCCCGTGCGAGGTGACCTCGTGCACGCCGGCCTCGGGCAGCCCTGCCCCGTGCGAGGTGACCTCGTGCGTCCCTCTGTGTGAGCCCGGAACAAGTGTTTCCGCGTGTGAACTTGGCCTCATGGGTCCCCAGTGTGCAAGTGCCACCTCGCGCATCCCCGCTCGGCCTCGTGTCCCTCCCCTCGTGCGAGCCGGCCCTCGTGCGAGCCGGCCCTCGTGCGAGCCGGCCTCCGGCCCCTTGCAGGCACCTCGGCGCCCGCCGCGACGACGACGACAGTGACGACGACGACGGTGACGACGACAACAGTGACGATGACGACGGTGACGACGGTGACGACGGCCCCGGCGCCGCCCCGGCAGCCCCCCCCCCGCCCCGGCCTCCGCGGCCCGAGCCCGGCCGCCACCACCCTGCCAGGTGCGACAGCTGCTGCCGGCCCCACGGCTCAGCCCCACGGCTCGGCCCCACGGCTTGGCCCCACGGCCCCACGGCTCAGCCCCACGGCTCAGCCCCACGGCTCGGCCCCACGGCTCGGCCCCACGGCCCCAAGGCTCGGCCCCACAGCGCCACGGCTCGGCCCCACGGCTTGGCCCCACGGCTCAGCCCCACGGCTCGGCCCCGCGGCTCAGCCCCACGGCTTGGCCCCACGGCTCGGCCCGGCGCGGCGCTCACAACCGTTTCTCCCCTTTTCCAGCCCAGACCGGCGTCACCGCGGAGAGCGCGGAGAAGAGGCCGGGCCCCGGCGCGCTCTCGGTCGTCCTGCCCCTGGGTAGGTCCCGGCGCGGCCCCTCGCACGGCCCCTCGCACGGGCACAGTGGCCCCTCGCACGGGCACCACGGCCCCTCGCACAAGCACCGCGGCCCCTCGCACGGCCCCTCGCACGGGCACCGTGGCCCTCGCACGGGCACCACGGCCCTCGCACGGGCACCGCGGCCCCTCGCACGGCCCCTCGCACGGGCACCGCGGCCCTCGCACGGGCACCACGGCCCTCGCACGGGCACCGCGGCCCCTCGCACAGCCCCTCGCACGGGCACCGCGGCCCCTCGCACGGGCACCACGGCCCCTCGCACAAGCACCGCGGCCCCTCGCACGGCCCCTCGCACGGGCACCGCAGCCCCTCGCACGGGCACCACGGCCCCCTCGCACGGGCACCGCGGCCCCTCGCACGGCCCCTCGCACGGCCCCTCGCACGGGCACCGCAGCCCCTTGCACGGTCCCTCGCACAGCCCCTTGCATGGGTGCTGCAGCCCCTTGCATGAGTGTCGTGTCCCCTTGCACAACCCCCTTGCACGGGCGCTGCAGCCCCTCGTACAGGTGTCATGTCCTCTTGCACAGGCCCTTGCACGGGCGCCGCAGCCCCTCGCACGGGTGCCGTGTCCCCTTGCACAGCCCCTCGCACGGGCGCCGCAGCCCCTCGCACGGGTGCCGTGTCCCCTCGCACACCCCCTCGCCCGGGCGCTGCAGCCCCTCGTACAGGTGCCATGTCCTCTTGCACAGGCCCTTGCACGGGTGCTGCAGCCCCTCGCACGGGTGCCGTGTCCCCTTGCACAGCCCCTCGCACGGGCGCTGCAGCCCCTCGCACGGGTGCCATGTCCCCTCACACACCCCCTCGCCCGGGCGCCGCAGCCCCTCGCACGGGTGTCGTGTCCCCTCGCACACCCCCTCGCCCGGGTGCCGCAGCCCCTCGCACGGGTGCCGTGTCCCCTCGCACAGCCCCTCGCCCGGGTGCCGCAGCCCCTCGCACGGGTGCCGTGTCCCCTTGCACAGCCCCTCGCATGGGTGCTGCAGCCCCTCGCACGGGTGCCGTGTCCCCTCACACACCCCCTCGCCCGGGCGCCGCAGCCCCTCGCACGGGTGCCGTGTCCCCTCGCACACCCCCTCGCCCGGGTGCCGCAGCCCCTCGCACGGGTGCCGTGTCCCCTCGCACAGCCCCTCGCCCGGGTGCCGCAGCCCCTCGCACGGGTGCCGTGTCCCCTCGCACAGCCCCTCGCCCGGGCGCCGCAGCCCCTCGCACGGGTGCCGTGTCCCCTCGCACAGCCCCTCGCCCGGGCGCCGCAGCCCCTCGCACGGGTGCCGTGTCCCCTCGCACAGCCCCTCGCCCGGGCGCCGCAGCCCCTCGCACGGGTGTCCTGTCCCCTCGCACAGCCCCTCGCCCGGGCGCCGCAGCCCCTCGCACGGGTGTCCTGTCCCCTCGCACACCCCCTCGCCCGGGCACCGCAGCCCCTCGCACGGGTGCCGTGTCCCCTCGCACAGCCCCTCGCCCGGGCGCCGCAGCCCCTCGCACGGGTGCCGTGTCCCCTCGCACAGCCCCTCGCCCGGGCGCCGCAGCCCCTCGCACGGGTGCCGTGTCCCCTCGCACAGCCCCTCGCCCGGGCGCCGCAGCCCCTCGCACGGGTGCCGTGTCCCCTCGCACAGCCCCTCGCCCGGGCGCCGCAGCCCCTCGCACGGGTGCCGTGTCCCCTCGCACAGCCCCTCGCCCGGGCGCCGCAGCCCCTCGCACGGGTGCCGTGTCCCCTCGCACACCCCCTCGCCCGGGCGCCGCAGCCCCTCGCACGGGTGTCCTGTCCCCTCGCACAGCCCCTCGCCCGGGTGCCGCAGCCCCTCGCACGGGTGCCGTGTCCCCTCGCACAGCCCCTCGCCCGGGCGCCGCAGCCCCTCGCACGGGTGCCGTGTCCCCTCGCACAGCCCCTCGCCCGGGCGCCGCAGCCCCTCGCACGGGTGTCCTGTCCCCTCGCACACCCCCTCGCCCGGGCGCCGCAGCCCCTCGCACGGGTGCCGTGTCCCCTCGCACAGCCCCTCGCCCGGGTGCCGCAGCCCCTCGCACGGGTGCCGTGTCCCCTCGCACAGCCCCTCGCCCGGGCGCCGCAGCCCCTCGCACGGGTGCCGTGTCCCCTCGCACAGCCCCTCGCCCGGGCGCCGCAGCCCCTCGCACGGGTGCCGTGTCCCCTCGCACAGCCCCTCGCCCGGGCGCCGCAGCCCCTCGCACGGGTGTCCTGTCCCCTCGCACACCCCCTCGCCCGGGCACCGCAGCCCCTCGCACGGGTGCCGTGTCCCCTCGCACAGCCCCTCGCCCGGGCGCCGCAGCCCCTCGCACGGGTGCCGTGTCCCCTCGCACAGCCCCTCGCCCGGGCGCCGCAGCCCCTCGCACGGGTGCCGTGTCCCCTCGCACAGCCCCTCGCCCGGGCGCCGCAGCCCCTCGCACGGGTGCCGTGTCCCCTCGCACAGCCCCTCGCCCGGGCGCCGCAGCCCCTCGCACGGGTGCCGTGTCCCCTCGCACAGCCCCTCGCCCGGGCGCCGCAGCCCCTCGCACGGGTGCCGTGTCCCCTCGCACAGCCCCTCGCCCGGGCACCGCAGCCCCTCGCACGGGTGCCGTGTCCCCTCGCACAGCCCCTCGCCCGGGCGCCGCAGCCCCTCGCACGGGTGCCGTGTCCCCTCGCACACCCCCTCGCCCGGGTGCCGCAGCCCCTCGCACGGGTGCCGTGTCCCCTCGCACAGCCCCTCGCCCGGGTGCCGCAGCCCCTCGCACGGGTGCCGTGTCCCCTCGCACACCCCCTCGCCCGGGCGCCGCAGCCCCTCACCGGGGCGCCGGGGCGGGCGGGGGCCCTGACGCGCTGCCGGCCCGCAGCGCTCCTCATCCTCGCGGCCTTCGGCGCCTTCCTGCTGTGGAAGACCTGGCGCCTGAAGAACACCAACAGCATCAACTTCGACAACCCCGTCTACCAGAAAACCACCGAGGACGAGGTGCACATCTGCCGCGGGCACGAGGGCTACAGCTACCCGCCGGTGAGCCCCGGCCCCCGCCGGGGGGGCGCGCTCGGGGGGGGGGGTGTGCGCTCGGGGGGGGGTTGTGCACGCTCGGGGGGGTTGTGCATGATCGGGGGGCGTTGTGCACGCTCGGGGGGCGTTGTGCACGCTCGGGGGGGGGGTTGTGCACACTCGGGGGGCGTTGTGCACGCTCGGGGGGGGTTGTGCACGCTCGGGGGGGTTGTGCATGATCGGGGGGCGTTGTGCACGCTCGGGGGGGGTTGTGCACGCTGGGGGGGGGTTGTGCACGCTGGGGGGGGGTTGTGCACGCTCGGGGGGGTTGTGCACGCTGGGGGGGGGTTGTGCACGCTCGGGGGGCGTTGTGCACGCTCGGGGGGGCATTGTGCACGATCGGGGGGGTTGTGCATGATCGGGGGGTGTTGTGCACGCTCGGGGGGGGGTTGTGCATGATCGGGGGGCGTTGTGCACGCTCGGGGGGCGTTGTGCACGCTCGGGGTGGGTTGTGCACGCTCGGGGGGCGTTGTGCACGCTCGGGGGGGGTTGTGCACGCTCGGGGGGGGTTGTGCACGCCCGGGGGGGGTTGTGCATGCTCGGGGGGGGTTGTGCACACTCGGGGGGGGGTTGTGCACGCTCAGGGGGCGGTTGTGCACGCTCGGGGGGGTTGTGCACGCTCGGGGGGCGTTGTGCACACTCGGGGGGCGTTGTGCACGCTTGGGGGGGGCGTTGTGCGCGCTCGGGGGTGTTGTGCACCCTCAGGGAGCGTTGTGCACGCTCGGGGGAGGGTTGTGCACGCTCGGGGTGGGGGTTGTGCATGATCGGGGGGGTTGTGCACACTCGGGGGGTCTGAGTGCACGAGGGGGGTCATGCATGTTTGGGGGGGTTGCGCACATTTGGGGGGGTTCTTGCATGCTGGGGGGGGTTGTGCACGCTTGGGGGCGGTTGTGCACGTTGGGGGGGGGGCTCGTGAGCACATGGGGGGGTCGCAGGCACTGGGGGGGGGGGGTTACACACCTGCAGGGAGGGGGCACACATGCTTGGGGGGGGTTGCACACATGCAGGGGGGTCTCGCACACTCGGGGGGCGGGGGGGTTGCACAGGCCCGGGGGGGGTCGCAGGTGCTCCGGGGGGGGGTCTCGCGGTCGGAGGGGGGGCCGCAGGCGATCCGGGGGGGGGTCTCGCGGCCGGGGGGGGGGCCGCAGGCGATCCGGGGGGGGGTCTCGCGGTCGGAGGGGGGGCCGCAGGCGCTCCGGGGGGGGTCTCGCGGCCGGGGGGGGTCGCACTGATGGCCGGCGGCCCCCAGCGGCAGGCGCTGAGCCCCGAGGACGACGCGGCCTGAAGGCGCCGGGGGCCCCTGCGACGTCCCCGCTTCCTCCCCGCCGGGCGCCGGCGGCGCTCTGGGCCGGGGCTGGGGCCGGCCCGCGGGCGGCTGCCTCCCGCCGGGCACCGCCGGACACAGCCGGACACCATCGGACATGGCTGGACACCGCCGGGCACCGCCGGGCACCATCAGACACGGCTGGACACCGCCGGGCACCGCCGGGCACCATCGGACACGGCTGGACACCGCCGGGCACAGCCGGACACCATCGGACATGGCTGGACACCGCCGGACACAGCCGGGCACCATCGGACACGGCTGGACACCGCCGGACAGCGCCGGACACAGCCGGGCACCATCGGACACGGCTGGACACCGCCGGACACCGCTGGACACTGCTGGACACAGCTGGGCACCATCGGACACGGCCAGGCACCGTCAGACATGGCCGGATACGGCAGGACACCACCGGACACAGCCAGGCGCCGTCGGACACAGCCGGACACTGTCAGGCACCCCCAGACACCGCCAGACACCGCTGGGCGCCGTCAGACACGGCCAGATACAGCCGGACACCGCCAGACACAGCTGGATGCTGGACACTACCGGACACAGCTGGACATGGCCGGACACCCTCAGACACCACCGGACACCGTCGGACACAGCTGGACACCGCTAGACACAGCCGGACACGGCCGGACACGGCCGGACACTGCTAGAAACTGCCGGACAGCACTGGACATGGCTGGACACGGCTGAACACCGCCAGACGGTGCCGGACACCACCGGACAGCACCAGTCACAGCCGGACACGGCCAGACACAGCCGGACACCACCGGACACAGCTGGACATGGCCAGACAGCGTTAGACATGGCCGGACACCGCTGGACACGGCTGGACACCACCAGACAGCGCTGAGCACCACCGGACAGCACCGGACACAGCCGGACGTGCGCGCCTGCTCCCGGAGCAGGGGCAGGAGCAGGGCGGAGACGGGCCGGGGCCGGGGCCGGGGCGCCCGCCGGCCCCTCGCCGCGGGGTCCGGGCGCCAAAAGGGGCCGCCGAGGCGGCAGGGGCGGGCGAGCGGCGCAGGGTGCTGCGGCCCGGCGCTGCCGTCTCGCTCGCGCGCCCGCCGGGGCCGGGGCGGCTGCGGGCAGCCGCGCGGGTGTGCGCGCCGGAGCGGGTGTGCGCGCCGGGGCCGGGGGGGGCCCCGAGGGGGCTGCGAGCCCCTCGCACCACGGCCTGACCCCCCCCCCCCAACCCCGCACCACCGCGGCGCCTCCTGGTCACACGGCAACGGCGCGGTAAATACACCGTATTTATTTCTAGCTGTGTCGGACTCGGCGCCTCCTTCGGCCTCGTCTGCTCCTCGCCGGGGCGGGTGGGGGGGGCCCCGGACGCCTGGGCCCCTGCTGGCCGGGGGGGCCCCTGGGCGGCTCCGGACGGTGGAGGGGGGGGCTCGGCGGCGTCACGGGGGGGCATCACGGGTCGGCCCCCGGCGCCTGGGGAGAGGGGGCGTCAGCTGCGCGCTGCACACGGGCATTGCACACGCATGCAGAGCCCGGCGTGTGCCGCACACGCGTGTGCCAGCCCCGTGCATTGCACCTGCATGCAGTGTGGTGCATGCTGCACACGCGTGCGCTGGCCCCGTGCATTGCACACACATGCAGAGTCTAGTGTGCACCGCACACGTATGTGCAGGGCCCTGTCTATTGCACATGCATGCAGCGCCTAGTGTGCGCCACACACGCGTGTGCACAGCCCTATGCACGGTGCACGCATGCAGAGTCTGTCATGCACTGCACGCACATGCGCTGGCCCCGTGCATTGCACACGCCTGCAGAGCCCGGCACGCGTCGCACACGTGTGCGCTGGCCCCGTGCATTGCACACGCCTGCAGAGCCGGACACGCATCACACACATGTGCGCTGGCCCCGTGCATTGCACACGCCTGCAGAGCCGGACACGCGTCGCACACGTGTGCGCTGGCCCCGTGCATTGCACACGCCTGCAGAGCCGGACACGCGTCGCACACGTGTGCGCTGGCCCCATGCGTTGCACACGCCTGCAGAGCCCGGCACGCGTCGCACACGTGTGCGCTGGCCCCATGCGTTGCACACGCCTGCAGAGCCGGACACGCGTCGCACACGTGTGCGCTGGCCCCATGCGTTGCACACGCCTGCAGAGCCGGACACGCGTCGCACACGTGTGTGCTGGCCCCGTGCATTGCACACGCCTGCAGAGCCGGACACGCGTCGCACACGTGTGCGCTGGCCCCGTGCATTGCACACGCCTGCAGAGCCGGACACGCGTCGCACACGTGTGCGCTGGCCCCATGCGTTGCACACGCCTGCAGAGCCGGACACGCGTCGCACACGTGTGCGCTGGCCCCATGCGTTGCACACGCCTGCAGAGCCCGGCACGCGTCGCACACGTGTGCGCTGGCCCCATGCGTTGCACACGCCTGCAGAGCCGGACACGCGTCGCACACGTGTGCGCTGGCCCCATGCGTTGCACACGCGTGTGCAGGGCCCTAGGCACGGTGCACGCCTGCAGAGCGTGCTGGGTGCGCTGCCCCTCACCGTCGCCGCGGGGCTCTCGGGGGGCTCCGGCTCGGGGCGCCGAGGGGCTGCGGGGGGCTCGGGGCTCCGCTCCTGCCTGCGCGCTGGGGCTCAGCGCCGGGGCCCCGGCGTCCGGGCCCCCCCCATCCCCTCTCCCCTCCCCTGGGTGCCCCCATCTCCCTGCTCCTCCGCCCAGGTGTCCAGCCATCCCCATCCCCGGGGCCCTGGCGTCCGGGCACCCCCCCATCCTCGGGACCCCGGCGTCTGGGTGCCCCCCCATTCCTGGGGCCCCAGGTGTCCGGGTGCCCCCCCCATCCCCGGGGCCCAGGTGTCTGGGCACCCCCCCGTCCTCGGGACCCTGGTGTCTGGGTGCCCCCCCACCCCGGGGCCCCGGCGTCCAGGCGCCCCTCCATCCCCGGGCCCCGGCGTCTGGGTGACCCCCATTCCTGGGGCCCAGGTGTCCGGGCACCCCCCCCGTCCTCGGGACCCCGGCGTCCAGGAAGCCCCCCATTCCCAGGGCCCTGGCGTCCGGGCGCCCCCCCATTCCCAGGCCCCCAGCGTCTGGGTGCCCCCCCATTCCCAGGGCCCGGTGTCCGGGCGCCCCCCCCATTCCCAGGCCCCCAGCGTCTGGGTGACCCCCATTCCTGGGGCCCAGGTGTCCGGGCGCCCCCCCATCCCCGGGACCCCGGCTTCCGGGAACCCCCCATCTCCAGGGCCCCAGTGTCCAGGTGCCCCCCAATCGCCGGGGCCCCGGCGTCCGGGCGCCCCCCATTCCCGGGCCCCGGTGTCTGGGCACCCCCCCATCGCCGGGGCCCCGGCGTCCGGGCGCCCCCCATCCCCGGGGCCCCGGCGTCCGGGCGCCCCCCCCATCCCCGGGGCCCCGGCGTCCGGGCGCCCCCCCATCCACGGGGCCCCGGCGTCCGGGCGCCCCCCGCCATCGCCGGGGCCCCGGCGTCCGGGCGCCCCCCCATCCCCGGGGCCCCGGCGTCCGGGCGCCCCCCATTCCCGGGCCCCCAGCATCTGGGCACCCCCCATCGCCGGGGCCCCGGCGTCCGGGCGCCCCCCATTCCCGGGGCCCCGGCGTCCGGGCACCTCACCCCAGCGGCCCCTCGGGCGCCTCGTGGTACTCGCTGCCGCTGCTGCTGCCGCCGCTGTCGCTGTCCGAGCCGCTGGCGACCGCGCGGGGCTCCGCCGCCGCCCTGGGGGGACGCGGCGCTGCAGGGCCCAGGCGTCCGGGGCCCCGGGGGAGGCAGCAGCGCGGGGCCGCCACCCCGACCCCCGAAACTGCCCGACCCCTACGACTGCCCCGACCCCTACGACTGCCCCCGACCCCTACGACTGCCCCCGACCCCTACGACTGCCCCGACCCCTACGACTGCCCCCCGACCCCTACGACTGCCCCCGACCCTACGACTGCCCCGACCCCTACGACTGCCCCCCCGACCCCTACGACTGCCCCCGACCCCTACGACTGCCCCGACCCCTACGACTGCCCCCCCGACCCCTGCGACTGCCCCCCCGACCCCTACGACTGCCCCCGACCCCTACGACTGCCCCCCGACCCCTACGACTGCCCCCCGACCCCTACGACTGCCCCCGACCCCTACGACTGCCCCCGACCCCTGCGACTGCCCCCCGACCCCTACGACTGCCCCGACCCTACGACTGCCCCCGACCCCTACGACTGCCCCCGACCCCTACGACTGCCCCCGACCCCTACGACTGCCCCGACCCCTACGACTGCCCCCCGACCCCTACGACTGCCCCCGACCCCTACGACTGCCCCGACCCCTACGACTGCCCCCCGACCCCTACGACTGCCCCCGACCCCTACGACTGCCCCCCGACCCCTACGACTGCCCCCGACCCCTACGACTGCCCCGACCCCTACGACTGCCCCCCCGACCCTACGACTGCCCCGACCCCTACGACTGCCCCCCGACCCCTACGACTGCCCCCCGACCCCTACGACTGCCCCGACCCCTACGACTGCCCCCGACCCCTACGACTGCCCCCGACCCCTACGACTGCCCCGACCCCTGCGACTGCCCCCGACCCCTACGACTGCCCCCCGACCCCTACGACTGCCCCGACCCCTACGACTGCCCCGACCCCTGCGACTGCCCCCGACCCCTACGACTGCCCCGACCCCTACGACTGCCCCCGACCCCTACGACTGCCCCCGACCCCTACGACTGCCCCCGACCCCTACGACTGCCCCCGACCCCCCTGCGACTGCCCCGACCCCTGCGACTGCCCCCGACCCCTACGACTGCCCCGACCCCTACGACTGCCCCCCGACCCCTACGACTGCCCCCGACCCCTGCGACTGCCCCGACCCCTGCGACTGCCCCCGACCCCTACGACTGCCCCGACCCCTACGACTGCCCCCGACCCCTACGACTGCCCCCGACCCCTGCGACTGCCCCCGACCCCTACGACTGCCCCCGACCCCTGCGACTGCCCCCGACCCCTACGACTGCCCCCCGACCCCTACGACTGCCCCGACCCCTGCGACTGCCCCCGACCCCTACGACTGCCCCCGACCCCTACGACTGCCCCCCGACCCCTGCGACTGCCCCCGACCCCTACGACTGCCCCCGACCCCTACGACTGCCCCCCGACCCCTACGACCCCTACGACTTGCCCCCGACCCCTGCGACTGCCCCCCGACCCCTGCGACTGCCCCCGACCCCTACGACTGCCCCCCGACCCTACGACTGCCCCGACCCCTACGACTGCCCCCGACCCCTCGACTGCCCCGACCCCTACGACTGCCCCCGACCCCTACGACTGCCCCCCGACCCCTACGACTGCCCCCGACCCCTACGACTGCCCCCGACCCCTACGACTGCCCCGACCCCTACGACTGCCCCCGACCCCTACGACTGCCCCCCGACCCCTACGACTGCCCCGACCCCTGCGACTGCCCCCCGACCCCTACGACTGCCCCGACCCCTACGACTGCCCCCGACCCCTGCGACTGCCCCCGACCCCTACGACTGCCCCGACCCCTACGACTGCCCCCCGACCCCTACGACTGCCCCGACCCCTGCGACTGCCCCCCGACCCCTACGACTGCCCCCGACCCCTACGACTGCCCCCCGACCCCTACGACTGCCCCCGACCCCTACGACTGCCCCCGACCCCTGCGACTGCCCCGACCCCTACGACTGCCCCCGACCCCTACGACTGCCCCCGACCCCTACGACTGCCCCGACCCCTACGACTGCCCCCCGACCCCTACGACTGCCCCCCGACCCCTACGACTGCCCCCGACCCCTACGACTGCCCCCCGACCCCTACGACTGCCCCCCGACCCCTACGACTGCCCCCGACCCCTACGACTGCCCCCGACCCTACGACTGCCCCCCGACCCCTACGACTGCCCCCGACCCCTGCGACTGCCCCCCGACCCCTACGACTGCCCCCCCGACCCTACGACTGCCCCCGACCCCTGCGACTGCCCCCCCCGACCCCTCGACTGCCCCCCGACCCCTACGACTGCCCCCCGACCCCTACGACTGCCCCCGACCCCTACGACTGCGCCCCCGCCCCTGCGACTGCCCCCCGACCCCCTATCGACTGCCCCCCCGACCCCTACGACTAGCCCCCCGACCCCCTACGACTGCCCCCCGACCC